>NC_072390.2:14700000-15325000 GCF_028885625.2 Pongo pygmaeus | reverse complement strand
GAGCTGTGATGCCATTCCCATTGTGAAACTATGTTGGCCGGAGGGCGGAGAAACTAAAACATCATGATAAAAGGTGATTGAGACCCATCCAGGGTGAAGCTTTCCTAGGGAGGGAGGCCTGAGGAGGGACACGGGGGAAAAAAACCCCAAAAGAGCAGACCCGCCTGCTTGCCCACACGGGTCAAGGGCCCCGAGCTGCCTCCAGGGAATTGGGACCGTGCCACCCCCATCTTCAAAAACGGTGGCCACTGAGTGAGGCCTGACTCCCACCGTTGCAAATGTCAGCCTGGCAAGAATGAGATCGCCGGTAAGGGGTGGGGGAAGGGGAGAGAAGTCGGAGGCACACTGGGGTGGCTCTGGAAGGTTTCCAAGCAGGGTGTTGGGAGGCGGGGGGTGGGGGGTTGGGAGGAACCCGCCTAACTGACTCACTAAATGAAGATAAAGGGACGTGGGTAGTGGGGGGAGCCAGGGGGCAACTTGAAAATTAAACTGACCCCTCCTAAAACGCAAGTAGAAAAGTCTATGCGCATGAAAGACTCCAACACACAAAGAAAACTAAAGCGCTGATCAAAGAACAATAGGGCCCCCGCCAGGGCGGAGGTTCCCTAGGCAACCAGGGAGAGAGGGAGAGGCCTCCAGAAGGGAGAGAGAGAAACCGGTTGCCCCAGGCTCGGTGAAGTCTGTGAGACCTCCCTCCATGTCACCTAGACTTTCAATAACAGTGGCCGCTAGATGATGCCCAAAGACAACTGATGTCTGCAAGTGTCAGTCAGCATGGAAAAGAATACATTTATTTATTTATTTATTTATTTATTTGTTTGTTTGTTTAGAGACAGAGTCCCACTCACTCTACAGCCCAGGCTGTAGTGCAGTGGCACGACCTCGGCTCACTGCAGCCTCCACCTCCCAGATTCAAGTGATTCTCCAGCCTCAGCCTCCCGAGTAGCTGGCATTACAGGCCCATACCCCACTGCACCCGACTCAGTTTAGTATTTTTAGTAGAGACAGGGTTTCGCTGTGGTGGCAAGGCTGGTCTCGAAATCCCAACCTCACGTGATCCCCCGCCTCAGCCTTCCAAAGTTCTGGGATGACAGACGTAAGCCACCACGCCTGGCCTTAACCATGTATTTTTGAGTCGAGGAGCTTATCAGGAAAATACGAGAAGTAGGGACACCACACGTGACAGAGAGAAAAGTCTGAAAATGCCCCTTCCATCCAAGTGGGGACCCAGCCTCGACCTCCCAAAATCATACACTGAGTGGCGAAGCCTAGCAAGGCCCATCTGTCTGGATTCCTCTTGGCCTCTCTAAGCAGGCGCTTCTCACTTTTGTGGAAGGGGCAGGGCCCTCTCCGGCATGGGGGGTCTGACAGACTGACAGAGAAAGAGACAGACATAGAAAGACAGAGATGGACAGAGAGAGACAGAGGGAAACAGACAGAAAGACAGAGAGAGAGAGACAGAGACAGAGAGAGAGAGAAACAGACAGACAGGGAGGGAGAGAGAGAGAGACAGACAGACAGGCAGACAGAGACAGACAGAGAGGAAACAGAAAGAGAGAGACAGAAAGAGAGAAACAGACAGACACACAGAGACAGACAGAGAGAAACAGAAAGAGAGAGACAGAGAGACAGAGAAAGGGAGGGAGAGAGAGACAGGCAGAGAAAGACAGTAAGACAGAAGACAGACACAGTGAGAGAGACAGGCAGAGAGAGAGACAGACAGAGACAAAGAAAGAGAGAGACAGACAGAGAAAGAGACAGACTGAGAAAGACAGAGAAGGACACAGAGAAACAGAAAGAGAGAGAGACAGAGATAGAGAAAGAGAGAGAAACAGAAAGAGAGAGACAGAGATAGACAAACAGAGAGAAACAGACAGACAGGGAGGGAGAGAGACAGAGAGAGACAGACAGGCAGAGAAAGACAGAGACAGACATAGAGAAACAGACAGAGAGAGATGGAGAGAGAGAGTGAGAGATAGAGAGAGAGAGAAACAGAAAGAGAGGGGGAGAGAGAGACAGACAGGCAGGCAGAGAAAGAGAGTAAGACAGAAGAGAGACACAGTGAGAGAGACAGGCAGAGGGAGAGATAGACAGAGACACAGAGAAAGAAAGAGAGAGACAGAAAGAGACGGACAGAAGGAAACAGCAAGAGAGAGATAGAGAGAGCGAGAGTGAGAGAGACAGAGAGAGAGAAACAGACAGGGAGGGAGAGAGACAGACAGAGAGAGAGAGACCGACAGGCAGAGAAAGAGAGTAAGACAGAACATAGGCACATAGAGAGAGAGGAAAGAAAGAAAGAGAGAGACAGGCCGGGCGCAGTGGCTCACTCCTGTCATCCCAGCACTTTGGGAGGCTGAGGCCGGTGGATCAGGAGTTCAGGAGATCGAGACCATCCTGGCTAACACAGTGAAATCCCATCTCTACTAAAAATACAAAAAATTAGTCGAGCTTGGTGGCGGGCGACTATAGTCCCAGCTACTCGGGAGGCTGAGGCAGGAAAATGACGTGAACCTGGGAGGTGGGGCTTGCAGTGAGCTCAGATGGCGCCACTGCACTCAAGCCTGGGCGACACAGTGAGACTCCGTGTGAAAAAAAAAAAAAAGAAAGAGAGAGACAGACAGAGAAAGAGACAGACAGAGACAGACAGAGAGAAACAGACAGAAAGAGAGAGAGAGAACAGAAAGGCAGGGATAGAGAGAGACAGACAGGCAGAGAAAGAGAGCAAGACAGAAGACAGACATAGTGAGAGAGACAGGCAGAGAGAGACAGACAGAGACAGACAGAAAGAGAAAAAGACAGAGATGAGACAGAGAGACAGAGAGAAACAGACAGAAAGAGAGACAGACAGAGAGAGGGTGAGAGATAGAGGGAGAGAGACAGAAAGGGAGGAAGAGGGACAGACAGAGAGAGAGAGACAGACGGGTAGAGAAAGAGAGTAAGACAAGTTAGGCACAGACAGAGAGACACAGAGAGAGAGCGAGAGAGACAGAAAGAGAGACTCAGAAAAAGAAAGAGACAGAAAGAGAAAAACAGAGACAGACAGAGAGAGACAGAGAGAAACAGAGACAGACAGAGAAACAGACACAAAGAGAGAGACAGAGAGAGATAGAAACAGACAGGGAGGGAGAGAGAGAGACACACAGGCAGAGAAAGAGAGTTAGACAGAAGAAAGACACAGTGAGACAGGCAGAGAGAGAGAGAGAGAGAGAGAAAGAAAGAGACAGACAGACAGAGAAAGAGACAGATAGAGAAAGACAGAGACAGACAGAGAGAGACAGAGAGAAACAGACAGAAAGAGAGAAGGTCCTAGCCCACTAGCAATACTGTGCCTTTTCTTTCATTTTGTCTTTCTTTTCTGGTTTCTTTTCTTTTTTCCTTTTCTTTTCTTCTCTTCTCTTCTTTTCTTTTCTTTCTTTTCTTTTCTTTCTTTCTTTCTTTCTATTTATTTATTTAGAGACCGAGTCTCACTCTGTCACCCAGGCTGTAGTGCAGTGGCGCCATCCCGGGTCACTGCAACCTCCGCCTGCCAGGTTCAAGTGATTCTCCTGCCTCAACCTCCCGAGTAGCTGGGATTACAGGTGCCTGCCCCACTGCGCCTGACTCAGTTTCGTATTTTCAGTAGAGATGGGGTTTCTCCATGTTGGCTAGGCTGGTCTTGAACTCCTGACCTCGTGACCCACCCACCTCGGCCTCCCAAAGTGCTGGGATGAAAAACGTGAGTCACTGCACTCAGTGTACAGTGCCATTTGTTAGAAATCACTCATGGGAACACACACTTATAGGTCATGTGTAGAGATTTTATTTATTTATTTATTTATTTATTTATTTATTGCATGGGAAGGTGGGGGGATGGTGTTTCACTCTTGCTGCCCAGGCTACAGTGCAATGGCATAGGGAACTCAAATAGTCAACCTATGGCAGAGAGGACACGTCATTCTGAGCGTAAGGCCCGCAGTGAAAGGTGGCAGGGCTGGCACTTTTAAAGGCTGAAATCCCTACGGCTCAGGCCTGTCATCCCAGCACATTGGGAGGCCCAGGAGGGCAGATCACTGTAGGTCAGGAATTCAATCCCAACGCGGCCAACATGGAGAAACCCCGTCTCCACTAAAAATAGAAAAATTAGCCGTCTGTCGTGGTGCACGTCTGTAATCCCAGCTGCCGAAGAAGAATCACTGGGACCCGGAAAGCAGAGGTTTCAGTGAGCCAAGAGAGCGCCACTGCATCGCAGCCTGGGTGACAGAACGAGAGAGACTCAGTCCAAAAAAAGGAAATGAAGAGAAAAAAAAAAAAAAGAACAGGCCCAAATACTGCATTGTCGCTGAATATTCCCCCCAAAGGCCGGAAATCCCCTGACTCAGGTCAAGGAGGTGGTGTTTTGTTTCACTTATCTCTGTCCCTCTCTCCCTCTCTGTCTCTTTCTCCTCTAACTTTCATTTCTTGTTCAAGCATACATGTGCAAGATTGTTACAAAGGTAAACTTCTGATGGGGGGTTCAGTATGCAGATGATTTCATCACCCGGATACTCAGCACAGTACTCGACAGTTTTCATGTTTCGTTTTGTTTTGGTTTCTCCTGAAGCTGTCTCTCCTTCCACCCCTCCTCCCTCAAGTAGGCTCCCATGTCTCTCATCCCCCTCGTTCTGCCCACGCAGAACTCTCATCTATAAGTTCCCACTTATGGATGAGAACACGCGGTATTTAGCTGATTGTTGCTTTCATCTTCGGTGGTGGCGGTTAAAGAGGCATGACACTAAATTGACCCTTAGGACGCTCCCCTCTGTCCCCACCCTGCACCCCCTCCCCACACACACCCTCATTCCTCCACCCCCTCCTCAAATGCAGGAAAGGAAGAAAGACAGAAATTAAAGTAAGAGGTCAGCCTCCAAGGCGGTGGAGGCAGGGGATCTCGAAGGGTGAGCAAGCGATGGGGGTCGGGGGATGTCTTGGCTGAGCTTGCAACAATGGGGGACCGAGTTTCCAGCCCCAACACACCCCGTAATCCTCAGCCGTAGCCAGCCTCTGGGTGGGGTTGCGCCTGTAAATCTTCTGAATGGAGAGAAGCCCAAGGCAATGGAAGGCATCATCTCCAACTCCAGGAAGGGAATAGGGCTTTGTGCATTTGAATGGGGCTTTAGAAGGCAGTGCTGTGGCTTCCAAAGCATTGCGTCTCGCCTCGCCTCACTTCGCCCAGAGTGAGACTCCATCTCAAAATCAATCAATCAATCAATAATAAAAAAAAATCAATGAAAGAAAGAAAAACAGAGAAGAAAGAAAGAAAGGAAGAAAGGAAGAAAGAAAGAAAGAAAGAAAGAAAAAGAAAGAAAGAAAGAAAGAATCAGTACAGTGGTCGTGGTCGTGAATCATTCCCCAGAGTCCAGGCGCAGTGGCTCATGCCCATCACGCCAGCATTCTGAGGCACCGGGTCAGGAGGGTTGCAACAAAATGATGAGACTCTGTCTGTGGAAAAACATTGAAAAATGAAGGCCAGGTTCGGTGGCTCACGCCTGCCATCCCAGCAGTTCGGGAGGCTGTAGAGGGCAGATCACCTGAGGTCGGGAGTTCAAGACCAGCCTGACCAACATGGAGAAGCCCCGTCTCCACTAAAAATACAAAATCCGCCAGACGTGGTGGCATGTGCCTGTAGTCCCAGCTACTGGGGAGGCTGACGCAGGAGAATCACTTGAACCCAGGAGGCATAGGTTGTGGTGGGCCAAGATTGCACCATTGCACTCCAGTCTGGGCAACCAGAGAGAAACTCTGTCTCGGGAAAATGAATAAATAAATAAATAAAAATGATCTGGGTACAGTGGTGCATGCCTGTGGTCCCAGGTACTCTACTCTGGAGGCTGAGGTGGCAGGATCGCTTGAGTCCAGAAGCGTCCACGCTGCAGTGAGTGAGTTGTGATGGCACCACTGCCAGGGTGACAGACTGAGACGCTGTCTCTAAATCAGTCAATCAATCAAATCACTGGAAGGCGCTGTCTGTGTCTTACTTTCAAAGGGTGTCTCTTTAGGCCAAGCAGGCATGGTGCCTCACACCAGTAATCCTGGCACTTTGGGAGGCTGAGGCAGGGGGAAAGAAAGAAGGGAGGAAGGGAGGAAAGAAGAAAGGCAGGAAGACAGTCAGGCAGGAAAGGAAGAAAGAAAGGAAGGAAGGAAGGAAGGGAGGGAGGGAGAAGAAAAGAGAAGAAAAGAAAAGAAAACGGGAAGGGGCATATCTCCTTGACTGGTGACTGCCCAGGATAAAGCTGACTGAAGCCTCGACCTCTGGGGCCTCAAGTGTTCTCCTTATCTCAGCCTCCCGAGTAGCTGCGACTACAGGCAGGTATCACCACACGAAACTAATCTTATAAAAATATTATAATTATTATTGAGAAAGAGTCTCGCTCTGTCTCAATAATTGCCATGGCATGATCTCAGCTCACTGCAACCTCGGCCTCCCTAGTTCAAGCAACTCACCTGCCTCAGTATCCTGAGTAGTTGTGATTACAAACCTATACCACCAGACCTGGTAATTGTTCTATTTTTCATAGATATGGGGTTTCACCATGTTGGCCAGCCTGGTCTTGAATTCCTGGCCTCAAGTGATCCACCCACCTTGGCCTCCCAAAGTGCTGGAATGACAGGTGTGAGCCACTGTTCCCGGCCCAGATGATCTTTTTTATAAATTGTAGAGAAGAAGTTTTGTCAGCTGACGGGTGGAGAGTGGGGTGGGTTTTACTCAGACTGTGTCCTGTGAAAAGGGTAAATTGTGGCTTGTGAAATAGATGTGGAAATTGTGTGTGTGTGTGTGAGAGAGAGAGAGAGAGACCAATCCAACCATGAGGACCCGGAAATGGTGTTTGATTTGGGTCCCTGTCTAGTCACCTGTCTGTGTGTAGATGACTGAAGATTCCACAAATGAAGGTCAGCAGTATCTATTGAGCTGTTTCTCCCTCTCATGCGTCTCATGTGTGTGGTGGAGAAAGGGAAGAAAAGAGGTTCTGATGGGAAGTTGTCTTCAAGCCTGAGGAAGCTGAAGGCAGGCTGACGGGAAGGAGGGCATCCTATGTGGCATTTCCATACCTGGACACCCTTTACAATGCTGGGGCTGCCAGTCCACCCTGTATGTTAACACACCCCCAAGAACAGCACGGTCCAAGGTGGTCCAGTCTCGTCCCATCTGGCCCACCCGGGGCATCTGGTGGAAGTCTTCACTGGAGTATTCGACACCATGGAATACTATGCAGCCGTAAAAAATGATGAGTTCATGTCCTTTGTACGGACATGGATGAAACTGGAAACCATCATTCTCAGCAAACTATCACAAGGACAAAAACCAAACACCGCATGTTCTCACTCATAGGTGGGAACTGAACAATGAGAACACATGGACACAGGAAGGGGAACATCACACACTGGGGACAGTTGCGAGGTGGGGCGAGGGGGGAGGGATAGCATTAGGAGATATACCTAATGCTAAATGACGAGATAATGGATGCAGCACAACAACATGGCACATGTATACATATGTAACAAACCTGTAGGTTGTGCACATGTACCCTAAAACTTAAAGTATAATAATAATAAAATAAAATAAGGAAAAAAAAAAGAAAGATTCATCGCGGTTCCCTTGGGGTCGCCAGGCAAAGGCCAGCTGGGGGAGGGTGGTGGGATGTGAAAGGGGATGGGACATTGGCCTCAGAGCTCCCTGGAAGGTGGCAGGCAGCCGGTGGGGGATGCTGAACCAGAGACGTCTGGCAGGATATAGATCTGGAAGGGGCGTCAGTCCTCTCCCATACCTCTCCCACGGAAAATCCCACAGCAGCGGTGGGAGCCTTGGTTGGGGGAGAAGCAGGGAGAAGGGGGAGAGGGAAGGAGGCCCCCAGGAGGATTTAGCACCGAAAACCCATCCAGGCAATCGCCCTCCTATCGGGTCCAAGGTACACCCTGGGAGGCGGCAAGAGAAATGTTCACCACATGCTTTTTGTCTTTCTCTTTATTTTTTTCGTCTTTTCCATTTTACAAGAGATGCTCATTTCAACAACCAGGCGGTGGATGTGATTAGAGAAGTGTCAAGGCCAGGAGTTTGAGACCAGCCCGAGCAACTAAGCAACACAAGTAGGAGAGCCCAGTTGAAAAAAATGAAAACAAAGGATGAGAAAGAAAAGAAAAGAAAAAAGAAAAACAACCACCAAGAAAGTTAAAATTCTCTAATGGTGCAGGCACAAAAAAAGAGTGATTTCACGTCTTTTCCCACAACATGGATAGAGCTGGAAGCAAGTATGTACCCAGTGAACTGCCTTCTGCTTAAAAGTGGGAGGTAAACAGTGGGTACGCACATGGTCATCAAAATGGAAATAACAGACACTCCAAAAGGGAGGAAGAGGGTAAGAGGGGGACAAACGATGAATAAATCGCCCGTCGGTGACAACGTTAGCCACTTGGGTATCGGATACACTGGAGGTCCACTTCTACATCCGGAGGCAGTAGTATGCTGATCTAACAAACAAGCACGTACACCCCCTGAGTCTGTAAAATACCAAAACAACGACGACAGCACCAGCAGCAGCAGCAACAACAACAACAACAGAACAGAAGCTGGAACACAAAACCACCACGACCACCACCACAATCACCATTTCGGGGTTGGGGGAGGGTGGCTGCGCTCGAGGCCCTCAGGCTCAGTCCCCTCGGGTTTAAAAAAGAAAACAGCAGACTCATTCCCGTCTGTAGGCAGGAAAAATCCAATCAAAGTTCTCCGTTGCGAGAAAGGGAAGTAGAATAAGGAGAAGGGCTTATTGATCTTCTTGTGATCGATCGAGACCATACATGTAAGAAAAAATTAAATACAGACAGCAACACTTTCTACACTGTTCAAAAGCATCGGAGATCAGACGCACCACACTTCATGGGGCTTCTGCCACTAGAAAGAAAGACAGGCCAGGCTTGGTGGCTCACGCCTGTCATCCCAGCACTTTGGGAGGCCGAGGCAGGTGGATCACTAGGTCAGGAGATCGAGACCATCATGGCTAACACGGTGAAACCCCATCTCTACTAAAAATACAGAAAATTTGCCGGGCCTGGTGTGGGTGCCTGTAGTCCCAGCTACTCGGGAGGCTGAGGCAGGAGGATGGCATGAACCCGGGAAGCGCAGCTTGCAGTGAGCCGAGATAGAGCCACTGCACTCTGGCCTGGGCTAAAGAGCGAGACTCCGTCTCAAAAAAAAAAAAAAAAAAAAAAAGCCAGGCATAGTGCTGCATGTCTGTAGTCCCAGCTACTCAGGAGGCTGTGGTAGAACAATCACTTCACCCAGCAGTTAGAGGCTGCAGTGAGCTATGATCATGCCACTGCACTCTGGCCTGGGTGACAGAGCGAAACCCCTTCTCAAAACAAAGAACAACCAAAAACCTACAAGCATACTCAGAGACAGTGTAGGTTTGGTTCCAGACAACCACAATAAGGCAAATGTTACAATCAAATTGGTCGCATAAACATTTTGCTTCCCAGTGCTTATAAAAGTTATGCTTAAACTGTGTTGTAGTCTAATAAGTATTTAATAATTATTAATTAATTAATTAGTAATCGCATTATGTCTAAACATCTATGTACATACCTTAACTTAAAATACCTCATTGCTGAAAAATACTAATGAATATCTAAACCTTACCAAGTCATAATCTTTTTTCTGGTGAGTGAAGGGGTGGCCTGCCCCTCCACACTTATGGGTATTTCTAGTCAAGTGGGACGAGAGACTCAGAAAATATGTAAGACACAGAGACAAAGTATAGAGAAGCAATAGTAGGCCCAGGGGACCGGCACTCAGCATACGAAGGACCTGCACAGGCACCGGCCTCTGAGTTCCCTCAGTTTTTATTGCTTATTATTTTCATTATTTCAGCAAAAAGGAATGTAGTAGCAGAGCAGGGTGATAATAAGGAGAAGGTCAGCAAAAAACATGAGCAAAAGAATCTATGTCACTTAAGTTCAAGGGAAGGTACTATGACTGGACGTGCACGTAAGCCAGATTTATGTTTGTCTCCACCCAAACATCTCAGTGCAGTAAAGAATAACAAAGCAGCATTACTGCAAACAAGTCTGGCCTCCCACCATAGGGCGGTTGTTCTCTTATCTCAGAATTGAACAAATGTACAATCAGGTTGTATACTGAGACATTCAGTTCCCAGGGACAGGCAGGAGACAGTGGCCTTCCTCTATCTCAACTGCAAGAGGCTTTCCTCTTTTACTAATCCACCTCAGCACAGACGCTTAACGGGTGTCGGGCTGGGGGACATTCAGGTCTTTCTCATCCCACAAGGTCATATTTCAGACTTTCACATGGGGAGAAACCTTGGACAATACCCCGCTTTCAAGGGCAGAGGTCCCTGCGGCTTTCTGCAGTGCATTTTGCCCCTCGTTTATTGAGAGTAGAGAATGGCAATGACTTTTGCCAAGTATACTGCTTGTAAACATTTTGTTAACAAGGTACATCCTGCACAGACCTAGATCCCTTAAACCTTGATTTCATACAATTGTTGTTTTTGTGAGCTCCAGGTTGGGTCAGAGTGGCTGAGGCAAAGTGGCTGGGACAAAGCTACAAATTAACAACATCTCAGCAAAGCAATTGTTTAAAGTACAAGTCTTTTTCAAAACGGAGTCTCTTATGTCTTTCCTTTCTATATAGACACAGTAACAGTCTGATCTCTCTTTCTTTTCTCTACAGTGAGGGTCTTGCCTCTATATTGATGGCTGCTGACTGATCAGTGTGGGGGCTGCTGAAGTTTGGGTGCCTGTGTCAATTTCTTAAAACAATGAAGTCTGTTCCTTTCACAAAAGATTTCCCTGTAGCATGTGATGCTGTTTGACAGCATTTTATCCACAGTAGAACTTCCTTCAAAATTGGAGTAAAGCCTCTCAAACCCTGCTGCTGCTTTAACCACTAGGTTTATGGAATATTCTAAATCCTTTGTTGTTATTTCAACAATTTTCATAGCATCTCTACCTGGTGTAGATTCCATCTCAAGAAAATATTTTCTTTGCTCATCCATAAGAAGCAACTCCCCACTTGTTCAAGTTTCATCATGAGTTGCAGCAATTTAATCTCATCTTAAGGCCCTAATTCTAATTCTGGTTGTCTCGCGATTTCTACCACATCTGTAGGGACTTCCTCCACTGACATCCTGAACCCTCAAAGTCATCCATGAGGGCTGGAATCAACTTCTTCCAAACTCCTGTTAATGTTGATATTTCAACTTCCTCCCATCAATCACAAATGTCGTTAATGGTATTTGCTATTAAGGAAATTTGTGATTCACGGGAGGAGGTTGAAATATCATGAAGGAATTAATGGTGAAACCTTTCCAAAAGGTTTTCAATTCAGTTTATCCAGATTCATCAAAGAAATTACTATCTATGACAGCTATACCTTTACAAAATGCATTTATTTTTTAATAAAAACACTTGAAAGTCAAAACCACTCTTTGATCCACAGGCTGAAGGATAGATATTGTATTAGCAGCCATAAGCATAACATTAATTTCCAAGTACATCTCCATCTAAGCTTCTGGGTAGCTAGGAGAATTATTAATAAGCAGCAATCTTTTTTCCTTTTTTCTTTTCTGTATTTTTTTTTTTTTCCTTTATGTAGTTTCCCTCTTGTTGCCTAGGATGGAGTGCAGTGGCATGGTCTTGGCTCACTGCAACCTCCACCTCCAGGGTTCAAGCCATTCTTCTGCATCAGCCTCCCAAGTAGCTGAAATTACAAGTACCACCACCATGCCCGGCTAATTTTTTTGTATTTTTATTAGACATAGGGTTTCATAATTTTCACCAGGCTGGTCTCCAACTTCGGACCTCAGGTTATCCACCCACCTCAGCCTCCCAAGGTGCAGGGATTACAGGTGTGAGCCACTGCACCAGGCCAAGCAGCAATCCCTTTAAAGGACTCGTTTTTTTTTTTGTTTGTTTTGTTTTGTTTCTGAGCAGTAGGTCTCAATAGTGGGATTAAATTATTCAGTAAACCATGATGTTAACAGATGTGTTGTCACTCAGACCGTGATGTTCCATTTCTAGAGCACAGAAAGAATAGATTTTGCATAATTCTTAAGGGCCCTGAGATTTTCAGAGTGGTCAATGAGCATTGGCTGTAACTTAAAGTCATCAACTGCAGTGGTCCTCAAAGACAGTCAGCCCATCCTTTGAAGTTTTGAAGCCAAGTGTTGACGTCTCTCTAGAGATGAAAATTTTACATCTTCAGTAAGCTTAATCATTTCCAGCTCTGGACTTAAAGTGAGAGATGTGCAATTCTTCCTTCCATTTGAGCTCTTTGAGGCCACTGTGGTTACTAATTAACACCCCCAGTGGGTGTCATCCTCCTCCCTCCTCAATCGAGTTCACCCACACCGCGGCGTGGGGAACAGGGCTTCCTGCACCACACAGGCCCTGCATGCCTGGGGCTCTGCCACAGGGGCTTTCGTGAGCCAGGGAGCAAGAGCCCTCCCCCCACTCCAGCCCAGCCAGGCTGCACAGGCAGAAGGAATCTCTCAACCTGCCACTGCATGCGGGAATTTTGTGTTTGCTGCCCTTGCTCCTCTGGAAGTAGGACTGTCCAAACCTCAGACTCTTCAGTGGCCTCCGCACCCCAACAAATGCCAGGAGGACGAGGATCCACAGCATGGCGGCCTGATGGGCACGTGCTCAGTGGGACAGCTTGGCCTCCCTCAAGCTGAGTCACAGGGGCAAGGTGTGTTTGCACCAACCACGTCCCACCGGAGTACGCGGTGGGTCTGGAGCCCCAGGTCGCCAGGGCAGTGTGGGAAACCAAAGATGGGGCACCTCCACCTCTGAAGCTTGTGACCCCGGAGGCCTCCTCATCAAGCACAGATGCAAGCCATCCAGGCACCTCTTAACTGCTTCAGGAGCCAGGGCACTCATCTACACTCACCTCCAGCCTGTTAGATGAGCTCCTGTCAACCCCAGCGTTTCAGCAAAAGGCACAACATTTCCTAGATATGGCGCCACTGGGGAAGCTGAAGGAAGTGGAAGAGCTTGCTCCACTGGAAACACTCCTCAGACAGGAAGAACACCGGGCTCTGCTGGAGGAGCTTTGGGACGCAGGGTTGGGGCGGGCTGGGGGCAGGGCGGCGGCCTCTCTTTCATGGTGAACCTCTGACTCGGTATTAAGAGGCGTGTCGTCCCTTCCAGCTGACCTGCCTAGGATCCCTGAGTTCCAGGTCCCATGAGATACTCCACTCAGAGGAGGGCTGTCATTCTTTCCTGAGCATCCTGAGGATCCCAGGGCTCATCCAGGTACCGGGAGGTGGACTGTCTACTGCTCATGCGCGGGTTAGCAGGCAGCAGCCTAGGTTTTCTAACCAGCCAAGGCGGAGCTCTCATCCCTTCCCTCTTGCCCCCACTGCCGCATTCTTCAGTGGGGCGGGCGGAGACCTCCATCCCGGGAAACACTGGCACGGTCAGGCACCAAGCCTACTCTTCTTTCCGCGTCTCGCCACCTCTGTCTCCCCACCCCACCGTCACTCGCCTACGCTTGCCCTGCCAGCTTCCTCGACATCACCGTGGAGCACCTGACAGCTAAATGCAAACCCGAGACCCCGCGCAAACCGGGGTGCTGCCCTTTCTACCTGGGAGGGAACTCAGGCAGAGATGCGGAGAGGAAAGGAGACAGGGAGGGAGCGATGGAGGGAGGAAAGAACGGATGGACCAAGGGACCTTGGAAGGGTTGGAGGGATAGAAGGAGGGAGAGAGGGAAGGAGGGACAGAGGGAGGAAGGGAGGAAGTGAGGGAGGGACGGAGGGAAAGAGGGAGGGAGGGAGCAAGAAACAGAGAGAGGAAGGCAGAGAGAAAAGCGTTCTTCTGCCTCCAGGACCAGCAGGATCTCACACTCCGGGAAAATGTTGGGTGCCCAGTGCAGGCTAAGTGCTTGGCCCACAGCTGTGTCAGCCTGCGGGGCTCTCACTGGCCCTCCTGATCGCCAGCCTGGGTTACTTCATCCAGGAGCGATTCAGACGAATTTCATCTCCCAAGGAATGAGTGAATTACCCAGAGAGCAATGAGTCGAGACTTGGGTGATTGTCCATTTTTCATCCACATGGTTCACAGATGAGATAGCCCCACGTTGAGCCTGCAATGGAGCACGAGGTGCATAGTCCCGTCCACACAGGAGTCACAATCAGGCTGACTGAAGCGTGGTTTCAGGTTCCACATTCCTTTGTCTTCTGCAAGGGGGCCTGTTGCTCATGTGTCTGTAGCCCCCGAAAGCGTGACCAGGTTGACTGTTTGGTTCCCGAGCTCTGTGGGAACACAGAAACATCCAGAGAAGAGTGGAAAAGCAGCATCCTGTCTTCGCTCTCCTTTCCAGTTCCCTGTTTGGAAACAGGTCATAGTGGAGACTCCCCATGTCGTAGGAAACAGGAATCCATCGTCAGGCCGTGATGCACCAGACATTTCTTTTCTCTGTAGTTTCACTCTCGTTTTCTACATGAAAATAAACAAGATTCATAAGGAATCAGAAAAGAATTTATGGTACACAAGTCTTGACTACTGTTGCATTCCACTTTGAAATCATTTTGAGCTAAAACAACAGTTTTCCAAGATTTAAAGAAAAATAGATTTTATAAAAGGGATTCTTTTATTCACTCAATACATCATTTATGATACTGACAGTAACAAGTGATATTTTTTCCACTATAATTTGTTCTGATGAAAGAAATAATTCTTTTAACTCCTCACAAATGCTACATTTTCAAGACTAAAGGAATTATCAGTAGGCATTCTTTCTTCTTCATTTAAGTTATTTGTCTCTAAAATATGTCAAGTAAACTTTTAAAGATTCAGGGAGGGGCAGTTTCAGGATTTTTTCTCTCAGTAAATTTTGAGGTGGCTCCTCTGGCTTCATCGCTTCACTGTGATCTTTTTCTTCCTCTTCTTTGCTATCTTCTTCCATTTTTTCATCCTCCTCACTGTCTAGAGGCTGAGGAATAAGCTGATTACCCACAAATACGTAAGTGGTAATTCTCTGTTTAACTCTATTTCTTTTCCTTTTGGGTGGAGCCCTTTGAGGAATCCCCTTGGCCTGCATCTTATCATTTATGAAATTTTTAAGTGTGGATCGAATGTAAATACGAGCCAAGTCCTGTAGATTCCTGACAGTGATTCCTTACAGATTTGTAGTAGTGAGGGTTAGATTTAATTTTATATAAGGTTTAAATAATAGTTAAGCTTATGTAACCTGATCTGAATTTGCATTTCCTATATGAAAACTTCATTTATCTAATAAGGAAATCAAATGATTGCAGAATTATTTACCTTACTTTTGTTGGAATCACTGTTGCTGGGTTGCTGTATATATATTCTGGGCAATATATGAGTGTAATAACAATACAAAATATTGAATAATTTAGCTTTTAAAAGTCCCACAAATTTTATGAAATTTTACAGCACTGCTACTTTTGCTTGTGAATGTCTTTCCAAAAGACATGAGTAAAATATCGACTTCTCTCATAGAGATTTTAAGAGCAAAGCAAGTGAATTATTAAAATAGGATGTATTACTTAACACAACTTTTTATATGGACCCTTTACATTTTCAGTATTTAAAAAAATGAGGTTATTTTAACTCTCTAGAATATTTTTATTATTATTATACTTTAAGTTTTATGGTACATGTGCAAAATGTGCAGGTTAGTTACATATGCATACATGTGTCATGCTGGTGTGCTGCACCCATTTAGCACCCGATATTTAGCATTAGGTATATCTCCTAAAGTTATCCCTCCACCCTCCGCCCACCCAACGACATTCCCCAGAGTGTGATGTTCACCTTCCTGTGTCCATGTGTTCACATTGTTCAATTCCCACCTATGAGTAAGAACATGCAGTGTTTGGTTTTCTGTCCTTGGGATAGTTTACTGAGAATGATGATTTCCAATTTCATCCATGTCCCTACAAAGTATATGAAGTCATCATTTTTTATGGCTGCATAGTATTCCATAGTATATATGTGCCACGTTTTCTTAATCCAATGTTGGACATTTGGGTTGGTTCCAAGTCTTTACTATTGTGAATAGTGCCGCAATAATCTTACTTGTGCATGTGTCTTTATAGCAGCATGATTTATAGTCCTTTGAGTATATACCCAGTAATGGGATGGCTGGGTCAAACGGTATTTCTAGTTCTAGATCCTTTAGGAATCACCACACTGACTTCCACAATGTTTGAACGAGTTTACAATCCCACGAAAAGTGTAAAAGTGCTCCTATTTCTCCACACCCTCTCCAGCACCTGTTGTTTCCTGACTTTTTAATGATCGCCATTCTAACTGGTGTGAGATGGTATCTCATTGTGTTTTTGATTTGCATTTCTCTGATGGCCAGTGATGGTGAGCATTTTTTCATGTGTTTTTTGGCTGCATAAATGTCTTCTTTTCAGAAGTGTCTGTTCATGTCCTTCACCCACTTTTTGATGGGGTTGTTTGTTTTTTTCTTGTAAATTTGTCGGAGTTCATAGTAGATTCTGGATATTAGCCCTTTGCCAGATGAGTAGGTTGTGAAAATTTTCTCCCATTTTGTAGGCTGCCTGCTCACTCTGATGGTAGTTTATTTTGCTGTACAGAAGCTCTTTAGTTTAATTAGGTCCCATTTGTTAATTTTGCCTTTTGTTGCCATTGCTTTTGGTGTTTTAGACATGAAGTCCTTGCCCATGCCTGTGTCTTGAATGGTAATGCCTAGGTTTTCGTCTGGGGTTTTTATGGTTTTAGGTCTAATGTTTAAGTGTTTAATACATATTGAATTATTTTTTGAATAAGGTGTAAGGAAGGGATACAGTTTCAGCTTTCTACATATGGCTAGTCAGTTTTCCCAGAACCATCTATTAAATAGGGAATCCTTTACCCATTGCTTGTTTTTCTCAGGTTTGTCAAAGATCAGATAGCTGTATATATGTGGCATTATTTCTGAGGGATCTGTTCTGTTCCACTGATCTATGACTCTGTTTTGATACCAGTACCATGCTGTTTCGGTTACTGTAGCCTTGTAGTATAGCTTGAAGTCAGGTAGTGTGATGCCTCCAGGGTTGCTCTTTTGGCTTAGGATTGACTTGGTGATGAGGGCTCTTTTTTGGTTCCATATGAACTTTAAAGTAGTTTTTTCCAATTCTGTGAAGAAAGTTATTGGTAGCTTGATGGGGATGGCATTGAATCTATAAATTACCTTGGGCAGAATGGCCATTTTCATGATATTGTTTCATCCTACCCATGAGCTTGGAATGTTCTTCCATTTGTTTCTATCCTCTTATAATTCAATGAGCAGTGGTTTGTAGTTCTCCTTGAAGAGGTCTTTCATGTCCCTTGTAAGTTGGATTCCTAGATATTTTATTCTCTTTGAAGCAATTGTGAATGGGAGTTCACTCATGATTTGGCTCTGTTAGTCTGTTATTTGTGTATAAGAATGCTTGTGATTTTTGTACTTTGATTTTGTATCCTGAGACTTTGCAGCAGTTTCTTATCAGCTTAAGGAGATTTTGGGCTCAGACAATGGGGTTTTCTAGATATACAATCGTGTCATCTGCAAACAGGGTCAATTTGACTTCCTCTTTTCCTAATTGAATACACTTTATTTCCTTCTCCTGCCTAATTGCCCTGGCCAGAACTTCCAATTCTATGTTGAATAGGAGTGGTGAGAGAGGGCATCCCTGTCTTGTGTCAGTTTTCAAAGGGAATGCTTCCAGTTTTTGCCCATTCAGTATGATATTGGCTGTGGGTTTGTCATAGATAGCTCTTATTATTTTGAGATACGTTCCATCAATACCTAATTTATTCAGAGTTTTTAGCATGGAGGGTTGTTGAATTTTGTCAAAGGACTCTTCTGTATCTATTGAGATAATCATGTCGTTTTTGTCTTTCATTGTGTTTATATGCTGGATTATATTTATTGATTTGTGTATATTGAAACAGGCTTGCAACTCAGGGATGAAGCCCACTTGATCATGGTGGATAAGCTTTTTGATGTGCTGCTTTATTTGGTTTGCCAGTATTATATTGAGGATTTTTGCATCAATGTTCATCAAGGATATTGGTCTAAAATTCTCTTTTTTGTTGTGTCTCTGCCCAGCTTTGGTATCAGGATGATACTGGCCTCATAAAATTAGTTAGGGAGGATTCCCTCTTTTTCTATTGATTGGAATAGTTTCAGAAGGAATGGTGCCAGTTCCTTCTTGTACCTCTGTTAGAATTCGGTTGTGAATCCATCTGGTCCTGGACTTTTTTTGGTTGGTAAGCTATTGATTATTGCCTCAATTTCAGAGCCTGTTATTTGTCTATTCAAAGATTCAACTTCTTCCTGGTTTAGTCTTGGGAGGGTGTATGTGTCGAGGAATTTATCCATTTCTTCTAGATTTTCTAGTTTATTTGCACAGAGGTGTTTGTAGTATTCCCTGATGGTAGTTTGTATTTCTGTGGGATTGGAGATTGTATCCCCTTTATCATTTTTTATTGCATCTATTTGATTCTTCTCTCTTTTTTTCTTTATTAGTCTTGCTAGCAGTTTATCAATTTTGTTGGTCCTTTCAAAAAACCAGCTCCCGGATTCATTAATTTTTTGAAGGGTTTTTTGTGTCTCTATTTCCTTCAGTTCTGCTCTGATTTTAGTTATTTCTTGCCTTCTGCTAACTTTTGCATGCGTTTGCTCTTGCTTTTCTAGCTCTTTTAATTCTGATGTTAGGGTGTCAATTTTGGATCTTTTCTGCTTCCTCCTGTGGGCATTTAGTGCTATAGATTTCCCTCTACACAGCTTTAAATATGTCCCAGAGATTCTGGTATGTTGTGTCTTTGTTGTCATTGGTTTCAAAGAACATCTTTATTTCTGCCTTCGTTTCTTTATGTACCCAGTAGTCATTCAGGAGCAGGTTGTTCAGTTTCCATGTAGTTGAGCAGTTTTGAGTGAGTTTCTTCATCCTGAGTTCTAGTTTGATTGCACTGTGGTCTGAGACACAGTTTGTTACGATTTCTGTTCTTTTACATTTGCTGAGGAGAGCTTTACTTCCAACTATGTGGTCAATTTTCGAATAGGTTTGGTGCTGAAAAAAATGTATACTCTGTTGATTTAGAGTGGAGAGTTCTGTAGATGTCTATTAGGTCCACTTGGTGCAGAGCTGAGTTCAATTCCTGGGTATCATTGTTAACTTTCTGTCTCGTTGATCTGTCTAATGTTGACAGTGGGGTGTTAAAGTCTCCCATTATTAATGTGTGGGAGTCTAAGTCTCTTTGTAGGTCACTCAGGACTTGCTTTATGAATCTGGGTGCTCCTGTATTGGGTGCATATATATTTAGGATACTTAGCTCTTCTTGTTGAATTGATCCCTTTACCATTATGTAATGGCCTTCTTTGTCTCTTTTGATCTTTGTTGGTTTAAAGTCTGTTTTATCAGAGACTAGGATTGCAACCCCTGCCTTTTCTTGTTTTCCATTTGCTTGGTAGATCTTCCTCCATCCTTTTATTTTGAGCTTATCTGTGTCTCCGCATGTGAGATGGGTTTCCTGAATACAGCATACTGATGGGTCTTCACTCTTTATCCAATTTGCCAGTCTGTGTCTTTTAATTGGAGAATTTAGTCCGTTTATATTAAAAATTAATATTGTTATGTGTGAATTTGATCCTGTCATTATGATGTTAGCTGGTTATTTTGCTCGTTAGTTGATGTAGTGTCTTCCTAGCCTCGATGGTCTCTACAATTTGGCATGATTTTGCAGTTGCTGGTACCAGTTGTTCCTTTCAATGTTTAGTGCTTCCTTCAAGATCTCTTTTAGGGCAGGTCTGGTGGTGGCAAAATCTCTCAGCATTTACTTGTCTGTAAAGTATTTTGTTTCTCCTTCACTTATGAAGTTTAGTTTGGCTGGATATGACATTCTAGGTCCAAATTATTTTCTTTAAGAATGTTGAATATTGGCCCCCAGTCTCTTCTGGCTTGTAGAGTTTCTGCTGAGAGATCCACTGTTAGTCTGATGGACTACCCTTTGTGCATAACCCGACCTTTCTCTCTGGCTGCCCTTAAGATTTTCTCCTTCATTTCAACTTTGGTGAATCTGACAATTATGTGTCTTGGAGTTGCTCTTCTCGAGGGGTATCTTAGTGGTGTTCTCTGTATTTCCTGAATCTGAATGTTGGCCTGCCTTGCTAGATTGGGGAAGTTCTCTTGGATAATACCCTGCAGAGTGTTTTCCAACTTGGTTCCATTCTCCCTGTCACTTTCAGGTACACCAATCAGACATAGATTTGGTCTTTCCACATAGTCCCATATTTCTTGGAGGGTTTGTTCGTTTCTTTTTATTCTTTTTTCTCTAAACTTCCCTTCTCGCTTCATTTCATTCATTTCATCTTCCATCACTGATACTCTTTCTTCCAGTTGATTGCATTAGCTCCTGGGACTTCTGCACGCTTCACGTAGTTCTCAAGCCTTGGATTTCAGCTCCATCAGCTCCTTTAAGCACTTCTCTGTATTGTTTATTCTAGTTATACATTCGTCTAATTTTTTTCAAAGTTTTTTAACTTCTTTGCCTTTGGTTTGAATTTCCTCCTGTAGCTCAGAGTAGTTTGATCATCTCAAGACTTCTCTCAACCCGTCAAAATCATTCTCCCTCCAGCTTTGCTCCGTTGTTGATGAGGAACTGCATTCATTTGGAGCAGGAGAGGCACTCTGCTTTTTAGAGTTTCCAGTTTTTCTGCTCTGTTTTATCCCCATCTTTGTGGTTTTATCTCCTTTTGGTCTTTGATGATGGTGATGTACAGATGCGTTTTTGGTGTGGATGTCCTTTCTGTTTGTTAGTTTCCTTCTAACAGACAGGACCCTCAGCTTCAGGTCTGTTGGAGTTTGCTAGAGGTCCACTCCAGACGCTGTTTGCCTTTGTAACAGCAGCGGTGTCTGCAGAACAGCAGATTTTCATGAACCACAAATGCTGCTGTCGGATCGTTCCTCTGGAAGTTTTGACTCAGAGGAGTACTTGGCCGTGTGAGGTATCAGTCTGCCCCTACTGGGGGTTGCGTCCCACTTAGGCTGCTTGGAGTTCAGGGGTCAGGAACCCACTTAAGGAGACAGTCTGCCCATTCTCAGATCTCCAGCTGCGTGCTGGGGGAACAATTGCTCTCTTCAAAGCTGTCAGACAGGGACATTTAAGTCTGCAGAGCTTACTGCTGTCTTTTTGTTTGTCTGTGCCCTGTCCCCATAGGTGGAGCCTATAGAGGCACACAGGCCTCCTAGAGCTGTGGTGGGTTCCACCCAGTTCGAAGTTCCCGGCTGCTTTATTTACCTACGCAAGCCTGGACAATGGCGGCGCCCCTCCCAAAGCCTCGCTGCCGCCTTGCAGTTTGATCTCAGACTGCTGTGCTAGCAATCAGTGAGACTCTGTGGGTGTAGGACCCTCCGAGCCAGGTGCGAGATATAATCTCCTGGTGTGCCGTTTTGTAAGCCCGTTGGAAAAGTGCAGTATTAGGGTGGGAGTGACCGGATTTTCCAGGTCCATCTGTCACTCCTTTCTTTGACTAGGAAAGGGAACTCCCTGACCCCTTGCACTTCCTGAATGAGGCAATGCCTAGCCCTGCTTCGGCTTGCACACGGTGCACTGCACTCACTCTCCTGTGCCCACTGTCTGGCACTTCCTAGTGAGATGAACCCGGTACCTCAGATGGAAATTCAGAAATCACCCGTCTTCTGCGTCAGTCATGCTGGGAGCTGTAGACTGCAGCTGTTCCTATTTGGGTATCTTGGCTGCGCCCACTCTCTAGAATTTTTAAATTATATTTAGAATTGTTTTTTCTATAGTTCACTGTATAAAGTATTTGGTTTTTTTAAAAAAGCAAAATCATCGTTATGTGTGACTCTTGATAGGCCACAGAACAAGTGAATGAGCATAAGTGAGACCACTTTCTTAGATGTCTGTAAGTAGCAGGGCCATGGTAGACCTGGTCAGCGGATGCACTTTAGTAGATGGAACTTCTAGTTTACCTGAATATTTATCCTTGACAAGGTAGGGCTGAGCCTGCACTTGCTTTGGATCTTTATAGTACAAGAAATATTCACAGAAATTGTATCTAGATACCTTTTGTTTGGAAAATCCTGTTCAGAATCATAGTGTAATCCTTGGGACTCATGCCATGCTCATTTGACTTCTTCCCATATTTTTTATGTTTCTTTTGGTAAAACTATTATGGTTTTCATTTTTTACTTAATATCACACTATTAAACTGTCCATATTTGAGCTTTATTGTAGCTTATCAGTGATAAAAAACAGGTAGTAATTGCCATTGTTTGCTTGTTTATTTTCCTAATAAGGCCTGAAAGCAGCCATTCCTTATTAAGAAAGTGTGCAATGTAACATATTTGCTAGAGTTACATGGATTATATATTTCTTAAAGGGAAAAATTTGAGAGTATCATGGATTACCACCAGGATTATTATTACAGTAGTTGCTCAGATTTGGTTAAGGAAGCCCAATCAAAGTATAGTGAAAGGATTATTATCTCTCTGCTAAGATTAAGACATTGTTTCAAAAATCTCAGCCCCAATAATTCCACAACATCTGAAAACAAGTGTTTGTGATCCTGTGTAAGCATGAAATTGTTCCAAGTAAGTGAGGATATTTTAGTTATGTGAAAGGCAGTATCAATGGAAGGTTATTTGTTTTATACCAGTGGCTAGGATGGTGGAATTGGGGTTATTTCTACAGTTATTCTTAGATGATTACTAAACTGCTAAGAAATGACCCATATGATTTGTATCTAGGAAAGAAAAAAATCAGTATCATACTGTTGTCATCTGTCAGAAATGTTCATTTTATTCTGAATTAAATGTGGCTTTTGAAGTTACCTTGAATTCCTGGTGACCACATGTTTTTATCTGGAAAACCTGGGGAAAGTTGTCTGTCCCATCTACCTTGCTGTTTTTTTTTTTTCTCGGTTGGAACTGCTGTTTAGATGATGCTTTTACTATGCAGGAGAGAGTTTTTGTTAAGGATATATTTGAAGATTGGGTTTTCCGTAATGTCTTTCATTCTTTGACTTTGGCAAAGTGTACAGTAGATTTTCATGATCATTGCATACTTCTTGTCATTGAAATGTATTTTTATGTTTTTAAATGCATTCATTTTACACTTGTGACTTTATTATTGACTTTAAGAGGCAGAAATAAAAAAATAAAATTAAAAAAAGAAAATGAATGCGATCCACACACCTGCATGTGTGAGACAATCACGGCAACAGTGACACCCACAGGCATTGCTGCCTTCACGGAGAGGGCATGGAAAACTCAAGACTATCATGGATGTTCAGTTCTACACTCCACCCTTCCAAGGTGGTTTCTCCCTGAAATCGTGTGTGAGCCCAGAGAGAAACTTCTAGTTTCCATCGAATTCTGGAGAACTCAGAGAGCCAGCCCTGGAAGCCCCCCTTTCCTGGCCGATCTGGCCCCACCTTCACCTACCACACATGGCTCTGTGTCTGTGGTCTCTGGCTTCAGAGGGCGGGTTATCCATGGCCCTTGGGTACTCATGCATATTCGTGAAGGGGTGAAGCTGATGGGTCTTTATAAGTGCCACTGGCGTGGTCAGACTCCTGACTGGACCTGCCTGCAGCGCAAAGGCCAACTGAGGCACATGGGCACTGCCGGCCACTCTCTGCCCTTGTCTCTCCATGAAATTCCGGCCAGGTGCCCCTGTGATGGCTCTCCCGACACCTTCTGACAGCCCCTTCCCCACGGAAGCCTGAGGACGAGGATGGCAAAGGGACTCGTTTGTAACCTGAACGAAAAAGATGCCCTGCCAGCGTGCTTTGAGTGGAACCCTTACCTGAACTGGCCAGAGAGAACTGACTTTTAGAGTCCAGGATTCAGATTTCATGTCAGAATCGAAGGTTCAGGCATCCAGGCCAGGGTGGCACGGAACCCATGCACGCAGACGGCCTGTGCAATGTGGCCCACAAGGGTGCCACCCTCCCTCCTTGGTCGCCTTCACCCCCACCAGGGCGTAGGGTACAGGGGGATTTCGTTAGCCAGGCAGCAAGGGTCACCACTCTGCTGCAGCCCAGCGAGGCTTCCCAGGCAGAAGGAATCTCCCAACCTGCCATGGAACATGGGGATTTTGGGTTTGCTGTCCTGGCTCCTTCGGAAGTGGTGCTGACCCACCCTCAGACACCTGGGTGACCTCAGCACCCAAACAGATGGCAGGGGGACCAGGATCCACACTATGGTGGCCTTCTGGGTGTGTGCTCAATGGGACAGCTTGGGCCGCTCATGCTGAGTCAAACAGATGGCAGGGGGACCAGGGTCCACAGCAAGGCGGCCTTCTGGGTACCTGCTCAGCGGGACAACTTGAGCCGTTCAGGCTGAGTCACAGGAGCAAGGTGTGCTTGCACCGCACACGTCCCACATGAGTCCATATTGGGGCTGGGGCCAGGGTCTCCAAGTCACCAGGGCACATGGGAATGCGAAGCCGAGGCACATCTACCTCCGCAGCTCGCGCCCATGGAGGCCTCTGCATGTCAGAAGCAGATGTAAGCCATCCAGACACCCTCCCAACCGATCCAGGAGCTGGAGCGTTCATCTGCACTCGCATCCACCCTGCTATATGAACTCCTGTCGACCCCAGAATTTCAGCAAAAGGCACATCCTTTCCTAGCAACGGAGCCACTGGGGGAGTTGAAGGACGTGGAAGAGCCCACTTTTCTGGAACCACACCTCAGCCAGGAAGAACACTGGGCTCAGTTGGAGGAGCTTTAGGACGCAGGGTTGGGAAAGGATGGGGACAGGGGGGTGGCCCTTTTTCACGGTGAACCTCTGGCTCGGTATGGAGACCTGTGTCTTCCTTTCCAGCTGACCTGTCTAGGATTCCTGAGTCAAGGTCCAGCAAGAGACTCCACAGAAAGGAGGGCTCTCATTCTTTTCTGAGTATCTCAGGGATTTCAGAGCCAGCACAGGTACTCAGAGATGGGCCGTCTACTGCCCATGAACGGGCCCGCGGGCAGCCAGCTAGGGTTTGGGACCAGCACAGGCAGGGCTCTCAACCCTTCCCCAGCCCCCCTATGCCTTGTACCCCCCCCGCCCCTGCGTTCTTCAGTGGTGTAGGCAGAGACATCCACCCTGGGAAACACCGGCCGGGGCAGTGGCCAGGCCTGCTCTCTTTTCCACGGCTCAACTCCACTGCCTCCCCGCTCTACCATCACTCGAGCACCCGTGCCCTGCCATACTTCCTGGCATCACGTGGAGTGCCTGGCCACTAAATGTAGACCCCGAGATCTCTCACAACCTGTCGTTCTGCTCTTTCTAGGTGGGAGGGAAGCCGGGCAGAGATGGGGAAAGGAACTGAAACAAAGTGAGAGGGAGTGACAGAGGGAGGAAAGGATGGATGAACGGAGGGACCTTGGAAGGGATGGAGGGAGGGAGGTAAAGAAAAAGAGAAGAATGGAGGGAGGGAAGGAGGGAGAAATGGAGGTATGGATGGAGGGAGAGAGGGAAGGAGAGAAGAACAGAGGGAGGGAGAGAGGGAGAGAAGGAAGAATAGAGGGAAGGATGGACAGAGGGAGAAAAGGAGCAAGAAACAGAGAAGGGAAGGAAAAGAGAAAAGCTGTCTTCTGCCTCCAGGACCAGCAGGACCTCGAACTCTGGGAAAATGTTGGGTGCCCAGTGCAGGCTGAGTGCTCGGCCAAAGGCCGTGTAGGCCGACGGTGCCCTCACCGGCCCTCAGGATTGTCAGCCTGGGTTACTTCATCTGGGAGCGATTCAGACGAATTCTACCTCCCAAGGAATGAGCGAATTCCCCAAAGAGCAGAGCCGAGACTCAAATGGTTTTCTGTTTTTCATCCACATGGCTCACAGATAGCCTATCCCCACGCTAAGCCTGCAACAGAGCACGAAGCAGATACTCCCATCTACACAGGAGTCACACTCAAGCCGAGTGAACCATGATTCCAGATTCCACGTTCCTTTGCCCTCTGCAAGGTGGCCTGTTGCTCACTGGTGTCTGGCCCCCGAAAGCGTGACCATGTGGACTGTTTGTTTCCCGAGCTCTGTGGGGACACAGAAACCTCCAGCAAAGCGTGGAAAAGCAGCATTGTGTCTTCGCTCTCCTTTGCAGTTTCCAAACAGGCCATTTTGGAGACTCCCCATGTTGCAGGAAACAGGAATGCATCATCAGGCTGTGATGCCTCAGTCCCCTGCCCTGGCTCCAGGCCCACCGGGAGGCCTCCCTTTCGCTGACACTCCAGGCCTTCCCTCGGCTCACCAGCTCCCGAGCTTCCAACACATTGCACCGGCTCAGGACAGGGTGTGCTCGGAGGCGTCAGGGCCCGGGGCCCACAGTTCTGGGATCCCCTCCAGTCCTCTGCCTTACTGCGGAAGAATTGTTTTGGATCCCTTGCTGCCCCTCCTGCAAGGCTCCCTCTTGCCCCACACACCCAGAGCCGCCAGGGCTGCCCAGGGGGGAACAGCCTGCCCAGCCCTTTTTCTCATAATGCCCACACCATCGTTGCTTGTCCCGACGAGTACCCGCCCATGGCCAACGGGAAAGGAAGGCCCTGATTTGCCCCACGCTGGCACTAGAGCCCCGACAGCCTGATCCCGGGAAAGAGGGGCTGACGGACATCCAGACACACCACACCAACACCACGAGCAAACCCACCCCGACGCACACACAGATACACATGGGTGCATGCACACAGTCACACAAGCACAAACACGGACACACACACAAGGACATACAGGCAAAGACACAGACACAGCTTGAAAGAGAGCTAGGGAGACTGGGATGGAGAGATAGAAATGTAGGGAGAGAGAGAAAGGTGGAGGAGGAGAGAGACAGAAGGTGACAGAAGAGCGAGAGGTGGAGGGGGAAATAGAGAAAGGGAGACGGCAAGGGAGTTGTAGAGCAAGAGAGACAGAGCCTTGGAGAAGGAGGCTCTGCTCAGGTAGACAGGGCAACTTTGAGCAGGCCGGGGTGAGGAGGAGGGTGCTTGGGCCAGGCTAGAACAGGGGGTCAGGACCGCCCAAGTGGGAAAACCAACGGGGCCCTGAGACGTGTTTTTTTTTTTTTTTTCTTGGATTGGTTGGTTGCTTTGGGGTTGCGTTTCATAGGGTCCTTCTGTCTCCTAGGTGTGGTGGTCCCTGAGATTTGTAGAGTGCACCCGTCCATCAGGTGGAAGCCGTGACACCAAGTGTGCCAATGGGGCCAGGCCTGGGTCTCTCTTGTGTCCTCAGGACTTGAGTTTACACGAAGTCAGTGGCAATGGCAAACAGGGTGCACAGGGACGGATTTATTCGTGGCTGGGAAAAACAATGTCCTTCCCCCGGGGAAAGCAGACCACGTGTTCTGGAGCGGAGGTCTTGGCTGGTGACTGTGGGACCTGCTGTCCCAGCTTGGACATTTGCAGTGGCACTTGATGAATGAATTGAATTGCCTGGGGTCCGGGGAGTGAGAAGACACACCGGAGGGCAGGAAACCCTAGCCTGCGCCTTTGGGGTCTAGTACCTGCCACAGAGCCCCAGCTGGAGCCGGGCTCCCGGTGGGGATGCAGCCAGGCAGAAGAGGTGGAATGCTGATGCCTGGCAGTATTGCAGCTGCGGACCCCCACGAGGAGGTTTCATCTCGACATCAATGTTTTTCTTTCTTCAGCTGATATGTATCCTTAATTTTATATTAGTGGTAACTCCACAAATTTAGAGGTACAAAATATGATTGCCCACACCTTAAAATCGCATTACCACCTCCCATTACCATCAACTTTCCCCCTCCTCACCACCCTCAACTCGTAGACTAGGTCTCGCGATGTTGCCCAGGCTGGCCTCAAACTGCCGGGCTTAAGTGATATGCCTGCCTTGGCCTCTCAAAGTTCTGGGATCAGCGGTGTGAGTCACCATGCCCCGCCAACCACCACCAAGTTTCGATTCAGCAGCACTGGGTCGTGGAGCTAAGGACCCACAAATTTAGAAAAGTTTTTAAATATCATAATGTTTCTGTAAGGAAATAGTATTTGTTATTACATTTTTAGACTCTTTTATAATGCTCTTTTTTTTTTCCACTGAACACAGTACTAAGTAGTAATTGGAAAATCACAGCATAAGTCATATTACTTTTTCTAATACAGAGTCCTTGGCTGTTCTCTAAGCTAAACCTGATCACCTACGTTGAGAAAAAGAAAAAGCCCAGAGTGTGAGGAGATAGGAGATAGTAGCCAAACATCCAAAGAGGTTGGAGTGAATAAGGCAGATGACACAGATTAGATGTCGAAAGGTCAAGGAGAAAGCCAGATCTTAAAGTGTGGTTTGCGAAGCTATACTCCAATGGAAATCTTTTCCGAGAAGCCCTGGTTTCTTTCTCTTGCTTTTATTAGAGACAGACATCTTCTGCCCCATGCTCTTCAGTTTTCTAGGACTGGACTTCCCCTTCAACGATCATTCATCTAAGTTACAAAGAAAATCAAACACTTTGCATGGCTTGCAAGGGACTGGAGGACCTGGCTTCTTGCTCTTTTATTGCTTTTGAAGACATGGGACAGTCTGTGATTTTTAAGGAACTCTATGTTAAACATTTTCTAATTTCCATTTTGTGTCTTGTCTAAAATGTGTGAGAGTAGTGGAGATATAGGGATTTGGTTTAGAAATCGCAGAAACACCACATCCAGATGTCGTATGTTTTCTGCTTTATAATTCCATATCCTTTGAAGGTTTCAAATGTGATTCTACAGAAATTCATACTCAATAATTTTATCAGAACACTAAGCCTCTGCCCCATATAATAAAACCTAATGTTATTTTACTTCAAAATTTTAAGTTTTTGGTATGTATTGACGCTAAAGCTGTAAACACTCTGTGCCATAATTCCTAAACTGTAATATGGTTTAATGTATCTACTTTCTACTTTTAAAACATGTACTTTGCCATTGAGTAACTTAGAATATTGCTGAGCATGTATTAAATAACCATTTGTTTCCTGATTTTTTAATAGTTATCATTTTATAATTTTCTCTTGTTTAGTTTGAAGCTTACTAGGATTTTGTCAATGATATGTATGAGTGTATATATATATATATATATATACACAAACAAGTATGTATATAACAACATCTGTAATTGATATATATCTATATGTTTTATATATGTGTATATACACACTTATGTGAATATATGCATGTGTACATAACATTGATTTTTTGACCAATAAAAATTGCATAATTATGCATTGTCTACATTATAATAATTTGATAGATATATATTGTAAAATATTTAATACAATTAAGTTGATGAACATTCATATCACCTCACATGGTTATGATTTTGTAGTGAGAGCATTTGAGGTCTCCTATTGTTGTAGCAAATTTTAAGCATACAAAACACTGTTATTAACTACATTTTAAAGCTATACATTAGACCCCCAAAACCTATTTATCTTATAACTGAAAGTTTGTACTCTTTGAACACCTTATCATTTTTTCTACCTCCAGGCCTGGTCATTACCATTGTACTCTCTGCTTCTGTGAGTTCAGGCTTTTTAAATTCTCAATTTAAGTGAGAACATACAGTGTTTGTTTTTCTGTGCCCAGCTTATTTTGCATAGCATAATGTACCCAGGTCCATTCATGTTGTTGAAATAGCAGAATTTCATTCTTTTTTATGGGTCTATTTTACCACATTTTCCTTATCCATTCAGCATCTACAGATAAGTCATTTTTTTAAAAAAGTACTCTTGACAGTTGTGAATAATGCTGTATTGAATACAGGGGTGCAGATTATTTTTGAGATGCTGATTTTATTTTGTTTATAGACAGAAGTGGAATTTCGGGATTGTACGATAGTTCAATTTTTTAAAAATAACCTGCATACTAATTTTCATAATGACTCTTCCAGTTTACAACTCATTAAGACTGTACAGAAATATTTTGTCACATCCTTGTTAACACTTGTCATATCTCTTTTTTTTGATATTAGCCATTCCAACTGCTGTAAAGTGGTATATTTTCATTTGCAATTTTCTCATGAATGGTAATGTTTAGCATCTTTCTGCACACCTGTTGGATATTTGAATATGTTTGTAAAAAATATTTAGTCTTGGTCATTGGAGCCAAGATGGCCGAATAGGAATAACTCCAGTCTACAAATCCCAGCTTGAGTGACACAAAAGATGGGTGATTTCTGCATTTCCAACTAAAGTACAAGGCTCATCTCACTGGGGAGTGCCTGTCAGTGGGTACCAGACGGTGGTTACAGCGCACCATGCATAAGCCAAAGCAGGGCGAGGCATTGCCTCACTGGGGAACTGCAAGGGGTGAGGGAATTCCCTTTCCTAGTCAAAGAAAGGGGTGACAGATGGCACCTGGAATATTGGGTCACTCCCACACTAATACTGCGCTTTTCCAATGGGCTTCACAAACAGCACACCAGGAGATTATATCCTGCACCTGGCTCAGAGGTTCTTATGCCCACGGAACCTCGCTCATTGCTAGCACAGCAGTCTGAGATCATACTGCAAGGTGGCAGTGAGGCTGGGGGAGGTGCGCCCGCCATTGCTCAGCCTTCAGTACGTAAACAAAGTGGGTGGGAAGCTCAAACTCAGTGGAGCCCATCACAGCTCAAGGAGGTCTGCCTGCCTCTGTAGGCTCCCCCTCTGGAGGCAGGGCACAGACAAACAAAAGACAGCAATAACCTCTACAGATATAAATGTCCCTGTCCCACAGCATTGAAGAGAGTCGTGGTTCTCCCAGCATGCAGCTGGAGATCTGAGAATGGGAAGACTGCCTCCTTGAGTTTGTCCCTGAACCCCGAGTAATCTAACTAGGAGGCACCCCCCAGTAGTGTTGGACTGACACCTCACAAGGCTAGGTACTCCTCTGAGACAAAACTTCCAGAGGAATGATCAGGCAGCAGCATTTTTGGTTCAGCAATATCCGCTGTTCTGCAAACACTGCTGCCGATACCCAGGGAAACAGGATCTGGAGTGGACGTCTAGCAAACTCCAACAGACCTGCAGCTGAGGGTCCTGACTGTTAGAAGGAAAACTAACAAACAGAAAGGACATCCACCCCAAAAACCCATCTGTACATCACCATCATCAAAGACCAATGGTAGATAAAACCACAAAGATGGGGAAAAACAAAGCAGAAAAACCGGAAACTCTAAAAATCATAGCACCTCTCCTCCTCCAAAGGAACGCAGCTCTTCACCAGCAATGGAACAAAGCTAGATAGAGAATGACTTTGATGAGTTGAGAGAGGAAGACTTCAGAAGAACAAACTACTCCAATCTAAAGGAGGAAATTCAAACCAATGGCAAAGAAGTTAAAAACCTTGAAAATAATTAGACAAATGGATAACTAGAATAATCAATGCAGAGAAGTCCTTAAAGGACCTGATGGAGCTGAAAACCATGACACCAGAACTACGTGAGGAATAAACAAGCCTCAGTAACCAACGCGATCTACTGGAAGAAATGGTATCAGCGATGGAAGATGAAATGAATGGAATGAAGTGTGAAGAGAAGTTTAGAGAAAAAAGAATAAAAAGAAACGAACAAAGCCTCCAAGAAATACAGGACTATGTGGAAAGACCAAATCTACGTCTAATTGGTGGACCTGAAAGTGACGGGGAGAATTTAAACAAGTTGCAAAACAATCAGCAGGATATTATCAAGGAGAAATTCACAAATCAAGCAAGGTAGGCTAACATTCAAATTCAGGAAATACAGAGAACACCACAAAGATACTCCTCGAGAAGAGCAACTCTAAGACACAACATTGTCAGATTCACCAAAGTTGAAATGAAGGAAAAAATGTTAAGGGCAGCCAGAGAGAAAGGTCAGGTTACCCACAAAGGGAAACCCATCAGACTAACAGCAGATCTCTTAGCAGAAACTCTACAAGGTAGAAGAGACTGGAAGCCAATATTCCACATTCTTAAAGAAAATAATTTGGACCCAGAATGTCATATCCAGCCAAACTAAGCTTCATAAGTGAAGGAGAAATAAAATCCTTTACAGACAAACAAATGCTGAGAGATTTTGTCACCACCAGAAATGCCCTAAAGGAGTTCCTGAAGGAAGCACTAAACACGGAAAGGAACAACAGGTAACAGTCACTGCAAAAACTTGCCAAATTGTAAAGACCATCAAGGCTAGGAAGAAACTGCATCAACTAACGAGCAAAATAACCAGCTAAAATCATAATGATAGGATCAAATTCACACTTAAAAATACTAACCTTAAATGTAAATGGGCTAAATGCTCGAATTAAAAGGCACAGACTGGCAAATTGGAAAAGAGTGAAGACCCATCAGTGTGCTGTATTCTGGAAACCCATCTCACGTGCAGAGACACACATAGGCTCAAAATAAAGGGATGGAGGAAGATCTACCAAACAAATGCAAAAAAAAAAAAAAAGGCAGGGGTTGCAATCCTAGTCTCTGATAAAACAGACTTTAAACCAACAAAGATCAAAAGAGACAAAGAAGGCCATTACATAATGGTAAAGGGATCAATTCAACAAGAAGAGCTAACTATCCTAAATATATATGCACCCAATACAGGAGCACCCAGATTCATAAAGCAAGTCCTTAGTGACCTACAAAGAGACTTACACTCCCACACAGAAATAATGGGAGAGTTTAACACTGCATTGTCAACATTAGACAGATCAACGAGACAGAAAGTTAACAATGATACCCAGGAATTAAACTCAGCTCTTCGCCAAGCGGACCTAATAGGCAACAACAGAACTCGCCACCCCAAATCAATAGAATATACATTATTTCCAGCACCACACCACACATATTCCAAAATTGACCACATACTTGGAAGTAAAGCACTCCCTAGCAAATGTAAAAGAACAGAAATCATAACAAACTGTCTCTCAGACCACAGTGCAATCAAACTAGAACTCAGGATGAAGAAACTCACTCAAAACCGCTCAACTACATGGAAACTGAACAACCTGCTCCTGAATGACTACTGGGTACATAATGAAATGAAGGCAGAAATAAAGATGTTCTTTGAAACCAACGAGAACAAAGACACAACATACCGGAATCACTGGGACACATTCAAAGCAGTGTTTAGAGGGAAATTTATAGCACTAAATGCCCACAAGAGAAAGCAGGAAAGATCCAAAATTGACACCCCAACATCCCAATTAAAAGAACTAGAGAAGCAAGGGCAAGCACATTCAGAAGCTGGTAGAAGGCAAGAAATAACTAAAATCAGAGCAGAACTGAAGGAAATAGAGACACAAAAAAACCCTTCGAACAATCAATGAATCCAGGAGCTGGATTTGTGAAAAGATCAACAAAATTGATAGACCACTAGCAAGACTAATAAAGAAGAAAAGACAGAAGAATCAAATAGACGCCAAAAAAAAAAATGACAAAGGGGATATCACCACGGATCCCACAGAAATACAAACTACCATCAGAGAATACTATAAACACCTCTATATAGATAAACTAGAAAATGTAGAAGAAATGGATAAATTCCTTGACACATACACCGTCCCAAGACTAAACCAGGAAGAAGTTGAATCTCTGAATAGACCAATAACAGGTTCTGAAGTTGAGGCAATAATTAATAGCTTACCAACCAAAAAAAGTCCAGGACCAGATGGATTCACAGCCGAATTCTACGAGAGGTACAAGAAGGAGCTGGTACCATTCCTTCTGAAACTATTCCAATCAATAGAAAAAGAGGAAATCCTCCCTAACTCATTTTATGAGGCCAGCATCATCCTGATACCAAAGCCGGACAGAGACACAACCAAAAAAGAGAATTTTAGACCAATATCCTTGATTAACATTGATGCAAAAATTCTCAATAAAATACTGGCAAACCGAATCCAGCAGCACATCAAAAAGCTTATCCACCATGATCAAGTGGGCTTCATCCTTGGGGATACAAGGCTGGTTCAACATACGAAAATCAATAAACGTAATCTAGCATATAAACAGAACGAAATACAAAAACCACATGATTAACTCAATAGATGCAGAAAAGACCTTTGACAAAATTCAACATTTCATGCTAAAAACTCTTAATAAATTAGGTATTGATGGGACGTATCTCAAAATAATAAGAGCTATCTATGACAAACCCACAGCCAATATCATACTGAGTGGACAAAAACTGGAAGCATTCCCTTTGAAAACTGACACAAGACAGGGATGCCCTCTCTCACCACTCTTATTCAACATAATGTTGGAAGTTCTGGCCAGGGCAATTAGGCAGAAGAAGGGAATAAAAGGCATTCAATTAGGAAAAGAGGAAGTCACACTGTCCCTGTTTGCGATGACACGACTGTATATCCAGAAAACCCCATCATCTCAGCCCAAAATCTCCTTAAGCTGATAAGCAACTTCAGCAAAGTCTCAGGATAGAAAATCGATGTGGAAAAATCACAAGCATTCTTATCACCAAAAACAGACAAACAGAGAGCCAAATCATGAGTGAACTCCCATGCACAATTGCTTCAAAGAGAATAAAATACCTAGGAATCGAACTTACAAGAGATGGGAAGGACCTCTTCAAGGAGAACTAAAAACCACTGCTCAATGAGATAAAATAGGATACAAACAAATGGAAGAACATTCCATGCTCTTGGGCAGGAAGAATAAATATTGTGAAAATTGCTATACTTCCCAAGGTAATTTACAGCTTCAATGCCATCCCCATCAAGCTAACAATGACTTTCTTCACAGAATTGAAAAAACTACTTTAAAGTTCGTATGGAACCAAAAAAGAGCCCGCATCACCAAGTCAATCCTAAGCCAAAAGAACAAAGCTGCAGGCATCATGCTACCTGACTTCAAACTATACTACAAGGCTACAGTCACCAAAACAGCATGGTACTGGTACCAAAACAGAGATCTTGACCAATGGAACAGAATATAGCCCTCAGAAATAATGCCACAGTTCTACAACTATCTGATATTTGATAAACCTGAGAAAAACAAGCAATGGGCAAAGGATTCCCTATTTAATAAATGGTGCTGGGAAAACTAGCTAGACATATGTAGAAAGCTGAAACTGGGTCACTTCTTTACACCTTATGCAAAAATTAATTCAAGATGGATTAAAGACTTATATGTTAGACCTAATACCATAATAACACTAGAAGAAAACCTAGCCAATACCATTCAGGACATAGGCATGGGCAAGGACCTCATGTCTAAAACACCAAAAGCAATGGCAACAGAGGCCAAAATTGGCAAATGGGATCTAATTAAACCAAAGAGCTTCTGCACAGCAAAAGAAACCACCATCAGAGTGAACAGGCAACCTACAGAATGAGACTAAATTTTTGCAATCTACACATCTGACAAAGGGCTAATATCCACAATCTACTATGAACCCAAACAAATTTACAAGAAAAAAGCAAACAATCCCATCAAAAAGTGGGCAAAGGATATGAACAGACACTTCTCAAAGAAGACATTTATGCATCCAAAAAACAGATGAAAAAATGGTCATCATCACTGGCCATCAGAGAAATGCAAATCAAAACCACAATGAGATACCATCTCACACCAGTTAGAATGGAGATCACTAAAAAGTCAGGAGACAACAGGTGCTGGAGAGGATGTGGAGAAATAGGAACACTTTTACACTGTTGGTGGGACTGTAAACTAGTTCAACTATTGTGGAAGTCGGTGTGGCATTTCCTCAGGGATCTAGAACTAGAAATACCATTTGACCCAGCCATCCCATTACTGCTTATATACTCAAAGGATTGTAAATCAAGCTGCTATAAAGACAGATGCACACATATGTTTATTGCGGCAGTATTCACAATAGCAAAGACTTGGAACCAACCCAAATGTCCAACAACGATAGACTGGATTAAGAAATTGTGGCACATATACCCCATGGAGTACTATGCAGCCATGAAAAATGATGAGTTCATGTCCTTTGTAGGGACATGGATGAAGCTGGAAACCATCATTCTCAGCAAACTATCTCAAGGACAAAAAACCAAACACCACATGTTCTCACTCACAGATGGGAATTGAACAATGAGAACACATAGACACAGGAAGGGGAACATCACACACCAGGGACTGTTGTGGGGTGGGGGCAGGGGGGAGGGATAGCATTAGGAGATATACCTAATGCTAAATGACAAGTTAATGGGTGCAGCACAACAACATGGCACATGTATACATATGTAACAAACTTGCACATTGTGCACATGTACCCTAAAAGTTAAAGTATAATAATATTAAAAAATAATGTTTAGTCTTTTGCCTATTTTTAGTTGGGTATTATAATTATTATTGTTTAGCTTCTGATTTGTATGAGTTTCTGCTATATTTTGAATACTATCCTTTTATCATATATGATTTGCAAATATTTTATCCCATCTTAAATGTTTTCTTAATTTTTGCTGTGCACAGTAGTTTAATACACTACAACTTTATGTCTGGTTTTATTGCTATACTTTTGATATTATATTTAAAAAAAATTGCCAAGGCCAGTATCATGGAGGCTTTTCATATGTTTTTTTAAATATTTTCTTTTAAGAATTTATGTATTAAATTTGTCTTAAGTCAATTTTCATGTCTGGCATAAGAAATATGATCAAGTTTTATTATTGTGCTTGTGAGTATCCAGTTTTCCCAGCACTAAGTATTGAAAAGGCTACACTTTTTGTATTGTGTATTCATAGTGCCCTTATCAAAGATTAACTTTAGATGCATAGATTTACTTCTGGGCTCTGTATTCTGTTCCATTGGTTTTTGTGTGGGTTCCTATAAACATACCATTCTATTATGTTTACTGTAGTCTTGAAATGTAATTTTAAATAATAAAGTATAATGTCCCCAGATTTCGTTTTATTCCTCATGATTGCTTTGGCCTTTCAATATTTCTTATAGTTTTATATACATTGCAGAATTTATTTTCTATTACAGTAAAAAGTGGCACAGGAATTTTGATAGGAAGTTGGATTAATATACAGATTGCTTTGGATAATATGGCTTTTAGACAATATTCTTCTAATCCATAAACATATAATATATTTACATTTATTTGTATTTTTTAAAATTTTTTCATCAATACATTTTATTTTTTATTGTAAAGATCTTTCACCACATTGGTTGAATTTATTGCTAAGAAATCTATTAGTTTGTTGCTATTGTAAATGAGATTTTTTTCTTTTTTATTGGTTTGTTGCTAGCATAAAGAAACAAAACTGATATTTGTATGTTAATTGTATATTCTGCTTCTTTACTGAGTGCATTTATTAGATGCACTATTTATATATAGATGAATTAAATGCACTATTTAAATGTATTATTTATGTTTTTTATATATAATATTATGTCATCTACAAACAGTGACGTTATTTCTTATTTTCAATTTGGATCTTTTAGCTTCTCTTGCTTAAGTTTTTGACGTAGGACTTAATTATTCTACGTAGGACTTCCAGTTCTATGTTAAAATAGAACCGTTAGAATGGGCATAATATAGACTTGCATTGGTGTTTGTGCATTTGAAGGAGCAAACACCTCTTTTCATTTTTTTGTTGTTGTTGTTGTTTTGTTTTTGAGATGGAGTCTCGCTTTGTCACCCAGGCTGGAGTGCTGTGGCATGATCTTGGCTCACTGCAACCTTCACCTCCTGGGTTCAAGCAATTCTCTGCCTCAGCATCCCGAGTAGCTGGGATTACAGGCGCCAACAACCATGCCCGGCTAATTTTTGTATTTTTAGTAGGGACAGTGTTTCACTATCTTGTCCAGGCTGGTCTTGAACACCTGACCTCGGCCTCCCAAAATGCTGGGATTACAGGTTTGGGCCACCGTGCCCAGCCATCTCTTTTCATTTTTATAAACTGGTTTTAGTAGGTAAAGATCTTCATCTTTTGGGTCTCAAGGCTGATGAGATCTTTACTGGGTTTGCAGTAAAAAGGCTTGTAGCTGCATCACAAGGTCGCTGCCGAATCTGGAGTGAGTTTTACCTTTAGTGGGCTTGTTGCCAGGAGCACGTATGGTTGTGAGTTCTGTCACGTTTTTCAGCAGGCTGGATTGTTTTCAGGGCTTTGTTCTGTAGAGCAGGCACTAGGGCAGGTTCTGCTATATGCTGGGACTAATAGCAGATGTGTGGGTGAGTGTGGCTTCCACTGAGTACCTAGCAGGTTTTCCCCAGTTTATCTACAAACAGTGACTTTTGAACTGTTTTGTGTGAGTCACGAGTATGATGTCCCCAGCTTTTTTCTTATTCCTCATGATTGGTTTGGTGATTCAGCCTACATTGTAGGCTTACATTTTCTATTACTATAAAAACTGGGACAGGGATTTTGATAGGGATTTGAGTTAACTTACAGATTGCTTTGGATAACATGACCCCTTATTACCCAAAGGGCCTGCTTTCTCAAAATGACCATTTTCGATCTTGGGTTTCAGCAAGGTTTCATAAGGCCCTGTATCCCAAAGCTCACTATATTGCCCAGGCTGTTCTTGAACTCCTGGCCTTGCAGTCCTCCTGCCTCAGGCTCTTAAATGGAGGAGATTACTGTTATGAGCCACTGTGCCTGGATCTCTCATAAAGTTACATTGGTTGATGGATGGCTGACTAGTTTTTATTGCTGCAAGGGAATACAAAAGTAAAGACCCCCTATTCCACCACCTTGATAATGTCACTGTCTCCATACATTTCTTCCTTATTTTGTTCTCTTGTATGTTTGTGTGTTATTTTAGGTTCAAATATTAAGACCAATAGGCTAGGATTTATACATTGTGTGAAAAGTAAATTAGATAGCCAGTAGGAACCCTATATATATTATAATGTTCCCCCAAAAGATTAAGTTTAGTGCAGGCAAAAAGGGCTCATTAAAATTTTCGTCCACTATTTTAAACCTCTGTCCAAACTATAATATAATTTGTGCCACAATTTTTATTTTATCAATTACTTTTAACCATATTTCATAAAATTTATCTTTTTTCTTTATTTAGAAATGTAAGGCTATTAGTTGCTTTTAAAGGCTGTAATACAGCTTTTTTATTTTGTGAAATAATAGCAGCAATATTACAAATATTTATAGTGTAAATACTTATTCACTTAAATCTTCCCATTAGAGAATTTCATTAATTATTGTAGTGTATTTCTGTAAGATTGTACTGCCACACACTACAGGGCAATGATTCAAAATGCCTCTTCTTCACAGATGCACAGTCACAGTTGAACATTGTAGTTATTTACAAAAATTATTTTCTAGTGTTATATCAATGTTCCAAACAAGATTTTCTGGGTAAATATTTCTCCCATTCTGGTTTTGCAATTCTATGTTAACTGTATTTTTATTTTAGGGTAGGTTCCTTGACATTGGTTTATAGTATTTTTGGTTTTACCTAAAGTATTATTTTGGATGACAATGTGCAGCAACTTTTAATGTACAGTTTATGTCAATGTGCAGTTTAATTACAATATGAATCAGCCATATATTTATTCACAGTTCAAGTTTAACAAACTTAATGAAAACTAAGCAAACTAACATTACATGATAAAGACCCAATCAGCTATCTTATACTTAAGCAAATACACCAAAAAATAGTTTGTAGCTTTATTGCTGCTTTTGTTCAAACTATGGTTTATATTTCCTATGACCAAAGAAATTTCTGATATTTTCCTACCACGCCAAAGAAACAGACAAAAAGACAGCTATTATACTTTCAAGTAGCAGTTTGTTTAGAGCCCCAGATATTCCATCTGTAGACCACTATGTTCATATTTCTTTGTTTTAATAAGCTGTAGCCCAAAACCTTACATTTTTGTGGAAATTAAACCTTTTCATTTCCATACTAAAGACAGGACAGTCCCATGACCTAAATCCAAGGGTGATGGCTTAGATTGAGGACCATTTCTTGTTGACATGGAGATGGTTGAGTTGGTCTACAATAAATCTATGGGAGAAGCAGGTTGTGGTAAGTTGGAAGTGTTGGCTGCCTTCACGGTCTCAAAGTTCACTGTCAAGTTCACCTCAGCACTGCTGTACTCCTGTTCTGCTCTCAGGTTTGGAATGCTTGGCCAGTAGTGGTTCTCCACATGGTTCTCAACTGCCAGTGCTTTCCTGATCCACTGCCTGCCAGAAATGCAATTGTAGCAGAGGAGGCTGGTAAGGGGACAGAAGCCACAGATGGTAACAGGCCACTGCCTGGCAGGGGAAGAGAGCAGTGGGCTCTCAATCCTAGCTCACATGCCAAGGGCCATTCTCATCCCAGCACCCAGTGGTGTCCCCCATAATGTGCACTGCCTGGCCTGAGGTAAATGGAGAGACCAGCTAAGGCATAAAGTTGAAAAGGGGCTTTCCAGAGTCCCAAGTGTGCTGGACATCTCACCAGCCATGGAAAGAGTGTTTGTCCTTGTGGCCACTGATAGACAATGATGGGAGCCTGCCCACATTTCAGGGCCTTCTGGAGTCTTCACTTGAGAGTTCAGCTCTGGCAACAGAAGACACTTCTGGTGTCCAGAGATTCTCAGTGCCTGTCGTATGTAAAACCGATTGATGGCATCTGCTGGTTTCTGGGAGCACTGCTTGGCCATCCTTATCTGTGGGCCCCAGCCAAGGCACTGCAGAAAGCTTGGTCTCTGGCTAGCATTCTGGACTGTGAGACAGCGTGGCTGCAGCTAGCACTGGATGGAGAGAGTACAGTGTGGTGAAGTGGTGTAGTGGTCATTCTGCCACATGGCCTAGAGTTTCTCCTGACTCTGGGCTGCCGAGGTGCAGTGAACAGAAAGGAATCAGGGAGTGGAGACCATTTCTAGCCCACAGCTCAGGGATGGAGAACCCAGGCTGAGCCTGGTGATTGTCCTGAGTTGAGTAGATGAAGCTGGAGTCCGGGGAGACCAAAGAAGCTCAGATAAACTCTGCAGGGCAGAGTATTCAGGGCATGAAAAGGACAAAGTCACAAAACAAAAACTCCAGTCTTCAGTTAAATACTGATCAGCACATGTATGTGTGTAAACTACAAGTCTGGGGGAAATAATACCTGAAGGAAACAGAAAGAACAATGCTTGAACCTCCCACAGAACCAGGCATATTTGGTGTTCCCACCAGCAACAGTGGACAAATCTTATACTTTCCAGATGATTGGATGGAACACTCAGAAAAGAATTGCCTCAGCATTGCGGAAGATTGGATCTAGGCCGAGGCTGCTAAGGTCCTAATTAACAAGACCTCAAAGAAAACCCTCAAAGAACCAAAATCTTTCCAGATAATTTAACTGCATCCTAGAACATAGCTCAGTAATATTATAGGAACCCAATAATATCAAACACACAATAAGATATATTTCATGTTGTCTGCCATCCAGCTGAAAATTACCAGGCTGTGAAGAAAAAGGAAATGTCTCAATAATGAGAAGAAAACTTGATCAACAGATGCAGAAATGGCAAATAAGATGGAATTAGTAAGCAATGATATTAAAACAGTTATTGTAATGATAACATTCCACAAGAAGAAAGTAAAGGGAAGCTAGAACATGGAAGTAGAGACATGGAAAACCCAGCTTGAACTTTTAGAGATGAAAAATACAATGTCTGAGATGAAAAATATAATAAATGGCATTTAAAATATAATAGATGTTATACAAAAGAGGATTAGTCAACTGGAAGATGTAGCAGTAGAAACTATCAAAAATGGAACATGGAGAAAATAATGGAAAAAATTGAACAGAAAATCAGCACCAACAGGACTAATATAAGTGTAATTGGAGTTCCTGAAGAAGGTGGGGAGGAGTAGAAGAAAAATTATTTCAAAAAACTGTGGCTGAAAAAATTTAAATTTGAGAAAAACTGTAATCCCAGAGATCTAAGAACCAAGGAAACCTTAGCACAAGAGACTTAAGGATGACACACTGAAGCACATCATAATCCAATTGCCCCAAACCAGTGACAAAGAGAAAATCTGAAAAGTTACCAAAGGGAAAAGGACATTATACAGAGAGGAACAAAGATGAAAATGGGCTGAGCGTGGTGGCTCACACCTGTAATCCCAGCACTTTGGGAGGCTGAGGCAGGATGATCACTTGAACCCAGGAGTTCAAGACCAGCATGGGCAACATGGCAAAACCCCGTCTCTACTAAAAACACAAAAATTAGCAGGGCATGGTGACATGCATCTGTAACCCCAGCTACTCAGGAGGATGAGGCAGGGAGAATCGCTTGACCCCGGGAGGCGGAGGTTGCAGTGAGCTGAGATGGTGCCATTGCACTCCAGCCTGGGCAACAGAGCAAGATTCTGTCTCAAAAAAAAAGATGGCAGACATCTGGTTAGAAACAAAGCAAGGCCGGATGTGATGGCACATGCCTGTTATCCCAGCACTTTGGGAGGCTAAGGCAGGAGGTTCATTTGAGCCCAGGAGTTCTAGACCAGCCTGGGCAATATGGCAAACCTGGCCTCTACATAAAATGCAAAAATTAGCTGGGTGTGGTGGCGCATGCCTGTAGTCCCAGCTACGTGGGAGGCTCGGGCGAGAGGATTTCTTGAACCCAGGAAGTAAAGGTTTCAGTGAGCTGAAATCATGCCACTGTGCTGCAGCCTGGGTGACAGAGCAAGACCCTGTCTCAAAAAAAAAAAAAAAAGAAAGAAACAATGCAAACCAGAGGATAGTAAGAGTGACTTCTATAAAATACTTAAGGATGAAACGATTTTCAGTCTAGAATTCTACATCCAGCAAAAAATATCTTTCAAAGATGATAGTGCAATAAAGACTTTCAGACATTGAGAACTTGAGGAATACATAACCAGGAAGTCCTCACTACAAGGAATATTAAAGGAAATCCTTCAGGCAGAGGGAAAGTGAAACCAGATGGAAGTCCAGATGTACACAAAAGAATGTAGAGCACCAGAGATGGCAAATGTGTGAGCAAAAATACCACATTAAAAAGCATTTTTTTTTTTTTTTTTTTTTAGTATTTATTGATCATTCTTGGGTGTTTCTCGGAGAGGGGGATATGGCAGGGTCATAGGATAATAGTGGAGAGAAGGTCAGGAGATAAACACATGAACAAAGGTCTCTGGTTTTCCTAGGCAGAGGAACCTGCGGCCTTCTGCAGTGTTTGTGTCCCTGGGTACTTGAGATTAGGAAGTGGTGATGACTCTTAAAGAGCATGCTGCCTTCAAGCATCTGTTTATCAAAGCACATCTTGCACCACCCTTAATCCATTTAACCCTGAGTTGACACAGCATATGTTTCAGAGAGCACGGGGCTGGGGGCAAGGCCATAGATCAACAGCATCCCAAGGCAGAAGAACTTCTCCTAGTCAGAACAAAATGGAGTCTCCTATGCCCACCTGTTTCTACACAGACACAGCAACAATCTGATCTCTCCTTCCTTTCCCCACACTTCCCCCCCTTCTTTTCAACAAAACCGTCATCGTCCTCATGGCCCACTCCCGATGGTCGCTGTCTCTTCGGAGCTGTTGGGTACACCTCCCAGACAGGGCGGCCGGAAAGAGGTGCTCCTCACCTCCCAGACAGGGCGGCCGGGCAGAGGTGCTCCTCACTTCCCACACTGGGCGGCCAGGCAGAGACGCTCCTCACTTCCTCCCAGCTGGGGTGGCAGCCAGGCAGAGGCACTCCTCACCTCCCAGACGGGGCGGCCGGGCAGAGGTGCTCCTCACTTCCCACACTGGGCGGCCGGGCAGAGGCGCTCCTCACCTCCCAGACGGGGTGGCCAGGCAGAGGCGTTCCTCACTTCCCAGATGGTGTGGCGGCTGGGCAGAGGCACTCCTCACTTCCCAGATGGGGCAGCCAGGCAGAGGAGCTCCTCACTTCCTCCCAGACGGGGTGGTGGCCAGGCAGAGGCACTCTTCACTTCCCAGACGGGGTGGCCGGGCAGAGGCGCTCCTCACTTCCCAGATGGGGCAGCCGGGCAGAGGTGCTCCTCACTTCCTCCCAGATGGGGTGGCGGCCAGGCAGAGGCGCTCCTCACCTCCCAGATGGGGCGACCGGGCAGAGGTGCTCCTCATCTCCCAGACGGGGCAGCCGGGCAGAGGTGATCCTCACTTCCTCCCAGACGAGGTGGCGGCCGGGCAGAGGCACTCATCACCTCCCAGACGGGGTGGCTGGGCAGAGGCGCTCCTCACCTCCCAGACAGGGTGGCCAGGCAGAGGCGCTCCTCACTTCCCATAAGGGGTGGCGGCCGGGCAGAGGCGCTCCTCCCTTCCCAGATGGGGCAGCCGGGCAGAGGCCCTCCTCATTTCCTCCCAGACGGGGTGGCGGCCAGGCAGAGGCGCTCCTCACCTCCCAGATGGGGCGGCCGGGCAGAGACGCTCCTCATCTCCCAGACGGGGCAGCCGGGCAGAGGTGCACCTCACTTCCTCCCAGACGGGGTGGCGGCCGGGCAGAGGCACTCCTCACCTCCCAGACGGGGTGGCTGGGCAGAGGCGCTCCTCACCTCCCAGACAGGGTGGCCAGGCAGAGGCGCTCCTCACTTCCCATAAGGGGTGGCGGCCGGGCAGAGGCGCTCCTCATCTCCCAGACGGGGCAGCCGGGCAGAGGTGCACCTCACTTCCTCCCAGACGGGGTGGTGGCCGGGCAGAGGCACTCATCACCTCCCAGACGGGGTGGTTGGGCAGAGGCGCTCCTCACCTCCCAGACAGGGTGGCCAGGCAGAGGCGCTCCTCACTTCCCATAAGGGGTGGCGGCCGGGCAGAGGCGCTCCTCCCTTCCCAGATGGGGCAGCCGGGCAGAGGCCCACCTCACTTCCTCCCAGACGGGGTGGCGGCCAGGCAGAGGCGCTCCTCACCTCCCAGATGGGGCAGCCGGGCAGAGGCCCTCCTCATCTCCCAGACGGGGCAGCCGGGCAGAGATGCACCTCACTTCCTCCCAGACGGGGTGGCGGCCGGGCAGAGGCACTCCTCACCTCCCAGACGGAGCGGCCGGGCAGAGGCGCTCCTCACCTCCCAGACAGGGTGGCCAGGCAGAGGCGCTCCTCACTTCCCATATGGGGTGGCAGCCGGGCAGAGGCGCTCCTCCCTTCCCAGATGGGGCAGCCGGGCAGAGGCACTCCTCACTTCCTTCCAGACGGGGTGGCGGCCAGGCAGAGGCACTCCTCACCTCCTAGACTGGGCGGCCGGGCAGAGGTGCTCCTCACTTCCTCCCAGACGGGGTCGCAGCCGAGCAGAGGCACTCCTCGCCTCCCAGACGGGGCAGCCGGGCAGAGGCACTCCTCCCTTCCCAGATGGGGCGGCCGGGCAGAGGCACTCCTCACTTCCTCCCAGATGGGGTGGCGGCCAGGCAGAGGCGCTCCTCACCTCCCAGATGGGGCGGCCGGGCAGAGGTGCTCCTCATCTCCCAGACTGGGCAGCCGGGCAGAGGTGCTCCTCACTTCCTCCCAGACGGGATGGCAGCTGGGCAGAAGCACTCCTCACCTCCCAGACGGGGTGGCTGGGCAGAGGCGCTCCTCACCTCCCAGACAGGGTGGCCAGGCAGAGGCGCTCCTCACTTCCCATATGGGGTGGCGGCCGGGAAGAGGCGCTCCTCCCTTCCCAGATGGGGCAGCCGGGCAGAGGCGCTCCTCACTTCCTCCCAGACGGGATGGCGGCCAGGCAGAGGCGCTCCTCACCACCCAGACAGGCTGGCCGGGCAGAGGTGCTCCTCACTTCCTCCCAGATGGGGTGGCAGCCGGGCAGAGGCACTCCTCACCTCCCAGACGGGGCGGCCGGGCAGAGGCGTTCCTCGCTTCCCAGACGGGGCAGCCGGGCAGAGGCGCTCCTCACATCCCAGACGATGGGCAGATGAGCAGAGACACTCCTCACTTCCTCCCAGACGGGGTGGCAGCCAGGCAGAGGCGCTCCTCACCTCCCAGACGGGGCGGCCGGGCAGAGGCCCTCCTCACTTCCCAGACGGGGCGGCCGGGCAGAGGTGCTCCTCATCTCCCAGACGGGGCAGCCGGGCAGAGGTGCTCCTCACTTCCTCCCAGATGGGGTGGCGGCCAGGTAGAGGCACTCCTCACCTCCAAGACGGGGCGGCCGGGCAGAGGCGCTCCTCACCTCCCAGACGGGTTGGCCGGGCAGAGGCGCTCCTCACATCCCAGACGATGGGCGGCCGGGCAGAGACGTTCCTCACTTCCTATACGGGATGGCGGTCGGGCAGAGGCGCTCCTCACACAAAAGAATGTAGAGCACCAGAGATAGCAAATGTGTGAGCAAAAATACAACATTAAAAATCATTTTTAAAAGATAATTGACGGTCTAAGGCAAAAAATTATAACAAATTAATGTGAGTTTACAGCACTTATAGAAGTAAAATGCATGAAAACAATAACACAAAACCCAAAAGGAGGGAAATGAACAGACACTGTTTTAAGGTTCTTATCCTCTATGTGAAGTGGTATTATGTTGATGGCAGCCAATGCTAATTTAAATACATATACTGTATTAGTCTGTTCTTGTACTGTTATAAAGAAATGTCTGACACTTCTCAATGTAAGACATTTATGCAGCCAAAAAACACATGAAAAAATGCTCATCATCACTGGCCATCAGAGAAATGTGAATCAAAACCACAATATCATCACTGGCCATCAGAGAAATGCAAATCAAAACCACAATGAGATACCGTCTCACACCAGTTAGAATGGGGATCACTAAAAAGTCAGGAAACAACAGGTGCTGGAGAGGATGCAGAGAAATAGGAACACTTTTACACTGTTGGTGGGACTGTAAACTAGCTCAACCATTGTGGAAGTCACTGTGGCGATTCTTCTAGAAATATCATTTGACCCAGCCATCCCATTACTGGGTATATACCCAAAGAATTATAAATCATGCTGCTATAAAGACACATGCACACGTATGTTTATTGCAGCACTATTCACAATAGCAAAGACTTGGAGTCAACACAACTATCCAACAATGATAGACTGGATTCAGAAAATGTGGCACATATACACCATGGAATAGTACGCAGCCATAAAAATGATGAGTTCATGTCTTTTGTAGGGACATGGATGAAGCTGGAAACCATCATTCTCAGCAAACTACCGCAAGGACAAAAAACGAAACTCCTCCTGTGCTCACTCATGGGTGGGAATTGAACAATGAGAACACATGGACACAGGAAGGGGGACATCACACACCAGAGACCGTTGTGGGTTGGGGGGAGGGGGTAGTGATAGTATTAGGAGACATACCTAATGCTAAATGACGAGTTAATGGGTGCAGCACACCAACATGACACATGTATTCATATGTAACAAACTTGCATGTTGTGCACATGTACCCTAAAACTTAAAGTATAATAATAATAATTTAAAAATAATAATAAATAAATTAAAAAAAAGAAATGTCTGAGACTGGGGCTGGGCATGGTGGCTTACGCCTGTAATCCCAGCACTTTGGGAGGCTGAGGCGGGTATATTATGAGTTCAAGAGATTGACACCATCCTGGCCAATATGGTGAAACCCTGTCTCTACTAAAAATACAAAAAAAAAATTAGGTGGGCTTGGTGGCATATGCCTGTAGTCCCAGCTAAGCTACTTGGGAGGCTGAGGCAGCAGAATCACTTGAACCAGGGAGGCGGAGGTTGCAGTGAGTCGAGATCGCACCACTGCACTGCAGCCTGGGAGACAGAGTGAGACTAGGTCTCAAAAAAAAAAAGGTCTGAGACTGGGGAATTTATGATGAAAAGAGGTTTAATTGGCTCACATTTCTGCAGGCTGCACAGGAAACGTGATTCTGTAATCTGCTCGGCTTCTGGGGAGGCCTCAGGGAGCTTACAATCATGACAGAAGGCAAAGGGGAAGCAGGCGCATCTTATGTGACTGGAGCAGGTGGAAGAGAGAGAGGGGGAGTTGCCACACACTATTAAACAACCAGATCTTGTGAGAACTCACTCGCTGTGTGGTACCAAGAGGGGATGGTGTTAAACCATGAGAAACTGGCTCCATGATCCAATCACATTCCTCCAGGCCCCACATTTGGCATTGGGGATTACATTTCCACATGAGATTTGGGTAGGGACACAGATCCAAACCATATGATATACCATAAACCATAGAGCAATGATTCAAACTCAAAACCAAATGAAACAAAAATAGTTAGATGTAAAAGGCCAAAAAAGAAGATTAAATGAAATAAAAATACTCAACAAATTCAAAAGAAGTCAGAGAAAGAAGAAAAGGAGAAGAAACTACAGATGGGACAAATAGAAAGCAAACAGGAAGATGACCAATTAAAACGAAACTCTCCAGCATTCCACCAGTTGCGTGTGATTATTTAGTAACTCTCTGCCTCTGACAACAATACCTATCACACAGGTTTGTCATCAGAGCTTGTCACATGTGATATGGAAAGCCTGCTGTTTGCAGACTTGCAATCATTATACATTAGCTTGTATTGTTGGTAGCAGAGACCCAGGTCTCTGTGTTGGTCATGCTGAGGGCTCCCTTCTCATTGCTCTGTTTTCCTCCTCATTTTATCCCTTTCTGTACTTCCACGCCCCACACCATCTGGTTGGAGAAGATTCTCAGCCTCTCGGTCTGCAAATGTTCAAAGTCCGTGTATCAAATAGCCAACAAATGTATTTCAGTACGTTTATCTGCTACCGAGGGATCCAGGAGAAATGCTTTCCTTTCTGCAAGAAGTCCGTGGCTGCTGATGCCAACAATGTGTTCTGTCTGTCCTCTTCTCTTTTCTGATCTGCATATTCTCAACTGCCCTGCACTTCTGGGAAGACTTTACACAGGGACAACTATGAGTTTTTGTAAGAAGATGAGAAGTCACCACTTTGGTAACCATCCATTAGACGTTCCAATATTGCTGCAGACATGGACTCTAGCATGTTCTCTTCTCTGACACCCACCCCTTCCCCCATTGGCCACAGCAACTTGGGTTTGCTCTTCAGCTATTGCAGGGCTTACCTCTGGGGAACTGTGACTTGCTTTATACCCTATCCAATAACAGAGTGTGTCCTTATACACAGTAGGTGTTCAATATACCTCTGTTGAAGGGATTTCATCACAGTTAAATCTGTGGAGAGTTCAGCAGATAAGTGAGTTGCTCAAGATGGTCAGAGGCTGTCTTATTCCATTTGGGCTACCGTAACAAAATACCTTAGCCTAGGGGGCTTATAAGCAGCAGAAATTTATGTCTTATAGGTCTGGATGCTGGCAAGTGGAAGGTCAAGGTAGTGTCTGTTGAGGGCCTGTTCCTTATAGAAGGCAACTCCTAGCTGTGTCCTCACATGGTGGAAGGGGAGAACAAGCTCCCTTGGCTCCCATTTACAAGGCCACTTATCCCATTCATGGGGTCTTTGCTTTCATGATGAAATCACTTCCTAAAGTCTTTGCCTCCTCCTAATTCAAACCTAACCTATCAGGGGTTAGGTTTCAACACACGGATTTTAGGGGCACAAAAACATTGACTATAGCAGAGACATAGCTGTACCTGGGTCTGGGACCTTCTGGGTCCAGCTCCATTATGACAACCACACGGCCCATGGTCTCCCACATGATGTAATTCTATTCTGTGACATTGTGCCCACGAGGCAGGGATGCAGTAGAGGCCTCTGCAGACATGGCTTGTTCTTGGGACGTCCGCATGGCTTTGTGATGCAGGCCTGGAAGAATCCACCAGCTGCCCACTCTCATGCCTGACTCAGGTTCGTGGGTCCCTCCAGGCACATGTCAGCCCCTCAATGTTTTCCTTGCCTCACCTCCCTGGGTTCCCTTCTGAACTCAGGGAACATGGAGGGAGCCGGGAGTCTCTGTTTTTAGTTCATGCTCTTGTCTCCTATTTGGGAACAATGCCCAGGCATGTGAATCTCTTTCCTACTGTTTTCTAAGAACATCAGGGATTTCCTCCAAACTCTTCACCTACTCCCTCCACTAAACCCTTCTCCCTCAGGGACACAGGGCACAGGCCCACTTCCTGTGTGAAGATCCTGCCACAGGGTGGCTCTTTGGTTTTCTGCGGGTATCCAGAAAAGAAGCTAAAGGTGAATGCACTCCGCAATCCAGGAGCACTGTTGATTTTCTCACCTTAGCTCAGAGAGCATCCCCACAGACACCCCTCGCCCCACCCCGGGCCCCCTGAATCCATACCATAAAATGTATGTCAGTTTGTTCAACTAGGGACCACTCTGAGTATTTAATCCCTATTTAAAGATGATGTTTATTTTATTTTTGAGTTTAAATTAGTCAGCCTCAGGATACAGAATTAGATAAGGCCGGGATTTAGCTCCCCTGGAATGATTCATTTCACATCAAGCCTTCTTAACTCTTTGGCTGCAGAGGGGAAGTGACTGTGTCTTTCTCTGCAGAGTTGCCTGGGGCTGGCCAGGTGAATAGACATGCTCCCTCTTCCCTGTCCTGCCAGCCAGGGCACGGTGTGTGCTTATGATGCATGGAGTTAGAATACTAGCCTTTTCAAAACAACAGTCTTAAATCCTCACACAGGGAAATAGAGATAATATACAAGCAGGAAAAAAAGAAAAAGAAGCAGTCTTGAATTCTGCTACCTAAAGATAACCATTGTTACCATGTAGGCAAACTTCCTTTCATGCTGTGTCAAGTGTTTAAAAAATATGGCTCAATATTACAAACACACAGGACTATGTAGGGGATAATGACATCAAACTTTCATGTACCTCCCAGTTAAAATTCAAACGTGGTAGCTTTTGGATGCATTTGCTCGGAGTTTAAGGGAAGAAAACTACAGGTTCAGCCATAATGTTCACGCTGACACTCGAGTTATATATCCCTTTTCCAGTCCAGCTACCGCCTCCCTCCCCACCGTTCTGAAGTCAATATGTGTCTTCCCATCCATGATTAATACCTAGTGTGCCTGTCCATGAAGAATGGATAGTGCTCTTTGGTCTGTTTTTTGCCATTTTATACAAATATCAGTCTGTACATACTCTCCTGAAAGCTGCTTTTTCCTTCAACAATATCTTCCAGATGAATCTAGAATCCTGCATTTCTGGTTAGCAGAGGATGCGCAATGCCCCCTTCAACCCCCACTCCAAGGTGATGCTGATGTTCTGTTCCAAGGCCTGCACATAGCCTGGTGAGGCTTGCGGTCTTGGGACAGGTCTGTTGTCAGCCCTTCCTTCTTAGGAAGCACAGCCAGATGACCTTGGGGCTGGAGACCTCACTATGCCCCTCGCCAGCAGTGCCCACATCCGGCTTCATTCATCTTCATCAATATTTGTTATCACACTTTCTGATATTGTTCCTAGATTTTGCTGTGCAGCTGAATGCGTGCCTTGTGTTTCCCAGCCCTTCGGGTCTCCTCCTCTGTGAATAGCTCCTGGCCCATATGTCTGTTGGGTCTTTGGTTTCTCCTTGCTGACTTGTAAGTTTTTTTTTTTTTTTTTTTTTAGATGGAGTTTTGCACTTGATGCCTAGGTGGGAGTGCAATGGCATGATCGCGGCTCACCACAACTTCTGCCTCCCGGGTTCAAGCGATTCTCCTGCCTCAGCCTCCTGAATAGATGGGATTACAGGTAAGTGCCACGACGTCCGGCTAATTTTGTATTTTAGTAGAGACAGGGTTTCTCCATGTTGGTCAGACTGGTCTCGAACTCCCGACCTCAGGTGATCCACCCATCTCAGCTTCCCAAAGTGCTGGGATTACAGGCATGAGCCACCACGTCTGGCCAATTTCGATTTTAATGATCTGGATATCAATGCTTTTTTGGCCAAATACCTTACAAATATGTTTTCCCTATTGGTGCACTGTATTAGTCCATTTTCACACTGCCGATAAAGACATACCACAGACTGGGAAGAAAAAGACGTTTAATTGGACTTGCAGTTCCACATGACTGAAGAGGCCTCAGAATCATAAAGGGAGGTGTAAGGCACTTCTTACATGGCAGTGGCCAGAGAAAAACGAGGACGATGCAAAAGTGGAACCCCCTGATAAAACCGCCAGATCTCATGAGACTTACTCACTACCAGGAGAACAGTATGGGGGAATCGACCCCATGATTTCAATTATCTCCCACCAGGTCCCTCCCACGACACAGGAGAATTATGGGAGGACAATTCTAGATGAGATTTGGGTGGGAACACACAGCCAAACCATATCATGCACTGTCTTTGTCTTTTAACTTTATTCATTGCCTTTTTTGTCAGATCAAAACTTCTACATTTAATACGATTGAATTTATCAGTAATTTCTTTTATGGTGTGTGTGTTTTGTGTCATATTAAAGAAAGTTTTTCTTTGCTTAGTGTCATAAACTCTGTCCTCTGTTTTCTTCTAAAAATTGGAAATCTGTTTCTCACATTCTGCTTTATTTCCTTTGTTCTTTGATTCGTAGTGATGTGAGGTAGAAATCTCTATCAGTTAACTCTTGCTTGGTAACAAGTAACCCCACACCTCAGAGGCCTACGACCATAGGCCACCATTTCTCACTCCTGAGCATGGGTTGCTTGGGAGGTTTCAGCTCGACAGGTGGTGGCTGAGCTGGATCTACTCCAAGTGTTTCTGATCCTCCTGGGTTTGGGGCCTGCCAGGGTGCCTTCTTCTCATGACAATGGCAGGAGTGCAAAGAACAGAGGGAAATGTGAAGGTCTCTTATCTTACTACACAGGCTGAGAATGGGCAGACTATCACTTTACCACATCCATTGGCAAAAGTGAGTCACGTGGTCAAACCAGAAGTCAAGGGCAGGAAGTTTAAGTATGAATCCCATCTCCATGTGCTATGATTTCCTGGGCTTTCAACTTCTTAAGGCTGAATTGTTTTATTCTCACCTCCCCAGACTGCAGAAAACACATTTTCTCCAGGACTCGTTGAACCATAGGGCAGAATGATTGTAGTTCACAAAGACTAGATGGAAGGTGCCATTTGGCCACTGAGGCCACTTCCTTCCCCTTGTCCCCATCTATGGCCTCTGTTCTGCTCCTATCTCCCTGTCATTCTGCCCAGGCCTTCCAGGCATCAGCCTCTTAATAGTTCCTGGCTTCATTCCCTCTCTTCACTTCTATTATGTGAGGGTTTCCATCCTCATTTGGTGTAGGAGGACTGGACAGAGTCAACTCAGCCTGTCACGTCCCCACTCTCAGCACCTGGGTACCCTTGAGTGCTCAGCATGAGTGGGGTCCCCCAGTGTCTCCCTCCACGGCACGTTCTGAAGGCATAGGAGCTGGACTGACATTTGGGACACCTAAACCTTTGTTACACTTCTGCCAGGACAACTTCCTTGGTCCAGGCAAATCATGGCAGCTCTCTATGCCTCATTTTTTTATTCCTCACACAGTGGAATAACATAACCCTCAGTACTTACCTAAGGGAGGAGAAATGATTCCCCTGCCTTCTCCCCATTTCTGCATTTGCCGGAGCATCAGATTTTTATGTCTGGCCAAGAATATAGGGAAGGAAGAGCAGGTAAGCTTTGGGCCCAAAGAGGGCGTTTAGGGGTTTCACTTAAGGAAAGAAAGCCAGGGGGCAGAGAGGGGTGGTGGAGCATGATCTTGGGCCAATGGTGAAGAACTAATGAAGTGCAATGTGCATGGGTTAAGTTGTGTAGCAGCCTGGGTCCCATCAAGACATAGAAACCACATAGTGGGTCTAATGGGGAAGTGTAGTATAAAGGATTGCAACTATGATAAAAGAGTCACTGTAAGACATAAAGCAATTCTGCCTGCAGAGGGAGGTACCCAAGGAAGCACAGATTTGAAAGGTGTTCGGATGTCATAAAATGTGGTTCAGCCACCACATAAGAGACGTTTGTGGAATTGGGCAGGCTGGAGCTCGTCAGCAGCTTTTGCACAAGCACTAGGCCACCCACTGGAGTGCAGGTGAGGGAGCCTGTCGTGAGCCACTGGAATGAAGGGGAGGGAGCCGGCCATGAGCCGCTGGTGTGCAGGGGAGGGAGCAGGCCGTGAGCTGTTGGGGCAGGTGAGGGAGCTGGCCATGAGCCACTGGAGTGCAGGTGAGGGAGCTGGCCATAAGCCGTTGGTGCAGGGATGCATGGCGGGAGTCTGGCTGCCTTTGTAGGGCAGGAAGTCTCCAGAATGCTTGAGTCCCGCAGGGTCTGGCAGAAGGAATGGCAGCTCTGTGCGGACCCTCTAGAATACAGTTCACTGTGTGCAGGTTGTACAAGGGGTACAAGAGGGGTTCTGGGAAACTTTTCAGGAACTTTCAGACCACATGGGCCCTGCTACATTTTGGTTTCCACGTCAAGATGTTGCAACCCAAGGCTACAAGGTGGCTGAGGGACCAGGCCTAGGTCTGTTGTTGGGGCTTGAACATGATCAAGGCCCAGGCAGAGAGCTCCTGCCCCCTGCAGTCTCTCCATCCTCTACCTAGATGCCTGCAGAATGTTCACTTCCAGAGGGTATATTGAATAGTATTTCCCAGTTTAAAACAGTGCACGTATTGAAAGGTGCACTCGGAGCTGGGAGGCAACAGACTGAAAACTGACACTGGAGACGCTGGCTCATAGCAACGAAGAGAAGCTGAAAAGGAGTGGGAAAGAACTAACTGTAATTTTACATCAACAATCTGCATCTTTGTTTCGATGGTTTGTGGCAACTAAAATGACGATTTTTTTTTCCCTCCTAATTCAGACATAGCCTGAGACTTTTTTTTTTTTTTTTTTTTTTAGATGAAGTCTCACTCTGTCACTCAGGCTGGGGTGCAGTGGCCTGGTCTCGGCTCATTGCAATCTCCACCTCCCGGGTTCAAGTGATTCTTCTGCCTCAGTTTCCAGAGTAGCTGGGGCTAACAGGCACTCACCACCACGACTGGAAAATTTTCGTATTATTAATAGAGATAGGGTTTCTCCATGTTGGTCAGACTGGTCTTGAACTCCTGACCTCAGGTGATCTTCCCAACTCTGCCACCCAAAATGCTGAGATTACAGATGTGAGCCACTGTGCCCGGCCGCCTGAGACATTTTGGGCAACAGCTGTGACAGAAGAAATGTGTATCCCTTCCGGGCAGGGGATTTAAGAAGTGGCTCATGGCTGATTGTGTTTTCTTTGTTCTGTTTCTGGAACTGAGGGAGCATCTTCTGGGATAAGGGTCTATCTTTCTGAGTCTCTGAATGACTACGACCACCAGAGGCCTCTTGTTGACCCATGATGGATGTGAAATCAATTGAGAAGTCAAGGCTGGGTGCGGTGGCTCACACCTGTAATCCCAGCACTTTGGGAGACTGAGGCAGGCAGATCATGAAGTCAGGTAATCAAGACCATCCTGACTAATATGGTGAAATCCAGTCTCTACTAAAAATACAAAAAATTAGCCGGGCGTGGTGGCAGGCGCCTGTAGTCCCAGCTACTCAGGAGGCTGAGGCAGGAGAATCTCTTGAACTCAGGAGGCGGAGGTTGCAGTGAGCTGAGATTGCACCACTGCACTCCAGCCTGGGCCACAGAGCGAGACTCCATCCACCGCACCCCATGCCCTGAAAAAAAAGCAAAGAAAAGAAGTCAACTTTGCTGTTGAAGCCACTGAGGTTTGGGGACTTTTTTGTCACACTGCATCACCTGTCCTGACCAATGCATGACTCATCTCATCCTTGGCACAGCCCCTGAGAGAAGGGGCTTTATCTTCATTTCACAAATGAAGAGTCAAGTCTCAGAGAGGTTAGCAGCATGAGCAAGGTCACAGAGCGAGGGGTGGAGCTTGGATTTGAATCCAGGTCTGTCTAACCTCAAAGACTGAAGTGGGGATGAAAATAAGTTGACGTTGTTGTTTGCCTGTCACCCAGGTGATGTAACTCTTGTCTAGGCTCTGTCTACGGGGGTTTTGTGACATATCTCTGCACTGATCACCCAGGTGATGAGACTCTTGTCTAGGTTCTCCTATCCTTGGATTGTAACATAGCAGGATCTTCGACTCATATCCTTTTAGGGATCATAGAAGTGAACACATCAAAGCTGCCATGATAAAGTGGAAAAGTGGGCAATATTGCCAAACGCAGAAAACCTGGGCTATATTTTGGTCTGAGATCACCATTTGAGATTCCTGGAAGTTACGGAATATGGAGGCCAACTCCCGTAGGGATGTTGTATACGACTCCAATTTCTAAGTCAATGATCTCAACCCTGTGGATCAGCACTCTCCATGTAATGGGACTTCTTAACCCATTTTGTGCTGCTATAACAGAATACCAAAGACTAGGGAATCTATAAATAAAGGAAATTTATTTCTTAGAGTTCTGGAAGCTAGGAAGTCCAACGATCAGGGGTCTGCATCTGGTGAGGGCCTTCTTGCTGTGTTATCTCATGGCTGAAGGCAGCAGAGCAAGACTTTGAGAAAGAAAGAGAGCAAAAGGGGCTGAACTTTCTTTTAATACAAGCCCACTCCTAAGATAACTAACCCACCCCCAAGATAACTAGCCTATTCCTGAGATAGTGACATTAATTCATGCATGGGGGCAGAATCTCATAACCCAATCACTCTTATTAGGCCCCACCTCTCAACACTATCACATAGAGGATTAAGTTTCCAACACTTGAGCTCTGGGGGACACATGCAGACCATACATGGGGGATTGATGAGTATATGGGAGTGACCAGTCATGAATATTTTAGCTGAGAGTTGTGTTTGGGAGCTGAAGCCATGCACCATCATGGCAGAGCACACATAAACCTTTGAATGCTCTGAGGAATGAATATTGAACATTGTAACTCATGGCAGAAGGTGGAATATTTAAAAGGCAGAACTGCCTGGGTAAACTAAAAGAGTGAACAAACAGCATGTAGCCTGTGGCTGGCTCCTCTTCTCTTCCCATCCCTACCTTTCACCTTTCTCTCTTTCTTTCCCTCCCTCTCTCTCCTTTCCATCCCTCCCTCCTTCCTTCATTTCTTCCTTCCTTCCTCTACCTTATTCTTTCTCTCCCTCCCTGCTTCCTTGTTTCTTTCCTTCTTTCTCTTTCCCTCTTTCTCTCCCTCCTTCCTTCTTTCTCCCTGTCATCTCCTTCAATCTTTCTTTCTCTCTCCATCTTTCTCTCCCTCCATCCTTCCTTCTCTCATTCTTTCCTTTCTTCTCTCTTTCCTTCTTTGTCCCCTTCCTTCCTTCTTCCCTCCCTCCATCCTGCCTTCCTTTCTTCTCTCTATCTTTGACTGATGTGTTCTGAGCCCAAGCACCCTGTGGCGTACTAAGTGGTACCAAAATTGACTCAAGAGTCAAGAAGAAATAGAAAACCTAAGAAGTACTATAACATGAATAACATAAAACCTCTAGTAAAATAAAATCTTTCACAAAGGAAGGACTAGGCACAGATGGTTGTATGAGCAAATTTTACAGACTTTCAAAGAATAGATCATTCTAATTATGTCCCAAACAACTATAGCTAGGAATATTAATGCTTGATTTTTCAAGAGCTTCATATCCTAAAATCTGTAGGTTCAAAGGTAGATTGGCATGTGTTGGAAATCCTCAAATGTTGTGCAGTTCCTTGGAGTTTTAGCATTAAAAAAGAAAGGACTTGCTTGCATTAACTTTGAATTTTGTAAGAGTTACCAGTTAATAGATATACTCTATGCATTTTTATACACTCTGATTTTATAGGAATGGAGGCATATCAGACAATTGGCTCCGCACCCAGGTTTTTTACTTTGTAACATATTTTGGACATCATTTTTGAGCATCCTTTTAAAATTTATTTTTTTAATTAGCTGCATAGTATTGTATCATATGAATAACGATAATTTCAATAAACGGTAAGCTGATAATCATTAATGGGATTGATAAACATTAAGGTGATTTCTAGACTTTTTTTTAATTAAAAAGATGGTATAATATTTCCTCCCATTCATACATAGTTCTAGGCATCATGAGTATGTCTGTAGGGTAAATTTCTGAAAATGAAATGGCTGAATCAGAGAGTATTTTCATTTATAATTTTGGTATATATTGTTTAATCACAATTGATATAGTTTGTACTAATTTAAAATCCCAGTAACAAGACGTCAGTAACACTTCAAACTCCACAACTTCCCTGGCAGTGCTTGAAGCCACAATGCATATTGCCAGCCTCCCTTCAAGTAAAGTTCTATTAACTCTACAAAAATTTTATAAATGGCAGATGTTACATTTCCAGATAGCTTTGTGGTAACCAAAAAAAGAATTGATTTATAAGCAATTTGTATATCACATTGAGACAAAATATATTTGTGATAAATATCATTATTGTTAGGTATTTAAAACATCTCATGTGTCAAGAAATCATACTTTAGATGGGGCCAAACTGGCCGATTAGAAGCAGCTGTGGCCCGTGGCTCTCACAGAGAGCAATAAAAACTGCGAGTGAATTCTGCTCCTTCAACGGATGTATTCAGGTTCTTGAATTGGGACTGACTAGGCAGACAGCTAGACCGACAGAGAGTCAGGAAAAGCAAGTGGGTCAGTGACCCACCCAGGTGTGGCACGGAGCTAGCCGAGTCCCCACTTGCAGACAAGGGAGGCCATGAGTGATTTTGCAACCCTGCCTGGGAAACCATGCTTCTCTGATGGATCATTGCAACCTGCAAATCAGGAGGTACCTTCATAAGCTCAGCAACCACGGCCTCAGGTTTGAAGCAAAGAGCTGTGTGGAGTCTCAGCAGAGTGCTTGCTGGCTTACTGCGGCATGCATGGAAACCCAGGAATTTTGCATACTCTGCCCTGAGAATTCCAGCAAACTGGGAGATACATCTGTGCATTCCCTTAGGAAGGGGGCTGAATCCAGGGAGCCAAGTGACATCATTCTGAGGCCCCACTCACACAGCACCCCACAAGACCCATTGGCTTGGAATTCCAGCTGGCCAGTGGCAGCAGGCTGGAGAAAGCTGGAGGGGGACCGATTTCCCAGGGGGAGGGGCAGCTGCTCTATCTGTGGTTTGAGTTGGCTGCTCTAGCCTGCTAGCACCAGGGATCAGGAGGAGTCCCCTATAACACAGTACAGCTGTTGTGACTGATCGTGGCCAGGCTGCTTCTTTAAGAGAGACTGAAATCCATCCTTCCTAACTGGACAGGGCCTCCCCATCAGAATTTTAGCAACTCCAGCTAGAGTTCTATGGACAGAACTCTGATTTTTCCCTGGGATGAAGTCCCCAGGGAGAGAAGTAGCTACTGTCTCCCCAGTTCAGCCAACTGAAATTTTCCAGCCTGCTGGCTCTGAAGACTCCTGGTGGTCAGAACAACACAACTGCTCTGCCAAAGGGCAGCCAGACTGCTTCTTTAAGCAGTCCCTGATCCTCTTCCTCCTGACTCGGTGAGAACTCCCAACAGGGGTCTCCAGACACCTCCTACAGGAGCGTTCCAGCTGGCATCAATTCTGTAGCCCCTTGGACTTGTGCTCCCAGAGGAAGGATCAGGTTGCCATGTTTGCTGTTTTGCAGCCTTCACTGGTGATACCTCCAGGTGCAGGAGAGACTGATGTGACTAGGGTCTGGAGTGGAAACCCAAAAACCACAGCAGCCCTAGCCCTAGGGAAGAGTGGTCTGACTTTTAAAAACAAACAGAAAGTAACAACAACAACATCAACAAAAACACCCCATGAAAAACTCCGTTCAAATGTCAGCAACGTCAAAGGTAGATAAGCCCACAAAGATGAGAAAGTATCAACACAAAAACGATGAAAACTCAAAAAGGCAGGATGCCTCTTCTCCTCTAAATGACAACAAAACCTCACAAGCAAAGGCATAGAACTGACCAGAGGCTGAGATGGATGAATTGACAAAACTAGGCTTTAGGAGGTGGATAATAAAAAACTTCTCTGAGCTGAAGGAGCACGTTCTAACAATGCAAGAAGCTAAAAATCATAAAAGAACACAGTAGCTGATAACCAGAATATTCAGATTAGAGAGGAACATAACTGACATGATGGAGCTGAAAAACACAACATGAGAACTTCACAACACAACCACAACTATCACTCACAGAATAGGCGAAGTGGAGGAAAGAATCTCAGAGCTTTAAAACTATCTGTCTGATATAAGACAGGAAGAGAAGAATAGAGAAAGAAGAATAAAAAAGAAAGAACAACAAAACCTTCAAGAATTATGGGATTATGTAAAAAGACTGAACTTAAGACAGATAAGAGTACCTTGACCCACCACGATCAAGATGGCTTCATCCCTGGGATACAAGGTTGGTTCAACACAGGCAAATCTATAAATGTAATTCATCACATAAACAGAAATAAACACAAAAACAACACGATTATCTCAATAGATGCAGAAAACGCCTTCAATAAAATCCAACATCCCTTCATGTTAAAAACTCTCAATAAACTAGGTATTGAAAGATCACACCTCAAAATAATATGAGCCGTATATGACAAAACCACCGCCAATATCATACTGAGTGAGAAAAAGCTGGAAGCATTTCCCTTGAAAACTGGCACAAGAAAAGGATGGCCTCTCTCACCGCTCCGATTCAACGTAGTACTGGAATTTCTGGCCAGGGCAATCAGGTAGAAAAATGAAATAAGGGTATTTAAATAGGAAGAGGTGAAGTCAAATTATCTTTGTTTGCAGATGACATAGTCCTGTATCTAGAAAACCGCATTATCTCAGCCCAAGAGCTTCTTAAGCTGATAAACCACATCAACAGAATCTCAGGATACAAAATCAGTGTGCAAAAATTGCTAGTATTCCTATACACAAACAACAGGCAAGTAGAGAGCCAAATCATAAATCAACTTCATTCACAGTTGCTACAAAGGGAACAAAATACATAGGAATACAGCTAACAAGAGAAGTGAAGAAACTCTTCAAGGAGGACTACAAACCACTGCTCAGAGAAATCAGATAGGACACAAACAAATGGAGAAGCACTCCATGCTCATGGATAGGGAAGAATTCATTCCTGAAAATGTCCATACTGCCCAAAGTAATTTATAAAAGAATTCAATGTTATTCCCATTAAACTACCAATGACATTCTTCACAGAATTAGAAGAAAGTATTTTAAAATTCTCATGAACCAAAAAAGAGCCCAGATAGCCAAGGCAATTCTAAGCAAAAAGAACAAAGCTGGAGGCATCACACTACACAACTTCTAACTACACTATAATGCTACAGTAACCAAAACAGCATGGTACAGGGTACAAAAACAACCAATGAAACATAATAGAGAACTCTAAAATAAGACCATACACATACAACCGTCTGATCTTTGACAAACCTGACAAACACAAGCAATGGGGAAAAGATTCCTTATTTAATAAATCATGTTGGGAAAACTGGCTAGCCATATGCAGAAACTGAAACTGGACATGTTCCTTATACCTTATACAAAAAAATAACTCAAGATGGAATAAAGACTTAAACATAAGACCTAAAACCATAAAAACCATTGAAGAAAACCTAGACAATACCATTCAGGACATAGGCACGGGCAAAGACTTTGTGACTAAAACACCAAAAGCAATGGCAACAAAAGCCCAAATTGACAAATGGGATCAGACTAAACTAAAGAGCTTTTGCACAGCAAAATAATCTATCATCAGAGTGAACAGACAACCTACAGATTGGGAGAAAATTTTTGCAATCTATCTGTCTGACAAAGGGCTAATATCCATAATCTACATAGACCTTAAACAAATTTACAAGAAAAAAACAGCCCAATCAAAAAGTGGACAAAGGAAACGAGCAGACACTTCTCAAAAGAAGACATTTACGTGGCCATCAAACATGAAGAAAAGTTCATAATCACTGGTCATTAGATGAATGCAAATTAAAACTACAATGAGATACGATCTCACGCCAGTTAGAATGGCGATTATTAAAAAATCAGGAAACAGCAGATGCTGATGAGGCTGTGGAGAAATAGGCATGCTTTTACACTGTTGGTAGGAGTGTAAATTAGTTCAGTCATTGTGGAAGACAGTATGAAAATTCCTCAAAGATATAGAACCAGAAATACCATTTGAACCAGCAATCCCATTATAGGGTATATACCCAAGCATTATAAATTATTATACTATAAAGACACATGCACTGTATGTTTATTTCAGCACTGCATGTTTATGTCAGCACTGTTCACAATAGCAAAGACTTGGAACCAACACAAATGCCCATTAATGATAAACTGGATAAAGAGAATGTGGCACATATACACCATGGAATACTATGCATTTATGTCCTTTCCAGGGACATGGATGAAGCTGGAAATCATCATTCTCAGCAAACTTACACAAGAAAAGAAAACCAGGCTAGGAGCAGTGACTCATGCCTGTAGTCTCAGAACTTTGGGATGCTGAGGTGGGGAGTTTGAGATCAGCCTGACCAACATGGAGAAACCCCGTCTCTACTAAAAATACAAACAATTAGCCAGGAATGTTGTCACATACCTGTAATCATAGCTACTTGGGAGGCTGAGGCAGGAGAATCGGTTGAACCCAGGAGGCAGAGGTTGTGTTGAACCGAGATCATGCCATTACACTCCAACCTGGACAACAAGAGTGAAATTTTGTCCAAAAAAAAGAGAGAGAGAAAGAAAAAGAAAAAAGAAAAGAAAACCAAACACTGCATGTTCCTACTCATAAGTGGGAGTTGAACAATGGGGACACATGGACACAGGGAGGGGAACACCACACACTCGGGCCTGTCATGGGGTGGGAGGCTAGGGGAGGAATAGCGTTAGGAGAAATACCTATGTAGAGGACGGGTTGATGGGTGCAGCAAACCACCATCGTATGTGTATAACTATGTAACAAACCTGCATGCTCTGCCCATTTATCACAGAACTTAAAGTACAACAAAGAAAACTTTACATAAATGCAAAAAGTCTAGAACAGCTAATATATTATAATGAAAAGTCAACTATAATCTCAGCTCAAAGAGAACACCATGAAATTATGAAGAGCTCTCCACAAATCTCTAAATTTATGTCCTCATAACATTACATTTCTATTTCTTCTTCAATAATTTCCTCCTTTTAGCTATGATTTAGTGACAGTAAGAAGGTAATTATGAGGAAAAAATTCTCCTAACACTCCATTGAGAAATTTCTGCCTCATTTCACCATACACCTGAGTCTTAAGCAGTCACTTCTAATGTAGCTGAATAATAGATCCTCACCCAGCTGAGTCTATGAGTTGAATCCATGTATGTGAGATAAGACCCCCAAGGAGAGGCAATAAGCTGGGAATGCCATCAGCTCATCTTTCTTCAGGCCTATATTTGTCATTGTCACTTGTAGAAGCAGGACAGCCCTGGCATTGGGATTGGCAGTAACAGAGAGTATCAAAGGGAAAACTAAACTTCCCTAATTTTTGGAAAAAAGCAGATTGGAAACACACGGGCTCCAGCGTTTTCCATGTGTGAGGCCATTGCCCCAGGAAGTCTTTCTCAGGACACTTCTTGTCCGCAAAGCAGAAGTCAAACTTTATTCCTACCTTCTAAGAGAATAGAACATATTGTCAGATTTTCTCACAGATTCCCACAAGTTAAAGAAACTTTCATGGTCTTATTTAACTGCTTAAGCATTTCAACTAAAAAATTATTTGTCTTTCAAATACACAGGAATCTGTTTGGAAAAATTTTAACCAGAAAAATTTGGAATTCTAAAGTAAAAAATGCATAAGGCCATAAAAATTTTTTACATCTTTTAATTTATATGTCAACTGGGGAAAGAGAAACATTCTCTGAAGTTTCCTTTTATACCATTAAGGACTTATTCTTTATTACCAGCAATACAGGGTGACTTATTCAGGTTGAATCTTGAAGGTAAACTTTAACTTAATTTTAAGTTTTGGCTAATTTTTAAGCATTTCTCAGTCACCTACCATGATTTCATCTCAGAAACCAAAATCTCAGTTTCATTTAGATTTTTGAAATATTAAAACAGAAGGTTAAATGCTTCAAAATAATACTCATGTAGAGACTTACATATGTGGACCAGAAATCTCCAGGTATTACAAAGTTTATGAGAACATAATAAATATTGATACATACATTTAATTCTGAAATAAAAACTTACAACAAATAAAACTAACAAATCAAGAAAGTTTTGTAGGTTATACATTTTATGTCTAAAAATATAGGTATGAAACACTCAAGGATGGATAAAAGAAATCACAAGAGAAAACAGAAAATATGTAGAGACAAATTAAAAACATGAAATACCAAAAGTAAAGAGATACATCAAAAACAGTACCATAAGGGAAAAATTTATAGCTATAAGTGATTATAAAAAATAAGATAGCGAATCAACAACTTTACTCCTAAGGAACTAAAAACAGAGGGAAAAAGAGGGACTACTAAAGAGGGACAACTAAAACTAGCAAAATTGAAAAAATGATAAAGATAGCAGTGGAAATAACTGAAATAGAGAATAGAAAAACAATATCAAAAATCAACAAAGCCTAGTTTGTTCCCTGAAAAAGATCAAAACTGACAAAATTTTATTTATATTGACTAAGAAAAACAGTGAATATTCACATTACTAAACACAAAAATAAAATGGGTACATTACTAACAAATTTTTGGAGTAAAAGAGGGATGTAGGAGAGTAACATAAGGAAGTATACACTAAAAAATTGAATAGACTAAATAAAATGAACAAATTCCTAGAAAGAAAAAACCTACTAAGACTGAATCAGAAAAGTTGGATAAACCTATTCAGCAAGGAGATTCAGCAGGAAGATTGCATCAGTAATCAAAAACCCAGCAACAAAGAAAAGCCTGGACCAGATGGCTTCACTGTTGAATTCTACCCAAAGTTTAAAGCAGAATTAAAACCACTTTTTCTCAAACTTTTACAAAATTTTGAAGAGGCGGTAATTTTTTGTAACTTATTCTATGAGTCCAGGATTACCGACACCAAGCCAGACAAAGGCACCATAAGAAAACTACAAAAAAAATCCCTTATAAATGCTGATGCAAAAATCCTCAACAAAATACCAGCAACTCAAACTTAGCAGTACTTTAAAAGGATTATACACTATGAATGAGTATAATTGACTCCTGAAATAAAAGTATGTTCCAACACATGAAAATCAGCATAATATCACATTAACATAAAGAAGGAAAAAACCCTCATGTGATCATATTAATCAAAGAAGAAAAAGCATTTGTCCAAATTTAACCCACATTCATGATAAAATATAGTTAGTAAACTATAAAAAGAAAGTAAACACCTTAACATAATGGGATACAAAAAAACAAAACAAAACAAAAAAACACAGCTATCATGGCGAAAGACTGAAAGCTTTTACCCTAAGAGCAAAAACAAGGATGCTTGCTTTTACTACTTCTATTTAATATAGTACTGAAGGTTCTGGTTAGTTAAAACAATAAGGTGAGTAAAAGCACTAAAGATATTCCAATTTTTAAAAAGTAAAATTATCTGTTTGCAGATGACATAACCTTATATAAAAATATTTTATAAAATATTTTTATATTTATAAAAATACTCAAAATACTTTATAAAAATACTTTATAAAAATATTTTAGTTTCTGTGAAATAAACTGTCAGATGCAATAAATAAAATTCATCAAAACTGCATGAAACAAAATAATACACAAAAATTGTTGTATTTCTACAATAACAATAAACTATCTGAAGAAGAAGTCAAGACAACAGGGTCATGTATGATAGCATCAAAATAATGAAATACTTACGAACCCACTTAACCAAGGAAATGAAAAACCTGTAGAGCAAAAACTATAAACATGGCATGAAAGTATTAAAGATGACACAAATAAACGAAAAGACATCATGTGTTTATGGACTGGAAGACAAAATCTTGTCAAGGTGCCATTGTTATCTATAGTCTTCTACGTATTCAATAAAATCACTACAAAAATTCCAATATTTGCAAAAATAGAAAAACCTATTCTAAAATTCAGATGAAATCTCAAAAAACCCCAAGCACCCAAATCAATCTTAAAAACTAACAAAGTTAGAGGACTAACACCTCCTGGTTTCAAACTTCAGTATGCAAAACAATGCTGTACCAGCATAGAGACAGACGCAAAGACCAATGCAATAGAAATAAAGAACCAAAAAATATGGTCATGATTTTTAACAAGGGCGTCAACACTGTTCAATGGGGAAAGGATGATATTTTTTAAAATGGTGTTAAAAACGGATATTTACATCTATCTATCTATCTATCTATCTATCTATCTATCTATCCCAAATTAGCTTTTTGTCTGTCATGTATGTTGCAGATCTATTTCCCCAGTCTTTTGACTTTTGACTTTGAGGCAATTTTCTCTCATACAAAATTTTAATTTTTATGGAGTCAAATACAACCTTGGCGCCAATCTGGTTCCCGTACTGCCCGGCCTGCGTGAGCACGATTTCCCTCATGGCCAAGGCGTGATTACAGCGGCAGGAGAAACGCGAGAAGGAGAAACAGACGCATAGCTACCCAGCCCGCCCTCCACCGACGCTGAAATCGCCCCGCGCCCACCTCCCTCAGCCTCGGATTCGGCTCCCAGAATAAGCAACAGCTTTACTTCCACACAGGTGTACCCACCTGTGAATCCCTTGCCGTTGAACGTCTGTTGGAAAACTCAGGTGTCCTTGCTGTGGTCCTTTCCACGTTAGGGAAAGCTGGTCAGCTGGAGAACTTCCTCCCACATCTTTAGTAAGACTAAATCCCTAGCTGAGCTGAAACTGAATTTTCCTCCCATGTGGGAGGGGAAGACTCTTGTTTCCATATTCACAGAGTGCCTTTGCACCTGTCCTAGATTGATAACATATTGTTGTAATTGATGAGTCTTTTCATCTATTAGGAGACCTGGGCTTAGGAAAGGTCTTCCAAATGTTAACGCAACAGGATTTAATTATAAGTTTTACTTTGGAATAGTTCAAACCCACAGTAAGCTATGGGTGTTAGAGATAGTCAGGCGTCTGATTTAGCTACAGTCTTCTTTAGAGTAGGATTAGCCCTTTCACCTTTCCAGAGGACTGCGTCTGCACACAGATTGAAGGTAATATTGGATTCTTAAAGCTGAGCATAGGTGTTGGGATACACCTGCTGTGAAAGACGGGCCATGGCCACTTTGCAGGCTTTTAGATTACCCAAACTGAGGAGATATTTCTTCTGGTAAAGATTTTTCAGATGGGGTGGGGAATACCTCGATCTAACCAGTGAAGTTATCAGTAAGCTTCAGCAAATATTTGAATCTCCTGCAGAAAGGTATCTGAGTAAATTAGAGTTGCTAGTTCTCACCTGGATAGGGTCCTTAATTTTGGACAGGTTTACATGGAGAAGGAGAAAATTGCTGACAATTTGGGTCATGTCAGGCAAATAGCTCACAGGGCTGAGTCACCTCTTTTGGTGTCTTGAAAAGATTTACCCCTATAAACAAATGAGACATTAACAGAAACCAAGAATCCCTTCTAGGGTGAAAAGAATAATGAAAGTGCTGAATTATATTCCTATGATTGGTAGTTGGCATTAGTAATTTATTACCATCTTTCAGCCAGCCAGATGGGCCCTGGACTGAAATGCAAACCCTGGCCCATTTTTGTTCTTCTTCAGAGTGTTCTGGCCCAGTTCTATGTATGCTGTCCAGCACGCCCATAAGCTTCATTGGCCCTTTCAGTGCAGGGGCCTTGGCTGTGGCATCTACAAGGGCATTTCCTTTTACATGGTCAGTCTCTCTTTTGATATCCTCTGCAATTAATTATAGTCACTTTTTGGCAGCAAAGCAGCATTCTAACAAGCTCAAAATTTGAATGATGTTGTATGGAAAAGCCCTTGGGGGTCAGGAGTCCCTACCCATTCCAAATTACAGCATAAGCGTGAAGCACTAAAAAGTCATACTTGGAATCAGGGTAAATGTTAACTTTTAAATCCTTTTCCAATTGCAGGGGCTGAGTAAGTTCAATTAACTCAGCTTTTTGAGCCGAGGTCGAGGCCAGCAAGACTTGTGCCTACTACTAATAGCATACCTACCCTTCTTGTTTTCATGATGCATAAAACAACTTACATCTGTTAACCAATCTTCCTTGGGATGGTCAAGGGGCTCATCCTTCTAAAGTCTGGCCTGCTAGAATAAATTTGTTTCATAACCTGTGACATGCTTTGGCTGTGTCCCCAGTCAAATCTTATCTTGAATTGTAGCTCCCATAATTCCTATATTTCGTGGGAGGGACCCAGTGGGAGACAATTGAATCGGGAGATGAGTCTTTCCCATGCTGTTCTCGTGACAGTGAATAAGCCTCATGAGATCTGATGGTTTATTTATTAATTTATTTTTGAGACATAGTCTTGCTCTGTTGCTCAGCCTGGAGTGCATTACCATGACCTTGGCTCACTGCAACCTCTGACTCCTGGGTTCAAGCGATTCTCCTGTCTCAGCCTCCCGAGTAGCTGGGATTATAGGCGCCTACCACCATGCCTGTCTAATTTTTGTACTTTTAGTATAGACGGGGTTTCACCATGTTGGCCAGGCTGGCCTCGATCTCCTCACCTCAGGTCATCCACTGCCTTGGCCTCCCAAAGTGCTGGGATTACAGCTGATGGGTTTATAAAGGGGAGTTTCCCTACACAAGCTCTTTTGCCTGCTGCCATGTAAGAGATGTGACTTTGCTTCTCATTTGCCTTCTGCCATGAGTGTGAGGCTTCCCTGACCATGTGGAACTGTAAGTCAATTAAATCTCTTTTCTTTATAAATTACCCAGCCTCAGATATGTCTTTATTAGCAGCATGAGAACACACTAATACAACCTGTATGCCAGAAAGGCTAGAAGCACCTGTGGACTCTGGCAGATAAGTAGCTGGGTTTATGGTTTGGCAGGCTTTAAGGGATATGTCTGGAGTGTCTAGCAATAAGCCCTGATACTTTCATAAATGTTCCCTTATTATTCACTGCTGCTCTTTAGCTTCTAAGACCACCTTCCCTTGGTGTGGGGTCAAAAACCTGTAGGTGCTGTTCTAATGTTAGTTTACTAGCTTTGCCTGCTAGAAAAGTGGTAGTGGAAATAGCTCTAAGACATCAAGGCCACCCTGAGGCGACCTGGTCAATCTGCTTAGAAAATTAGGCTGCTGGCCTTGGAATGTCCCCCAGTTTTGGGACAAGATTACCCAAGGCCTATGCCTTGCTTTTTGGTCACATAAAGAAAAAATGGTTCATCCAACTTGGGGACTCCCATGGCTGCAGCAGAGCCCAATTTCTCCTTGAGAATATTGAAGGTTTGCTTGCAGTTCTCATTACATTCTAGGAGCTCTAAATCTTTCCGTTTAGTATATCATATAAAGACTTGACTACATGCCCAAATCTGGGCACCCATAAGCAGCAGTACCCAGCCATCTCTTAAAAAAGCCCACAGTCATTTTTTGGACAGGGACTGCTGGGTTACTAAAATAACTTTTTATCTTCTAGGGAGTTTGATCAGTTCCAGAGGTTAAAACAGATTCCAAATATTTAAGTCTTTCAGTCAAAATCTGAGCTCTGTGTGGTGATGCCCTATATCTGCAAGTTCCCATGAAATTTGCCAACTTAACATTATTATTATGAGTCTTCTTTATTTGGGTTAGCAATGAGCAAGTCACCTACATACTGAATAATTGTGTCCCTTTCCAATTATAGATTTGTTAAGTCCTTAGCTAGAGTATTTTCAAACAATTGGGGGCTATCCCAGAACCCTTCAGAGATGACTGTCCAGGTTAGTTTTGTGGCTGAATGCATATCTGGATCAGTCCATTCAAAGGCAAACATATTATGAATCTGGATGCATTGAGATCCAGAAAAGTGCATCTTTCAGATTTAAGAATGTAAACGAGCTTGCATCCCCTGGGACATGGTAAGTATTGGGGACAATGAGGTGTATGGAGACAACTGCATTTCTTAATGCTCTAAGGGTTCTGACAAATCTGTACTTGCCATTAGGCTTTTTATCTGGTAACATGCGAGTATTGTAAGGAGACTCTCATGGGCTTAATAACTCATAAGGCAAGAATTTGGCAATAAGGGGTTGAATTTCCCCTCATGCTTCTTGCCTTAAAATATATTGTCTCTTCTGAGGTCGAGGAGTACTAGGCTGAAGTTGGATTTCAATGGGGTAGGTGTTTAGTGCGTTTCCCAGAGCCTGTGTGGCCCAATCCTCAAGATTTACTTAAGACAACACCTCAGGTGGTAAATGTGACAGCTCATTCTTAACTTATTTTTTCTCCTTATGGGTCAGGAACAAAAGTAACAGTTTCTATGCTTTATGATCTGTGAAGGTGACCATGACTTGGTCTCCTCAGTCAATAAACCTCTCCCCAGTAAGAGGTCAGGGAATCAGACAGTACTGAAAAGGCAGGCGAGAAACCTAGAGGCTCTGGAGGACAACTTAGAACATACAAAAAGGAGTGTTTTGGGGCTTGTCCATCATGAGAAGACAGAAGACCATTGAATTAAATCAGTACAGAGTAATCTGCTCCCACACCTAATACGAAGTTAATACTCCTACCTGCTTCTTCAAGAGTCACCTGAGGCTCCTCCATCTATCGACAACTAGTAGTCCAATGGGAGTGGAGGTAGGAAGTATCAGGCCCCGCCACTTTTGAGTCTGCTGGGCTCTGATGATGGCTCCCTTGGAAGCACAGTGCATTTCCTTCGGCAGAGTCTTACCGTCCTACAGAAGGCACACAGATTTATACCCAAGGCGCAGTGGCCCAGAGGCACAGACTGCGATTTTCACTTTCTCACTTCCTCTGTGAAGGCCAGGGGTTAAGGGGCTGCCTCTGAAGTGGTGGAGAGCACAAGGCTGCAGCTAGAAGCTGGGCCTCTTGGAAGATTTGCTTTATTTTATGTTTTCTCTGCTCAATTCCTGTGATGGAAAACTGCAAAATCCAAGTCTAAAATCTGATCCATGGGAGTCTGGAAGCCTAAGGCTGCTTTTGGCAGCTTCCTGCAGATATAAGAAGGAGACCATGCTATAAATTAAACTCCTAGAAATGCCGGTCCCTTTTTGGAGTCACGGTCAGTGTTAGTGTATTTCCTCAAGGACTAAATTATCCACCCTTCTAATAAGACTAGGTTTTCATCTTTCCCTGAGTAATTTTCCAGACTTTATAAAAATTAAAAAGCTGTATCACACTCTTTTTTTATTCCTTCACGGAGTCAATCATAATTTTTTCTCTCTATATCCTACTTTCTTCCTAATTCATTTGTTTTTTCTAGATTCTAGTTCTTTTGGGTCCTAGTCAGGCACTGCTGTGCCTCCTACTTGATAGGTGTCATGCCCCTGGTTGCAGGTTGCCACCCTATTAGCATGTGCTCTAGCCACTCCCATAATGCACTGCTTTTCTACCATGCAGCAGGCGAACATAAATATATGCAAATCCTGCCTGGTCAGATCATACGTCAAGGTTAGCCTTTTAAATTTGTCTATGAATTTTCCCAGAACCTCTGAAAACTGTTTTAGTTTTTCCTTGCATATGGCTAATTCAGATATAGAAAAGTGTACATTTACCTATATAGTATGGGGAAAAGAAAGAGAGATCAGACTGTTACTGTGTCTATGTAGAAAGAAGTAGACATAAGACACTCCATTTTGTTCTGTACTAAGAAAAATTCTTCTGCCTTGAGATGCTGTTAGTCTGTAACCGTAGCCTCAACCCTGTGCTCACAGAAACATGTGCTGTGTCGACTCTAGGTTTAATGGATTTAGGGATATGAAGGATGTGCTTTGTTAAACAAATGCTTGAAGGCAGCATGCTTGTTAAAAGTCATCAGCACTCCCTAATCTCAAGTACCCAGGAACGCAAAACACTGCGGAATGCCACAGGGACAACTGCCTAGGAAAGCCAGGTATTGTCCAAGGTTTCTTCCCATGTGATAGTCTGAAATATGGCCTCATGGGAAGGGAAGGACCTGACCATCCGCCAGGCCGACACCTGTAAACGGTCTGTGCTGAGGAGGATTAGTAAAAGAGGAAAGCCTCTTTGCAGTTGAGGTAAGACAAAACCATCTGTCTCCTGCTCGTCCCTGGGCAATGGAATGTCTCAGTGTAAAACCCGATTGTATATTCCGTCTACTGAGATAGGAGAAAACTGCCTTAGGGCTGGAGGTGAGACATGCTGGAGGCAATACTGCTCTTTAAGTAATTGAGATATTTATGTATATACACATCAAAAGCACAGCACTTTTTTCTTTACCTTGTTTATGTTGCAGAAGCATTTGTTCACATGTTTTCCTGCTGGCCCTCTCTCCACTGTTACCCTATTGTCCTGCCACATCCCCCTCTCCGAGAAATGCCCGATAATGATCAATAAATACTAAGGAATCTCAGAGATTGGTGTCGGCGCTGGTCCTCCGTATGCTGAGCTCTTGTCCCCTGGGCCCACTTTTTCTCTATACTTTGTCTCTGCATCCCTTTTCACAAGACTCTAGTTCTACCTGACGAGAAACGCTCACAGGTGTGGAGGGACAGGCCACTCCTTCAATATAGTGTCCCTATTATCATCTGTCACTTCCCAGAGAGGGCAAATATTCAACTTTGCCAGCTGATAAGAGGCCCCACTACATGTTGTTCTGGTGAAGCTCGGGTGTTTCGAGAGTGGGGTATGTACGTAAGACAGGACTCGAAGGGCAGGGAGAAGATGATGAGCCTACATAACCCTGGAAAACTAGAATAAATTAATAATATGTTGCACACCTCACTAGAACTGGAAGGAATCTGATTGTGTTCTTATGGGGTGCTCGGACTGGCAGGGGGAGTTCAGTCTCAGCTAAGAAAAGCCTAATATTAAGAGTAACTAGCATTAAAAGAATAATCAATTATGTGCCATCCCTGTTTTGTCTTTTCCTCCATCAAACATATAGAAGCCCATTTTAATTTTTTATCCTGACCAAGCATCAGAGAAGCCTGTATATAATGTATTTCCTCCCTCTTAGTTTCTCTTCTATAAAACAAATGAAGCTGCAAAATAGGAGTCATATCAAACAGGGGAAATAGGAAGACTGTAACTTGTATATTGTAATATATTAGTCCATTTTCTTTTATATATATATATATACTTTAAGTTTTGGGGTACATGTGCACAAAGTTCAGGTTAGTTACATACGTATACCTGTGCCATGCTGGTGTGCTGCACCCATTAACTCGTCATTTAGCATTAGGTATATCTCCTAATGCTATCCCTCCACCCAGTCCCACCCCACAACAGTCCCCAGAGTGTGATGTTCCCCTTCCTGTGTCCATGTGTTCTCATTGTTCAATTCCCACCTATGAGTGAGAACATGCGGTGTTTGGTTTTTTGTCCTTGCGATAGTTTGCTGAGAATGATGGTTTCCAGCTTCATCTATGTCCCTACAAAGGACATGAACTCATCATTTTTTATGGCTGCATAGTATTCCATGGTGTATATGTGCCACATTTCCTTAATCCAGTCTATCATTGTTGGACATTTGGGTTGGTTCCAAGTCTTTGCTATTGTGAATAGTGCCACAATAAACACACGTGTGGATGTGTCTTTAAAGCAGCATGATTTATAGTCCTTTGGGTATATACCCAGTAATGGGATGGCTGGGTCGAATGGTATTTCTAGTTCTAGATCCCGGAGGAATCGCCACACTGACTTCCACAAGGCTTGAACTAGTTTACAGTCCCACCAACAGTGTAAAAGTGTTCCTATTTCTCCACATCCTCTCCAGCACCTGTTGTCTCCTGAATTTTTAATGATCTCCATTCTAACTGGTGTGAGATGGTATCTCATTGTGGTTTTGATTTGCATTTCTCTGATGGCCTGTGATGATGAGAATTTTTTCATGTGTCTTTTGGCTGCATAAATGTCTTCTATTGAGAATTGTCTGTTCATATCCTTTGCCCAGTTTTTGATGGGGTTGTTTGTTTTTTTCTTGTAAATTTGTTTGACTTCATAGTAGATACTGGATATTAGCCATTTGTCAGATGACTAGGTTGCGAAAATTTCCTCCCATTTTGTAGGTTGTCTGTTCACTCTGATGGTATTAGTCCATTTTCACACTGCTACGACAAATCTGACAAAACTCTCTCAGGAAAAAGTGACCTGCTGGGTTAAGAAAGCAGGTCCAGCTGCCCTATACCAGCTCATCAATGATGGTGATATGGTTAAGAAATGAGAGAAAACTGTTAAGAAAAAGTCTCATGTTCTCCATCTTGAGGGTAATTGTTTGCAAAGGGTTGTCATAAAAGAGGCTGTCACTAAACAGGCATATCTGATCTTATCATGTAGAGCTCTTAAATACCACATTTCAACTTCAGTCATGATGGCGAGGTTACTGCTGATCTTTTCTGATAATTATGGTAAAAAAAATTCTAGGTTCCAAGACAATTATTTTTTTCAGTGTTACTTGGACAAGTGGCAAATTAAACAAGCAGTCAGTTCAGAGTCAGAGAATCGCTGAGGAAAGTAAAAGCTAAACTGTTTGGGGCCTCTGCCCTGGGGCAGCCTCCAGGCTACTGCAAAACAGATGCGATGAGCAGAAAGGTGACAAGATGTAGAGCACTCAGTTGAGGGACCGAAAGCACAAGGTAGACAGTCCAAAAAGAGAAAGTGGCAAACATCTTGTTTAGCCAAATCCATTCTTCTCAATATTCCCCAGGGTCTCTAACAGTGTGGGCTTGGCCTCTAATCTGAGTTTGATAATAGTGGATAATCATTCTTGCCCACCAGAATGGCTTCACGACTCTAAAAGACATCCCACTTGCCAGGTGTCAGCTGATTGATTCTGTGTGGATGGTTTTCCTTGGAGTGGGGGTCTTGTCTTGTTGTCCGTTCATGGTGTTGCTGAAAGATGTTGCTGGAAAAGAGGGTCCTGATACAGACCACAAAGTAGGATTCCTAGATCTTCTGCAGGAAAAAATTTGAGGTGAGTTAGAGAGCACAGTGAAAGAAGCAAGTTTATTAGAAATTACGCCATTACAGAGTTGGACATCCTCAGAAAACAAGAGCAGGAATGCATTGTCTTTTGTTAGTGTCTCTACTTAGAAGTAACTATAAAGATAAAGCGTTATAATTAAACTTGGAAGGTGCAGATGTAGTCACTAAAGTCGTGGCTATTCGTTTTAACAATAACCATTAACCCATTGACCTAAGCTAGCTCATTAATAATATCCTTACAAAAAATGCTGCACTCCTAGAACATTTATACATTTTTCAGGCTTGGTGGAAGATGTCTTGTATGACCACAAATATTCTGCAATTGTAATTTGTGGCCAGTTAAAAAATGTGGCTATTTTCAGACCATGAACATTAATCTTCTAGGTGCCCTGTGAGTACCTAGCTACTCATATTAAGATAGAATATTCTAGTCATATTTATTAAACTAGAAGCTAGGTAACCATGAGTTCCTCTAACACAGCAAGTCTACTCCTCAAGGAGAAAATGTATTTCTCAGGAATTTTGTGCATTTTGTTTAATGGAATTTGGTATGTTTACCAAAATGGCAGAAAAGAGTGAAATTACTCCTCAAAGATTTCTCAAGATTGGATATCAAATAAACAAAATGATTACAGTTAATATGCAATTTGATACAGTTGATATTCAAAAGAAATTTTGTTTGAAACAAAATGAGATTTTTATTGTTATTTATTATTATTATTATTATTATTATTATTATTATTATTATTATTTTGAGACAGAGTCTTGCTCTGTTGCCCAGGCTGCAATGCAGTGCACTATCTTGGCTCACTGAAACCTGTGCCTCCCTGGTTCAAGCAATTCTTCTGCCTCAGCCTCCCAAGTAGCTGGGATTACAGGCATGAATCACCACACCCAGATAATATTTGTATCTTTAGTAGAGATGGGGTTTCCCTCTGTTGGCCAGGTTGGTCTCAAACCCCTGACAACAAGCGATCTGCCCACCTTGGCCTCCCAAATAGCTGGGATTGCAGGCGAGAGCCACCACTCCCAGTCACAATGAGGTTTTTAAATAATTCTGATTTCCTGCTGTTGAGCAGGGAGCTGAGAAAATTCAACAGATCATGGGCCTATATTAGGGGAATACTGAGAACAATCTCTAGAACACATGTGATTAAATTAATTACAATGGAAACCAAATCAAATTTAGTAAGGCCACACCTCTTAGTTGCAAGATGTTTCCCCACATTTTGAAATGCGATGTTATTCCATGGAAAAGAAAACTAGTGTTTATCTCCAGAGTAAAGAACAGAGTTCCCTGCAATGATTGACTGACTGAGAACTATGGCTCAAGATTTAAAATCCTTCTTTTTTCCATTTATAAACTAAAAATAAATTTCTAATCCCCTGTTGATTAAATGGACCTCTCGTCTTGGATAAGGACTTTCCAAAGTTAACCTGAAAAGCTAGTTCAAGCCACGGGTCACACATGCCTCATTATACTCTCCTCCCTTTTGTTTTAATTTTAATTTCAATTTCAATTTTTAATTTATTTTTGCGGGTACATAGTTGGTGTATATATTCATGGGGGTACATGACACACTTTGATGCAGTCATGCAATGAGTAATACATAATAAAAAATGGGGTATCTGTCCCCTCAAGCATTTATAGCTTGTGTTATAAACAATTCAATTATACTATTATAGTTTTTTTAAATGTGGAATTAAATTATTTTTTACTATAATCACCGTGTTGTGCTATCAAATGCTGTCTTATTCATTCTTTCTAACAATTGTTTTTTTACCCATTTAGCATCCCCACTATCCCCTTGTTCCCTCCCTGCCCTTCCCATCCTCTGGTAACCATCCTTATACTCTCTACCTCTATGACACCAATTGTTTTGAATTTTAGCACCCACAAATAGTGAGAACATGTGACATTTGTCTTTCTCTGCCTGACATTTCACTTAACATAAAGACTTTCAGTTCCATTTATGTTATTGCAAATGGAAGGCTCTCATTCTTTCTTACAGCTGAATAGCTCTCCATTGTGTATACGTACCACATTTTCTCTATCCAGTCATCTGTTGATGGACATTTAGGTTCCTTCCAAATCTTGGTTATAAGAAACCTTGCTGTAGCAAACATGAGAGTGCCAATAGGTCTTTGATTTACTAATTTTTTTTCTTGTAGGCATATAATGAGCAGTGGGATAGCTGGACCATATAGTAGCTCTAGTTTTAGTTATATCGGGAACATCCAAACTGTCCTTAAATGTGCTCCCAACAGCAGTGTACAAGGGTTACTTTCACTCGACATACTCACCAGCATTTGTTTTTGACTGACTTCTGGATAAAAGCCACCTTAACTGGGGTGAAATGATATCTCATTTTGGGTTTGATTTGCATTTCCATGATGATCAGTAATCTGGAGCACCCTTTCATTTGCCTGTTTCACATTTGTATGTCTTCTTTTCATAAATGTCTATTTAAATTTTTTGTCCACTCTTTATTTGGGTTATTGTTTTTTTCTATGGAATTTTTTGAACTCAATATATTGTAGTGTATTAGTCTTTTCCTGCACTGCTATAAAAAAATACCTGAGACTGTGTTATCTATTTATTTACTGAGATGTAGTCTTGATCTGTTGCCCAGACTGAAGTGCAGTGGTGCAATCTCGGCTCACTGCAACCTCCACCTTCTGATTCAAGCAATTCTCTGCCTCAGCTCCTGAATAGCTGGGATTACTGGCACCTGCAACCATGCCTGGCTAATTTTTTTATTTTTAGTGGAGACAGGGTTTCACCATCTTGGCCAGGCTGGTCTTGAACTCCTGACCTCGTGATCCACCCTCCTCAGCCTCCCAAAGTGGTGAGATTACAGGCATGAGCCTTGGCACCTGGCAAGACTGGTTAATTTATAAAGGAAATGGGTTTAATTGACTCACAGTTCCACATGGCCGAGGAGGACTCAGGAAACTTCCAATAATGGCAGATGGGGAAGCAGGCACCTCTTACATGACAGCAGGAGAGAGAGCATGTATGTGAAGCAAAGGCGGAAGAGTCCCTTATAAAACCATCAGATTTCATGAGAAATCAATCATTATCAGAAGAACAGCATGGGGGAAACCACCCCCATGATCCAATCGCCTTCTACCAACCTCGCCCTCAACATCTGGGGATTACAATCCAATATGAGATTTGGGTGGGGACACAAATCCTAACCATATCATGTAGCTGTTAATTGCTTTTCAGATGGATAATTTACAAATATTTTCTCCCATTCTGTGGATTTTCTCTTCACTTTGTTTCTTGTTTCTTTCACTTTAAAAAGGCTTTCTGACTTTCTGTAATCCGATTTGTCCATGTTTGTTTTAGTTGTCTGTGCTTCTGGGGCATTATTTAAGGAATTTTTGCCCAAACCAATGCCCTAAAGAGTTTCCCCAATGTTTTCTTGCAAAAGTTTGATGGTTTGAGGTGTTAGGTTTAAGTCGTTAATTCATTTTAATTTGATTTTTGTAAGTGGCAAGAAATAGGGTTCTAGTTTTATTCTTCTGCCTATGGCTTGCCAGTTTTCCCAGCCCTATTTATTACAAAAGCTGTCTCATTTTTTATTGTATGTTCTTGGCACTTTTGTTGAAAATTAATTTAGCTGCCCCTCCCGTAGGATTCCAGAACACTGCTATGAGGGTCTGAATGTTTGTCTCTCTCATAGGATTCCAGAACACTGCTGCTGGGTTCCAAACGTTTGTCACATAAGATTCCAGAACACTGCTACGAGGGTCTGAATGTTTGTTCCTCACAGGGGATTCCAGAACACTCCTGCTGTGGTCTGAATGTTTGTCCCTCACATAGGATTCCAGAACACTGCTATGAGCGTCTGAATGTTTGTCCCCCACACCGAATGCCAGTTTTACCAGCCATATTTATTACAAAAACTGTCTTATTTTTTATTGTATGTTCTTGGCACTTTTGTTGAAAATTAATTTAGCTGTATGAGTTTGTTTCTCAGGTCTCTATTTCGTTCCATCTGTCTTTATGTCTGTTTTTATGCTAGTGTCATGTTGTTTTAATTACTACAACTTAGTTGTATAATTTAAAACCAGGTAATGGAATTCCTCCAGTTTTGTTTTATATACTCAGCATAGCTTTGACTATTATGGTGTTTTGTGATGTTTCCATATAAATTTCAGAATTTTTTTTCTATATCTGTGAGGAATGTCTTCTTCTTCTTTTTTTTTTTTTTTTTTTTTTGGTGGCATCTTGCTCTGTCACATAGACTGGAGTGCAGTGATGTGATCTGGGCACAGTGCAACCTCCACCTCCTGGGTCCAAGCAATTCTTTGTCTCAGCCTCCTGAAGAGCTGGGATTGCAGGCACCCACCATCATACCTGGCTAATTTTTTGTATTATTAGTAGAGGAGTGGTTTCACCAAGTTGGCCAGGCTGGTCTTGAACTCCTGACCTCATGATCCACCAACTTCGGCCTCCCAAAGTGCTGGGATTACAGGCAGGAGCCACTGCCCCTGGCCTGTTATTTTGATAGAGATTTCATGAAATGTATAGATTGCTATGGATCGTATGGACATTTTTAAAAAAATACTGATTCTTCCAATCTGTGAAAATAAAAATATCTTTCCAATTTTTGGGTCCTTTTTCATTTCTTTTATCAGTGTTTTACAGTTTTAATTGTTGAGAACTTTTATTTCCTTGGTAAATTCCCACATATTTTGTTTTATTTGTGGCTACTGCAAATAGTATTACATTTTTGAATTCTTTTTCAGTTTGTTGACTGTTGGCATATAGAAACCCTACTGATTTGTATGTGTTGATTTTGTATTCTGCAAATTTACTCAAGTTATTACCTCTAATAGATTTTGGTGGATGTATTAGGCCATTCTCATATTGCTGTAAAAAGTAATCAGTGATTTGTTAATTTATAAAGAAAATAGGTTTAATTGGTTCATGTTTCTACAGGCTGTACAGAAAGCATAGCACTGGCTTCTGCTTCTGGGGAAGCCTCTGACAACTGACAAGGTGAAAAATATATCCAGTGCTTGCACATCACATGGTAAGTGTGAGGGCAGGGGGGAAGTGTTACACACACTTATAGATAACCAGCTCTGATAAAGAGTTACTATTGTGGGAATGGCACCAAAGGAAATGATGCCAAACTGCCTGTGGATATCTTGTCCTCATGATTCAATCACCTCCCCTCTAGGCCCACTTCCAACATTGAGGATTATATTTCAATATAAGATTTTGGTGGGAATACACATCCAAACTGTATCATTTTGCCTTTGGCCGTTCCAAATCTCAAATCCTTCTCATATTTCAAAATACAATCATGACTTCCCAATAATCCACAAAGTCTTAACTAATTTCAGCCTTAACTCACAAGTCAAAAGTCCCATCTAAGACAAAGCTAATTTCTTCCTCCTATAAGCCTGTAACATAAAGAAACAAATTAGTTTCTTCCAAGATACAAATGAGGCAGAGACACTGGGTAAATACTCCTATTCTAAAAGGAAGAAATCAGCCAAAAGAAAGCAGTCACAGGATCTATGAAAGTCTGAAACCCAGAAGGGCAGTTATTGAATTGTAAGGCTCCAAAATAATTATTTTTGACTCTGTGTCCCATTTCCAGGGCATGCTAATGCCTTGGGAAGGTTCTACCTTGTGACTTTGCATGGTTCAGCCACCACAGCTGCTCTCATGGGCTGGCATACTATGCCTCTGGCTTTTCAAGGTGCAAGGTGCAGGCTGTAGCTAGATCTACCATTCTGGGGTCTGAGGTCTGGAGGACAGAGATCCTCTCCTCACAGATCTACTAGGCCATGACCCAGTGGGGAGCCTTCCTGAGGACTGTCACCCCACGTTTCTTTTCTGCATTGTTTTAGTAGAGGATCTCCATGAGGGCTCCACACCTGCAACATGCTTCTGCCTGCACACCCTGTCTTTTTCATACATCCTTTGAAATAAAGTTGGAGGCTCCCAAGTCTCAACTACTCGCATTTGGTAAACACACAGCCCTAAACCCACATGGACGCTACCAAGGTTATGGCTTGCACCCTCTGAAGCAGTGACTGGAGTTGCAACTGGGTCAATATGAGCTACACCTGGAGCTGAAGCAGTGGCAAGGATGCAGTGAGCCTTGTTCCAAAGCTACCCAAGGCAGCAGGTCCTAGACCTGATCCCAGAAACTATTCTCTTCTTTTAGGCCTCAGGGCCTGTGATGGGTTGCTGCCTTTCAGATTTCTAAAATGCCTTCAATTCCTCTTTCCCATTGTCTTGGCTATCAACACTTGCTTTTTTTTAGGTTATACAAATATCTCTAACAAGTGGTTGACCCATATGCTGCTTGAGTTCCTCTCTTATAAAAGCTTTTTATATTTCAGCCACATGACCAGGCTGCAAAATTTTCAAGCTTTTACACTACGCTTCTTTTGTAAGTATAAGTTACTGCTTATTTTATTTTTATTTTTTTGCTAGAACATGTGAGCATAGGTTGTTAGAGGCAGTCAGGTCACATCGCAAATGCTTTGCTGCTTAGACATTTTTCCAACAGAAACCCTAAATCATCAATTTCAAATTCAAACTTTTTTATATCCCTAGTGCATGACAGAAATTCAGCCAACCACTTTGCTAAGACAACATGCATGACCTTTGTTTCAGTCCCAATAAGTTTCTAGTTTTCATCTGAGACCTTCTCAGCCCGGCCTTCACTGTCCAGATCACTATCAGCATTTTGATCACAGACATTCAACCAGTCTCTAAGAAAATCTCAACTTTCCCTCATTTTTCTGTCTTCTGAATCCCACAAATTCTTCCAACTTCTGCCTGTTTACCCAGTTACAAAGCTGATTCCACATTGTGGGGTATTCTTATAACTATTTTCCATTCCTTGGTGCCAATTTTTTGTATTAAGTTATTTTTGCAACACTATGAGAGTGGGACTGGATAATTAATTTTTTACAAAGTAGGTTTAAGTGGCTTATGATTCTACAGGCTGTTGAGAAAACGTAGTACTGGAATATGCTTTTGCAACACTATGAGAGTAGGACTGGATAATTTATTTTTTACAAAGTAGGTTTAAGTGGCTTATGATTCTACAGGCTGTAGAGGAAACATAGTACTGGTATATGCTTCTGGGGAGGTCTCTGGAAGCTTACAGTCATGGCAGAAGTTGAAGCAGAATCTTGCATATCACAGGGCAAAAAGCAGAAGCAAAAAACAGAGGGGCGAGTTGTTACACAGTTTTAAATAACCAAATTTTATGGGAACTCACTCACTATCATGAGGATAGCACCAAATGTGATGGTGCTAAGCCGTTTATAGTAATCTACCCCAATGGTTAAATCACCTTTCAACAGCCCCATCTCCAACATTGAGAATTACATTTAAATATGAGATTCGGGAGGGAACAAACATTCAAACCCTATCAGAGGAGTATTTATGCCTTTTCCAATATAACATTATAACATTGGCAAAAAAAAAAAAAAAAAAAGGTAATTTGACTTCTTTTCCAATTGGGATGCGTTTTATTGCTTTCTCCTGTCTGATTGCTCCAGATAGGACTTTCAGCATTATGTTGAATAACAGTGGTAAAAGTGGACATTCTTGTCATCTTCCAGATTTTAGAGAAAAGGCTTTTAGTTTTTCTGCACTTAGTGTGATACTAGCTGTGGGTCGGTCATATATGACTTTATTATGTTGAGGTATGTTCATTCCATACCCAGTTTTCAAAGGGCTTTTTATTATTAAAGAATATTAAATTTTATCAAAATTTTTTAGCATAATTGAAATGATTATATGTATTTTGTCCTTGTTTTTTTTTTCTTTTTTTTTTTTTTGAGATGTAGTCTCCCTCTGTCACCCAGGCTGGAGTGTAATGGCATGATCTCAGCTCAATGCAACCTCTGCCTCCCGGTTTCAAGTGATTCTCCTTCTTCAGCCTCCTGAGTAGCTGGGATTACAGGTGCTCACCACCATGCCTGGCTAATTTTTGTATTTTTAGTAGAGACGTAGCTTCGCCACGTTGGCTAGACTGGTTTCAAACTCCTGACCTCAGGTGATCCACCCACCTCGGCTTCCCAAATTGCTGGGATTACAGGTGTGAACCACTGTTCCTGGCCCCTTCATTCTCTTTATGTGACCTATCACATTCATTGATTTGCATATTGAACTATCCTTGCATCCCTGGAATAAATCCCACTTGGTCGTTATGAATTACCTATTTATGTATTTTTCAATTCAGTTTGCTAGGCGTTTTGCAATTTTTTGCACCAATGTTCTCCACTCCACTCTACTTCACTCTACTACTCCACTACATTCTAGTCCATTCCTTCCCACTCCACTCTACTCCACTCCACTCCATTCCATTAAACTCCAACCCTTTCCAATCCACTCCATTCCACTCCATTCCACTCCATTCCATTCTACTCCATTTCATTTCTTTGCACTCCACTCCACTCCATTCCACTCAACTCCATTCCATTACACTCAATTCCACTCCACTCCACTCCATTCCTCTCCACTGCATTCCATTGCACTCCACTCCATTCCATTCCACTCCACTCTACTCCATTCCATTCCACTCCATTACATTCCACTCCACTCCACTCCATTCCCCTCCTATACATTCCTTTTCACTCCACCCCGTTCCATTCCACTCAACTCTGCTCCATTCCCCTCCACTCCACTCCCTTCCATTCCATTCCATTTCACTCCGTTCCAATCCAATCCATTCCATTACACTCCACTCCACTCCATTCCATGCGGCTCCACTCCACTCCACTCCACTCCACTCTTCTCCATTCCATTTAACTTCATTCCACTCCACTCCTTTCCACTCCATAGAATTCCATTCCTCTACACTCCATTCCAGTGCACTTCACTCTACTCCATTCTCCTCCACTCCACTCTATTCTGCTCCACTACAATTCATTCCACTCTACTCCATAACATTCCACTCCATTCCACTCCATTTCATTTTATTCCGTTCCACTCCACTCAACTTTTCTGCACTCCATTGTATTCCACTCCATTCCACTCCAATCCACTCTGTTCCACTTCACTCCATTCCACTACAATCCATTCCATTCTACTCCACTCCATTCCATACTGTTCCATTCCACTGAACTCCACTCAACTCCATTCCGCTCCATTCTATTCCATTCCACTCGAATCCACTCCATTCCACTCCACTCCATTCAATTCCACCCAATTCCACTCTGCTCCACTCCATTCCACTCCACTCCATTCCATTCCATTCCATTCCACAATTTACCATTCCACTCCACTCCATTCCATTCCTCTGCACTCCACTCCACTCCTTTCCACTCCACTTCATTCCACTACACTCCCTTCCATTCCACTACACTCCACTCCATTCCACTACACTCCATTCCATTCCAATCCATTCTATTCCACTGCACTCCACTCCACTTCCATTCCACTCCACTCCACTTCATTACACTTCACTCCATTCCATTCCAATCCACTCCATTCCATTCTACTGCATTCCATTCCACTCCACTCCATTCCATTCCACTCCAATCCGTTCCACTCCACTCCATGCCACTCCATTCCATTCCATTTCACTCCACTCCTTTCCAGTCCACTCTACCCCACTCCACTCAATTCCACTCCATTGCACACCATTCCTCTTGACCCCATCCCATTCCACTCAACTTCCCTTTATTCTTCTCCACTCCATTCCACTCCACTCCACTCCATTCCACTCTATTCTATTCCATTCCACTCCACTCCACTCCATTCAATTCCAGTCAATTCCACTCTGCTCCTCTTCATTACACTCCACTCCATTCCATTCCATTCCACTCCACTCCACCACACTCCACTCCATTTCACTCCTCTGCCCTCCCCTCCACTCCATTCCATTCCATTCCATTCCATTCCACTCCACTACATTCCACTCCATTCTCTTCCATTCCACTCCACTGCATTCCACTCCACTTCACCCCACTCTATTCCCTTCCACTCCACTCCACTCAACTCCACTCCACTCCATTCAATTCCACTCCACTCCATTCCACTCCATTCTATTCCATTGCACTCCACTCCATTCAACTCCGCTTCACTTCACTCCATTCTACTCCATTCTATTCCGTTCCACTCCACTTCATTCCATTCCTAACCACTCCATTCAATTCCACTCAATTCCACTACACTCCACTCCATTCCACTCCACTGCATTCCATTCCACTCCACTCCACTCCACTCCAAAACACTTCACTCCATTCCCTTCCCCTCCAATCCACTGCACTCCACTACACTCCTCTCCATTCCACTCCATTCCCTACCATTCCACTCCACTCCATTCCACTACACTTCACTCCACTCCCTTCCACTATATTCTATTCCGTTCCACTCCACTCCAATCCATTCCACTGCACTCCATTCCATTACACTTAATTCCACTACGCTCCACTCCATTCCCCTCCACTCCTTTCCATTCCCCTCCACTCCATTCCATTTGTATCCACTCTATTCCATTCCATTCCAATCCATTCCATTCCACTCCACTCCACTCCACTCCATTCCACTCCTGTCCATTCCATTCCACTCCGCTACATTCCTTTCCACTCCACTCCATTCCATTCCACACCACTCTGTTCCATTCCATTACACTGCCTTCCACTCCAATCCATTTCACTGCTGTCCACTCCTTTCCACTCCACTCCATTCCATTCCACTCAACTCCACTCCATTAGACTGCACTCCACTCCACTCCATTCCACTTAACTCCATTCCATTTCACTCCAATCCATTCCACTCCAATCTACTCCACTCCATTCCAATCCACTCCTCTCCACTGCACTCCACTCTTTTCCATTCTGTTCCATTCTTTTCCATTCCACTATACTCCATTCCACTCCATTCTATTCCATTCCATTCCTCTCCACTCCATTCCAATCCAGTCCTTTTGATTCCACTCAATTCCACTGCACCCCACTCCATTCCACTCCACTCCATTCCATTCCACTCCACTCCATTCCATTCCAATAAATTTCACTATATTTTATTCAACTCCATTCCATTCCACTCCACTCCACTCCATTCCCCTCCATTCCATAGCATTCCACTCCACTCCATTACGTTACACTCAACTCCATTCCATGCCCCTCCACTCCATTCCATTCCACTCCACTCCATTCCACTCCAATCCACTCTGTTCCACTCCACTCCATTCCACTACAATCCATTCCACTCTCCTCCACTCCATTCCACTCCAATCCACTCTGTTCCACTCCAGTCCATTCCACTCCAATCCACTCTGTTCCACTCCACTCCATTCCACTACAATCCATTCCATTCTACTCCACTCCATTCCATACAGCTCCATTCCACTGCACTCCACTCAACTCCATTCCACTCCATTCTATTCCATTCCACTCCATTCTATTCCATTCCACTTGATTTCACTCCATTCCTCTCCACTCCATTCCATTCCATTCTGTCATATTCCATTCCACTCCACTCCACTTCATTACAGTCCACTCTATTCCATTCCAATCCACTCCATTCCATTCTACTGCATTCCAATCCACTCCACTCCATTCCATTCCACTCCAATCCGTTCCACTCTGCTCCATTCCACTCCGTTCCATTCCATTTCACTCCACTCCTTTCCAGTCCACTCTACTCCACTCCACTCAATTCCACTCCATTCCACACAATTCCTCTTGACCCCGTCCCATGCCACTCAACTTCTCTTTATTCTTCTCCACTCCATTCCACTCCACTCCTTTCCATTCCACTCCACTCCATGCCACTCCACTCCATGCCACTCCACTGCGTTCTATTCTGCTCCACTGCTTTCCACTCCACACCACTCCACTCCAGTCCACCCCACTCCATTCCACTCCTTTCCATACCATTCCACTCCACTCCATTCAATTCCACTCCACTCCATTTCATTCCACTCCACTCCAGTCGTTTCCACTCCACTGCATACCACTCCACTCCATTCCATTCCACTCTACTCCTTTCCATTCCATGAAACTCCATTCCTTTCCATTCCAATCCATTCCATTCCACTCCCTTCCATTCCTCTTCAGTACATTCCACTCCATTTCATTCCATTCCACTCCATTCCGTTCCATTACTTTCTTTTGACAAGATCTCACTCTGTCACCCATGCTGGTGTGGAGATATACAATCTCAGCTCACATTTCATTTCACCATTCCATTTCATTCCATTCCACTGCACTCCTCTCCACTCCACTCAATTCCACTCTACTCCACTCCAATCCATTCCATCCCGTACCTTTCCAGTCTTTCCCATTACACTCCTTTCTTTGACAAGATCTCCCTCTGTCACACAGCCTGAAGCGCAGTGGCACAACCTCAGCACAAATTTCTTCCTTCCATTCCATTCCATTTCGTTCCACTCCACTCAACTCCATTCAAGTCCACTCCACTCCACTCCATGACACTCCAGTCCTCTCCTTCCAATCCATTCCATTGTACTCCACTCCACTCCATTCCATTCCACTCCACTCCATTCCATTCATCTCCATTCCATTCCATTCCACTTCACTCCATTCCATTTCACTCCACTCCATTCCACTCCACTCCATTCCATTTCACTCCACTACATTCCACTCCACTGCTTTCCATTCCAATCCAATCCAATCCATTCCAATCCAATCTAATCCATTCCACTCCACTCCACTCCATTCCACTAAATTCCATTCCACTCCACTCCACTCCATGCTATTCCATTCCACTCCATTCCACTTCATTCCATTCCATTCCAATGCATTCCATTCCAATCCACTCCATTTCATTCCACTCCTTTCCATTCGATACCGCTCCATTCCATTCCACTCCACTCCATTCCACTCCAATCCATTCCATTCCACTCCACTCCACTCCACTCCACTCCAATGCATTCCATTTCACTGCACTCCATTCCATTCCTTTCTTTCGAGAGTATCTCACTCTGTCACCCAGCCTGGAGTGCAGTGGCACAATCTCATCTCACATTCCATTCCGTTCCATTCCACTCCACTCCACTCTGCTCCATCCGCTGCATTCCATTCATTTCCATTCCATTTCATTCCACTGAATTCCACTTCATTCCACTACAATCCATTCCATTCCATTCCACTCGTTTCTTTTGACAGGATCTCCTTCTGTCACACAGGCTGTAGCTCTGTGGCAAATCCCAATGCAGATTTCTCCATTTCGTTTCGGTCAATTCCATTCAATTCTTTTCCATTCCATTCTGTTCCTCTGCGTTCCACTCCACTCCACTCCACTCACTTCATTCCATAACATCTGATTCCACTTATCTACATTCAACTCCTCTCCACTCCACTGCACTCCACTCCACTCCATTCCACTCTATCCCATTCCATTCTGCTCCATTCCACTGCATGCCACTCCGCCCCACTCCACTCCACTTCATTCCATTTCAGGCCATCCAATTCCGTAGCATTCCATTCCTCTCCATTCCACTCCACTGCACTTCACTCCACTCCACTCCACTCCAGTCTACTCCGTTTCATTGCATTCCACTGCATTCCATTCCAAACCTTTCTTTCTAGACTATCTCACTCTGTCACCCAGCCTGGAGTGCAGTGACACAATTAAAGCTCACATTTCATTATTCCACTCCATTCAGATCCTTTCCACTTCATTCCACTCCACTCCACTCCACTCACTCCACTCCATTCCACTCCACTCCACTCCATTCCACTCCACTCCACTACACGCTTTTCCACTCCACTCCATTCCTCACTACTCAATTCCATTACACTCATCTCCACTCCATGCCACTCCACTACATTCCATTCCACTCCACTCCATTTCATTCCATTCCACTCCATTCCATTCCACTCTTTTCCATTCCATTCCAGTCCACTCCACTCCACTCCGTCCCACTCCATTCCATTCTACTCCACTCCACTTCATTCAATTTCACTCCCTCTTCTCCACTCCATTCCAATCCACTCCACTCTTTTCCATTGCATCACATTCCATTAAATTCCAATCCACTCCATTGCATTCCACTGCACTCCATTTCATTCCAATACACTCCACTCCACTCCATTCCACTCCATTCCATTCCTCTACATTCCAGTCCATTCCTTCTCACTCCTCTAAAGTCAATTCCACTCCACTCCTTTCCACTCCACCTTACTCCACTCCATTTAATTCCATGTCACTCCATTCCATTCCATGCCACTCCATTCCATTCCTTTCCTTTCTTTTCACAGGATCTCTCTCTGTCACCCATCTTGGTGTGCAGTGGCACAATCTCAGCTCACATTTCATTTCACCATTCCATTCCATTCCATTTCATTCCACTGCACTCCTCTCCACTCCATTCAATTCCACTCCACTCCTCTCCAATCTGTTCCATTCCATTCCATTCCAATCTTTTCCATTCCTCTCCTTTCTTTCTACAGGATCTCATTCTGTCACACAGGTGTAAGCGCGGTAGCACAATCTCAGCACACATTTCTTCTTTCAATTCGACTCCATTCCACTTCCTTCCACTTCACTCCACTCCATTCCACTCCACTACACTCCACTCCATTCCAGTCCACTCCAGTCCATTCCACTGAACTCCATTGCACTCCATTCCACTCCATTCCATTCCACTCCACTCCATTCCTTTCCACTCCACCACACTACAAACCATACCGTTCCATTCCATCCCATTACACTTCACTTCACTCTATTCCATTCCTTTCCACTCCGCTCCATTCCACTCCATTAAACTCCACTCCACCCTAATCCACTCCACTGTACTTCAATCCAGCCAATTCCATTCCATTCCATTCTATTCCATTCCATTCCATTAAATTTCTTTTCCCTCCATTCCATTCCATTCCACTCCACAGCATTCCACTCCATTCCACTTCACTCCATTCCCCTCTACTCCACTCCACTCCATTCCATTCCACTCCACTCTATTCCGTTCCACTCCATTCGAATCCATTCCATTTTATTCCACTCCACTCATCTCCACTCCACTCCACTCCACTCCATTGCATTCCACTCCATTCCATTCCATTCCACTTCACTTCGTTCCATTCCACTCCCCTACACCCCATTCCACTCCATTCCACTCTACTCCACTCCATTCCACTCCATTCCACTCTACTCCACTCCATTCCACTCCATTGTATTCCATTCCACTCTGCTCCATTCAATTCCACTCATTTCCAATCCACTACACTCCATTCCACTCCACTCCATTACATTCCTCTCCACTCCATTCCATTCGACTACACTCCATTCCATTGCAATCCACTGCACTCTTCTCCACTCCACTCCATTCCACTCCTCTCCACTCCATTCCACTCCACTACACTCCATTCCACTCCACTCCATTCCATTCCTCACCAATCCATTCAATTCGTCTCCATTCCACTCAATTCCTCTGCACTCCATTCCATTCCACTCCACTCCATTTCAGTCCATTCCACTCCACTCCATTGCACTCCACTACATTCCACTCCACTCCACTCCATTCCACTCCACGCCACTCCTTTGCACTCCACTCTACTCCACTCCACTCCACTCTATTCCACTCCATTCCATACCATTTCACTCCACTCAATTCCATTCCACTCAACTCCACTCCGTTCCTCAACACTCCATTCCACTCCATTCCATTGCATTGCACTCCACCCACTCCAGTCCAATCCACTCCACTACATACCGCTCCAGTCCAATGCACTCCACTCCACTTAACTCCATTCCATTCCACTCCACTACATTCCAGTGCACTACACTCCATTCCATTCCATTGCAGTCCACTCCACTCCACTCCATTCCACTCCGCTCCATTCCATTTCATTCCATTCCTCTCCACTCCAGTCTACTACATTCTAATCCATTCCATTCCACTCTGTTCCTTTCCACTCCACTCCACTCCATGGCATTCCACTCCACTCCATTCCACTCCACTCCACTCCACTCAATTCCATTCCACTCTACTCCATTGCATTCCTTTCCATTCCACTCAACTCCATTTCGTTCCACTCCATTCCATTCCATTGCACTCCACTCCTCTCCACTCCACTACATACCATTCTTGTCCAATCCACTCCACTATGCGTAACTCCATTCCATTCCACTCCACAGCATTCCAATCCACTCCTCTTCATTCCACTCCATTCCACTACACTCGACTCCATTCTACTCCACTCCATTCCATTCCGTTCCATTCCACTGCACTGCAGTCCATTCCATTCCACTCCACTCCATTCCATGCAACTCCACTTCTTTGCACGCCACTGCACTCCAGTCCACTCCATTTCAATCCATTCCACTCCATTCCATCCCATTCCTTTCTTTAGACATGGTCTCACTCTGTCACCCATGCTGGTGTGCATTGGCACAATCTCAGTTCACATTCCATTTCACCATACCATTCCATTCCATTCCATTTCACTGCACTCCACTCCAATCCACTGAATTCCATTCCACCCAAATCCATTCTATGCCATTCCATTCCAAATCCCTTCCATTCCACTCCATTCTTTCTACATCATCTCCCTCTGTCACACAGGCTGTAGAGCAGTGGCACAATATCAGCAAACATTTCTTTATTCCATTGCATTCCATTACATTCCATTCCATTCAACTTCACTCCTCTCCACTCCACTCCACTCACTTCCGCTTCACTCCATTCAATTCCACTCCATTTCATTCTAGTCCACTCCACTGCACTCCATTCCATTTCACTATGCTCCATTCCATTCCACTCCACTCCACTCCTTTGCATAAAGCTCCATTCCATTCCATTCCACTCCACTTCATTCCATTTCTTTCCACTGCACTCCATTCCATTCCCTCCACTGCACTCCATTCCATTCCATTCCAGTCCATTCCACTCCATTCCATTCCAGTCCACTCCATTCCATTCCAATCCATTCCACTCCATTCCATTCCACTCCACTCCACTCCAGCCCACTCCACTCCATTCTACTTCAGTCCAATCCACTCCACTCCACTTCACTCCATTCCATTCCACTCCCCTGCATTTCACTCCACTCCACTCCATTCCATTCCACTACACTCCATTCCATTCCACTCCGCTCAATTCCATTCCACTCCACTCCACTCAATTCCATTCCATTCCAATCCATTCCAGTCTTTTCCATTTCACTCCATTCCATTCCAATCCAGTCGGCTCCATTCCATTCTACTCTACTCCCTTCCTTCCCACTCCACTCCACTCCTCTCCACTCCACTCCAATCCTTTCCATTCCGTTCCACCCCATTCTATTCCATTCCTTTCTTTGCACAGGATCTCATTCTGGCACAAAGGCAGCAGTGCAGTGGCACAATCTCATCCCACATTTCTTTTCACCATTCCATTGCAATCCATTCCATCCCATTCCATTCCATTCTATTTCACTCCACTCCATTCCATTCCACACCATTCCATTCCGTTCCAATCCATTGAATTCCATTCCACTCCATTCCATTCCATTCCTCTCCACTCCATTACTTTCCACTCCTTTCCATTCTACTGCACACATTTCCATTCCACTCCACTCCACTCCATTCCACTCTACTCCACTCAATTACATTCCACTCCACTCCATTCCATTCCATTCCATTCCACTCCACTCCATTCCATTCCATTCCATTCCACTCCACTCCATTCCACTCCACTCCCCTCCATTCCATTCAACTCCACTTCACTCCACTCCATTCTACACCTTTCCATTCCACTCCACTCCAGTCCATTTCATTCCACTGCAGTCCAAACCATGCAACTCCACTCCTTTGCACTCCACTCCACTCCTTTCCATTTCAGTCCATTCCACTCCATTGCGTTCCATTCCTTTCTTTGGACAGGATCTCACTCTGTAACCAATCCTGGTGTGCAGTGGCAAAATCTCAGCTTACATTTGATTTCACCATTCCATTCCATTCCATTCTATTCGATTCCATTCCACTGCAAACCACTCCACTCCACTCAATTCCAATCCACTCCACACTCATCCATTCCATGCCATTCCCTTTTAATCCCTTCCATTCGACTCCTTTCTTTCAACAGGATCTTCCTCTGTCACAAAGGCTGAAAAGCAGTGTCAAAATGGAAGCACACATTTCTTCATTCCATTCCATTCCATTCCATTCCATTCCATTCTAATCCACTACACTCCACCCAACTCCACACCATTCCATTCCACTCGACTCCATTCCACTCCACTTCACTTCATTCCATTTCATTCCATTCCACTCCACTCCACTCCATTCCATTCCACTCCACTCCTTTCCATTCCACTCCACTCCGTTCAATTCCACTCCACTCCACTCCATTCAATTCCTTTCAACTCCACTGCATTCCATTCCACTCCACTCCACTCCACTCCATTCCCTTCCACTCCACTCCGTTCCATCCCACTACACTCCACTCCATTCCATTCCTTTCCACTCCACTGCATTCCATTGCACTCCACTCCTCTCCATTCGATTCCATTCCAGTCCATTCCACTCCATTCCATTCCACTACACTGCATTCCATTCCACTCCACTCCACTCCTTTCCATAAAGCCCCATTCCATTCCGTTACAATCCACTCCATTCCATTCCCTTCCATTGCATTCCATTCCATTCCCTCCACTCCAGTCCATTCCATTCCATTGCAGTCTATTCCACTCCATTCCATTCCACTCCACTCCATTACATTCCACTTCATTCCACTCCTTTCCATTCCATTCCACTCCACTCCATCCCACTCCACTCCATTCCACTTCAGTCCAATCCACTCCACTCCACTCCATTCCTTTGCACTCCACTCCATTCCTTTGCACTCCACTGCATTTCACTCCACTCCATTGCATTACATTCCACTAAACTCCATTCCATTCCACTCCACTCAATTCCATTCCACTCCACTCCATTCCATTCAACTCCACTCCACTCCATTCCATTCCATACCAATCCATTCCACTCCTTTCCATTCTACTCCACCCCTTCCACTCCACTCCATTCCATTCCATTCCACTCCACTCCACTCGACTCCATTCCAGTCAACTTCATTCCTCTCCATTCCATTAAACTCCATTCTATTCCACTCCACTCAACTCCACTCCACTCCAATCCACTGCACTCCTTTTCAATCCACTTCATTACACTTCACTCCACTCCATTCCAATCCACTCCACTCCGCTCAATTCCATTCCACTCCTCTCCATTCCATTCCATTCCATTCCATTCCACTCCATTCCATTTCATTCCATTCCACTCCTCACCATTTCATTCCACTCCACTAAATTCCTCTCCTTTCCATTCCAATCTGCTCCATTCTATTCCACTCCACTCCATTCCATTCCACTCCACTACACTCCATTCCACTCCACTCCATTCCACTGCACCACAATCCACTCCACTCCATTCCAATCCATTCCTCTCCACTCCATTTCATTCCATTCCACTCCATTCCATTACATTCCTTTCTTTCCACAGGGCCTCAGTCTGTCACAAAGGCTGGAGTGCAGTGGCAATGTCTCAGCCCACATTTGTACTCACCATTCTATTGCAATCCATTCCATCCCCTTCCATTCCATTCTATTTCTCTCCACTCCATTCCCTTCAAGTTCATTCCATTCCATTCCACTCCATTGAATTCCACTCCACTCCATTCCATTCCACTCCACTCCACTCCATTCCATTCCGTGCCACTCCACTCCATTCCATTCCATTCCAGTCTATTCCACTCCATTCCATTCCACTGCACTCCATTCGATTCCATTCCTTTCCACTCCAGTCCAATCCACTCCACTTCACTCCTTTCCATTCCACTCCATGGCATTCCAATCCATTCCACTCTACTCCATTCCATTCCACTCCACTCCACTCCATTCCATGCCATTCCACTCCTCTCCACTCCATTCCATTCCATTCCTGTCCAGTCCATTCCACTCCATTCCATTCCACTGCACTCCATTGGATTCCACTCCATTCCACTCCAGTCCAATCCACTCCACTCCACTTCACTCATTTCCATTCCACTCCATGGCATTCCAATCCATTCCACTCCACTCCATTCCATTCCACTCCACTCCACTCCATTCCATTTCAATCCAATCCATTCCACTGCATTCCCTTCCACTCCACTCCATTCCATTCCACTCCTTTCCACTCCATTCCTTTCCATTCCACTCCAGTCCTCTCTATTCCTTTCCACTCCATTCCATTCCACTCAACTCAACTCCACTCCACTCCACTCCTCTCCAATCCTTTCCAGTCCACTCCATTCCACTGCACTCTACTCCACACAATTCCATTCGCCTCCAATGCATTCCATTCCATTCCATTCCATTCCACTCCTCTCCATTTCATTCCACTACACTCCATTCCGCTCTATTCCGTTCCAATCCGCTCCATTCCCTTCCACTTCGCTCCATTCCATTCCACTCCACTACACCCCTTTCCATTCCAATACATTCCACTCCACACGTCTTCACTCCAGTCCACTCCACTCCACTTCATTCCACTACACTACACTCCAGTCCACTCCACTCCACTCCATTCCTTTCCATTCCACTGCATTACATTACATTCCTCTCTTTCCACAAGATCTCACTCTGTCAGAATTTCGGAGGTGCAGTGGCACAATCTCAGCCCACATTTCTTTTCCCCATTCCGTTGCATTCCATTCCATCCCATTCCATTACATTCTATTTCACTCCACTCCACTCCATTCCATTCCACTCCTTTCCAGTCCAAATCGACTCCATTCCACTCCACTCCACTCCACTCCATTCCATTCCATTCTATTCCATTCCACACCGTTGCATTACATTCCTTTCTTTCGACAGGTTATCACTGTGAAACTCAGGCTGGAGTGCAGTGGTCCAATTTCAGGTCACATTACATGTCAACTTTTCATTGCATTGCATTCTGTTGCATTGCATTCCATTGCATTCCATTCCATTCCATGCCATTACTTTCCATTCCAATCCATTCCATTCAATTCCTCTCCGTTTCACTCCACTCCACTTCACTCCACTACATTCCATTAAGTTCAATTCTATTCCACTCCAGTCCACTTCTCTCCTCTCCACTGCACTCAACTCCACTCCATTCCACTCCATTCCATTCCATTCCACTCCATTCCACTGCACTCAACTCCACCCCACTCCACTCCAATTCACTCGATTCCATTCCTTCCCATTCCATTCCTCTCTATTCCACTCCACTCCACTTCACTCCACTCCACTCCAGTCCACTCCATTCTATTCCATTCCATTCCTTTCTTTCGAGAGTATCTCACTCTGTCATCAAGACTGTAGTGCAGTGGCACAATCTCAGTTCACATTCCATTCCGTTCCATTCTGTACCGTTCCGTTCCGATCCATTCCGCTTCTCTCTAATCTGCTCCATTAAATTCCAATCCATTCCATCCCATTCCAATCCATTCCGTTCAATTCCACTCGATTCCACTCTCATCCCCTCTAATACATTCCATTCCATTCCATTCTATTTCATTCCCTTCCACTCCTTTCTTTCAAGAAGTCACCCTCTGTCATACAAGCTGTAGAGCAGTGGCACAATCAGCACATGATTCTTCATTCCGTTCCATTATGTTGCATTCTATTCCATTCCATTCCGTACCGTTCCACTCCACTCCACTTCATCCCATTACATCCGATTCCATTCTTCTCTATTCCACTCCTCTCCACTCCACTGTACTCTACTTCCATTCTATCCCCTTCCATTCCACTCCATTCTTCCGCACTCCACTCCAACCCACTCCACTGCACTTCATTCCACTCCATTCCAACCCTCTGCTTTCCACTCCACTCCACTTCACTCCACTCCAGTCCAGTCCACTCCATTCCATTCCATTCCATTCCACAGAACTTCATTCCATTCCTTACATTCGAGAATATCTCACTCTTTAACCCAGTCTGGAGTTCAGTGGCACAGTCTCAGCTCACATTTCGTTATTCCATTCAATTCAATTCCATTCCATTCCTTTTCATTCCATTCCATTGCATTCCATTGCATTGCATTCCATTCCATTCCTTTCCAATCCATTGCATTCCATTGCACTCCTTTCCATTACATTCCACTCCATTCCACTTCATTCCAATCCACTCCACTCCTTTCCACTCCACTCCATTCCTCTCCACTCCACTCCAATGCACTCCACTCGTTTCCACTCCACTCTACTCCATTCCACTCCACTCCACTCCTTTCCACTCCACTCCATTCTATTCCACTCCACTTCATTACATTCCACTACACTCCATTCCATTCTACTCCATTCTGTTAAACTCCATTCCACTCCATTCCATTCCACTCCACTCCATTCCATTTCATTCCACTCCACTCCAACCCATTCCATTGCACTGCATTCCATTCCATTTCATTCTTCTCCATTCCATTCCCCTCCACTCCACTCCATTCCATTCCAGTCCATTTCATTCCATTCCATTCCACTCCACTCCATTCCATTCCTTTCCACTCCACTCCATTCCATTCCACTCCACTCCACTCCATTCCATTCCATTCCATTCCACTCCACTCCATTCCATTCCACTCCTCTCTACTCCATTCAATTCCATTCCAGTCCATTCCACTCCATTCCATTCCACTGCACTCCATTTGGTTCCACTCCATTCCACTCTGGCCCAATCCACTCCACTCCACTTCACTCCATTCCATTCCTCTCCACGGCATTCAAATCCACTCAACTCCATTCCATTCCACTCCACTCCATTCCATTCCATTCCATTCCATTCCATTCCACTCCACTATATTCCATTCCATTCCATTCCACTCCACTCCATTCCATTTCAATCCAATCCATTCCACTCCATTCCCTTCCACTACACTCCATTTCATTCTGCTTCTTTCCACTGCATTCCATTCCATTCCACTCCACTCCACTACATTCCATTCCACTCCATTCCATTCCACTCCACTCCACTCCTCTCCAATGCTTTCCAGTCCACTGCATTCCACTGCACTCCACTACACGACACTCCACTCCACTCAATTCCATTCCCCTCCACTGCATTCCATTCTGTTCCATTCCATTTCACTTCTCTCCATTTCATTCCACTCTACTCCATTCCATTCCATTCCATTCCACTACTTTCCATTCCAATACATTCCACTCCACTCCACTCCACTCCGTTCCACTGCACTCCACTCCATTCCACTCCACTCCATTCCGTTCCATTCCACTCCATTCCATTCCATTCCTTTCTTTCCACAGGATCTCACTCTGTCACAAATTTTGGAGTTCAGTGGCACAATCCCAGCCCAAATTTCTTTTCCCCATTCCATTGCATTCCGTTCCATCTCATTCCATTCCATTTTATTTCACTCCCCTCCACTCCACTCCATTCTATTCCACTCCATTCCAATCGATTCGACTCCATTCCACTCCACTCCTCTCCACTCCACTCCACTCCACTCTATTCCATTCCATTCTACTCCATTTCACTCCATTACATTCCATTTCTTTCTTTCGATAGGTTATCACTATGAAACTCAGGCTGGAGTGTAGTGGCCCAATTTCAGTCACATTACATGTCAACTTTTCATTGCATTGCATTCTGTTTCATTGCATTCCATTGCATTCTCTTCCATTGCATTCCATTGCATTCCATTCCATTCCATTCCATGCCATTCCTTTCTATTCCAGTCCATTCCATTCCATTCCACTCCATTCAACTCTACTCCGCTCCACTACATTCCATTAAATCCGATTCTCTTCCACTCCATTCCACTCCTTTCCACTCCACTGCACTCAACTCCACTCCATTCCACTCCATCCCATTCCATTCCACTCCATTCCACTGCACTTGACTCCACCCCACTCCACTCCACTTCATTCAATTCCATTCCTTACCATTGCATTCCTCTCTATTCCACTCCACTCCACTTCACTCCACTCCACTCCACTTCAGTCCACTTCATTCTATTCCATTCCTTTCCACTTCATTCCATTCCATGCCTTTCTTTCGAGAGTATCTCACCCGGTCACCAAGCCTGTAGTGCAGTGGCACAATCTCAGCTCACATTCCATTCCATTCTATTCTGTTCCATTCCAGTCCATTCCATTCTGCTTTTCTCTAGTCTGCTCCATTCCATTCCAATCCATTCCATCCCATTCCATTCCATCCCATCCCATTCCATCCCATCCCATCCCATTCCATTCCATTCCATTCCATTCCATTCCAATTGATTCCACTCTGTTCCCCTCTAATACATTCCATTCCATTCCATTCCCATCCACTCCTTTCTTTCAACAGGTCACCCAGTGTCATACAAGCTGTAGCACAGTGGCACAATCTCAGCACATATTTCTCCATTCCGTTTCGTTATGTTGCATTCTATTCCATTCCGTTCCATTATGTTCCACTGCACTGCACTGCACTAAATTCCGTTACATCCGATTCCATTCTCCTCCATTCCACTCCTCTCCACTCCACTGCACTCTACTCCACTCCGTTCCACTCCAACCCCTTCCATTCCACTCCATTCTTCCTCACTCCACTCTACCCCACTCCACTCCACTTCATTCCACTCCATTCCATCCGATTCCATTCCTCTCCTTTCCACTCCACCCCACTTCACTCCACTCCACTCCAGTCCACTCCATTCCATTCCATTCCATTCCACTCTGCTGAATTTCATTCCATTCCTTAAATTCGGGAACATCTCACTCTGAAATCAAGCCTGGAGTTCAGTTTCACAATCTCAGCTCACATTTCGTTATTCCATTCAATTCCATTACATTCCATTCCTTTTCGTTCCATTCCATTGCATTCCATTGCATTCCATTCCAGTCCATTCCATTCCATTCCATTGCATTCCATTCCATTCCATTCCACTCCATACCATTCCATTCCATTCCATTCCATTCCAATCCATTGCATTCCATTCCACTCCTTTCCATTAATTTCCACTCCACTCCACTCCATTCCAATCCACTCCACTCCTATCTACTCCACTCCATTCCTCTTCACTCCACTGCAATCCACTCTACTCCATTCCACTCCACTCTACTCCATTCCACTCCACTCCACTCATTTCCACTCCACTACATTCCATTCCACTACACTCCATTCCATTCCATTCCACTCCACACCATTCCTTTCCACTCTACTCTATTCAATTCCATTCTATTCTATTCCATTCCATTCCATTCCACTCAATCCCACTCCGCTCCGCACCAATCCATTCCATTCCATTCCTTTGCATTCCATTCCACTCGTTTCTTTCCCCAGTATCTCCCTCTGTCACAGGGCTGTAGCGCGGTGGCACAATAGCAAAACACATTTCTCCATTCCATTCCATTCCATTCTGTTCTTTTCTATTCTGTTCCATTCCACTCCATTCCACTCCACTCTACTCCACTGCACTATATTCCATTACATTCTATTCCTTTCCACTACATTCCACTCACCTCCACTCCACTGTACTCCACTCCACTCCATTCCATTCCACTCCACTCCATTCCATTCCACTCCATTCCATTCCATTCCATGCCATTCCACTCCTCTCCATTCCATTTCATTCCATTCCATTCCATTCTATTCCATCCCATTATACTCATCTCCATTCCATTCCACTCCACTCCAATCCATTCTACTCCACTCCATTCCATTCCACTCCACTCCATTCCTTTCCCCTCCACTCCATTCCACTCCATTCCACGCCACACCACTCCAATCCACTCCACTCCTTCCCATTCCACTCAAGTCCACTCCATTCCACTCCATTCCATTCTGTTCCACTCCACTCCATTCCATTCCACTCCAATCCTCTCCATTCGACTCCACTCCAATCCCTTCCACTCCACTCCATTCCACTCCACTCCATTCCATTGCACTCAACTCCACTCCATTCCGCTCCACTCCATTTGATTCTACTCCATTCCATTGCATTCCACTCCATTCCAGTTCATTACTTTCTTTCCACAGGATCCCACTGTGTCACAAATGCTTGAGTGCAGTGATACAGTCTCAGCTCACATTTCTTTTCACTATTCCATTGCATTCCATTCAATCCCATTCCATTCCATTCCATTCTATTTCACTCCACTACACTCCACTCCATTCCATTCCACTCCATCCCATTCCATTCGACTCCATTCTACTTTATTCCAATTCACTCCAATCCTATCCACTCCAATTCATTCCATTCCATTCCTATCCATTCCACTCCATTCCATTCCCCTCTATTGCAATCCATTCCACTCCATTTCATTCCACACTATTCCACTCCTTTCCATTCCATTCCACTCTATTCCACTCCGTTCCATTCCATTCCACTGAACTCTACTCCAATCCACTCCACTCCACTCCATTCCATTGCACTGCATTCCATTCTTCTCAACCCCACTCAACTTCACTCCATTCCACTCCACTCCATTCCATTCCACTAGATTCCATTCCATTCCTTTCCACACCAGTCCATTCCACTGAACTCCATTCCAATCCATTTCACTGCACTCCACTCCACTCCATTCCAGTCCACTCCACTCCTTTCTATTCCATCTGATTCCATTCCATTTCACTCCACTCTTTTCCACTCCACTCCACTCAATTCTACTCCACTCCACTCCACTCCTCTCCACTTCATTCCATTCCATTGCACTCAACTCCACTCCATTCCACTCCACTTCATTCGATTCTACTCCATTTCATTGCATTCTTCTCTATTGCTGTTCATTACTTTCTTTCCACAGGATCTCACTCTGTCACAAATGCTGGAATGCAATGAAACAGTCTCAGCTCTCATTTCTTTTCACCATTCCATTGCATTCCATTCCATCCCATTCTATTCCATTCTATTGCACTCCACCACACTACACTCCATTCCATTCCACTCCATCCCATTCCATTCGACTCTATTACAGTTCACTCCAATTCCCTCCACTCCAATCCACCCCAATTCATTCCATTCTATTCCTATCCATTTCACTACATTCCATTCCACTGTACTGCATTCCATTCCACTTCATTCCATTCCTCTCTATTCCACTCAGTTCCATTCCATTCCACTCTGTTACATTCCATTCCACTGCACTCCACGTCAATCCACTCCACTCCACTTCATTCCACTCCATTCCATTGCACTCCATTCCATTCCACTCCACCCCATTCAACTCCACTCCATTCCACTGCACTCCATTCCATTCCACTAGACTCCATTCCATTCCTTTCCACTCCACTCCATTCCATTGAACTCCATTCCAATCCATTTCAGTCTTCTCCACTCCATTCCAGTCCACTCCACTCCTTTCCATTCCATCTCATTCCATTCCATTTCACTCCACTCATTTCCACTCCACGCCAATCAATTCCACTCCACTCCACTCCACCCCACTCCATTCCCCTCCACTCCACTCCATTCCACTCCACCCCACTACCCTTCACTCCATTACATTCCATTCCACTCCACTTCATTCTTTTCCACTCCAGTCAATTCCATTCCACTCCACTCCACTCCATTCCACTCCATTCCATTCCACTCCACTCCTGTCCATTCCATTCCACTCCACTCCATTCTATTCCACTCCACTCTTTTCCACTCCACTCCACCCCACTCCATTTCAATCCATTCCACTACATTCCATTCCATTCCGTACTTTTTACAGGATCTCCCTCTTTCACCCAGGATTGTGTGAAGTGGTAGAATCTCAGGTCACATTTCTTTTCACCATTCCATTCTATTCCATTCCTTTCTATTCCATTCCATTCCATTCCATTTTATTCCACTGCACTCCACTCCACTCCACTCCACTCCTATCCATTTTTTGCCATGCTTTTCCAATCCCTTCTATTCCACTCCTTTCTTTCAACAGGATCTCCATCTGTCACACAAGCTGCAGCACAGTGGAAAAGTCTAAGCACACATTTCTTCATTCCGTTCCATTCAATTCCATTTCACTCCACTCCACTCCACTCCAATCCATTCCACTCAACTCCACTCCACTCTATTCCATTCCACTCCACTCCTTTCCACTCCACTCCACTTCATTTCTTTCTGCTTCATTCCATTCCAGTTCACTCCACTCCACTGCATTCCATTCCACTCCATTCCATTCCAATCAATTCCACACCACACCATTCCATTCCTTTTCATTCCACTCCATTCCCTTCCACTCCACTCCATTCCATTCTACTCCAGTTCATTTCACTCCATTCCATTCCACTCCACTCCATTCCATTCCTCTTCATTCTACTACATTCCATTCCACTCCACTCCAATCCATTCCACTCCACTCCATTCCAATGAACTCCATTCCACTGCACTCATCTATATTCCGTTCCATTCCACTCCACTCCATTCCACTAAAATCCACTCCATTCCATTCTGCTCCATTCCATACCATTCTACTCCACACCACTACATTCCATTCCTTTTCACTCCACTGCACTCCACTCCACTCCTCTCCAACCCATTCCTTTCTATTCCAGCCCAATCCATTCCTTTCCACTCTACTCCATTCCCTTCCAGTCCACTCCTATCCATTCCATGTCATACCATTCCATTTCACTCCTCTCCACTCCACTCCACTACACTCCATTCCATTCCACTCCACTCGATTCCACTCCACTTCTCTCTACTCCACTCCACTCCTCTCCACTCCACTCCATTCCATTCCACTCCACTCTAGTGCATTCCATACCACTCCACTCTATTCCATTCCATTCCTCTCCATTCCACTCGACTGCACTCCATTCCATTTCACCCCACTCCACTCCATTTCCTTCCACTCCACTCCACTCCATTCAATTCTGCTCTCTTCCGTTACATTCCATTCCACACCACTCCATTCCATTCCTTTCCTCTCCACTCCATTTCATTGAAGTTCACTCCATTCCATTCCACTCCAGTATATTCCATTCCATTCTATTCCAGTCCATTGCACTACACTCCATCCCACTCCACTCCATTACATTCCAATCCATTCCACTCCATTACATTCCACTCCATTCCATTCCACTCCAATCCATTCCATTCCACTCCACTCCATAGATCTCCACTCCATTCCATTTCACTCCATTCCATTTAACTCCACTCCCCTCCATTACACTCCACTCCATTCCATTCCATTCCAACCCATTCCAATCCACTCCACTCCCGTTCATACCTCTCCACACCATTTCATTCCACTCCAACCCATTCCATTCTACTCCACTACAGTCCATTCCACTCCACTCCATTCCATTCCACTCTATTCCATTCCTTTCCAATCCGTTCGATTCCACTACACTCCATTCCATTCCACTCCATTCCATTCCACTCCACTCCTTTCCACTGCACTGCATTCCATTCCACTCAACTCCTTTCCACTCCACTATACTCCAAAACACTCCATCCCACTCCACTCTATTCCATTCCACTCCATTCCATTCTATTCCACTCTATTCCATTCCATTCCACTCCCTCCACTGCATTTCACTCCACTCCACTGCGTTCCACTTCACTCCATTCCATTCCACTCCATTGCATTCCACTCCACCCCATTCCATTCCACTCCACTCCACTCCACTCCATTTCACTCCAATCCCCTCCGTTCAACTCCACTCAATTGTATTCCACTCCATTCCATTCCACTCCACTCCATTGCATTCCAATCCACTGCATTCCTTTCCATTCCACTCCACTCCGTTCCACTCTCCTCAATTCCACTCCACTCACTTCATTCCACTCTACTCCACTCCACTTCTTTCCATTCCATTCCAATCCATTCCTTTCCATTCCTTTTTTGCACAACATCTCACTCTGTAACAATGGCTGGAGTGCAGTGTCACAATCTCAGCTCACAGTTCTTTTCACCATTCCATTGCATTCCATTCCATACCATTCCATTCCATTCTATTTCACTCCACTTCACTCCACTCCACTCCATTCCATTCCACCCCATTGCATTCCATTCGACTCCATTCCACTCCATCCCACTCCACTCAACTCCACTCAACTCCACTCCACTCCAATGCAATCCATTCCATTCCATTCCATTTCACTCCATTGCGTTCCATTCCTTTCTTTCAACAGGATATCAGTGTGTCACCCAGGCTGGAGTTTAGTGGCACAATTTCAGCTAACATTGGATGTCAACTTTCCATTGCATTGCATTGTATTCTATTGCCAGCGATTGCATTTCATTCCAATAAATTACATTTCATTTCATTCCATTCCACTCTTTTCTATTCCATTATATTTCATTCCATTCCATTCCATTGAAACCCATTCCGTTCCACTCTACTCCCCTCCACTGCACTATATTCCATTACATCCGATTCCACTCCACTCCATTCCACTCCTCCAGACTCCACCGCACTCCACTCCTCTCCATTCAACTCCAACCCATTCTATTACGCTCCATTACATGGCACTCCACTGCACCCCACTCCACTTCACTTCATTCCAATCCGTTCCATCCCATTCCATTCCTCTCCACTCCACTCTACTCTACTTCACTCCAGTCCACTCAACACCAGTCCACTCCATTCTATTCCATTCCATTCCACTACATTCCATTCCACTCCTTTCCTTGGAAAGTATCTCCCTCTCTAACACAGCCTGGAGCGCAGTGGCACAATCTTAGCTCACATTCCATTCCACTCCGTTCCATTCTGCTTCACTCCAATCCCCTCCAATCCTCTCCATTCCATTCCTTTCCATTCCATTCCATTCCACTCCTTTCCATTCCATTCCATTCCATTCCATTCCACTGAATTTCACTTCACTCCACACCAATGCATTCCATTCCAATCCTCTCTTTTCTTTCGACAGGATCTCCTTCTATCACAAAGCTTATAGTGCAGTGGCACAACCTGCACACACATTTTGCCATTCCATTCCATTCCGTTCCATTCTGTTCCATTCTGTTCGATTCTGTTCCATTCCGTTGTGCTCCATAACAGTCCACTAAAATGCATTCCATTACATCTGATTCCACTCCACTCCATTCCATTCCTCTAGACTCCACTGAACTCCACTGCACTCAATACAGCTCCATACCATTCCATTCTGCTCCATTCCACTGCACTCCACCCCACCCCACTCTACTCCACTTCATTCCCTTCCATTGCATTCCATTCCATTCCTCTCCATTCCACTCCATTCCACTTCACTCCACTCCACTCCACTGCAGTCCACTCCATTCCATTCCATTCCATTCTACTGCATTCCATTCCATTCTTTTCTTTCGAGAGTGTCTCACTCTTTCACCCAGCCTGGAGTACAGTGGCACAATCTCAGCTCATATTTCATTATTCCACTCCATTCCCCTCAATTCCACTTCATTTAGCTCCACTCCACTCCACTCCATTCCACTCTATATATTTCCATTCCATTCCACTCTATATATTTCCATTCCATTCCATTCCTCTGAATTCCACTCCGCTCCACTCCATTCCACTCCACTCCATTCCATTCCACTCCACATCTTTCCATTCCACTCCACTCCATTCCATTCCATTCCACGCAACTGAATTCCAATCCACTCCACTCCACTCCACTGCACTCCACTCCATTCCACTACTCTCCACTCCATTCTGCTCCACTCCACTCCATTCCACTCCACTCCACTCCATTCTGCTCCACTCAAATTCATTCCTCTCCACTCTATTCCATTCCACTCCACTCCATTCCATTCCACTCCACTCCATTCCATTCCTTTCCACTCCATTCCATTCCACTCCACCCGATTGCATTCCATTCCACTCCATTCCATTCCACTCCATTCCATTCCACTGCACTCCATTCCATTTCATTCCACTCTATTCCACTCCACTAAATTCTACTGACCCCACCCTCTCCATTCCACTCCACTCCATTCAATTCCACAACACCCATTCCATTCCACTCCACTCCATTCCATTCCACTCCACTTCACTCCACTCCTATCCCTTCCATTGCACTCCACAACATTCCATTCTCTTCCACTCCATTCCATTGCCCACCATTCCACTCCTTTCCTATCCACTCCACTCTACTTCATTCCATTCCATTCCATTCCAGTCCACTACAATCCACTCCACTCCGCTCCAATCAATTCCACTCCCTCTACTCCACTCCATTCCTGTACACGCCACTCCTTTCCATTCAACCCGTTCCATTCCATTCCACTCCACTCCATTCCTTTGCAATCCACTGCATTCCATTACACTCCACTCAATTCCATTGTAATCCACTCCACTAGACTCCATTCCATCCTACCCTTTCCACTCCACTCCAGTCCATTCCATTGCACTCCAGTCTATTCTTTTCAACTCCACTCCTTTGCACTCCACTCTACTCCACTCCACTCCATTTCAATCCGTTTGACTCCATTCCATTCCATTCCTTTCTCTGACAGGATCACACTCTGATACCCCTCCTGGTGTGCAGTGGCACAATCTCAGCTCACGTTTCATTTCAACATTCCATTCCACTTCACTCCACTCCATTCCACTCAATTCCACTCCACTCCTCTCCAATCCATTGCATGCTATTCCATTCCAAACCCTTCCATTCAACACCTTTCTTTCAACAGAATCTCCCTCTGTCACACAGGCTCAAGAGAAGTGTCACAATCTCAGCACACACTTCTTCATTCCATTCCATTCCATTCTGTTCCACTCCACTCCACTCCACTCCACACCACACCACTAAATTCCATTTCACTCCACTCCAATCCATTCCATACCGCTCCATTCCATTCCACTCCTTTCCACTCCATTCCATTCCATTCCACTAAACTCCATTCCATTGCCCACCTCTCCACTCCATTCCATTCCACTCCAGTCCATTGAATTCCACTCCATTGCACTGAATTCCACTCCACCGCACTCCACTCCATTCCATTCCACTCTACTGCAATTCATTCCATTCCATTCCACTCCACTCCATTCCATTCCACTTTATTCCATTCCATTCCACTCCATTGCATTCCACTCCACACTATTCCATTCCATATCACTCCATTCCATTCTACTCCACTCCATTCCATTCCACTCCACTCAATTACATTCCACTCCACTCCACTCCATTCCACTGCACTCCATTCCACTGCACTCCATTCCATTCCTCTCCACTCCATTCCATTCCATTCCACTAAATTCCTTTCCAATCCATTCCACTCCATTCCACTCCACTCCTCTCCACACCATTCCCTTCCATTCTATTCCATTCCACTCCACTCCACTCCAATCAATTCCACTCCCTCAACTCCACTCCATTCCAGTCCACTCCAGTCCTTTCCATTCCATCCCATTCCATTCAATTACACTGCACTCCATTCCATTCCACTCCACTCCATTCCATTGTACTCCACTAAACTCAACTGCATTCCAATCCTCTCTGTTCCACTCCACTGCAGTCCATTCCATTCCAATCCCCTCTATTCCATTCAACTCCACTCCTTTGCACTCCACTCCACTCCAATTCATTTCATTCCATTCCACTCCCTTCTATTGCATTCCTTTCTTTTGAAAGGATCTCACTCTGTCACCCATCCTGGTGTGCATTGTCACAATCTCAGCTCACTTTTCATTTCACCATTCCATTCCATTCCATTCCATTGCACTCCACTCCAATCCACTCAATTCCATTACACTCCATTCCTTTCCATTCCATTCTTTCCACAGGATCTCACTCTATCACAAAGGCCATACTGCAGTGGCACAAACTCAGCCCACATTTCTTTTCACCATTCTATTGCAACCATTCCATCCCATTCCATTCCATTCTATTTCACTCCACTCCACTCCACTCCACTGCATTACATTCCACTCCATCGCAATCAATTCGACTCCATTCCACTCCACTCCACTCCACTGCATTCCATTCGATTCCATTTCATTCCATTGCATTCCATTCCTTTATTTAAACAAGTTATCACTGTGAGACCTGGGCTGCAGTAGAGTGGCCCAATTTCAGCTCAAATTACATGACAAAGTTTAATTGCATTCTATCTCTTCCATTGCATTCCATTGCATTCCATTCCATTGTATTCCATTCCATTCCAATCCACTACGTTCCACTCCACTCCACTCCACTCTACTCCATTACATCCAATTCTGTTCCACTCCACTCCAACCCACTCCACTCCACTTCATTCGATTGCATTCCATCCCATTGCATTCCTCTCCATTCCACTCCATTTCACTCCCTTCCACTACACTCCACTCCATTATATTCCATTCCATTCCGCATAACATTCCATTGCATGCCATTCCATTCCACGTTACATTCCATTCCATTTCAGATACCATTCCACATTCCATTCCACGTTATATTCCACGTTCCATTCCAAGTTCCACTCCACGTTCCATTCCACGTTCCATTCCACATTCCATTCCACATTCCGTTCCGTTCCATTTCACATTCCATAACTTTCCATTCCATTTCATTCCACATTCCATTCCATTCCATTCCACATTCCTTGGCCTTCCATTCCACATTCCACTGCATTCCATTACACATTCCATTCCATTCCATTCCATTCCATTCCATTCCACATTCCATTCCATTCCATTCCACAATCCATTCCTTTCCATTCCACATTCCATTCCATATTCCTTTCCACATTCCATTCCGTTCCATTCCATTCCACCTTTCATTCCACATTCCAATCCACATTCCATTCCATTACATTCCACATTCTATTCCAAGTTCCATTCCTTTCCGTTCCACTTTCCATTCCACGTTCCCTTCCATTCCATTCCACTTTCCGTAACACGTTCCATTCCACATTGCATTCCACATTCCATTCCACGTTCCATTCCATTCCATTCCACACTCCATCCCACATTCCAATCCATACCATTCCACATTCCATTCCATTCCATTCCACATTCCATTCTACTTTCCATTCCATTGTATTCCACATTCCGTTGCATTCAGTTCCACATTCCGTTGCATTCCATTCCACATTCCATTCCATTCCACTCCATTCCATTCCACATTCCATTCCATTCCATTCCACAATCCATTACTTACCATTCCACAATCCATTCCAAATTCCATTCCACATTCCATTCCACATTCCATTTAATTCCATTACATTCCATTCCACACTACATTTCACATTCCAATCCACATTCCATCCCATTCCATTCCACATTCCATTCCAAATTCCAGTCCTTTCCATTCCACTTTCCATTCCACGCTCCATTCCATTCCATTCCACGTTCCATTCCACATTCCATTCCACATTGCATTCCACATTCCATTCCACGTTCCATTCCATTCCATTCCACACTCCATCCCACATTCCAATCCATTCCATTCCACATTAAATTTCTCGTTCCATTACACATTCCATTCCATTCCATTGCCCATTCCATTCCACGTTCCATTCCACATTCCATTCAATTGTATTCCACATTCTATTACACATTCCATTCCACATTGCATTCCATTGCATTTCACATTCATTTCCACATTCCATTACGTTCCATTCCCCGTTCCATTCCACGTTCCATTCCACATTCCATTCCACATTCCAACTCATTCCATTCCAGGTTAAATCCCACGTTCCATTCCACATTCAATTAAACATTCCATTCCAAGTTCCATTCCATTCCATTTCACGTTCCATTCCAGATTCCATTTCACATTCCATTCCACATTCCATTTCACATTCCATACCACGTTCCATTCCACGTTCAATTCCATGTTCCATTCCACGTTCCATTCCATTCATTTCCACGTTTAAATCCACATTCAATTCCTTTCCATTCTATTCCATGGCAATCCATTCCACATTCCATTCCATTGCATTCCATTCCATTCAACTTCACCTTCCATTCCATTCCACATTCCATTCTCTTCCATCGCACTTTCCATACCATTCCATTACATTCCACATTCCATTCCTACCCATTACACATTCCATTCCTTTCCATTCCACGTTCACTTCCATTCCATTCCACATTCCATTCCATTGCATTCCGCATTCAATTCTTATCCATTACACATTCCATTCCTTTCCATTCCACCTTCCATTCCATTCCATTCCACGTTCCATTCCATGTTCCATTCCATTCCATTCCACATTCCATTCCATTTTCCATTCCATGTTCCATTCAACGATCCAATTCACGTTCCATTCCATTCCATTCCACGTTCCATTCCATTCCATTCCAAATTCCATTTCATTCCATTCCACATTCCATTCTACATTCCACTCCATTCCTTTCCTCGTTCCATTCTACATTCCATTCCACATTCCATTCCATTCCATTCCACATTCCATTCCACAATCCATTTCATTCCATTCCACATACCATTCTGTTCCAATTCCTGTTAACATTCCATTCCTTTCCTTTCCATATTCCATTCCATTCCATTGCACTTTCCATTCCATTCCATTCCTCATTCCATTCCACATTCCATTCCCTTCCATTCCATTCCAAATTCCATTCCATTCCATTCCATTCTAAATTCCTTTCCATTCCAATTTCTAATCCATTCCATTCTACATTCCATTCCACATTGCTATCCATTCCATTCCAAATCCCATTGCATTCCATTGCACCATCAATTCCATTCCACATTGTATTCCATTCCGTTCCACATTCCATTACATACCACTTTCCATTCCACATTCCATTCCATGTTCCATTCTACATTCCGTTCCATTCTATTCCACATACCATTACACATTCCATTCATTTCTATTCCACATTCCATTCCACGTTCCATTCCACATTGCAATACATTCCATTCCACATACCATTCCATTCCACTCCAGGTTCCATTCCATTCCACATTACACTCCACATTCCGTTCAATTCCATTCCACATTCCAATCCATTCTATTCCACATTCCATACTACTTTCCATTCCATTCCTTTCCACATTCCATTCCACATTCCTTTCCATTCCACATTCTTTCCATTCCATTCCACATTCCATATTCCATTCCGTTCCTCACCACATTCCATTCCATTCCATTCCACCTTCCATTCCACATTCCATTCCATTCCATTCCACATTCCATTCCACATCATATTCCATTCTATTCCAAATTCTATTCCACTTTCCATTTCACATTCCATTCCACATTCCATTCCATTCCATTCCGTTCCACATTGCATTCCATTACAGTTAACATTCCATTACATTCCATTCAACCTTCCATTCTACATTCCATTCCATTCCATTCCAATCGATATTCCATTCCATTCCATTCCGAATTCCATTCCACAATATATTTCACTTTCCTTTCCATATTCCATTCCACTCTCTATTCCACTTTCCACTCCACGTACCATTCCATTCCATTCCACATTCGTTTCCATTCCATTCCACATTCCATTCCATTCCACATTCCATTCCACATTCCATTTAATATTCCATTCCATATTCCTTTCTATTCCATACCAGATTCCATTCCTTTCCATTCCACATTAAATTCCAAATCCATTCCACGTTCCTTTCCACATTCCATTCCTTTCCACTCCTTCCCACATTCCAATACATTCCACTTTCCATTCCATTACATTCCACTTTCCATTCCACATTCCATTCCGTTCCATTCCACATTCCATTACACATTCCATTCCATTCCACATTCTCTTCCATTCCATCCCAAATTCCCTTCCATTCCATCCCACATTCCCTTCCATTCCATTCCACATTCCTTTTCTTTCCATTCCAGTCTGCATTCCATTTTATTCCATATTCCATTGCATTCCATTCCACATTCCATTCCTTTCCACATTCCTTTCCATTACATTAAACGTTCCATTACACATTATATTATTCATTCCATTGCATTCCATTCCACATTCCATTCCATACCATTACACAATCCTTTACATTTCGTTCCACTTTCCATTCCATTCCACGTTCCATTCCATGCCACGTACCACAGCACATTCCATTCCACTTTCTGTTCCACATTCCATTCCACATTCCTTTCCATTCCATTCCACCTTCCATTCCACTCCAAATTCCATTCCACATTCCATTCGATTCAATTAAACATTCCATTCCATTCCATTCCACATTCCATTCGACATTCCTTTCCACATTCCATTCCATTCCATTCCACATTCCATTCCATTCCTCCATTCCACACTCCACTCCATTCCTCGATTCCACCTTCCTTTCCATTCCATTCACATTACATTCCACATTCCATTTGATTCCATTCCTTATTCCATTCCACATTCTATTTTGTTCCACACTCTATTCCATTCCATTCCATTCATTTCCACAATCCATTCCACTGCATTCCACGTTCAATTAAACATTCCCATCCATTCCATTCCACATTCCATTCCATGCCCCATTCTATTCCAAATTACATTCGATTCCATTTGACATTCCATTCCACATCGCATACCATTCAATTCCTCTTTCAATTCCACATTCCATTCCATTCAGTTCCACACTGCATTTCATATTCCATTTCAAATTCCATTCCACATTCCATTCCATTCCATTGCATTCCACATTCCATTCCATTCTTTCCACAGTCAATTCCAATACATTCAAGATTCTATGCCCTTCCTTTCCAATCCACATTCCATTCCATTCCATTTCACATTCCATTCCATTCACATTCCATTCCACATTGCATTCCGTTCCATTCCATATTTCATTCCATTCCATTGCACATACCATTCCATTCCATTCCGTATTTCATTCCCTTCCATTCCATTCCACATACCATTCCATTCCTTTCCATATTCCATTACATTGTATTCCACATTCCATTCCATTCCATTCCATTCCATTCCATTCCTATTTCCATTGCTTTCCTTTCCAAATTCCATTCCATTCCATTCCAAATTACATTCCATTCTATTCCACATTACATTCCATTCCATTCCACATTCCATTCCATTCCATTCCACATCCCAGTACATTACATTCCACCTTCCTTTCTATTCCATTCCGTGTTCCATTCCACATTCAATTCCACATTCCATTCCTTTCCATTCCACATTCCATTCCTTTCCACTCCACGTTCCTTTCCATTCCATTCCACATTCCGTTTCATTGCATTCCATTCCGTTCCACATTCCATAGCATACCACGTTCCATTCCACATTCCATTCCACATTACATTCCATGTTCCATTCTACATTCCATTCCATTCCATTACACATACCATTCAACATTCCATTCAATTCCATTCCATATTCCATTCCACATTCCAATCCATTCCATTCCTCACCCCATTCCATTCTACTCCACATTCCATTCCGTTCCATATTCCATTCCACATTCCATTCCATTCCACACTCCATTCAATTCTGTTCCATATTTCATTCCACTTTCCATTCCTTTCCATTCCAATTTCCATTCCACATTCTTTCCATTGATTCCACATTCCATATTCCGTTCAATTTCGTTCCACATTCCATTCCATTCCATTCCACACACCATTCTCTTATATTCCGCCTTCCATTCCACTTTCCATTCCATTCCATTCCTCATTCCATTCCATTCCATTCCATTCTAATTTTCATTCCATTCCATTCCACATTCCATTCCATTCCATTCCACATTGCATTTCATTCCTTTCCATTCCATTCCACGTAGCATTCCACGTTCGATTCCATCCCATTCCACATTCCTTTCCACATTCCTTTCCATTCCATTCTACTTTCCATTCCACGTTCCATTCCATTCCATTGCACATTCCATTCCACATTCCATTGCATTCTATTCCATTCCATATTCCTTTCCATTCCATTGAATGGAATGTGGAAAAGAATTTGAAATGAAATTGAATCCATTCCACATTGAATTACATTCCATATTCCATTCCATTCCATTCCACATTCCATTCTATTCCATTCCTCATTATATACCACTTTCCATTCCATGGAAAGGAATCAAATGGAATATAGAAAGTATTGTGAAATGGAATGTAATGGAACTTGGAATGGAACATAGAATGGAACTTCTAATGTAACATAGAATGAAGAATGGAATGGAATGAAATGTGACGTGTAATTGAATGTGTAACGGAATGTGAAATGGAATGGAATGGAACGTGGAATGTAATGGAATGGAAAGTGGTATGGAATGTGGAATGGAATGGACTAGATTATGGAATGCAATGTGGTATGGGATGAGGAATGGAATGGAATGGAATGTGTAATGGAAACTGGTATGGAACGGAATGGAATGTGAAAGGGAATGTGGAATGCAATATGGAATGGAAAGTGGAAGAGAATGTGGAATGGAATCTGGAATGGAATGTGGAATGGAATGTGGAATGGATCTTGGAATGGAATGGAATACAAAGTGGAAGCAACGTGTAATGGAATGGAATGGAACATGGAATGGAACGTGGAATGGAACGTGGAATGGAATGTTGAACGAAATGTGCAATGGAATGTGGAATGGAACGTGGAATGGAATGTGGAATGCAATGTGGCATTGAACGTGGAATGGAATGGAATTGAAGATGGAATGGAACTTGGAATGGAATGGAATAGAAATTGGAATGGAACGTGGAAATTAATGTGGAATGGAACTTGGAATGTAAACTACAATGGAATGTGGAATGGAACGTGGAATGCCACGAAATGGAATGTGGAATGGAATGTGCATTGGAATGTCGAAAAGAACGTTTAATGGAATGGAATGGAAAGTGGAATGGAAAGTGGAATGTAACGTGGAATTGAGCATGGAATCGAATGGAATGGATAGTGGAATGGAAACAGGAAAGGAACGAACTGGAATGTGACATGGAATGTAAAATGAAACGTGGAATGGAATTGAATGGAATGTGGAAAGGAATGTAGAATGGAATGTGGAATGGAATGGAATGGAAAGTAGAATGCAATGTGGAATGGAATGGAATGGAGTGGAATGTGGAAAGGAATGTGTAATGGAACGTAGAATGGAACGGAATGGAAATTGGAATGGAATGTGGAATGCAACGTGGAATGGAATGGAATTGAACGGAATGGATTGTAGAATGTAATTTGGAATGGAATGTGGAGTGGAGCGAGGTATGGAACAGAATGGAATGTGGAATGGGAAGGAATGGAATGTTGAATGTAACGTGGAATGGAATGGAAAGGAACTTCGAAGGTTACATGGAATGCAACGTGGAATGGAAAGTTGAATGGAACTTGGAATGGAATTTGCAATGGAAAGTGGAATGGGACATGGAATGGAAAGGAATGTAAACTGGAGTGCAACGTGGAAAGGAATGTAATGGAACGTTTAATGGAACGTGGAATGGACTGTGGAATGGCATGTGAAACGGAATGTGGAATGGATTGAAATGGAATGTGGAAGAGAATGTGGAATGGAATCCAAGCCAATGTGGAATGGAATGTGGAATGGAATGTGGAATGGAATGTAAAGTAATGTGGAATGGAAAGTGGAATGGAACGTTTGCAATGTGGAATGGAATGTAATGTAATGTGGAATGGAATGTAATGCATTGTGGAATGGAATCTGGAATGGAATGTAATGGAATGTGGAATGGAATGTGCAATGTAATATAATGGAATGTATAATGGAACGGAATGGAATTTGGAATGGAATGTGGAATGGAATGCAGAAGAGAAAGCTGAATGGAATGGAATGGATTGGGAAGTGCAATGGAACTTGGAATGGAATGGAATGGAATCTGGAATGCGATTTGGAATGTAACATGGAATATAATGTGGGATGGAATGGAAAGGAATGTGGAATGCAAAGGAATGCAATGTTGAATGGAATGTGGAATGGATTGGAATGGAATGTGGAATAGAATGTGGTGTGGAATGGAATGGACTGTGGAATGGAATGGAATGGAATGTGGACTGGAACCTGGAATGGAATGGAATGGAACGTGGAATGGAATGTGGAATGGAATGGGGAATGGAATGTGGTATGAAACTTAGAATGGAATTGAATGGAATTTGGAATGGAGTTTTTAATGGAATGTGGAATGAAATGTGGAGTGGAACGTGGAATGGAACGTGGAATGGAGTGGAATGGAACATGGAATGGAAAGTGGAATGGAAGCAGGAATAGATCTTTGAATGGAATGGAAAGGAACGTGGAATTGAAGGTTGAATTGAATGTGGAACGGAATGGAATGGAATGCGGAATGGAATCTGGAATGGAATGGAAAGGAATGTGGAATGGAATGGAATGGAATGTGGAATGGAATATAACGGAATATTGAATGGAATGTGGAGTGGCACTTGCAATGGAACGGAGTGTAATGTGGAATGGAATGTGGAATGGAATGTGAAATGGTACGCGGAATGGAATGAAAAGTGAAATGCAACATGGAATGGAAAGCAATGGAAAGTGCAATGGAACGTGGAACGGCAAGTGGAATGCAATGGAATGGAACGTGGAATGGAATTGAATGAAACGTGGTATGGATTGCGGAATGGAACGTGGAATTGAATGTGCAAAGGAATGTGGAAAGGAACGTGGAATGGAATGGAATGGAAAGTGGAATGGAACGTGGAATGGAATGGATTGCAATGTGGAATGGAATGTGGAATTGAATGCGGAATGGAACGGATTTTGGAATGGAATGTGGAATGGAATGTGGAATGCAACAGAATGGAACGTGGAAAGGAATGTGGAATGGAAAGTGGAATGGAAAGTGGATATGGAATGGAATGGAATGTGGAAAAGAATGTGGAATGAAATCGAATGGAAAGTGGAAATGAATGTGGAATGGAATGGAAAGGAATGTGGAATGGAATGTGGAATGGAATGGAATGAGGTGGGGAATGTGGAATGGAATGTGGATTGCAATGTGGAATGAAATGGAATGGAATGTAGAATGGAATATGGAATTGAATGGAATGGAATGTCTAATGAAATGTGCGATGGAATGGAATGGAATGTTGAATGCAAAGTGGAATAGAATGTGGAATTGAATGGAATGGAATTTTGGATGGAATGTGGAATGGAATTGAACGGAAGGAGGAAGGGAATGTGGAATGGAATGTGGAATGGAAAGTGATAGGTAATGTGGAACAGAATGTGGAATGGAATGGAATGGAATCTGGAATGGAATGTGGAATGTTATGGAATGGAATGTGGACTGGAATGTGGAGAGGAATGTGGAAAAGAACGGAATGGAATGTGGAAAGGAATGTGGAATGGAACGCTTTATGGAACGGAATGGAGTGTGGAATGCAATGTGCAGTGGAATGTGGAATGGATCGTGGAATGTAAGGGAATGGAATTTGGAATGGAAGGTGGAATGGAATGCAGACTAATGTGGACTGGAATATGGAGTGGCATGTGGAATAGATCGGAATGGAATGTTGAATGGAATGTGGAATGGAACGTGTTATGGAACGGAACGGAATGTGGAATGCAATGTGCAAAGGAATGTGGAATGCATCATAGAAAGGAATGGAATGGAATGTAGAATGGAAAGTGGAAGGGAATGGAATGGAATGTGGAATGGAATGGAATGGAATTTAATGTGGAATAGAATGGAATGGAATGTGTAATGGAATGGAATGGAAAGTGAAATAGAATGTGGAAAAATAGGTGAAATGGAATGTGGAATGGGATGTGGAACTGAATGAAATGGAAAGTGGAAAGGAATGGAATGGAATGGAACGTGGAACGGAACGGAATGGAACTAGCAATGGAACGTGTAATGGATCATGGAATGGAAAGTGGAATGGAACGTGGAATGGAATGTAGGATGAAATGGAATGGAATGTGGTATGAATCCTTGAATACAATGGAATGGAATGTGGAAAGGAATGTGGAATGGAAAGCAATGGAATGAGATTGTAATCTGGAATGGAATGGAATGGTATGTGGAATGGAATGGAGTGGAATAGAATGGAATGTGGAATGGATTGGAATGTGGAATTGAATGGAATGGAATGAGGAATGGAATTTAATGGAAAGGAATGTGGAATTGAATGGAATGCAATGTGGAATGGATCGGATTTGAATGTGGAATGGAATTGAATGTAATGTGGAATGAAATGTGGAACGCAATGAGGAATGGATTGTGTAATGGAATGGAATGGAATGTGGAAGTTAATGGAATGGAATGCGGAATGAAATGCAATGGAATTTGGAATGGTAAGTAGAATGGAATGGAGAGGAATGTTGAATGGAATGTTGAATGGAATGGAATGGAAAGTGAAATGGAATGGAATGGAATGCGGAATGGAATGTGGAATGACATGGAATGGAAGGTGAAATAGAATGGAATGGAATGTGGAATGGAATTTCGAATGGAAAGTGGAATTGAATGGACTGGAATGTGTAATGGAATAGAATGGAAAGTGAAATAGAATGTGGTAAAGAATGTGATATGGAATGTGGAGTGGAATGAGAAACAGAATGAAATGGTACGTGGAATGGAAAGGAATGGAAAATGTAAAGGGATGGAATGAAATGGAAGGTGGAATTAAACGTGGAATGGAAAATCGAATGGAATGTGTAATGGAATCTGGAATGGAATCTCGAATGGAATGGAATGGAATGTGGAATGAAATGTGGAATGGAATGGAATGCAATGTAGAATGGAATGCAATGCAATGAGAATGGAATGTGAAATGCAATGGAATGGAATGTGGAATGGAATTTGGAATGGACTGTGGAATGGAAAGTTGAATGGAACGGATAGGATTCTGGAATGGAATGTGGAATGGAACGTGCAATGAAATGTTGAATGGAACGGAATGAAATGTGGAATGGAATGTGCAATGGAATGTGGAATGGAAAGGAATGGAATGTGGAATGTAACGTGGAACGGAATGTTGAATTGATTGTGGAATGGAATAGAATGGAATGTGGAATGGAAGGAGAAATGCAATGAGAAATGGAGAGGAATGGAAGGGAATGTGGAATGGAATGTGGAGTGGAATGGAATGGAATGCGCAATGGAATATGGAATGGAAATGAAAGGAATGAGGAATAGAATGGAATGCAATGTGGAATGTAATGTGGAATGGAATGGAATGGAATGTGGAATGGAATGGAATGGAATGTGGAATGGAATTGAATGGAATGGAATTTAAACAGAAATAGAATGTGGAATGAAATGTGAATTGGAATGTAGAATGGAACGAGGAAAGGAATGAATTGGAACGTGGAATGGAATGGAAAGGAATGGTATGGAATGGAACGTGGAATGGAACATGGAATGGAACGTTTAATGGAAAGTGGTATAAAATGTGGAATAGAATAGAATGGAATGTGGAATGGAATGTGTAAAAGAAGGCAAAGAAAGAGAATGGAATGTGGAATAGGATGGAATGGAATGTGGAATGGAATGTTGAATGGAATGTGGAATGGAATGTGGAATGCAATGTGGAATGGAACGGAATGGAATGTAAAATGGAATGTGCAATGGAATGTTTTATGGAATGTGGAATGGAACGGAATGGAATGTGGAATGTGGAATAAGAAATGTTGAATGGAATGTGGAATGGAATGTGGAATAGAATGTGGAACAGAACAGATTGGAATGTGGAATGGAATGTGAAATGGAACGAGGAATGAATCGTGGAATGGAATATGGAATGGAATGGAATGGAATGTGGAATGGAATGCGGAAAGGAACTTGAAATGGAAAGCAATTTAATGGAATGTGGAATGGAATTTGGATTGGAATGGAATGTGCAATGGAATGTGGATTGGAATGGAATGGAATGCGGAACGCAATGTGGTATCGAACGGAATGGAATGGAATGTGGAATGGAATGGAATTGAATGTTGAATGGAATGTGGAATGGACTGGAAAGGTATCTGGAATGGAATGTGGAATGGAATGGAATGGAATGGAATGGAATGGGGAATGGAATGGAATAGAATGTGGAATGGAATGGAATGGAATGTGGAATAGAATGTGCAATGGAATGCAATGGAAAGTGGAATGGAATGGAAAGGAATGTGGAATGCAATGGAATGGAGTGGAATGTGGAATGGAGTGTGGATTTGATGGAATGGAATGTGCAATGGAATGGAATGGACTGTGCAATGAAATGTGGAAAGGAATGTGGAATGGAATGGAACCAAATGTGGAATGGAATGTGGAATATGAAGGAATGGAATGCATAATGGAATGCAATAGAATGTGGAACGGAATGGAATGGAATTTGGAATGGTAATGAATGGAACGTGAAATGGAAAGTGTAGTGGAAAGTGGAATGGAATGTGGAATGGAATGGTATGTGCAATGGAATGGAATGGAATGCCATAAATAAAGGGAATGGAAGTGGAATGGAATGGAATGGAATGTGGAATGGAATGGAATGGAACGGAATGTGGAATGGAATGTAATAGAATACAGTGCTATGGAATGTGGAATGGAATGGACTGTGGAATGTAAGAGAATGTGGATTGGAATGAAATGGAAAGGAATGAAATGGCATGGAATGTGGAATGGATTGGACTTGAATGTGGAATGGAATGGAATGGAATGGAATGGAATGTGAAACGGAATGGAATGGAATGTGGAATGCAATAAAATGTGGAATGGAATGAAATGGAATAGAATGGGGAAAGGAATGGAATGGAACGGGGAATGGATTAGAATGGTAAGTGGAATGCAATGGAGAGGAGTGTGGAATGGAATGGAATGCAATGTCCAACGGAATGTGAATTGGAATGGAATTGAATGTGGAATGGAATGTGGAATGGAATGGAAAGGATTGTGAAATGGTAAGAAATAGAACGTGGAATGCAATGTTGAATGGAATGTGCAATGCAATGTGGATTGGATTTTGGAATGGAATTTGCAGTGGAATGTGGAATGGAATGTGGAATGGAAAGTGGAATGGATAGTGGAATGCAATGGAATAGAGTGTGGAACGGAACGTGGAATGGAACGTGTAATGGAACATGGAAACGATTGTAAAATGGAATTTGGAAGGGAAAGTAAAATGGAATGGAAGAGAATATGAAATGGAACGTGGAATGGAACGTGGAATGGAACATGGAATGGAACATGGAATGGAAAGTGGAATGGGATGTGCAATGGAATGTGTAATGGAAGGTGGAATGGAAAGGAAAGTAACGTTGAATGGAACATGGAATGAAATGGAATGGAAAGTGGAATGGAATGTGGAATAGAATATGGAAAGGAATGTGGCATGGAATGGAATGGAATGGAATGTGCAATGGAACGTGCAATGTTTCCTGTAATTGAACGTAGAATGTATCCTGGAATGGAACTGGAAGGAAAGGTGGTATGGAAAGTTGAATGGAATATGAAATGGAACGTGAAATTTAATGGATTGGAAGGTTGAATGGAACGTGGAATGGAATGTAATGGAATGAGGAATGGAATGTGGAATGGAATGTGGAAAGGAAAGGAATGGAATCTGGAATGGAATGGAATGGATTGTGGAATGGGAAGGCATGGAACGTGGAATAGGATGTGGAATGGAACATGGAACACAACGTGGAATGGAACGTGGAATGGAATGTCGAATGGAATGGAATGGAATGTGAAATGGAATGGAAAGTAATGAGGAATGGAAAGGAATGGAACGTGGAATTGAATTTGGAATGGAAAGGGGAATTGAATGGAATGGAACGTGGAATGGAATGTGGAATGCAATGGAATGGAAAGTGGAGTTGAATGGAATGGAACGTGAATGGAACGTGGAATGGGACGGAATGGAACTTGGAATGCAACGTGGAATGCAAAGTGGCATGGAACGTGAAATGGAATGGAATGGAATGTGGAATGGATTGTGGAATGGAATGTGGAAGGCAATGTGGCATGGAATGGAATGGAATGGAATGGAATGGAATGTGCAATGGAACGTGCAATGTTTCCTGTAATTGAAAGTAGAATGTATCTTGGAATGGAACTGGAAGGAAAGGTGGTGTGGAATGTTGAATGGAATATGGAATGAAACGTGAAATTTAATGGATTGGAAGGTTGAATGGAACGTGGAATGGAATGGAATGGAATGAGGAATGGAATGTGGAATGGAATGTGGAAAGGAAAGGAAAGGAATCTGGAATGGAATGGAATGGATTGTGGAATGGAAAGGCATGGAACGTGGAATAGGATGTGGAATGGAACATGGAACACAACGTGGAATGGAAGGTGGAATGGAATGTCGAATGGAATGGAATGGAATGTGAAATGGAATGGAAAGTAATGTGGAATGGAAAGGAATGGAACATGGAATTGAATTTGGAATGGAAAGGGGAATTGAATGGAATGGAACATGGAACGGAATGTGGAATTCAATGGAATGGAAAGTGGAATTGAATGGAATGGAACGTGAACGGAACGTGGAATGGGACGGAATGGAACTTGGAATGCAACGTGGAATGCAAAGTGGCATGGAACGTAAAATGGAATGGAATGGAATGTGGAAAGGAATGCAATGGAATGTGAAATGGAATGGAATGGAGTGGAATACAGAATGGAATGGATTGGAATTGAATGGAATGTGGAATGCAATGGAATGAAAGTTGGAATGGAATCGAATGGACTGGAATGCACTGTGGAATGGAATGGAATGGAACGGAAAGTGAAATACAATGTGAAACGGAATGTGAAATGGAATGTGGAATGGAATGTGGAACGGAATGAATTAGAACGTGGAATGGAATGGAATGGAAGGGAAGGTGGAATGGAACGTGGAATGGAAAATGGAATAGAATGTGGAATGGAATGTGCTAAGAAATGTGGAATGGAATGGAATGGAATGTGGAAAGGAATTTGGAAAGGAATGCAATGGATTGACAACGGAATGTGGAATGGAATGGAATGGAAGGTGAAATGGAATGATGAATGGAATGTGGAAGGGAACGTGGAATGCAAAGTGGATTGGAATCTGGAATGGAACAGAATGGAAAGAGGAATGGAAAGTGGAATGGAATGTGGAAAGGAACGTGGTATGGATTGTGGAAAGGAATGTGGAGTGGAATGGAATGGAATTTAATGGCATATGAAATGGAATGGAATGGAAAGTGAAAAGGAATGGCATGGAATTTGGAATGGAATGGTACTGGAATGTGAAATGGAATGGAACGGAAAGTGGAATGGAATGGAATGGAATGTTGAATGGAATGTGGAATGGAATGGAATGGAAAGTGGAATCGAATGGGTTATTGAACGGAATGGAGTGGAATGTGGAATGGAATGTGGAATGGAATGGAATGGAATGTGGAATGGAATGGAATGGAAAGTGAAATGGAATTTGGAATGGAATGTGGAATGGAATGAAATGGATTGTGGAATGGAATAGAATGGAATGTGGAATGGAAAGTGGAATGGAATGGAATATGGAATGGAATATGGAATGGACTGTGGAATGGAATGTGGAATGGAATATGGAATGAAATGTAGCATGGAATGTGGAATGGAACGGAATTGAATGTGGAATGGAATGGAATGGAATGTGGAATGAAATTTAGCATGGATTGAGGAATGAAACACAGAATGGAACGTGGAAAGGAATGGAATGGAACGTGGAATGAAATGTGTAATGGAACGGAATGGGAATGAAAGGAATGTGGAATGGAATGCAGTGGAAAGTGGAATGGAATAGAATGGGGAATGGAAAGACATGGAATGGAATGTGGAATGGAATGGCATGGAATGCGGAATGGAATGTGGAATGGAATGTCCAATGGAATGTGGAATGGAATGGAATTGAATGCGGAATGGAATGTGGAATGGAATGGAAAGGAATGTGAAATGGAAAGAAATGGGAAGTGGAATGGAATGTGGAATGTAATGGAATGGAACGTGGAATGGAAAATGGAATGGAAAGTGGAATGGAACTTGGAATGGAATGTGGAATGTGGAGTGGAAGCGAATGGAAAGTGGATTGGAATGGAATTGAATGTGGAATGGAATGGAATGGAATGGAATGGAATGCGGAATGGCATGGAATGGAATGTGGAACGGAATGGAATGGAATGGAAAGTGGAATGGAATGGAATGCAAGGTGGAATGGAATGTGGAATGGAATTGATTTCAATGGAATGTGGAACAGAATGGAATGGAATGTGGAATGGAATGGAATGGAATTGAAGGTGTAATGGAATGTACTGGAATTGAATGGAAAGTGGAATGGAGTGGAATGTAATGTGGAATGGAATGGAATGGAATGTGGAAATGAATGGAATGGAATGTGGAATTGAATGGAATTGAAAGGAATATGGAATGGAATGGAATGGAATTTAATGAAATGTGAAATGGAATGGAAAGTGGAATGGAATGTGTAATGGAATGGAATGGAATGGAAAGTGGAATGGGATGGGATGTGGTATGGAATAGAATGGAAAGTTGAATGGAATGGAATGGAAATTGGAATGGAATGGAAAGGAATGTGGAATTGAATGGAATGGAATATGGAATGGAGTAAAATAGAATTTGGAATGGAATGGAATGGAATGTGGAATAGAATGGAATGTGGAATGGAATGTGTGATGGAATGGAAAGGAATGGAATGTGGAATTGATTGGAATGTGGAATGCAATGGAATGGAATGCGGAAGGGAATTGAATGGAATGTGGTATGGTATTGAATGAAATATGGAGTGGAATGGAATGCAATATGAAATGGAATGGAATGTGGAATGGAATGGAATGTGGAATGGAATGCATTGCAATGTGGAATGGAATGGAATATGAAATGGAATGGAATGTGGAATGGAATGGAATCGAATGTGGAATGGAATGGAATGGAATGTGGAATGGAAGGAAATGGAATGGGGTGGAATGTGGAAGGGAAGGGAATGAGTTTGGAATGAGGAATGGAATGGAATGGAATGGAATATGGAAAGGAATGGATTCAATTGGAATGGAATGGAGTGTCGAATGGTATGGAAAGGAATGTGGAAAGTAATGGAATGGAACGGGAAATGTAATGGAATGTAATGTGGAATGGAATGGAATGGAATGTGTAATGGAATGGAATGGAATGGAATGTGGAATGGAATGGTATGGAATGTGGAATGGAATTGAATGGAAGGGAACGTGGAAAGGAATGGAAAGGAATGTGGAAAGGAATGGAGTGGAATGTGGACTGGAATGGAAAGTAATATCGAATGCAATGGAATGGAATGTGGAATGTTATGGTATGAAATGTGGAATGGAATGGAAAGTGGAAAGGAATGTGCAATGGAATGGAATTAAAAGGAATGGAATGTGGAATGGAATGTAATGGAATGTGGAATGGAATGGATAATGTGTAATGGAATGTGGAATGGAATGGAATGTAACGGAATGGAAAGTGGAATGGAATGTGGAACGGAATGGAAAGCGTAATGGAATATGGAATGGAATGGAATGGAATAGATGGCAATAGGGAATGGAATGGAATGGAACTGAATGTGGCATAGAATGGAATGGATTGTAATATGGAATGGAGTGGAATGGAATGGAATGGAATGGAATTTAATGGAATGGAATGTAATGGAAAGTGGAATGCAATGGAATGGAATGTAGTGTGTAATGGAATGGAATGTGAAATGCAATGTAAAATCGAATGGAATGGAATGGAATGGGGAATGCAATGGAAAGGAATGGAATGTGGAATAGAATGGAATGTGGAAGGGAATGGTATGGAATCTGGAATGGAATGAATGGAATGGAATGGAATGGAATGTGGAATGGAATGGAATGGAATGGAATGGAGTGTGTAATGGAATCGAATGAAATGTGGAATGGAATGGATTTCAATGTGGAACAACATGTGGAATGAAACGTGGAATGGAATGGAGTGGAACGTGGAATGGAACGTGGATAGCAAAGTGGAATGTAACGTTTAAAGGAATGTGGAATGTGGAGTGGAATTCAATGGAATATGGATTGGAATGAAATCGAATGTGGAATGGAAGAGGATATAATGTGGAATGGAATGGAATGTGGAAGGGACTGGAATGGAAAGTGGAAAGGAACGGAATGCAATGTGGAATGGAATGTGGAATGGAATTGAAAGGAATGGAATGTGGAATGAAATGAAATGGAATGTGGAATGGAATGGAATATAATGGAACGTGGAATGGAATGCAATGCAATGGAATGGAATGTGGAATGGAATGGAATGGAATGGGGAATGGAATGGAATTGAATGGAAAGTGGAATGGAATGAAATTGAATGAAATGTAAAATGAAATAGAATGTGCTATGGAATTTAAAATGGAATAGAATGGAATGGAAAGTGGAATTGAATGGAATGTGGATTGGAATGGATTGGAAATTTGAATGGAATGGAATGCAATGTGGAATAGAATGGAATGGAATGTGGATTGGAATGGAATGTGGAATGGAATGTGGAATGGAATGGATTTTGTAATGGACTGGAATAGAATGGAATGTGGAATGGAAGGGAATGTGAAATGGAATGGAATATAATGTGGAATGCAATGGAATGGAATATGGAATGGAATGGTATGGAATGTGTAATGGAATGGTATGGATTGTGGAATGGAATGGAATGGAATGTGGAAAGGAATGAGAAATGGAATGGAATGGAATGGAAATGGAATGGAAAGGAATTCCTAAAGCAATAAGGAATGGAAAGGAACGTAATGGAAGGGAATGTGGAATGTAATGGAATGGAATGTGGAATGGAGTGCAAAGTGGAATGGAATGTGGAATGGAATGGAAAGGAGTGGAATGAAATCAGGATTGGAATGGAATGGAATGGAATGTGGAATGGAATTGAATGTAGAATGGAATGGAATAGAATGGAATGTGGAAAGGAATGGAATGGAATGTGGAATGGAAAGGAACGGAATGTGGAATGGAATGAAACGGAATGTGAAATGGAATGGAATGGAATGCAAAGGAAAGTGGAATGGAATGCAAAGGCAAGTTGAATGGGATGTAATAGAAAGGAATGGAAAGTGCAATATAATGCAATGGAATGTGCAATGGAATGAATGGAATGTGGAACGAAATGTGGAATGGAACGCAGAATGGAATGGAATGGAACATGGAATAGAACGTGGAATGGAATGTGCAATGGAAAGTGGAATGAAATGTGTAATGCAGAATGGGATGGAATGGAATGTGGAACGGAATGGAATGGAATGCCAAATGGCATGGAATGGAATGTGGAATGGAATGGAATGTGGAATTGAATGGAATGGAATGGAAGTTATGTGGAACGGAATGTGAAATGGAATTGAATGGAAAGTGGAATGGAGTGGAATGCCATGTGGAGTGGAACGGAATGGAAAATGGACTGAAATGAGGAATGGAATGGAATGGAATGTGAAATGGAATGTAATGGAACGAGGAATAGTATTGAATTTAATGTGGAATGGAATGGCATGGAATGCAATGTGGAAAGGAATGTAACGGAAAGGAATGGAATGTTGAAAGGAATGAAATGGAATGTGGAATGGAATGGAAAGGAATGTGGGATGGAATGGAATGGGATGGAATGGAATATGGAGTGGAATGGAATGGAATGTGAAATTGAAGGGAAAGAGGAATGGAATATTTAACGGAATGGAATGGAATAGAATGGAATGTGGAATGGAATGGAGTGGAATGTGAAATGGAACATGGAAAGGAACGCGGAATGGAAAGTGTAATGGAACACTGAATGGAAGTTGGAACGGAATGTAAAGGAACGTGGAAAGCAATGTGGAATGGAATGGAATGGAAAGTGTAGTCGAATGTGGGATGGAATGGAATGGAATGTGGAATGGAATTTGGAATGGAAAGTGGAAAAGAATTTGGAATGGTACGTGGAATGGAATGTGGAATGAAATTGAATGGAATGTGGAATGGACTGGAATGGAATGTGGAATAGAATAGAATGGACTGGAAAGTGGAATAGAATGGAATGGAATGCGGAATGGAATGGAATGGAATGTGGAATGTAATGTAAGGGAATGGAATGTGAAATTGATTGAAATAGAATGTGGAATGGAATGGAATGGGGAATGGAATGGAATGGAATGTGGAATGGAACGCAATGGAAATTGGAATGGAATGTGGAATGGAATGTGAAATGTAATGAAAAGCAGTGTGGAATGGATTTGAATGGAATATCGAATATAATGGAATGGAATGGAATGTGGAATGGAATGGAATGGAATGTGAAATGGAATGGAATGGAATGTGGAACAGAATGGAATGTGGAATGGAATGACATGGAATTGAATATGAATTGGAATGGAATGGAATGTGGAATGGAATGGAATTGAGTGTGGAATGGAACGTGGAATGGAAAGAGGACCATGCCGTGGAATGGAATGTGGAACGGAGTGGAATGGAAGGGAATGTGTAATGGAAAGTGGAATGGAAGGGAGTGGAATCAGAAATGGAATGTGGAATGCAATGGAATGTGGAATGGAATGGAAAGGAATGGAATGTGGAAAGGAATGGAATATGGAATGGAATGTGCGATGGAATGGAATGGAATGTGGAAAGGAATGACGAATGGAATGCAAATGAATGTGGAAAGGAATGTGGAATGGAATAGAATGGAATGTAGAATGGAATTGAAAGGAATGTGGAATGGAATGGACTGTAATGTGGTATGGAATTGAATGGAATGTGTAATGGAATGGAAGGGAATGTGGAATGGAATTGAATTTGAAATGGAATGGACTGGAATGTGGAATGGAATGGAATGGAACGTAGAGTGGAAAGGAACGGAATGTCGAGTGGAATGGAAATGTATGGAAGGTGGAATGGAACGGAATGTAATGTGGAATAGAATGGAATTCTATGTAATGTGGAATGGAATGGAATGAAATGGGATGGAATGAGGAATGGATTGGCATGAAGTGAGGAATGGAATGGAATGGAATGGAATATGGAATTTAATGGAATGGAATGCAATGTGGAATGGAATGGAATGTGCAATGGAAGGGAAAGGAATGGAAAGGAATGTGTAATTGAATGGAATGGTATGTGGAGTGGAATGGAATGGGAAATGGAATGGAATGTGGAATGGAATACAATGTGCAATGGAATGTGGAATGGAAAGGAAAGAAATGTGGAATGGAATGGAATGCAATGGAGAATGGAAAGGAACGGAATTTGGAATGGAATGGAATGGTATGGAATGTGGAATGGAAAGGAATGGAATGGAATGGAAAGTGGAATGGAAAGGAATGGAATTGGGAATGGCATGGAATGTAATCTGGAATTTAATGGAATGGAATGGAATGTGGAATGCATTGGAATGGAATGGAATGCGGAAAGGAATTGAATGGAATGTGGAATGGAATGGAATGGAATTGAATGTGGAATGGAATGGAATGGAATGCAATTTGTAATAGAATGGAAAGGAACGTTGAATATAATGTGGAATGGAATGGAAAGGAATAAAGAAAGGAGTGGAATGGAATGGAATGCAATGGAAAGTGGAATGGAAAGTGGAAGGCAACGTGGAATGGAATGTGGAATGGGAAGGAATCGAATGTGGAATGGAAGGGAATGGAATGTGAATGGAATGGAATGGAATGGAATGGAATGTGGAATGGAATGGAATGGAATGTGGAATGGAATGTGGAATGGAATGGAATGGTATGGAGAGTGGAAAGGAATGGAATGGAATAGAATGCAATGTGGAACGGAATGGAATGGAATGTGGAATGGAATTGAAACGAATGTGTAACGGAATGGAATAAAATTGTATGCAGAATGTTATGGAATGGAATGCGAAACGGTATGGAATTGATTGTGGAATGGAATGGAATGGAAAGTGGAATTGAATGAAATGGAAAGTGGAATGGAATGAAGTGGAATGTCGAATGGAATGGGATGGAATGGAATGGAATGGAAGGTGGAATGGAATGTGAATTGGATTGTGGAATGGAACGAGGAATGGAATAAAATGGAACGTGGAATGGAATGGAATGAAACGTGGAATGGAATTGAACGGAACGTGGAATGGAATGTGGAATTGAATATGGAATGAAATGTTGACTGGAATGTGGAATGGAATGGAATTTTAAATGCAATATAATGGAATGTGGAATGAAATGGAATGGAATATGGAATGCAACGTGGAATGGAAAGAAACGAAAGTTGGAATGTAATGTGGAATGGAACCACTAATGGAACATAGAATGGAACGTGGAATTGAATGGAATGGAACGTCAAATGGAAAGCAGAATGAAACGTGGAATGGAATAGAATGGAAAGTGGAATGGAATGTGCAATGTAATGGAAATGAACGTGGAATGGAATGGAATGGAATGTGGTAAGGAATGTGGAAAGGAATGGAATGGAATGTGGAATGGAATGTGGTATCGGATCTGGAATGCAATGGACTGCGGAATGGAAAGTTGAATGGAATGTTCAATGGAATGTGGAATGGAATGGAACGGAATGGAATGGAATGCAATGTGGAATGGCAAGTGAATTGGAATGCAATGGAAAGTGGACTGGAAAGTGGAAGGAAATGCAATGAAATGAGAATGGAATGTGAAATTGAATGTGTAATGCAATTTGGAAAGGACTGCGGAATGGAATGTGGAACGGAATGTGGAATACAATGGAATGGAATGGAATGTGAATTGGAATGCAATGGAATGTGGAATGAAATGCAAAGGAATGAGAATGGAAAGCGGAATGGAATGTGGAATGTAAAGGAATGGAATGTGGAAGGGAATGTGGAACAGAATGTGGAATGGATAAAGGAATGGAATGGAATGGAATGTGCAATGGAATGAAGAATGGAATGTGGAATGGAACGGAATATAACGTGGAATGGAATGTGGAATGGAATGTGGAAGGGAAAGTGGAATGGAACGTGGAATGGAACGTGGAATGCAACATGGAATGGAACGTCGAATGGGATGTTCAATGAAATATGGAATGGAAAGTTGAATGGAATGGAATGGAACGCGGAATTGAATGTGGAAAGGAATGGAATGGAATGTGGAATGGAAAGTAGAATGGAAAGTGGAAAGTAATGTGGAATGGAAAGTGGAAAGGAATGTGGAAGGGAAAGTGGAGTGGAATGAAATGGAATGGAATGTGAAATGGAACGTGCAATGTATCGTGGAATTGAATGTGAAATGGATTGTGGAATGGAAGGTGAAATGCAATGTCGAATGCAAAGTGGAATGGAATATGGAATGGAATGTGAAATTGAATGGAATGGAATATTGAATGGAACGTGGAATGGAATGGAATGGAATGTGGAATGGAATGTGGAATGTAATGGAATGCAATGTGGAATATAATGGAATGCAATGCGGAATGGAATCTTAATAGGAAAGTGGAATGGAATGGAATGGAATGTGGAATGGAACGTTGAATGGAATGTGCAACTTAATGTGGAATGCAATGGAATGAAATGTGGAATGGAACGGAATGTAACATGGAATGAAATGTGGAATGGAAAGTGGAATGTAATGGAATGGAATATGGACTGAAACTAGGAAAGGAATATAAAGGAAGGTGGAATGCAACGTGGAAAGGAACGTGGAATGGAACGTGTAATGGAATGTGGAATGGTATGTGGAATGGAGTGGAATGGAATCTGGTAAGGAATGTGGAATGGAATGTGGAATGGATAGTGGAAAGGAAAGTGTAATGTAATGGAATGGAATGTGGACTCAAACGAGGAATCAAATGGAATGGAAGGTGGAATGGAAGGTGGAATGTAATGTGGAATGGAACATGTAAAGTAATGTAGAATGGAATGTAGACTCGAATGGAATGGAATCTGGAATGGAATGTGTAATGGAATGTGGAATGGAATGGAATGGGATGTAGAATAAAATGTGGAATGGAATTTGTAATGGAATGTTGAGTTGAGTGTGGAATGGAAAGTGGAATGGAACATGGAATGGAAAGTGGAATGCGATGTTCAATGGAATATGGAATGGAAAGTTGAATGGAATGGAATGGAACGTGGAACTGAACATGGAAAGGAATGGAATGGAATGTTGCATGGAACGTATAATGGAACGTGGAAAGGAATGTGGAATGGAACGTGGAATGGAATGTGGAAGGGAATGTGGAGTGGAATGGAATGGAATGGAATGGAATGTGGAATGGAACTTGAAATGTATCGTGGAATTGAATATGAAACGGAACGTGTAATGGAACGTGAAATGGAATGTGGAATGTAAAGTGGAATGCAATACGAAATGGAACGTGAAATTGAATGAAATGGAATGTAGAATGGAACGTGGAATGCAAAGGAATGGAATGTGGAATGGAATGTGGAATATAATGGAATGGAATGTGGAATGGAACCTGGAAAGGAAAGTTGAAGGGAAAGTGGAATGGAACGTGGAATGGAATGTGCAACGGAATATGGAATAGAATGGAATGGAATGTGGAATGGAATGTGGAGTGGAACGGAATGTAATTTGCAATGGTATGTGGAATGGAATGTGGAAAGGAATGTGGAATGTAATGCGGTGGAATGTGGACAGAAACGATAAATGGAATGGAAGGTAATGTGGAATGGAATGTGGAATGGAAAGTGGAATGGAATGTGGAATGGAATGTGGAATGAAATGGAATTTGAAATGGAAATTGAATGGAATGTAAAATGGAATGTGGAATGGAATGCGGAATGCAATGAAATGGAAAGTGGAATGGAATGCAATGAAAAGTGGAATGGAATGTAATGGAATGCGGAAGGTAATGGAATGGAATGTGGAATGGAATGGATGGTGGCATGCAATGGAATGGAACCTGGAATGGAATGCAATGTAACGTGGAATGGAATGAAATGCTACGTGGATTGGAATGGAATGGAATGCGGAAAGGAATGGAATAGAATGTGAAATGGAATGAAATGTAATATGCAATGGAATGTGGAATGGAAATGAATGGAATGAGGATTAGAATGTGAAATGGAATGGAATGTGGAATGCAATTGAATGGAATGCAGTCTGTGATGGAATGGAGTTGAATTGAATGGAATTTGGAGTGGAATGTGGAATGGAATGGAGTGGATTATGAAATGGAATGAGGAATGGAATGGAATGGATGGTGGAATGGAATGTGAAATGGAATGGAATGGAGTGTGGAAGGCAACGAGGAATGGAAAGTGGCCTAGAACATGGAATAGAACCTGGAATGGAATGGAATTGAAGGGAATGTGGAATGGAAAGTGGAATGGAATGGAGTGTAATTATAAATGGAAGGTGGAATAGAATGGAATGTGGAATGGAAAGGAATGGAATGAGGAATGGAATGGAATGGAATGTGGAATGGAATGGAATGTGGAACGGAATGTGCAGTGGCATGAAAATGAATGCGGAATGGAATTGAATGGAATGTGGAATGGAATGGAATGAATCATGGAATGGAACGTGGAATGGAACGTGGAATGGAATGTAAAGGAATGTGTAATGGAATGTGGAATGGAATTGAAAGAAATGTGGAATGCAAAGTGGAATGGAATGGAACGGAATCTGGAATGGGATGGAATCGAATGTGGAATGGAATGTGGAATGGAACGTAGAATGGATTGGAATGGAATGTGGCATGGAATTTGGAATGGAATATGGAATAGAATGTGGAATGGAATGTAATCTGGAGCGGTATGTGAAATTGAATATCGAATGGAATGGAACGGAATATGGAAAGGAATGGATTGGAATTGAATGGAATGGAATGGAATGGGATATGGAATGGAACGGAATATGGAATGGAGTGTAATGGAATGTGGAATGGAATGGAATGGAAACTGGAATGAAATGGAATGTAATGTGGAATAGAATGGAAAGGAATGGAATAGAATTAGGAATGGAAGGGAATGGAATGAGGAAAGGAACGGAATGGAATAGAATGTGGAATGGAATGGAATGTAATGTGGAATGGAATGGAAAAGAATGTGTAATGGAATTGTATGGAATGTGGAATGGAATGGAATGGAATGTGGAAAGGAATGGAATGGAATGGAATGGAATGTGGAATGGAATGGTATGGAATGTGGAAAGGAATGGAATGGAATACGGAATGGAATGGAATGGAATGTGGAATGGAATGGAATGGAATGTGGAATGGAATGGAATGGAATGTGGAATGGAATGGAATGAGGATTCGGATGTGCAATGGACTGGAATTAAATGCAATGGAATGTGGAATGGAATGGAATAAAATTTTCAATGGAATGGTATGTGGAACTCAATATGCAGTGGAACGGAATGTGGAATGGAATGTGGAATGGAATGGAATGAAATGTGGAATGGAATGGAATGGAATGTGAAATGGAATGTAATGGAATGTGGAATTGACTGGAATTGAATGGAATGTGGAACGGAATTGAATAAAATGGAATGTGAAATGGAATGAAATGTGGAATGGAATGGATTGAAATGGAATGTGGAATGGAATGGAATGTTGAATGGATTGGAATGGATTGTGGAATGGAATGGAATGCAATGGAATGGAATGTGGAATTCAATGGAATGGAATGTAGAATGGAATGCAAGGTAATGGAATGCAATGGAATGGAATCAGGAATGGAATACTACTGAATGAGGAAAGTAAAGTAATGTAATGAAAAGGAATTAAATGGAACGTCGAACGAAATGGAATGTGAAATGGAATGGAATGCAATGTTGAATGGAATGTAATCCAATGTGTAATGGAACAGAATGGAATGTGGAATGGAATGTGGCATGGAACAGAATGGAATGTGGAATGGAATGTGGAATGGAATCTAATGAAATGTGGAATGGAAAGTGGAATGGAATGGAATGATATGTTCAGTGGAATGTAGAATGAAATGGAACATGTAATGGAATGAAATCAAACTTGGAATGGAATTGAATGGAACGTGGAATTGAATGGAATGGAATGGAATGGAATGGAATGTGGAACAGAATGGAACATGGTACAGAATGGAATGGAACGTATTGTGGAATGGAATGGTATGGTATAGAACGTGGAATGGAAAGGAATGGAATGAGGAATGGAATTTGCAGTTGAAAGGATAGTGGAATGAAATTGAATGGAATGGAATGTGGAATGGAATGTTTAATGGAATCTGATGGAATATGGAATGGAATGTGAAATGGAATGGAATGGAATGTGGAATGGAATGGAATGGAACGTGGAATGGAACGGAATGCAAAGTGGAATTGAATGGAATGGAATGAGGAATGGAAAGTGGAATGGAGTGGAATGGAAAGTGGAATGGAGTGGAATGGAAAGTGGAATAGAATGTAGAAGTATGTGGAATGGAACGTGAAATGGAACGTGGAGTAGAACGTCGAATGGAATGTGGAATGGAACGTGGGATGGAATGGAAAGGTACGTGGAATGGAATGGAATGTGGAATGGAATGTAATAGAATGGAATGTAATTAAATAGGACGTGGAATGGAATGGAATGTGAAATTGAATGGAGTGGAATAAGGAATGGAAAGTAATGGAATGGGGTATGGAATTCAATGGAATGGGGAATGGAATGTGGAATGGAATGGAATGGAGTGTGGAATGGAATCTGGAATGGAATGGAATGGAATGTGGAATGGAATGGGGAAAGGAATGTGGAAAGGAATGTCGAATGGAATGGAATGGAAGATGGAATGCAATATGGAATGGAGTGTGAAATGTAATGAGGAATGGAATGCAATGGAATGTGGATTGGTATGTGGAGTGGACTGTTGAATGTAATGTGGAATTGAAGAGAAAGGAAGGTGGAATGGAATGTGGAATGGATTGTAGAATGGAAAGTGAAATGTATTGGAATTGAATATGGAATTGAACGTGGAATGGAATGGAATGGGATGAGGAATGGGACGTGGATCGGAACGTGGAATGGAATGGAAGAGAACGTGGAATGGTCTGTGGGATGGAATGTGGAAAGTAATGGAATGGAATGTGGAATGGAATGTGGAACGGAATGGAATGTGATGCGGAATGGAATGGAATGGAAAGTGAATTGGAATGTGGAAAGGAATGTGAAATGGATTGCGGAATGGACTGTGAAATTGCATAGAATGGAATGTGGAATGGAATCTGAAATGGAATGGTGAATGGAATATGAAATTGCATGGAAGGGAATGTGGAATGGAATGGAATGGAAGGTGGAATGGAACGTGTAATGGAATAGGGAGAGTAACGTGGAACTTAACGTGGAATGGGGTGGAATGGAATGTGGAATGAAATGGAATGGAATGTGGAAAGGAATGAGGAATCGAATGTGGAATGGAAAGGAACGGAATGTGGAATGGAATGTGGAACGGAATGTGGAATGGAATGTGGAATGGAATGTGGAAAGAAATGTGAAACGGAACAGAATGGAATGTGAAATGAAATGGAATGTAATGTGGAATGGAATGGAATGGAATGAGGAATGGAATGCAATAGAATGTGGAAAGGATTACGGAATGAAATCTTTATTGGAAAGTGGAATGGAATGTGGAAAGGAATGTTGAATGTAACGGAAAGCAATGTGAAATTGAATGGAATGAAATGTGGAATGGAATGCAATGGAACGTGGAATGGAATGGAATGGAATTTCGAATGGAATGGAATGGAACGTGGAATGGAATGTGGAATGGAATATGGAATGGAATGTGGAATGGAATGTGGAATGGAATGGACTGCAATTTGGAATGAAATGTGGAATGGAATGTAGAATGAAACGTAGAGTGGAAGAGAATAGAATGTGGAACGGAATGTGGAGTAGAATGTGGAATGGAATGTGGAAAGGAACGGAATGGAAAGTGGAATGGAATGTGGAATGGAATGTGGAATGCAACGTAAAATGGAATGGAATGCAATGTGGAATGGAAGGTGGAATGGAATGTGCAAGGAATTGGAAAGTGGAAAGTGATGGAATGGAATGTGGAACGGAATGGAATGGAATGTCCAATGGAATGTGGAATGGAATGGAATGCAATGTGGAATGGAATGTCGAATGGAGCAGAATGGAAAGTGAAATGGAATGGAATCCAACGTAGAATGGAATGGAATGGAATGGAATGTGGAATGGAATGGAATGGAATGTGGAATGGAATGGAAAGCAATGTAGAATGGACTGTGGAATGGAATGTGGAATGGAAAGCAATGGAATGTGCAATGGAATGTGGAAAGGAATGTGGAATGGAAAGTGTAATGAAATGGAACGGAATATGGAATGGAACGTATAGTGGAATGGAATGGAACGTGGAATGGAACTTGGAATGAAACCTGGAATGGAACATGGAATGGAATGTGGAATGTAATGTGGAAAGGAAAGGAATGGAATGTGGAATGGAATGGAATAGAAAGTGGAATGGAATGGAATGGAATGTGGAATTGATTGTGGAATGCAATGGAATGGAATGAGAATAGAATATGGAATGGAATGTAACGGAATGCGGAATGGAACGGAAGGGAAAGTTACAGAATGTGGAATGGAGTGGAAAGCAATGTGCAATGGAATGGAATGGAAAGTGGAATGTAACGTGGAATGGAATGAGGAATGGTATGGAAAGGAATGTGGAATGGAAGGGAATAGAAAGTGGAATGGTATAGAATGGAAAGGATTGCAATCTGGAATGGAATGGAATGGAATGTAGAATGGAAAGTAATGGAATGTAGAATGGAATGGAATTGTATGGAAAGTGGAATCGAAAATAATGGAATGTGGAATAGAATGGAATGGTATGTAATGTGGAATGGTATGTAATGGAATGGAATGTGGAATGGAATATAGAATGAATGTGGAATGGAATGCAAAGGAATGTGGAATGGAATGGAAAGGATGTGGAATGGAAGTTAAAGGAAAGTGGCATGGAATGTGGAATGGAATAAAATGGAATGGAATGGAATGGAATGGTATGGAATGTGGAATGTTATAGAAAGGAACGTGGAATGGAATGTGGAATGGAATGGAATGGAACGTGGAATGGAAAGTGGAAAGGAACGTGGAAGGGAATGGAAAGGAACCTGGAATGGAAAGTGGAAAGGAACATGGAAGGGAATGGAACGGAACCTGGAATGGAATGTGGAATATAATGTGGAATGGAACTTGGAATGGAATGGAATGGATCATAGAATGGAACGTGGAATGGAACACGGAATAGAACATGGAATGGAAAGTGGAATGGAATGTGGAAAGGAAAGGAATGGAAAGTGGAATGGAATGGAATGGAATGTGGAATTGAGTGGAATGCAATGTGCAATGGAACGGAAGGAAATGTCAAATATAATGTGGAATGGAATGGAAAGGAATCCAGAATGGACTGGAATGGAATGGAATGTAATGGAATGGAAAGTGGAATGGAACGTGGAATGCAAAATGGAATGGAATGTGGAATGGAACGTGGAATGCAAAATGGAATGGAATGTGGAATGGAAAGGAATCGAATGTGGAATGGAAGGGAATGGAATGTGCATTGGAAAGTATAATGGAATGGAATGGAATGCAATGGAATGTGGAATGGAATGCAATGGAATGTCGAATGGAATGTGGAATGGAATGGAATGGTATGGAATGTGGAACAGAATGGAATGGAATACAATGCAATGTGGAATGCAATGGAATGAAATGTGCAATGGAATGGAATCGAATGTGTAATGGAATGGAGTGAAATGGAATGCGGAATTTTATGGAATGGAATGCGGAATGGTATGGAATGGAATGTGGAATGGAATGTGGAATGGAATGTGGAACGGAATGGAATGCAATGGAGTGGAATGGAATGCGGAATTGAATTGAATGGAAAGTGGAATGGAATGGAATGGAATGTGGAGTGGAATGGAATGGAATGGAATGGAAGGAGTAATGGAATGTGAATTGGAATGTGGAAAGGAACGTGGAATTTAATGAAATGGAACGTGGAATGGAACGTGGAATGGAATGAAATGGAACGTGGAATGGAATGGAATCGAACATGGAATGGAATGCGAAATGGAACGTGGAATGAAACATTGACTGGAACGTGGAATGGAATGGAATGTTGAATGGAATGGAATGGAATGTGCAATGGAATGGAATGGAATATGAAATGTAATGTGGAATGTAAAGAAATGGAAGGTGGAATGGAACTTGGAAGGGAACCACTAATGGAAAGTAGACTGGAAAGTGGAGTGCAAAGGAATGGAACGTCAAATGGAAAGTAGAAGGAACGTGGAATGTAATGTAATGGAAAGTGGAATGGAATGTGGAATGTAATGGAACTGAACGTGGATTGGAATGGAATGGAATGTGGTAAGGAATGTGGAAAGGAATGGAATGGAATTTGGAATGGAAGGTGGTATCGGATGTGGAATGGAATTTGATGGAATGTGGAATGGAATGTGGAATGGAATGGAAAGGAATGTGAAAAGCAATGTGGAATGAAATCTGGAACGGAATGTGGAAAGGAATGTGGAATGGAATAGAATGGAATGTGGAATGGAACATGGAATGGAAAGTGGAATGGAATGTGCAATGGAATGCGGAATGGAACGTGCAATGGAAAGGAAAGGAAAGTGGACTGGAACGTGGAGTGAAATGGAATGGAACGTGGAATCGAATGTGGAATGTGCTGTGGAATGGAACGTGAAATGGAACATCGAATGGACTGGATTGGAATGTGGAATGGAATGTGGAATGTAATGCAAGGCAAAGTGGATTGGAAAGTGGAATGGAATGGAAAGGAATTTGGAACGGAATGTGAAATGGAATGGAAAGGAATGTGGAATGGAATGTGGAATGCAATGTAATGGAACATGGAATGGAACGGAATGGAATGTGGAATGGAATGTGGAATAGAAAGTGGAACGGAATGGAATGAAATGTGCAACGGAACGTGGAATGGAATGGAGTGGAACGTGGAATGGAAATTTGAATGGAAATTGGAATGGAATGTGGAATGGAATGTGGAATGCAAACTGGAATGAAAAGTGTAATGGAAGGTGGAATGGAATGGACTGGAATGTGGAATCGAATCAAATTGAATAAGGAATGGAATGTGGAATGGAATGGAATGTGAAATAGAATGTGGAATGGAACGGAATGGAACGGAGTGGATTGTGGAATGGAATGTGGAATAGAACTTAGAATGGAATGTGGAATGGAAGGTGGAATGGAATGTGGAATGTAACGTGGAATGGAAAGGAATGTTATGTTTAATGGAATGTAGTGGAATGTGGAAAGGAATGGAATGGAATGTGGAATGGATCCTGGAATGGAAGGTGGATTGGAATGTGGAATGGAATGTGGAATGGAATGGAATGGAATGTGGAATGGAAGGAAACGGAATGTGGAATGGAAGGAAATGGAATGTGGAATGGAATGTGTAAAGGAATGGAATGGAATGGAATGGAACTTAGAATGAAATGGAATGGAATGTGGAATGGAATGGAATGCACTGTGGAATGGAATGGTATTGTCTGAAATGTGGAATGGAATGGAATGGAATAGAATGGAATGGAATGGAATGGAACGTGGAATGGAAGGTAGAATGGAATGTGGTATGGAATGTGGAATGCAATGGAATGAAATGGAATGGAATGTGGAATGGAATTTAAAGGAATGTGTAATGGAAAAGACTGGAATGTGGAATGGAATGAAATGTTATGGAATTTGGAATGGATTTGAATAGAGTGGAATGGAAAGTGTAATGGAATGAAATGGAATGAGGAACAGAATGGAATGAAATCTGGAATGGAATGTGAAATGGAATGTGGAATGGAAAGTGGAATGGAATGTGGAATGGAATGTGGAAAGGAATGGAATGGAATATGGAATGGAATGTGCAATTGAATGTGGAATGGTACTTGGAATCAAATGTGGAATGGAACATAATGAAACGTGGAATGCAATGTGGAATGGAATGTGGAATGGAATGGAAAGGAACGTGGAATGGAATGCGGAATGCAAAGTGGAATGGAACACGTAATGGAACGTGGAATGGAATATGCAATGTAATATGGAATGGATCGTGGAATGCAATGTGCAATGCTATGTGAAATAGAACGTGGAATAGAATGAAATGGAATGTGGAATGGAACGTGGAATAAAACGGAATGGAACACGGAATTGAAAGTGGAATGGAACGTGGAATGCAATATAATGGAACGTGGAATGGAATGGAAAGGAACGTGGAATGGAATGTGGAATGGAATGTGGAAGGGAACGTGGAATGGAACGTGGAATGGAATGGAATGGAACGTGGACTGGAATGTGGAATGGAATGTGGAATGCAACGTGGAATTGAATGTGGAATGGAATGTGGAATGGAAAGTTATGGAAGGTGGAATGGAATGCAATGGAATATGGAATGGAATTTAATGGAATGCCGAATGGATTGAGGAATGCAATGGAATGGAATCTGGAATGGAATGTGGAATGGAATGGAATGTGGAATACAATGGAATATAATGGTATGGAACATGGAATGGAATGGAATGTAGTGTGCAGTGGAATCTGGAATGGAATCTGTAATGGAATGGAATGGAACGTGGAATGGAACTTGGAATTCAATGTGGAATTGAACGCGGAATGGAAAGTGGAATGGAACGTGGAATGAAATGTGGAATGTAATGTAATGTAATGTGGAATGGAAGGGAATGTAAAGTGTAATGCAATGAGGAATTTATTGGAATGAAATGGAATGCAGTGTGGAATGGAATGGAGTTGAATGTGTAATGGAAAGGAATGGAATGTGGAATGAAATGGAATGAAATGGAATGTGGAATGGAATTGAATGGAATGGAATGGAATGTGGAATAGAATGGAATGAAAAGTGCAATGACAAGTGAAATGGAATGAGGAATGGAAAGTGGAATGGAATGTGGAATGGAATGTGGATTGGAATGGAATGGAATGGGGAATGGAATGTGGAATGGAATGGGGAATGGAATGTGAAATGGAATGGAATGGAATGTGGAATTGAAAGGAATGGAATGTGGAATGGAATGTGGATTGGAATGGAATAGATTGTGGAATTGATTTTGGAATGGACTGTGGAATGGAATGGAATGGAATGCGGAATGGAATGTGGAAAGGAATGTGGAATGGAACGGAATGTAATGTGGAATGCTATGTTTAATGGAGTGTGGAACGGATTGTGGAAAGGAATGGAATGGAATGTAGAACGGAACGTGGAATGGAATGTGGAATTTAAGGGAATGGAAAGTGGAATGGAATGGAATTGAAATTGGAATATTAAGGAATGGAATGGAATGTGGAACGGAATGGAATGGAAACTGGAACGGGATGAAATGGAACGTGGAATGGAAGGGAATGGAACATGTAATGGATTAGAAAGAAACGTGGAAAGGAATGTGGAATGCAAGGTAGAATGCAATGTGTAATGGAATGAGGAATGGTATGGAATGGAATGTGGAATGCAATGTGGAATGGAATGGAAAGGAATGTGCAAAAGAATATGGAACGGAATATGGAATGGAACGCAATGGAATGTGGAATGGAATGTGGAATGGAACGTGGAATTGAAAGTGGAATGGAATGGAATGGAAAGTGGAATGGAATGTGGAATGGAACGTGGAATGGAAAGTGGAATGGAATGGAATGGAACGTGGAATGGAATGTGAAATGGAATGGAAAGGAATGTGGAATGGAATGTAGAATGGAATGTGGAAGGTAATGGAATGGAGTGGAATGTGAAATGGAATGTGGAATGGAATGTGAAATGAAACGTGGAATGGAATGTGAAATGGAATGAAATGGAATGCGGAATGGAACATGGAATGGAATGCGGAATGGAATGGAGTGGAATGAGGAAGGGAATGTGGAAAGGAATGGATTGGAATGGAATTTGGAAAGGAATATACAATGGAATGGAAGGCAATGTGCAAAGGAATGTGGAATGGAATGTGGAAGGGAATGCAATGTTATGTCAAATGGAATGTGGAATGGAATGTGAAATGGAATGTGGAAAGGAATGTCGAAGGGAATGGAATGGAACGTGGAATGGAACGTGGAAAGGAACGTGGAATGTAATGGAATAAAAAGTGGAATGGAATGTGGAAAGTAATGTGGAATGGAAAGGAATGGAAAGGAATGTGGAATGGAAAGTGGAATGGAACGTGGAAAGAAACGTGGAACGGAAATGAGTGGAACATGGAATGGAACGTGGAACGGAACATGGAAATATACATGGAATGGAACGAGGAATGGAATGAGGAAAGGAATGGAAAGAAATGTGGAATTGAATGTGGAATGGAATGTGAAATGCAATGTGGAATGGAATGGAATGGAATGTGGAACGGAACGTGGAATTGAATGTAATGGATCGTGGAATGGAACGTGGAAAGGAATGGAATGAAACGTGAAATGGAACGTGGAATGGAATGTGGAATTGAATGGAATGGAATGTGGAATGGGATGTGGAAAGGAATGTGGACTTGAATGAGGAATGGAATGTGGAAAGAAATATGGACTGCAATGGAATGTGGAAGGGAATGTAGTGGGTTGTGTAATGGAATGTGCAATGGAATGCAATGGAATCTGGAATGGAATGTGGAATGGAATGTGAAATGGAATATGGAAAGAAATGTCGAATGGAATGGAATGGAAAGTGGAATGGAATGGAATGGAATGGAACATGGAATGGAACGTGGAATGGAACATGGAAAGGAACGTGAAATGGAATTAAATGGAATATGGAAAGGAATGTGTAATGGAATGTGGAATGGAATGGAATGGGATGGAATTTGGAATGGAATATGGAATGGAATATGGAATGGAACGTGGAATGGAACGTGGAATGGAATGGAAAGGAACGGCAAATATAACGTCGAATGAAACGTGTAATGGAATGGAATGAAACGTGGAATGGAACATGGAATGGAAAGAGGAATGGAATGGAAAGGAACGTGGAATTGAATGTGGAATGGAATGTGAAATTCAATGTGGAATGGAATGGAATGGAATGTGGAATGTAATGTGGAATGTAATTTGGAAAGGAATGTGGAATGGAATGGAATGGAATGGAATGTGGAGTGCAATATAGTGGGTTGTGGAATGGAATGTGTAATGGAGTGGAATGGAATGTGGAATGGAATCTGGAAAGGAATGTGGAAAGGAACGGATTGGAATGTGCAAAGGAATTTGGAATGGAGTGTGGAATGGAATGTGGAATGGAACGGAATGGAATGGGGAAAGGAATGTGCAATGGTGTTTGGAATGGAATGTGGAATGTACAGAATGGAACGTGAAATGGAATGTGGAATGGAAAATAGCATGGAAAGTTAAATGGAATGGAATTGACTGTGGAATTGAACGTGTAATGAAATGGATTGGGACGTGGAATGGAACGTGGAATGGAACGTGAAATGGAGATGATTGGAAAGTTAAATGGAATGTGGAATGGAATGTGGAAACCAATTGAATGGAATGTGGAATGGATTGTGGAATGAAATGTGAAATGGAATGTGGAATGAAATGGAATGGAATGTGGAATGGAATGGGAAGGAATGTGGAGCAGAATGTGGAATGGAATATGGAATGTATGTAGAAAGGAACGGATTGGAATATGAAATGGATTCTGGAATGGAATGGAATGGAATGTGGAATGGATTGTGGAACGGAATGTGGAATGGAATGTGGAATGGAATGTGGAAAGGAACGAGGAATGAAACAGAATGGAATGTGAAATGCAACTGAATGGAATGTGGAATGGAGTGTTGAACGGAATGGAATGGAATGTGGAATGGAATGTGGAAAGAAATGTGGAATGGCACGGAATGAATTGTGGAATGGAATGTGGAATGGAGTGTGGATTGGAATATGGAATTGAATGTGGAATGCAATGCAGAAAGGAAAGTGGAAAGGAATGTGGAATGGAACGGAATGGAATGTCGAATGGAATGTGGGATGGAGTGTGGAATGGAATATGGAATGGAACATGGAATGGAAAGTAGAATGGCAAGTGGAATGGAATGTGGAATGGAGAGTGGAATGCAACGTGGAATGGAATGGAATGAAATGTGGAATGGAATGAGGAACGGAATGGAATGGAATGTGGTTGGAATGTGGATTGGAAAGTGCAATGGACTGTGGAATGAAAAGTGGAATGTAATGTGAAATGGAACGGAATGGAATATGGAATGCAATGTGGAATGAAAGGTAGAATAGAATATGGAATGGAACGTGGAATGGAATGTGGAATGGAATTGAATGGAATGTGGAATGGAAAGGAATGCAAAATGGAATAGAATGGAATGTGGAATGGAATGTGGAATGGAATGGAATAGAATGTGGAATAGAATGGAATGGAATGAAATGTGGAATGGAATGTGGAATGGAAGGGAATGGAAAGTGGAATGCAATGGAATGGAATGTGGAACGGAATGGAATGGAAATTGGTATGGATCGCGGAAAGGAATGGTAAGGAAAGGAATGTGGAATGTGGAATGGAACGTGGAATGGATTGTGGAAAGGAATGTGCAGCGCAACGTGGAATGGAAAGGAATGGAACATAAAATGTAACGTGGAACGTACTGTGGAAAGGAATGTGCAGTGCAACGTGGAATGGAAAGGAATGGAACATAAAGTGTAACGTGGAATGGAAAGTGGAATGGATAGGAATTTGGAATGGACTGTGGAATGGAAAGTGGAATGGAACGGCATGGAATGTGTAATTGAATGTGGAATGGAATGCGGAATGAAATGTTGAATGGAGTGTCGAATGGAATGTGGAAAGGAATGGAAAGCAGTGTGGAATGGAATGTGGAATGGAATGGAATGGAATGTGGAATGGAACGTGGAATGGAATGTGGCAAGGAACGGAATGGAAAGTGGAATGTTATTTGTAATTGAAATGTGGAATGGAACGTGAAATGGAATGGAAAGGAATGTGCAGCGCAACGTGGAATGGAATGGAATGGAACATAAAATGTAACATGGAATGGAAAGTGGAATGGAATGTGGAATGTGGAATGGAACGTGAAATGGAATGGAAAGGAATGTGCAGCGCAACGTGGAATGGAATGGAATGGAACATAAAATGTAACATGGAATGGAAAGTGGAATGGAATGTGGAATGGAATGTGGAAAGGATAGGAATTTGGAAAGGAATGGAATGGAATGTGGAATGGAATGGAATGGAATGTGGTATGGAATGGAAAGAATGTGTAATGGAATGTCAAATGGAATGCGAAATGGAAGGTGGAATGAAATGTGGAATGGAACAGAATGAAACACGGAATGATATGGAATAGAACGTGGAATGGAACGTGGAATCGAACGTAGAACGGAATGTCGGATGGAATGGAATGGAATGTGGAATGGAATGGAATGTGGAATGGAATGTGGAACGGAAGGTGGAATGGAATCTGGAATGTAATGTGGAGTGGAAGGGAATGGAATGAGGAATGGAATGTGGAATGGAATGCAGTGAAAAGGGGAATGGAATCTGAAATGGAATGGGGAATGGAATGTGAAATGGAATGGGGAATGGAATGCAATGGATTGTTGAATGAAATGTGGCATAGACAGTGGAATGCAATGGATTGAAATGTAGAATGCAATGTGGAATGGAACGGAATGGAACGTGGAATGGAATGTGGACTGGAATATGGAAAGGATAGGAATTTGGAATGGACTGTGGAATGGAAAGTGGAATGAAACGGTATGGAATGTGTAATTGAATGTGGAATGGAATGTGGAATGAAATGTTGAATGGAGTGTCGAATGGAATGTGGAATGGAACGGAAAGCAGTGTGGAATGGAATGTGGAATGGAATGGAATGGAATGTGGAATGGAACGTGGAATGGAATGTGACAAGGAACGGAATGGAAAGTGGAATGGAATTTGTAATTGAAATGTGGAATGGAACGTGAAATGGAATGGAAAGGAATGTGCAGCGCAATATGGAATGGAATGGAATGGAACATAAAATGTAATGTGGAATGGAAAGTAGAATGCAATGGATTGGAACGTGGAATGGAATGTGGAATGGAATGTGGAAAGGATAGGAATTTGGAAAGGAATGGAATGGAATGTGGAATGGAATGGAATGGAATGTGGTATGGAATGGAAAGAATGTGTAATGGAATGTCAAATGGAATGCGAAATGGAAGGTGGAATGAAATGTGGAATGGAACAGAATGGAACACGGAATGATCTGGAATAGATCGTGGAATGGAATGTGGAATCGAACGTGGAACGGAATGTCGGATGGAATGGAATGGAATGTTTAATGGAATGTAATGGAATGTGGAATGGAATGTGGAATGGAAGGTGGAATGGAATCTGGAATGTATTGTGGAGTGGAAGGGAATGGAATGAGGAATGGAATGTGGAATGGAATGCAGTGAAAAGGGGAATGGAATGTGAAATGGAATGGGGAATGGAATGTGAAATGGAATGTGGAATGGAATGAAAAGAAATGTGGAATTGAATGGAATGTGAAAAGGAATGTGGAATGGAACAGAATGGAATGTGAAATGCAATGGAATGGAATGTGGAATGGAATGTGGAATGTAATGGAATGGAATGTGGAATGGAATGTGGAAAGGAATGTGGAATGGTACGGAATGGAATGTGGAATGCAACGTGGAATATAGTGTTGATTGGAATGTTGAATGGATTGTGGAATGCAATGCGGAAAGGAAAGTGGAAACGAATGTGGAATTAAAGGGAATGGAATGTGGAACGGAATGTGGAATGGAGTGTGTAATGGAATGTGTAATGGAACGGAATGCAATGTGAAATGGAATGTGGACTGGAATGTGTAATGGAATGTCAATTATAATGCAACGGAATGTGCAATTTAACTTGGAATGGAATGGAATGGAAGGTGGAATGGAATGTGGGATTGAATGTGGAATGGAATGTGGAATGGAATGGAAAGGAATGAGCAAAGGAATATGGAATGGAATGTGGAACGGAATGTGGAATGGAACACAATTGTTTGTGTAATGGAATGAGGAATGGAATGTAGAACGCCATGAAATGGAAAGTAGAATTGAATGGAATGGAATGTGGAATGGAATGTGGAATGGAATGGAATGGAATGTGAAATGAAATGTGGAATGGAAAGTAATGTGGAATGGAATGTGTAATGGAATGTGGAATGGAATGGAATAGGATATGGAACGAAATGTGGAATGGAAGGTGTAATAAAATGGAATGGAATGTGGAAAGGAATGGAATGGATTGTGGAATGGGATGTGGAAAGGAATGGCATGCAATTTGGAATGAAATGTGGAATGGAACGGAATGGAATGTGGAATGAAATATGGAACACAATGTAATGGAATGTGGAATAGAATGTGCAATGGAAGTTGGAATGGAATGTGAAATGGAATGTGGCATGGAACGCAATGGAATGTGGAATGGAATGTGGAATTGAATATGGAATGGAACGGAATGGAAAGTGGAATGGAAAGTGGAATGGAATGTGGAATGGGACCTGGAATGTAATGGAATGGAACGTGTAATGGAACATGGAACTGAATGGAATTGAAAGTGGTATGGAAAGGGATGGAATGTGGAATGGAATGGAATGGAATGTGGAATGGAATGGAATGGAATGTGGAAAGGAATGTGCAATGCAATGCAATGGAATGTGGAATGGAATGCTTTGGAATGTGGAATGGAATGTGGAATGGCATATGGAATGGAACGGAATGGTATGTGGAATGGAAAGTGGAATGGAGCGGGGAATGGAATGTGGAACGGAACAGAATGGAATGTTCAATGGAATGTGGAACGGAACAGAATGGAATGTTCAATGGAATGTGGAATCAAAAGTGGAATGGAATGGAATAGACTGTGAAATGGAATGGTATGGAATGGTAGGGAATGTGGAATGGAATAGAATGGAATGTGGAATGGAAAGTGGAATGGAATGTGGAACAGAAGGTGGAATGCAATGCGGAAAGGAATGCAATGGAAAGTGGAATGGAATGTGGGATGGAATGTTATGGACCATGGAATGGAATGTGGAAAGGAATGTGGAATGGAATGGAATGGAATGTGGCAGGGAAAGTGGGATGGAATGTGGAATGTAATGGAAGGAATATGGAATGGAATGTGAAATGAAATGGAATGGAATGTCAAATGGAATGTGGAAAGGAATCTGAAATGGAAAGCAGAATGGAATGTGGAATGCAATGTGGAATATATCGTGGAATGGAACATGGAATACAATGGAATGCAACGTGTAACGGAGAGTGGAATGGAAAGGAATGGTATGTGGAATGGAATGTTTAATGGAATGTGGAATGGAATTTAGTGGAATGTGGAATGTAATGTGGAAACGAATGGATTGGAAAGAGGAATGGAATATTCAATGGAATGTGCAACGGAATGTGGAATTGAATGCAATGGAACGTGTAATGGAATGGAGTGGAACATGGAATGGAACGTGGAATGGAACGCGGAATGGAATGGAATGGAATGTGGAATGTAATGCGGAATGGAATGTGGAAATGAATGGAATGTGGAAAGGAATGGAATGGAATGTATAATGGAATGCAATGGAATGTTGAATGCAATGGAATGGTGAATGCAATGTAATGGTGTGTGATATGGAATGAGGAATGGAATGTGGAATGGAATGGAATGGAAAGTGCAATGGAATGGAATGGAAAGTGGATTTTATGTGGAATGGAATGTCGAACGGAATTGAATGGAATGTGGAATGTAATAAATACGAATGTGGAATGAAATTGAGTGGAATGGAATGGAATGTGGTGTGGAAAGTTGAACGGAATGGAATGGAATATGGAATGGACTGTGGAATAGAATGGAATGGAATGTGGCATGGAATGTGGAATGGAATGGAGTAGAATGTGGAATGGAACGTGGAATTGAATGTAGAATGAAACGGAATGTAATGTGGAATGGACTGCAGAATGGATTGCGGAAATGTAAGTGGAATGGAATGGAATGCAACGTGAAATGGAATGTGGAATTAATTAGGATGGAATATGGAATGGAATGTGAAATGGAATGGAATGGAATGTGGAAAGGAACCTGAAATGGAATGGAATGGAAAGTGGAATGGAATGTGGAATATAATGTGGAATGTAATGTAGAATTGAATGGCATGAAATGTGGAATGGAATGGAGTATAATGTGGAAAGGATTGTGGAATGGAATGCAATGGAGTGAGGGATGGAACGGAATGGAATGTGGAATGGAATGTGGAATAGAATGTGGAATGGAACGGAATGCAATGTGGAATGGAGTGTTTAATGGAATGAAATGGAAAGTGTAATGGAATGGAACGGAATGTGGAATGGAATGTGGAATGGAAAGGAATGTAATGTGGAATGGAATGTGGAAACGATAGTGGAATATAATGGATTGGAATGTGGAATGGGACGTGGAATGGAATGCAATGGAAAGTGGAATTGAACGTGGATTGTAAACTGGAATGGAATGGAATGGAACGGAATTTGGAATGGAATGGAATGGAATGCTGAATGTAATGTAATCGAATATGGAATAGAATGAAATGGAATGGAATGTAGAATGGAATGTGGAATGGAATGTGGAACGGAATGGAATGGAATGTGGATTGGAATGGAAAGGAAAGTGGAATGGAATGGAATGGAATGTGGAATGGAATGTGGAATGGAATGGAAGGCGGGATGGAGTGGAAAAGAATGTGGAATGGAATGTTGAACAGAATGTGGAATGGAATGTTAAATAGAATGTTGAATGGAAGGGAATGGAATGTGGAATGGAACGTGGAATAGAATGCAATGGAACGTGGAATGGAAAGTGGAATGGATCATGTAATGGAACGTAGAATGGAATGTGTAATGGAACGTGGAATGAAATGTGCAATGGAATGTGGATTGGAACGTGGAATGGAATGGAAAGGAACGTGGAATTTAACATCCAATTGAATGGAATGGAAAGTGAAATTGAAAGTGGAATAGAATGTGGAACGGAATGTGGAATGCAACGTGAAATGGAATGGAATGGAACGTGGAGTGGAACGTGGAATGGAATGGAAAGGAACTTGGAATAGAATGGAATGGAACATGGAACGAAATGTGGAATGGATTGTGGAATGTGACGTGGAAGAGAATGGAATGCAACTTAGAATGGAATGTGGAATGGAATGTGGAATGGAATGGAATGCAATGTGCAATGCACTGGAATGGAATGTAGAATAGAAAGGAATGGAATGGAATGGAATGGGAATGGAATGGAACAGAACGTGCAATTCATAGGAATGAAATAAGGAATTCAATGGAACGGAATGTGAAATGGAATGGAATTCCATGTGGAATGTAATGTGGAATGGAACGGAAGGGAATGTGGAATGGAATGATGAATGTAACGTGGAAAGGAATGTGGAATAGAATGGCATGGAATGTTGAATGGAATGTGGAATGGAACGGAATATAATGTGATATTGAATGTGGATTGGAACGTGGAAAGTAAAGTGGAATGGAATGGAATGGAAAGTGGAATGGAACGTTGAATGGAATACAATGAAACGTGGAATGGAATGTGGAATGGAATGGAATGGAACGTGCAATGGAACGTTGAATGTAACCCGGAATCGAAATTGGAATGGAACGTGGAATGGAATGGAGTGAAATGTTGAATGTAATGGAATGCAATGTGGATTGGAATGCAATCGATTATGCAATGTAACGTGGAATGTAATGGAATGGAAGGTGGAATGGAACGTGGAATGGAACATCTAATGGAATGTAGAATGGAACGTGGAATTGAATGGAATGGAACGCCTAATTGAAATTAGAATGGAAAGTGGAAAGGAATGGAATGGAACGTGGAATGGAATGTGGACCGGAATGTGGAAATTAAACGAATGGAGCGTGGAATGAAATGGAATGGAATGTGGAAAGGAATGTGGAATGGAATGGAAGGGAATGTGGAATGGAATGTGGTATGGGATGTGGAATGGAATGCAATGGAATGTGGAATAGAAAGTGGAATGGAATGGAAAACAATGGGAAAGGGAATGTGGAATGCAATGTGGAATGGAATGTGGAATAGAATGTGGAAGGAAATGGAATGGAATGTGGAAAGGAATGTGGAATGAAATGGAATGGAATGTGGAAAGGAATGTGGAATGGAATGGAATCGAATGTGGAATGGTATGTCGATTGCAATGGAATGGAATGTGGAATGGAATGTGGAATGGAACGTGGAATGGAGTGGAATGCAATGTGGAATGGAACGTGGAATGGAATGGAATGGAACATGGAATGCAAACTGGAATGGAACGTGGAATGGAATGTGGAATGGAATGTGGAATGGAATGGAATGGAATGTGGAATGGAAATGGAATGGAATGGAAAGTGGAATGGAATGTGGAATGGAATGTGGAATGGAACTTGGAATGGAGTGGAATGCAATGTGGAATGGAACGTGGAATGGAATGGAATGGAACGTCGAATGGAGTGTGGAATGCAATGTGGAATAGAATGTTTACTGGAACGTGGAATGGAATTCAATGGAATGTGCAATGGAAAGCAGATTGGAATGTGGAATGGAAAGTGGAAAGAAATGTAATGGAATGTGGAATGGAAAGTGGAACGGAAGGTGCAATGGAATGGAATGGAATGTGGAATGGAATGGATTGGAGTGTGCAACGGAATGTGGAATGAAACGGAATGAATGTGGAATGGAATGTGGAAGGGAATGGAATGGAATGTGGAATGGAATGGAATGTGGAATGGAATGGAATGGAATGGAATGTGGAATGGAATGAGGAATGGAATGTTGAATGCAATGGAATGGAACGTGGAATGGGATGGACTAGAATGTGGAATCGAAGCTGGAATGGAATGTGGAAGTGAATTTGGAATGGAACGTGGAATGGAACGTGGAATGGAACGTGGAATGGAATGGAAGAGAATGTGTAATGGAAAGGAATGGGATGTGGAATGGAATGTGGAATGGAATGGAATGGAATTTGGAATTGAGTGGAATGGAATGTAGAATGGAAGGTGGAAGAGAATATGCAATGTAACGTGGAATGGAAAGGAATGGAATGTGGAAAGGAACGGAGTGGAAGGTGGAATCAAATGGAATATTACGTGGAATGGAATGTGGAATGGAATGGAATGGATTGTGGAAAAGAATGTGTAATGGAATGGAATGAAATCTGAAATGGAATGGAATGAAATGTGAAATGGAAAGTGGAGTGGAACGTGGAAAAGAACGTGGAATGGAACTTGGAATTTAATGTGGAATGGAATGGAAAAGAATGAGAATGAAATGGATTGGAATGTGGAATAGAATGTGGTATGGAATGGAATGGAATGTTGAATGGAAAAGAATGGAAAGGCACGGAATATGGAATGGAAGGAAACGGAATGTGGAATGGAACATGGAATGGAATGGAATGGAACGTGGAATGGAATGCGGAATGGAATTATTAATGGAACTTTGAATGAAACATGCAATGGAATGGAATGCAACGTGGAATGCAATGTGGAATGGAAAGGAATGGAACGTGGATTGTGACATGGGATGGAACATGGAATGCGACGTAGAATGGAAAGTGGAATGGAATGTGCAATGGAACAGAATGGAATGTGGAATGTAATGGAATGGATTGTGGAATGTAATGGAATGGAGTGGAATGTGGAATGGAATGGAATATAGTGGAATGGAATGCGGAATTCAACAGAGTGTAATGTGGAATGGAATGGAATGGAATGGAATGGAATGTGGAATGGAATGGAATGCAAAGCAATGGAATGTGGAATTTAATGGAATAGAATATGGAATGGAAAGAACTGGAAAGTGGAATGGAATGTGAAATGGAATGTGGAATGGAATAGAATGGAATGTGGAATGGAATACGGAATGGAGTGTGGAATGGAATGGAATGTGGAATGGAATGTGGCATGGAATTTAAAGGAATGTGGAAAGCAAAGTGGATTGGAATGAGGAATGGATTTTGTAATGGAATGCGGACTGGAACGCAATAGCATGTTGAATGTACTGTGGAATGGAGTGTGGAATGGAACTTGGAATGAAATGCAATGGAATGTGGAAAGGAACGTTGAATGAAATGGAATGGAAAGTGGAATGGAATGTAAATTGGAATGTAATGGAATGTGGAATGGAATGTGGAATGAAATGCAATGGAATGAGAATGGAATGTAGAATAGAAGGTGGAATGGAAAGTGGAATGGAATGGAATGGAAAGTGGATTGGAATGTGGAATGGAATGGAAAACAATGTGGAATGGAATGTGGAATGGAATGTGGAATGGAATGGAATGGAATGTGGAATGGAATGTGGCATGGAATGTGGAATTCTATGTGGAATGGAAAGGAATGGGATGTGGAATGAAATGTGCAATGGAATGTGTAATAGAATTTAAAGGAATGTGGAAAGGAATGTGGAATGGAATGTTTAATGGAATGGGATGGAATGTGGAATGGAATGTGGAATGAAATGTAATGGAATGTGAAATGATGTGGAATGGAATGGAATGAAATGTAGAATGGAATATGGAATGAAACGGAATGTGGAATGGAATATGGAATGAAACGGAATGTGGAATGGAATGTGGAATGGAACGTGAAATGGAATGCAATGTGGAATTCAAAGTGTAATGGTACTGAATGGAATGTAGAATGGTATGTGGAAGGAATTAGAACGGAATGTGGAATGGAAAGTTTAATGAAACGTGGAATGGAACGTGTAATTGAATGGAATGGAACTTGGAATAAAATGTGGAATGGAATAGAAGGGAATGTGGAATGAAATGAGGAGTGTAATGGAATGGAATGTGGAATGGAATGGAATGGAATGTGGAATGGAATGAAGAATGGAACGGAATGTAATACGGAATGAACTTTAATGGAATGTGGAATGGAAAGTGGAATGGAATGTGGAATGCATAGTGGAATGAAATGTGGAATGTCTTGTGGAATGGAATGTAGAATGGAATGGTAAGGATGGTGGAATGGAATATAGAAAGGAGTGTGGAACGGAACTTGGAATGGAATGCAATGGAATTTCGAATGGAACGTGGAATGGAATGGAATGGAACGTGGAATGGAACGTGGAAAGGAACGTGGAAATGAATGTTGAATTTAACTTGGCATGGAATGTGGAATGGAATGTGCAATGGAACGGAATGGAATGTGGAATGGAATATGGAATTCAATGTGGAATGGACTGTGGAATGGAATGTGGAATGGAATGTGGAATGGAATTGAATGGAATTGAATGGAATGTGGAATGGAATAGAATGGAATGTGGAATGGAATGTGGAATGGAATGGAATGAATTGTGGAATGAAATGTCGATTGGAATGGAATGCAATGTGCAATGGAATGGACTGGAATGTGGACTGGAATGTGGAGCGGAATTTAATTCAAATTGGAATGGAACGTGCAATGGAATGGAATGCAAGGGCATGGAATCTCGAATGGAATGGAATGGAATGTGGAGTGGAATGTGGAATGGAACGGTATGGATGGTGGAATGGAATATGGAATGGATTATGGAATGGAAATTGGAATGGAATGCAATGGAATGTCGAATGGAACGTGGAATGGAAGGGAATGGAACGTGGAATGGAAAGTGGAAAGGAACGTTTAAAGGAATGCGCAATTGAACTTGGTATGGAATGTGCAATGGAACGTAAAATGTAATGGAAAGTAATGTGGAATGTAATATGGAAATGAGTGTTGAAAGAACAGTGGAATTGAATGGAATTGAACGAAATGGAAAGTGGAATGGAATGGAATAGAATGTGGAATATAATGTGGAATGGAAATGAATGGAATGGAATGTCGAATGGAACTTGGAATGGAATGTGCAATGGAATGTGGAATGGAATAGAATAGAATGTGGAAAGAAATGTGGAATGGAAAAGAATGGAATAGAATGGAAAGAGGAATGGAATAGAGAGGAATATTTAACGGAATGGAATATGAAATGGAATGGAATGGAAAGGAATGTGGAATGGAGTGTTGACTGGAATGCAATGGAGAGTGGAATGGAAAGTGGAATGGAATGGAATGTGGAATGGAATTTGGAATGGAATGGAATGTAAAGCAATCTGGATTGGAATGGAATGGAATATGGAATGGAATGGAATGTGGAATGGAATGGAACTCAATGTGGAATGGAATGTGGAATGGAATGGAAAGTGGAATGGAATGTGGAATGGAATGGAAAGTGGAATGCAATATCGAATGAAATGGAAAGGACTGTGGTATGGAATGTTGAATGGAATGGAATGGAATGTGGAATGAAATTGAATGGAAAGTGGAATGGAAAGTGAAATGGTGTGGAATGGAACGTGGAATGTAACGTGGAATGGAACATGGTATGGAATGGAATGTGGAATGGAATGTAGAATGAAATGGAACGGAATACAATGTGGAATGGATTGGAATGGAATGTGGAATGGAATGGAATGTGGAATGGAATTTCGAATGGAATGGAATAGAAAGGAATATGGTTCGGAATGGAAGGGAATATGGAATGGAATGGAATGTGGAATGGAATGGAATGCAATGTGGAATGGAATGTGCAATGGAATGGAAAGTGGAATGGATTATCGAATGAAATGGAAACGAATGTGGTACGGAATGCTGAATGAAATGGAAAGGAATGCGGAATGAAATTGAATGGAATGTTGAATGGAAAATGTAATGGTATGGATTGGAATGTGGAATGTAATGTGGAATGGAACGGGGTATGGAATGGAATATGGAATGGAATGTGGAATGGAATGTAGAATGAAATGGAACGGAATGCAATGTGGAATGGATTGGAATGGAAGGTGGAATGGAATGGAATGGAATGAAATGAAATGGATTGTGGAAGGGAATGGAATGGAATGTGGAATGGAACTTGGAATGGAATGGAATAGAATGAGGAATAGAGTGGAATGGGATGTGGAATGGAATGTGGAATGGAATGTGGAATGGAATGAAATGTAATGCGGAATGGAATGGAAAGGAATGTGGAATGGAATGTGGAATGGAATGGAAAGGAATGTGGAATGGAATGGAAAGGAATGTGTAAAGGAATGGAATGGAATGGAATGGAATGGAATGGAATGGAATCGAATCGAATGGGATGTGGAATGGAATGGAATGGAATGTGGAATGGAATCAAATGGAATGTGGAATGGGATATCGAATGGAATGTGTAATGCAGAGTAATGGAATGCAATGTGGAATGGAATGGAAAGGAATGTGGAATGGAATAGAATGCAGTCTGGAATAGAATGGAATGGAACGTGGAAAGGAATGGAATGCTATCTAGAATGCAATGTGGAAGGGAGTGAAATGGAATGTGGAATGGAATGTGGAATGGAATGGAATGGAATGGAATGTGAAATGGAAAGTGGTATGTGATGGAATAAAATGTGGAATGGCATGGAATGGAATATGTAATGGAAAGTGGAATGCAAGGTTGAATGGAATGGAATGGAACATGGAATGGGAGGTTGAGTAGAAAGTGGAATAGAATGGAAAGCAACGTGGAATGGAACGTGGAATGGAACATAGAATTGAAAGTGGAATGTTATGGAATGGAAAGTGGAACGGAAACTGGAATGGTACGTGGAATGGAACGTGGAATGTAATTGAATGTAACGTGGAATGGAATGGCATGGAATGTGGAGTGGAATGGGATGGAATTTGTAATGGAATGGAATGGAATGGTATTTGGAGTGCTATAGAATGGAATGGAATGGATTGTGGAATGGAATGGAATGGAATGTGGAATGGATTGGAATGGAAAGTGGAATGGAATGCAATGGAATATTGAATGCAATGGAATGGAATAAGTAAAGGAATTGAATGGAATGGAATTGAAGGGAATGGAATGTGGATTTGAAAGAAATGGAATGTGGAATGCAAACTGGAATGGCATAGAATGGAATGTGGAATGGAATGTGGAATGGAATGGAATGGAAAGTGGAATGGAATTGAATGGAATGTGGAATGGAATGTAGAATGGAAGGGAAAGAAATGTGGAATGGAATGTGGAATGGAATGGAATGTGGAATGGAACGGAATGGAATGTGGAATGGAAAGGAATAGAATGTGGAATTTAACGTGGAATGGAAAGTGTAATGGAATGGAATGGAATGTGTAATGGAACGCAGAATGGAATGGAAAGGAACGCGGAACGGAAGGTGGAATGTAACTTTGAATGGAAAGTGGAATGCAATGTGAAAGTGGAATGGAATGGAATGTGTTATGGAATGGAATGGAATGTGGAATGGAATTTGAAATGGAATGTGGAAAGGAATTCGGAACGGAATGGAATACAATGTGGAATGGAATGTGGAATGGAACGTGGAATGGAATGTTGAATAGAACGTGGAGTGGAAAGTGGAATGGAATGTGGAATGTGGAATGGAATGGAAAGGAATGTGGAATGGATTGGAATGGAATGTGTTATGGAATGGTATGGAAACTGGAATGGAATGTGGAATGGAACGTGGAATGAAATGCAATGCAATGTGAAATGCAATGTGGAGTGGAATGGACGGTGGAATGGAATGGAAAGGAATCTGGAATGGAATGGAATGGAATATGGAATGGAATGTGGGATGGAATGGAATGGAATGTGTAATGGAAAGGAATGGAATGTGGAATTTAACATGTCATAGAATGGAATGCAATGAGGAATGGAATGTGGAATGGAATATAATGGAATGGAATGTGAAATGGAATTGAATGGAACGTGGAATGGAATTGAATGGAATCTGGAAAGGAACATGGAATGGACGGGAAGGTGGAATGGAACGTCGAATGGAATGAAATGGAACATTGAATGCACCGTGGAAAGGAATGTGTAATCAAACGTGGAATGGAAAGTGAAACGGAATGTGGAATGTGGAATGGAATGGAATGGAATGTGTAATGGAATTGAATGGAATGGAAAGCATTGTGGAATGGAATGTGCAATGGAAAAGAACGGAATGTGGAATGCAATGTAGAATGGAATGGAATGCAATGTGGAATGGAATGCGGAGTGGAATGGAATGCAAAGAAGAATGGAACATGGAATGGAACGTGGAATGGAGTGGAATGGAATGTGGATTGGATTGGAATGGAATGGAATGTGGAATGGAATGGACTGTGGAATGGAAAGTGGATTGGAATGTGGAAAGGAGCGTGAAATGGAATGAAATGGAATGTGGAATGGAACATGTAATGGAACGTGGAAAGGAACATGGAAAGGAATGTGAAATTGAACTTGGCATGGAATGTGAAATGGAATGTGCAATGGAACGGAATGGAATGTGGAATGGAATATGGAATTTGGTGTTGAATGGACCGTGGAACGGAATGGAATGGAATGCGGAATGGAAAGTGGAATGGAATGGAATGGAATGGAATGGAATGGAATGTGGAATGGAATGGAATGGAATGTGGAATGGAATGAATGGAATGTGGAATGCACTGGAATGGGGAGCGGAATGGAATTTGGAATGGAATGTGGAATATAATGTGGAATGGAATTGATGGGAATGTGGAATGGCATGTGAGTTGGAATGCAATGGAATCTGTAATGGAAAGTCTAAATAAATGTAATGGAATGAGAATAGATTGTGGTCTGGAATGTGGAATGGAAATTGGAATGGACTGCGGAATGGAATGTGGAATGGAATGTGGAATGGAATGGAATGGAATGGAATGGAATGGAATGTGGAATGGATTGTGAAATGGTATGCAATGGAATGTGGAATGGAATGTGAAATGAAGTGCAATGCAATGAGAATGGAATGTGCAATGGAATGTGGAATGGAATGGAATCGAAAGTGGAATGGAACATGGAATGTAATCGAATGGAACGTGGAATGGAGAGTGGAATGGAAAGTGAAACGGAATGTGGAATGGAATAGAATGGAATGTGGAATGGAATGTGGAATGGAGTGTGGAATGGAATGTAATGGAATGTGGAATGGAATGTGGCAGGGAATTTAATGGAATGTGGAAAGCAAAGTGGATTGGAATGTGGAATGGATTGTGGAATTGAACGGAATAGAATGTGTAATGGAACGGAATAGAATGTGAAATGTAATGTGGAATGGATTGTGGAATGGAACTTGGAATGAAAGGCAATGGAGTGTGGAAAGGAACGTGGAATGCGATGGAATGGAAAGTGGAATGGAATGTGGAATGGAATTTGGAAAGGAATGGAGTGTAATGTGGAATGGAACGTGAAATGCAATAGAATTGAACATGGAATGTAATGTGGAATGGAACATGGCATGGAATATGGAATTGAAGGTGGTATAGAATGTGGAATGAAATGTGGAATGGAGTCTGTAATTGAGTGTGGAATGGAAAGTGGAATTGAATGGAATGGAAAGAAATGGAATGTGGAATGGAATGAAATGGAATGAGGAATGAAATGGAATTGAACATGGAAGGGAACGTGGGATGGAACGTGGAATGGAACGTGGAAGAGAGTGGAATTGAAGGTGGAAGGGAATGGAATGGAACATGGAATGGAATGGTAAGGAATGGAAAGGAATGTGGAATGGAATGGTGTAGAAGGTACATTGGAATATGGAATGGAATGGAATGTAAAATGGAATGGAATGGAATAGAATATGGAATTCAATGGAATGGAAGGAGGAATGGAAAGGAATGGAATATGGAATGTGATGGAATGAAGTGGAACGTGGAACGGAATGGAATGGAGTGTGGAATGGAATGTGGAATGGAATGGAATGGAACATGAAATGGAATATGTAATGGAACGTGGAGTAGAAAGTGGAATGGAAAGTGGAGTAGAACGTGAAATGGAATGGAATGGAATCTGGAATGGAATTCAATGGAATTTGGAATGGAATGGAATGGAATGTGGAACGCAATGGAAAGGAATGTGGAATGGAAAGTGGAATGGAATGGAATGGAATGTGGAATGGAATGGAAGGAATTGCGGAATGGGATTCAATGGAATGGAAGGTGGAATGGAATGGAATGGAAACGAATGCAATGGAATGTAGAGGGGAATGCAATGGAATGTAGAGGGGAATGCAATGGAATGTGGAATGGATTGGATTGGAATGTGGAATGGAATGCAATGGAATTGAATGTGGAAAGGAATGCAATGGAATGGAATGGAATGTGGAGTGCACTGGATGGGAATGTGCAATGGAATGTGGAATGGAATGGAATGGAATGTGGAATGGGAAGGATTGGCATGTGGAATGGAATGGAACGGAAAACGGGATGCAATGTAATGGTATGGAATATGGAATGGAATGGAATGGAATGGAATGTGGAAAGAAATGTAATGTAATGGAATCGAATGGAATGGAATGTTGAATGGAATGGAAAGCAATGTGGAATGGAATGTGGAATTGAATGGAATGGAAAGTGGAATCTAACGGAAAGCAATGTGGAATGGAATGTGGAATGGAATGGCATGGAAAGTGGAATGGAATAGAATGTGGAACGGAATGTGGAATGGAATTGAATGGAATGTGGAATGCAATGTGGAATGGAATGAAGTTGAATGCGAAATAGAATGGAATGGAATGGAATGGAATGCGGAATGCAAAGGAATCGGATGTGAAATGGAATGGAATGGAAGGTGGAATGGAATGGAATGGAGTGGTAAGTGGAAGGGAATGGAATAGAATGTTGAATGGAAAGTAGAATGGAATGTGGAATGGAATGTGGAATGGAAAGAAATGTGGAAAAGAATGGAATGGAATGTGAAATTGAAAGGAATGGAATCCAATGTGGAATGGAATGGAATGGAATGGAATGTTGAATGGAATTCAATGGAATTTTGGAATGGAATGGAATATAATGTGGAATGGAATGGAAAGGAATGTGCAATGGTTGTGCATTGGAAAGGAATGCAATGTGGAATGGAATGGAATGGACTGCGGAATGGAATGGAATTTTGTGGAATGTGGAAAGGAATGGAATGGAATTTGCAATGGAATGGAATGGAAAGGAATGGAATGGAATTTGAAATGGAATGAGTGGAATGTGGAATGGAATGGAACGGAACGTGGAATGGAATGCAATGGAGTGCTATGTGGAATGGAATGGAATGGAATGTGGAAAGGAATGTGGAATTGAATGTGCAATGCAATGTGGAATGGAATGGAGGGGAAAGTGGAATGGAAGGTTGAATGTAATGTAGTGAAATGCGGAATGGAATGCAGTGGAATGTGAAATGGGATGGAATGGAATATGGAATGGAATGTTGAATGGAATGGAATGGAATGTTGATTGGAATGTGGAATGGAATGGAATATGGAATGAAATGTAGAATATAATGGAACGGACGTGGAATGGAACGTGGAACACAATGAGGAATGGAATGGAATGGAAAGTGCCATGGAATGTGGAATGGAATGGAATGGAACGTGGAATTTAATGTGGAATGGAACGTGGATTGGAACGTGGAAGGGAATGTGGAAAGTACTGAGGAATGCAAAGTGCAATGGAACGTGGAATGGAACGTGGAATGGAACGTGAAATGGAACGTGGAATGGAATGTGGAATGTAACGTGGAATGGAACGTGGAATGGAAAGTGGAATGGAAAGTGGAATGGAGCATGGAATGGAATGTGGAATGAAACATGGAATGGAATGGAATGCAAAGTGGAATGGAAAGGAATAGAAGGTGGAAGGGAATTGAAAGGAATGTGGAAAGGTATGGAATGGAATGGAAAGTGGAATGGAATGGTTTTGTACGTAGAATGGAAAGTTGTATGGAATCGAATGGAATTTGGAATGGAATGTGGAATGGAATGGAATGGAATGTGGAATGGAATGTGGAGTGGAATGGAATGGATTGTGGAATGGAATGTGGAATGGAATGTGGAATGCAATGGAATGGAAATTGGAATTGAATGTGGAATGGTAAGGAATGAAAAGTGGTATGCAATGGAATGCAATGTGGAATGGAATGGAATAGAATGACGAATGGAATGGAGTGGAATGTGAAATGGAATGGATTAGAATTGTAAGGAATGTGAAATTTAATGGACTGGAATGTGGAATGGAATGTGGAATGGAATGTGGAACGGAATGGAATGAGGAATGGAGAGGAAAGGAATGGAATGGAATGTGGAACGGAATGGAAAAGAATGTGGGATGGAATTTGGAGTGGGATGCGTAATGGAATGGAATGGAACTGGCAATGAAATGGAAAGCAACGTGGAAGGGAATGCAGTGGAATGGAATGGAATGGAAAGTGGAATGGAATAAAATGGAATGGAATTTGAAATGGAATGGAATAGAATGTGAAACGGAGGGCAATGGAATGTGGATTGAAATATGGAATGAAATAGAATGGAATGTGAAATGGAATATGTAATGGAATGGAATGAAATGAGGAAAGGAACATGGAATGGATTGGAATGGAAAGTCGAATGGAACGTGGAACGGAATGTGGAATGGAACATGGAATGGAATGTGGAATTGTAAGAAATGGAACATGGAATGGAATAGAAGGGAATGTGTAAGGGAATAGAATGGAATGTGGAATGCAATGGAAAGGAATATAATGGAACGTGAATTGGAATGGAATTTGGAATGCAAAGTGGAATGGAATGGAATGGAATGTGGAATGGAATGAGGATTGGATTGGAATGGAATTTAGAACGTAATGTGGAATGGAATGGAATGGAATGTGGAATGGAATGTTATGGAATGGAATGTGGAATGGAATGGAATGTGGAATGCAATGCAATGCAATGTGGAACGGAATGGAATGGAATATGGAATGGAATGGAATATGGAATGGATTGGAATGGAATGTGGAATGGATTGGAATTGAACATTTAATGGAACATGGAATGTAACGTGGAATGGAAAGTGGAATGGAAAGGGTAATGGAAAATGGAATGTAACGTGGGAAGAAACGTGGAATGGAACGTTGACGGGAATTTAATTGAAAGTGGAATGGAGTGGAATGGAACGCCTAATGGAATGGAAAGGAATGGAATGCAATTCGGAATGGAATGAATTGGAATGTACAGTGGAATGTCGAATGGAATCGAATGAGAAATGGAATGGAATGGAATGTCGAATAGAATGTGGAATGGAATGGAATGTAATGAGGAATGGAATGTGGAATAGAATGGAATGCAATGTGGAACACAACGTGGAATGGAATGTGGAATGGAATGGAATGGAACGTGGAATGGAAAGTGGAATGAAACGTGGAATGGAATGGAATGCAAAGTGGAAAGTAATGGAATGGAAGGTGGAATGGAATGGAAGGGAAAGTGGAATGGAATGGAATGGAATGGAAGGGAAAGTGGAATGGAATGGAATGGAATCGAAAGTGGAATGGAATGCATTGGTACGTAGAAAGGAATGTTGAATGTAATGGAAGGGAATTTGTAATGGAATGAGAATGTAATGGAATAGAAGGTGGAAAGGAATGTGGAATGGAATGGAATGGAATTTGGAATGGAATGTGGAATGGAATGGAATGGAATGTGGTATACGTTGGAATGCAATGTGGAATGGAACGGAATAGAATGACAAATGGAATGGAATGGAATGTGGAATGGAAGGGATTGGAATTCAATGGAATGTGAAAAGGAATGGAATGGATTGTACAATGAAATGTGGAATGGAATGTAAATGAATGTGTAATTTAATGTTTAATGCAATGGAATGAAAGGAAAGGATTGTGGATGGAATGGCATGGAATGTGGAATGGAGTATGGAGTTGAATGCGGAATGGAATGGAATGGAATTTGGAAGGCTATGGAATGCAATGTTGAAGGGAATGTAATGAAATGTGGAATGGAATGTAATGAAATGTGGATTGGAATGAAATGGAATGGAATTTGAAATGGAATGGAATAGAATGTGGAACAGAATGGAATGGAATGTGGAATGGAATATGAAGTGGAATGTAATGAAATGTGGAATGGAAAGTGGAATGGAACGTGGAATGGAACGTGAAATGGAACGTGGAATGGAATGGAATGGAACAAAGAATGGAGTGTGGAATTGAATGAAAGGGAACTAGGAATTTAATGGAACGGAATGGGATGTGGAATGGAATGGAATGGAATGTGGAATGGAATGGAATGGAATGTGGAATGGAATGGAAGGGAATGTGGAATGGAATGGAAGTGAATGTGTAATGGAATGGAGGGGAATGTGGAATGGAATGGATTGGAATGTGAAATGGAATGTGGAATTAAACGTGGAATGGAATGTAACGGAATTTGGAATGTAATGTGGAATGTAATGTGAAATGGAATGGAATGGAATGTGGAATGGAAAGTGGAATGAAATGCTATGGAATGTGGAAGGCAATGCAATGCAACGTGGAATGGAATGGAATATGGAATGCAATGGAATGGAATGCCGAATAGATTCGAACTGAACATGGAATGGAACGTGGGATCGAACGAGGAATGAAACATGGAACAGAATGTGGAAGGGAATGGAATTGAAGGTGGAATAGAATTGATTGGAATGTGGAATGCAATGGAAAGTAATTGAATGGAATATGGAATGGAATGGATTGGAATGTAGACTGGAATATGGAATGGAATGGACTGGAATGTAGAGTGGAATATGGAATGGAATGTGGATGGAATGTGGAAGGGAATGGAATGTGGAATGGAATATGGAATGGAATTGAATGCAATGTTGAATGGAATGGAATGGAATGCGCAATGGGATGTGGAATGGAATGGAATGGAATGTGAAATGGAATGGAATGGAATGTGGAATGGATTGTGGAATGGAATGTGTAATGCAATGGAATGGAACGTGTAAAGAAACTTGGAATGGAACGTCGAATGGAACGTCGAGTGGATGGTGGAATGGAACGTGAAATGGAACGTGGAAAGAAACGTAGAATGGAACGTGGAATGGAACGTGGAATGGAAAGTGGAATGTCACGTGCAATGGAATGGAATGGAACGTGGAACAGAACGAAATGGAACTTGGATTGCAATGGAATGGACTGTGGAATGGAATGGAATGGAATGTAGAATGGAATGGAATGGAATGTGGAATGGAATGTGGAATGAAAAGCAATGGATCATAGAATAGAATGGAATCTATATGGAATGGAATGGAATGAAGTGTGGAACTGAATGGAAAATGGAATGGAATATGGAATAGAATGGAATGGAAAATGGAATGGAATGTGGAATGGAGCGGAATGGAATGTGGATTGGAATGGAATGGAATGTGTAATGGAATGTGAAATTTAATATGGAAAGGAATGAAATTCAATGTGGAAAGGAATGTGGAATGGAATGGAATGAAATGGGGAATGGAATGTAAAATGGAACGTGAAATGCAATGTGGAATGTAATGTGAAATGGAATGGAATGGAATATGGAAAGGAAAGTGGAATGAAATGCAATGGAATGTGGAACGCAATGCAATGCAAAGTGGAATGGAATGGAATATGGAATGCAATGGAATGCAATGGAATTGAATGCGGAATAGACTGGAATTGAACATGGAATGGAACGTGGGATGGAAAGTGGAATGAAACTTGCAATGGAATGTGGAAGGGAATGGAATGGAAGGTGGAATGGAATTGATTGGAATGTGCAATGCAATGGAAAGGAATTCAATGGAATATGGAATGGAATGGATTGGAATGTAGAGTGGAATATGGAATGGAATGTGGAATGGAATGTGGAATGTAATGTAATGTGGAAGGGAATATGGAATGGAATTGAATGCAATGTTGAATGTAAAGGAATGGAATGTGCAATGGCATGTGGAATGGAATGGAATGGAATGTGAAATGGAACGGAATGTGGAATGGATTGTGGAATGGAATGTGCAATGCAATGGAATGGAACCTGGAATGAAACGGGGAATGGAACATGGAATGGAACGTTGAGTGGATAGTGGAATGGAACGTGAAATGGAACGTGGAATGGAACGTGGAATGGAAAGTGGAATGGAACGTGGAATGGAAAGTGGAATGGAACATGGAATGGAATGGAATGCAACGTGGAAAAGAACGAAATGGAACTTGGATTGCAATGGAATGGACTGTGGAATGGAATGGAATGGAATGAAGAATGGAATGGAATGGAATGTGGAATGGAATGTGGAATGAAAAGGAATGGATCATAGAATATAAAGGAATGGTACGCGGAATGGAATGGAATGCAATGTGGAATTGAATGGAATATGGAATGGAATATGGAATGGAATGTGGAATGGAGTGGAATGGAATGTGGATAGGAATGGAATGGAATGTGGAATGGAATGTGAAATTTAAAGTGGAAAGGAATGAAATTCAATGTGGAAAGGAATGTGGAATGCAATGGAATGAAATGGGGAATGGAATGTAAAATGGAATGTGAAATGGAAAGTGGAAAGGAATGTGCAATGGAATGAGGAATGGAATGGAATGTGGAACGGAATGGAATGGAAAGTGGAATGGAAGGGAATTAAATGGAATGGAGAGTTGAATGGAATGGAATGGAATGGAATGTGGAATGGAAAGTGGAATGGAATGGAATGGAAATTGGAGTGGATTGCAATGGAATGTGGAATGGAAAGTGGAATGGAATGGAAAGGGACGTGGAATGGATTGGAATGAAAAGAGGAAAGGAATGGAATGGAACGTGGAATGCAATGCGTAATGGAACGTGGAATGGAATGGAATGGAATGTGGAAAGGAATGGAATGGAAGGGAATGTGGAATGGAATAGACTCGAATGTGGAATAGAATGTGGAAAGGATTGGAATTGAATGTGGAATGGAATGTGGAATGGAATGGAATAGAATGTGGAATGGAATGTGGAATGAAATGTGGAATGGAACGTGGAATGGAATAGAATGGAAAGTGGAATGGATAGTGGAATGGAAAGTGGCATGGAATGGAATGGAATGTGGAATGGAATGGCGTGGAATGTGAAATTGTACGTGGAATGTATTGGAATGGAATGTGGAGTGGAATGGAATGGAACGTGGAATGAAATGGAATGAAACGAGGAATGGAATGGAACGTAATGTGGAATGGAATGTGGAATGGAACGTTGAATGGAAAGCAATGGAATGTAGAATGGAATGGAATGGAAGGGAAGGTGGAATGGAATGGTCCCGAATGTGGAATAGAATGTGGAATGGAATGGAAAGGAATGTGGAAAGGAATGTGGAAAGGAATGGAATGGAATGTGGAATGTGGAATGGAATGCAATGGAATGTGGAATGGCATGAAGAGAATGTGGAATGCACCGTGGAATGGAATTGAATGGAATGGAAAGTGGAATAGAATGGCATTGAATGGAAAGTGTAAAAGAAGGGAATGTGGCATGGAATGGAATGGAACATGGAATGGAATGTAAAATGGAATGGAATGGAATGCAATGCAATGGAATGGAATATGGAATGGAATGTGGAATGGAATAGACTGGCAGGTGGAATGGAATGGAATGGAATGTGGAATGGAATATGGAATGGGATGCAATGGAATGGAAAGTGGAATGGAACGGAATGGAATGTGGAATGGAATGGAATGGAATGTGTAATGGAATGCAATGTGGAATGGAATGGAATGCAATGTGGAATGGAATGTAATGCAATGAGGAATAGAATGAATTTAATGTGGAATGGAATATAGAATAGAATGGAATGGAATATGGAATGGAACGTGAAATGGAATGTGGAATGGAATGGAATGGAATGTGGAATAGAATGGAATTGAAGTTCGAATGGAATGTGTAATGAAATGGAATGGAAACAGGAATGGAATGGAATGGAATGTGTAATGGAACGTGCAATGGAATGTGGAATGGAATGGAAAGGAATCTGGAATGGAATGTGGAATAGAATGAATTTAATGTGGAATGGAATATAGAATACAATGGAATGGAATGGGGAATGGAACGTGAAATGGAATGTGGAATGGAATGGAATGGAATGTGGAATAAAATGGAATGGAAGTTCGAATGGAATGTGTAATGAAATGGAATGGAAACTGGAATGGAATGGAATGGAATGTGGAATGGGACGTGCAATGGAATGTGGAATGGAATGGAAAGGAATCAGGAATGGAATGTGGAATGGAGTGTAAAGGAAGTTCGAATGGAATGTGGAATGAAATGTAATGGAATGGAATGGAATGTGGAATGGATGGTGGAATACAACGTTGAATCGAATGCAATGGAATGTGGAATGGAAATGAAAGGAATGTGGAATTGAACGTAGAATGTATTGGAATGGAATGTGGAGTGGAATGGAATAGAAATTGGAATGGAATGTTTAATGGAATGCGCAATGGAATGTGGAAAGTGATGGAATGGAATGTGTAATGGAATGTGGAAAGGAATCTGTAATGTAACGTGGAATGGAACGTGGAATGGAACATGGAATGGAAAGAGAAAGGGAAAGGAATGGAACCTGGAGTAGAATGCAGAATGTAAAGTGGAAAGGAAAGTAGAATGTAACATGGAAGGCAAAGTGGAATGGAAAGGAAAGCAACGTGGAATTGAACGTGGAATGGAATGTGAAAGGTAATGGAATGTGGAATGGCATGAAGAGAATGTGGAATGGAACGTGGAATGGAATTGAATGGAATGGAAAGTGGAATGGAATGCAATTGAATGGAAAGTGGAAAAGAATGGAATGTGGAATGGAATGGATTGGAACGTGGAATGGAATGTAAAATGGAATGGAATGGAATGCAAAATGGAATGGAATGTGGAATGGAATGTGAAACGGAATGGAATGAAAATTGCAAAGGAATGTGGAATGGATTGGAATGGAATGTGGAAAGGAATGGCGTTGATTGTGGAATGGAATGGAATGCAATGGAATGGAAAGTGGAATGGAATGGAATGGAACGTGAAAAGAAGGGAATGGAATACAGAATGGAAAGGAAAGTAATGGAATGTGGAATGGAATGTGGAAAGGAATGCAGAATGGAAAGGAATGGAATGTGGACTGGAATGGAATGGAATGGAATGGAATGTGTAATGTAATGGAATGGAAAGTGGAATGGAATGAAATGGAATGTGCATAGGAATGGAATGGAAGGTGGAATGTCATGGAATGGAATGTTGAATGGAATGGAATGGAAGGTGGAATATCATGGAATGGAATGTTGAATGGAATGGAATTGAATGTGGAATGGAATGGAAATGAATGTAATGTGGAATGGAATGTGGAATTGAATGTGGAATGGAAAGGAATGGAAGGTGGGATGGAATGTAGAATGGAATGGAATGGAAAGTGGAATGCAATGGAATTTGGAATGGAATGGAATGTGGAATGCAATGGTATGGAATGTGGAATGGAATGGAATGGAATGGAATGTGGACTGCAACGGAATGGAATGGAATGAAATGTTTAACGGAAAGGAATGGAACATAGAATGGAATGGAATGAAATGTGGAGTGGAAAGGAATGCAATGTGGAATGGAATGGAACGTGAAATTGAATGGAAAAGGATGTGGCTAGAAATGGATTGTAATGCGAATTTGCATGTAATGGAATGTGGAATGGAATTGAAAGAAATGGAGTGTGGAGTGGAATACTATGGAATGGAATACAATGTGTAATGGAATGAAATGGAAAGTGGAATGGAATGTAATGGAATGGAATGGAATGTGGAATGGAAAGTGGAATTGAATGTGGAATGGAATGGAATGTTGGACGGAATGTGGAATGGAATGGAATGGAAAGTGGAATGCAATGGAATTTGGAATGGAATGGAATGTGGAATGCAAGGTGGTATGTAAAGGAATCGAATGAGGAATGGGAAGGAATGGAACGTGGCATGGAAAGGAATGGAATGTGGAATGGAATGGAATGCAATGTGGAATGCAATGGAATGGAATGTGGAAAGGAAAGTGGAATGGAAGAGAATGGAATGTGGAATGGAATGGAATTGAATGTGGAATGGAAAAGATTGGTATGTGGAATGTAATGAAATGCAGAATGGAACGTCAAGCGGAATGGAATGGAACGTGCAATTGAATGTCATGGAACGTGGAATGGAATGGAGTGGAACCTGGAATGTGATGGAATGGAAAGTGGAATGGAATGGAATGGAAAGTGGAATTGTATGGAATTGAACGTGGAATGGAATGTGGAATGGAATGCAATGGAATGTGGAAAGGAACGTGGAATGGAATGTGGAATGGAATGGAAAGGAAAGTAGAGTGGAATGGAGTGGAATGTGGAGTGGAATGTGAATTGAATGAGGAATGGAATCGAATGTAATGGAAAGGAATGGAATGTGGAATGGAATGCAATGGAACATGGAATGGAAAGTGGAAAGGAATGGAATGGAACGTGGAATGGAATGGAATGGAACGTGGAATGGAAAGTAACGGAACGTGGAATGGAAAGGAATGGAATGTGGAATGGAATGGAATGGAATGGAATGCGGAATGGAATGGAATGGAATGTGGAATGAAACGCGGAATGGAATGGAATGGAATGGAGTGGAATGTGGAATGGAATGGAATGGAATGTGGAATGCAGTGGAATGGAATGTGGAATGGAATGTGGAATGGTATGTGGAATGGACTGGAATGGAATGAATGGAATGTGGAATAGAATAGAATGGAACGCGGAAAGAAATAGGAAATGGAATGTGGAATGGAATGTGGAATGGAATCGAATAAAATTCATTGGAATGTGGAACGGAATGGAATGAAATGGAATGTGGAATGGAATGGAATGTGTACGTGAATGGAAGGCAAAATGCAATGGAATGAGGAATGGAATGTTTCGAATGTGGAATGCAATGTGGAATGGAATGGAATGGAATCAAAAGGAATATGGAATGGAATGGATTGGATTGTGGAATGGAATGTAATGGAATTTGGACTGGAATGGAATGGAATGTGCAATGGAATGTGGAATGGAATAGAATGGAATGCGGAATGGAATGGCATGGATTGTGGAATGGAATGCAATGGAATTTAATGTGGAATTCAATGGAATGGAATGGAATGGAATATGGAATGGAATGTAATAGATTGGAATGTGGAATTTAACGGAATGGAACGGAATGGAATGCAATGGAATGTGGAATGGAATGGAAGGGAATGTGGAATGCAAAGTGAAATGGAATGGAATGGTTTGTGGAATGGAATGGAATGTAACGTGGAATGGAACGTCGAATGGAAAGAATATAGGAATGAGGAATGGAATGTAGAATGGAATGGAATGAAATGTGCTATGGAATGGAATGTTAAGGAATGCGGAATGGATTGGAATGTGATGGGCAATGGAATGGAATGGAATGTTGAATGCAATGGAATGGAAATTAATGGAATGTGGAATGGAATGGAATGGAATGGAATGGATTGGAAAGGAAAGGAATGGAATGCGGAATAGAATGTGGAATGGAATGGAACAGAATGGAATGGAATGGAATGTGCAATGGAATGAACTTGAATTTGGAAAGGAATGGAATGGAATGTGGAATTGAATAGAATGTAATCTGGAATGGAATGAAATGGAATGGAATATGGGTTGGAATGTAATAGAATGTGGAATGGATTGGAATGGAATGTGGAATAGAATGGGAAGGAATGTGGAATGGAATGGAATGGAATGGAATGGAATGTGGAATGGAATGGAATGGAATGTGGAATGGAATGGAATGGAATGGAATCTGGAATGGAATGGAATTGAATGGAATGTGGAATGGAATGGAATGGAATGTGGAATGGAATGGCATGGATTGTGGAATGGAATTGAATGTAATATGAAATGGAATGCAATATAATGTGGAATGGAACATGGAATGGAAAGAATAGAGGAATACGGAATGGAATGTGGAATGGAGGGGAATGGAATGTGGAATGGAATGGAATGGAATGGAATGGAATGGAATGGAATGCGGAATGGAATGTAATGGATTGGATTGGAATGGAATCGAATGGAATGGAATGTGGAATGGAATGGAATGGAATTGAATGGAATGCGGAATGGAAAGGAAAGGAATGTGGAATGGAATGTGGAATAGAATGGAAAGGAATGTGGAATGGAAAGGAATGGAATTTGAAATGGAATGAATGGAATGTGGAAGGGAATGGAATGGAAAGTGGAATGGGATGTGGAATGGAACGGAACGTGGAATGGAATAGAATGTGGTATGGAATGTGGAATGGAATCCAATGCAATGTGGAATGGAATGTGGAATGGAAATTAATGGAATGGAATGTGGAATGGAATGGAATGTGGAATGGAATGGAATGGAATGTAGCATGGAATGGAATGTAACTGAAAGGAATATGAACTGGAATGGAATTTACTGGAATGTGGAATGGAATGTGGAATGGAATGCAATGGATGGTGGAATGGATTGTGTAATGGAATGGAAAGGAATATAGAATGGAATGCGGAATGGAATGGAATGGAATGTTGAATGGAACGTGGAATGAAACTTTAGAATGGAACGTGGAATGGAACGGAATGTGGAATGGAATGAAATGGAATGTGGAATGGAATGGAAGGAATGTGGAATGCAATGGTATGGAATGTGGAATGGAATGGAATGGAATGGAATGTGGACTGTAACGGAATGGAGTGGAATGAAATGTGGAACGGAATGGAATGGAACATAGAATGGAATGGAATGGAATGTGGAGTGGCAAGGAATGCAATGTGGAATGGAATGGAACGTGAAATTGAATGGAAAAGGATGTGGCTAGAAATGGATTGTAATGCGAATTTGCATGTAATGGAATGTGGAATGGAATTGAATGAAATGGAGTGTGGACTGGAATACTATGCATTGGAATAGAATGTGTAATGGAATGGAATGGAAAGTGGAATGGAATGTGGAATGTAATGTAATGGAATGGAATGGAATGTGGAATGGAATGTAATGGAATGGAATGGAATGTGGAATGGAATGTGGAATGGAATGGAATGGAATGTAAAGTGGAATGTAAAGTGGAATGGAATGGAATGGAATGTGGAATGGAATGTGGAATGGAATGGAATGGAATGGAATGGAACGTGGAATGGAACATGGAATGGAAAGTATAATGGAATGGAATGGAACTGAATGCAATGGAAAGAGGAGTGGAATAGAATGTGGAATGGAATGTGGAATCGAATGGAATATAATGGTTGGAATAGGTTCCATATTACATTCAATTCCATTCCACTTTCCATTCCACTTTCCATTGGATTCAATTCCCCTTACTATTCCATTTAATTCCACATTCCATTCCATTCCATTACACATTCTATTCCACATTCCATTCCATTCAATTCAACCTATTGGAAACTCTATTCCTTTCCATTCCATTCCACATTCCATTCCGCATTCAATTCCATTCCATTCCACATTCCATTGGACATTCCATTGCATTCCATTCCACATGCCTTTCCATTGCATTCCACTCCACATCCCTTTCCATTGCATTCCACGTTCCATTCTAGTCCATTCCACTTTCCTTACCACGTTCCATTTCAGGTTCCATTCCACTTTCCAATTCACATGCCATTTCACTTACCCTTCCAATCCATTCCAATTTCCATTCCTCATTCCATTCCATTCCATTCCACATTCCATTCCATTCCATTCTACATTGCAGTCCACATTCCATTCCACATTCCAGTCCAGATTAGATTCCATTCCATTCCACTTTCCATTCCATTCCACCCCATTCCATTCCAGATTCCATTCTGGATTCCATTCCTTTCCATTCCTTTCCATATTCCATTCCATTCCATTCCACATTCCATTCCATTCCATTCCACATTCCATTCCATTTCATTCCATTCCACATTCTATTCCCATCCACTTTCCGCTCCATTCCATTCCACATTCCTTTCAGTTCCATTCCATTCCATTCCACTTTCCATTCCATTCCACATTCCATTCCACTTCATTGCATTCCACATTCTATTCCATTCCACAATCCATTCCATTTCATTCCATTCCACATTATATTCCATTCCATATTTAACTGCATTCCATTCCACATTCCATTGAATTCCATTCCATTCCATTCCAGTTTCTATTCCATTCCACATTTCACTGCACATCATTCCGCATTCCCTTCAGTTCCATTCCATTCCATTCCACATTCCATTCCATTCCATTCCACATACCATTCTACATTCCACTCCGTTCCTTTCCTCGTTCCATTCCACATTCCATTCCATATTCCATTCCATTCCGCTTTCCATTCCATTGCACATTAGTTTCCATTCCACATTCCATTCCATTCCACACCATTCCCTTCGTTTCCATTCCATTCCATTCCACATTCCACTTCATTTATTACACATTGCATTCCATTACTTTCCACATTGCATTCCATTACTTTCCACATTGCATTACATTCCATTCTATTCCACATTCATTTCCATTCCATTCCACATTCAATTCCATTCCATTCCACATTCCATTTCATTGCATTCCATTCCATTCAATACTACATTCCATTCCATTCCACATTCCTTTCCATTCCATTCCATTCCATTCCACATTCCATTCCATTCCATTCAAATTCCATTCCACATTCCATTCCATTCCATTCCACATTACCTTCCACATTCCCTTCCTAAGTCCCTTTGACATTCCATTCAATTCCATTCCACATTCCAATCCATTCCATTCCACATTCCATTGCACATTTGATTACTTTCCTTTCCACATTCCATTGCGTTCCATTCCACATTCCATTCCACGTTCCATTCTATTCCTTTCCATCTTCCATTCCACCTTCCATTCCATGTTCCATTCCACGTTCCACTCCACGTTCCATACCATTCCATTACACCGGCCATTCCACCTTCCATTCCACATTCCATTCCGTTCCATTCCATTACACCGGCCATTCCACCTTCCATTCCACATTCCATTCCGTTCCATTCCATTCCATTCCAGTCCGCTTTCCATTCCATTCCTTTCCACATTTCTTTCTATTCCATTCCACGTTAGATTACTCATACCATTCCACATTCCTTTACATTCCTATCCACGTTTAATTCCATTCCATTCCACTTTCCACTTTCATTCCATTCCACGTTGCATTTCATTCAATTTTAAATTCCATTCCGCTTTATATTTCAAATTCCATTCCACTCCATTCCACTGCATTCCACAATCCATTCCATTCTATTCCACGTTCCATTCCTTTCCGGATTCCATTCCATTCCATTCCACATTCAATTCCATTCCATTCCATTCCACAGTCCATTTCATCCCATTCCACATTCCATTCCACCTTCCATTACATTAAATTCAATTCCGTATTCCTTTTCAACCCATTCCACATTCCATTCCGCATTCCATTCCATTCCATTCTAGATTCCATGCCACCTTGCATTCCATTCCATTCCAGATTCCATTCCATTCCATTAAACCTTCCGTTGTAAACCAGTCCGCATTCCGTTAAATTCCATTCCACATTCCATTACATTCCATTCCATTCGATTCCACATTCAATTCCTTTCGATTCTATTCCATAATCCATTCCATTCCATTACACCATCCATTCCATTCCATTCCACAATCCATTCCACTTTCCACTCCACGATCCATTCCATTCCATTCCGCATTCCATTCCATTCAATTGCACATTAAACTCCATGATGCATTGCATTCCATTCCACATTCCAATATATTCCATTCCACATTGATTTCCACTTTCCGTTCCACGTTTCATTTCATGTTCCATTCCATTTCATTCCACATTCTATTCCACATTCCATTCCACATTCCAATCCATTCTATTCCATTCCTCTAAACATTCCATTCAATTCCATTCCACATTCTACGTTCTATTCCACATTCCACGTTCTATTCCACATTACATTCCATTCCATTTCCCCTTCAGTTCCACATTCCTTTCAACATTCCTTTCGATATTCCATTCCATTACATTCCACATTCCTTTGCACATTCCATTCCATTCCGCATTCCATTCCACATTCCATTCCATTCCATGCCGCATTCCATTCCATTCAATTGCACATTAAATTCCACATTTCTTTCCCTTCAATTCCACATTCCCTTCCATTCGATTCCATTCCACACCACATTCATTCCATTGCACATTCCATTCCATTCCATTGCACTTTCCATTCCTTTCATTTCCACAATCCATTCCATATTCCATTTCATTATATTCCACATTCCATTACACATTCCAGTACACATTCCTTTCCACATTCCATTCTATTCCATTCCATTCCACATTCCATTCCATTACATTCCACTTTGAATTCCGTTCCATTTAACGTTGCATTCCATTCCAATCCATATTCCAATCCATTCCATTCCACATTGCATTCCTTTCCAATTCACATTCCTTTCCATTATATTGCAGATCCCGTTCCATTCCACTTTCCATTCCTTTTCATTCCTCCATTTCACATTCCATTCCATTGCATTCCACATTCCATTCCATTCTATTCCACATTCTAATCCATTCCATTCCACATTCCCTTCCATATTCCATGCCATTCCATTCCACATTCCATTCCTCATTAAACTACATTCCGTTCCACATTCCATTCCATTCCATTCCACTTTCTATTCCACATTCCATTCCTTTCCGTTCCACATTCCATTCCACATTCCATTCCGCATTCCATTCCATTCTATTTCACATTCCGTTCCACATTCCATTCCATTCCATTACACATACCATTCCATTCCATTCCAGATTCCATTCCATTCCTTACAATTCCACTTTGCATTCCACATCCCATTACATTCCCCATTCTTTTTCATTCCACATCGCATTCCATTCCATTCCGCAATTTCGCAATCAATTCAATTCCATTCCACATTCCGTTCCATTCCATTGCACATTCCATTCCTTTCCTTTCCACTATCCATTCCATATTCCATTCCATTACATTCCACATTCCATTACACATTCCAGTACACATTCCCTTCCACATTCCATTCTATTCCATTCCATTCCACATTCCATTCCATTACATTCCACTTTGAATTCCGTTCCATTCCACGTTGCATTCCATTCCAATCCATATTCCAATCCATTCCATTCCCCATTGCATTCCTTTCCAATCCACATTCCTTTCCATTATATTGAAGATCCCGTTCCATTCCACTTTCCATTCCTTTTCTTTACTCCATTTCACATTCCATTCCATTGCATTCCACATTCCATTCCATTCGATTCCACATTCTAATCCATTCCATTCCACATTCCCTTCCATATTCCATGCCATTCCATTCCACATTCAATTCCATTAAATTCCACCATCCATTCCGCACACAATTCCACATTCCATTCCACATTCCATTCCGTTCCATTACACATTCCATTCCAAGTTCAATTCCACATTCCATTCCACGTTCCATTCCACGTTACATTCTACTTTCCATTCCACTGCATTTCACGTTCCGTTCCACATTCCAATCCATTCCAAGTTACATTCCACATTCCATTCCACGTTCCAATACATTCCATTAAACGTTCCATTCCACAATCCCTTCCACGTTCCAGTGCTTGCCATTCCACATTGCATTCCACATCCCACTGCATTCCATTCCAAGTTCCATTCCACTCTAAATTCCCCATTGCATTCCAATTACATTCCGTTCCATTCCACGTTCCATTTCACAATCCTTTACACATTCCACACAATCCTCTACACATTCCATTACACATTCCATTCCATTACATTCCACATTGCATTCCATTCCATTCCACATTCATTTCCATTCCACATGCCATTCAATTCCATTCCATTCCATTCCAAATTCCATTTCACTTTCCATTGCATCCCACACAACATTCCTTTCCACATTCCATTCCATTCCATTACACGTTCCATTCCAAGTTCCATTCCATGCTCCATTCAATTCCATTCCACTTTCGATTCCTTGGGCCATTCCACGTTCCATTCCACGATTCACTCCATTGAATTCCACTTTCCCTTCCATTCCTTTGCAGGTTCCATTCCATTCTATCCCATCCCATTCCTTATTCCATTCCATCCCATTCCATTCCACATTCCATTCTATTCCAATACTTTCCTCATTACACTCCATTCCATTCCACAGTGCATTACATTCATTCCTTTCCATTTTACATTCCATTCCATTCTCCATTCAATTCCATTCCATTCCACATTTCATTGCATTCCGTTTCACATTCCATTACATATTCCATTACATTCCATTCTACTTTCCATTACATTGCTTTCCATTCCATTCCACATTCCATTCCATTCCATTCCATTCCACATTCCATTCCATTCCATTCCACATTCCTTTCCACATTTCATTCCATTCCATTCCATTCCACATTCCTTTCCATTCCATTCCACATTCCCTTTTATTCAATTTCACATTCCATTCATTTACTTGGCATTCCACATTCCATTCCGTTCCATTTCGCATTCCATTCCATTCCATTCGATTCTCTTCCACATTCCATTCCATTCCATTCTATTCAACATTACTTTCCCATTTATTCTACATTCCATTCAATTATATTCGACATTGCATTCCCATTCCATTCCATTCCATTCCACATTCCATTCCGTTCAATTCCACATTCCATTCCACATTCCATTCCATTCTATTCCGCATTCCATTCCATTCCATTCCTCTTTCCATCGCATTCCATTACGTTCCAATCCATTCCACATGCATTCCATTCCATTCCGTTCCACTTTCCTTTCCATTCCATTGTAAATTCCATTCAATTTCATTCCATTCCGTTTCATATTCCATTCCACATTCCATTCCTATCCATTCCACAATCCACTCCACATCCCATTCCCTTCCATTCCAATCCATTCCACAATCCATTCCACATTCCATTCCGTTTCACTTTCCATTCCATTCCATTCCACATTCCATTCCATTCCATTCCTCATTCCATTTCATTGCATTTCGCATTAAATTCCATTCCATTCCATTCCATTCCATTACATTACATTCCTCATTCCACTCCATTGCATTCCATTCGACATTCCATTCCTTACAATTCCACATTCCATTCCATTCCATTCCGAATTCCATTCAATTCCTTTCCTCATTCCATTACATTCCATTCGACACTCCATTCCATTCCATTCCATTCCATATTCAATGCCATTCCATTCCACTATCAATTATATTCCATTCCATTCCACATTCAATTCCATTCCATTCCACATTCCAATGCTTTCCATTCCACATTGCATTCCGTTTCATTCCATTCCACATTCCTTTCTATTGCATTCCATTGCACATTCCATTCCCCATTCCATTACATTCAATTCTACATTCAATTCCATTCCATTCCATATTCCATTCCATTCCAAATTCCATTCCATTCCATTCTATCCCAGATTCCAATCCATTCCATTGCACTTTCCATTCCATTCCATTCCATTCCACTTTCAATTACATTGCATTCCACTTTCCACTCCATTCCATTCCTTTCTATATTCCATTACTTTGCATTCCACATTCCATTCCGTTCCATTGCATTCTACATTCCATTTCACATTCCATTCATTTCCACATTCCATCCATTTCGTTCCATTTTCCATTCCATTCCTTTCCACATTCAATTCCATTCCATTCCACATTCCATTCTATTCAATTCCATTCCATATTCCATTCCATTCCACATTCCATTCCATCCCATTCTACAGAATTCCACATTCCATTCCATATTCCATTCCTCTGCATTCCACATTCCACTCTATCCCATTCCATTGAATTCAACATTCCATTCCACATTCCATTCCATTCAATTCCATATTCCATTGCATTCCATTCCACATTGCATTTCATCCCATTCCATTACACATTCCATTCCATGACATTCATTTCAATATTCCATTGCATTCCATTCCACAGTGAATTCCATTCCATTCCATTCCACAATCTATTCCATTCCATTCAATTCCATTGCACATTCTATTTCATATTCCATTACATTCAATTCCTCATTCCATTCCATTCTGTTCCACTTTACATTACATTCGATTCCACATTCCTTTAATTTTCGTTATACATTCCATTCCATTCCTTTCCATTCAAACCCAAATTCCATTCCACATTCCGTTCCATTCCATTCCTAATTCCATTCCATTCAATTCCACATTCCATTGCATTCCATTACACATTTCATTCCATTCCATTACATTCCATTCCACATTGCATTCCATTTCATTCTACATTGCATTCCTTTCCAATGCACACTGCATTCAATTCCATTAAATTCGACATTCCTTTCCATCCACTCCATTCCATTCCAGAATCCATTCCACATTTCATTCCATTCCATTCCACATTCCATTCCATTCCTTTCCACATTTCATTCAATTCCGTTCCACATTCCATACCATTCCACATTGCATTCCATTCCATTCCATTCCACATTCCATTGCACTCCAATCCATTCAATTGCACATTCCATTCCATTGCATATTCCATTCCACATTCCATTACATTCAGTTCCACATTCCATTCCATTCCATTCCGCATTCCATTCCATTCCAGTTTCCACTCCATCCCACATTCCATTCCATTCCTTTCCGTTCATTTCCAAATTGCATTCCACATTCGAAATATTCCATTCCACATTCGATTCTATTCCATTCCACATTCCACTCTATTGCATTCATTTCCATATTCCATTCCATTTCATTCCACTTTCCATTGCATTCCATTCTGTTCCACATGCCATAGTGAATTCCATTCCCTGCCATTCCGCGTTCCATTCCACTCCATTCTACATTCTATACCACATTGCATTCCAAATTCCATTCCACATTCTATTCCACATTCTATTCCAAATTCCATTCCACATTCTATTCCACATTCTATTCCAAATTCCATTCCTCATTCCATTCCACATTCCGATCCATTCCATTCCATTCCACTCCACAATTCATTCCACATTTCATTCCAATCCACGTTACATTCCACATTACATTCCACGTTCCTTTCCACTTTCTATTCCAAATTCCATTCCATTCAATTCTGCATTCCATTCCACGTTGCATTCTATTCCTTTCCACACTCCATTCCACATTCCAATCCATTCCATTCCACATTCCTTTTCTCATTTCATTCCACGTTCGATTCCATGTTATATTCCACATTGCATTCCACATTCCATTCCACTTTCCATTCATTTCCATTCCACATTCCCTTCCACGTTCCATTCCATTCCTTTCCACATTCCGTTGCATTCCATTCCACATTCCAAAACATTCGATTCCACTTTCCATTCCATTCGATTCCACAATCCATTCCTTTCCGTTCCACATTCCATTCCATTCCATTCCATTCCGCATTCCATTCCAATCCATTCCATTCTATTCCTCATTCCATTCCATTCCATTCTATTCCAATTTCCATTCCATTCCGCATTCCATTCCAATCCATTCCATTCTATTCCTCATTCCATTCCATTCCATTCTATTCCACTTTCCATTCCATTCCATTGCACATTCCATTCAATTACATTCCACATTCCATTCCACATTGCATTCCACATTCTATTCCACGTTGCATTCCACCTTCAATTTCACATTCCATTACATTCCATCCCAAATTCCATTTCTCATTCCTTTCCACATCATTCTACATTCCATTCCACGTACCGTTCCATTTCATTCCAACTTCCATTCCACGTTCCATTTCAAGTTCCATTCCACGTTCTTTTCCACTTCCCATTCCACATTCCATTCCATTCGATCCATGTTCCATACCATTCCATTCCATTCCATTCCACACTCTCTTCCATTGCATTCCACATTTCATTCCACGTTCCATTCCACCTTAAATTCCATTGCACTCCACATTCCATTTCAGTCTCCATTCCACATTCCATTCCACCTTCCATTTAGTTCCTTTCCACATTCCATTCCATACTCCATTCCACATTTCATTCCACATTCCATCCGTTCCATTCCACATTCCACTCCACACTCCATTCCTCATTCCATTCCACATTCTATTCTGTTCCGTTCCACATTCCCTTACGTTCCATTCAAATGCTTTCCACTTTCCATTCCATTCCATTCGGAATTCCATTCCATTCCATTCGACATTCCTTTCCTTTCCATTCCATATTCCATTCCATTCCATTCCATTACACATTCCATTCCATTCCATTCCACATTGCATTCCATTCCATTCCACATTACATCCCATTCCACATGCCATTCCATTCCATCCCATTCCATTCCAAATTCCATTCCGCTTTCCATTGCATTCCACACTGCATTACTTTCCTTTCCATTCCATTCCATTCCACGTTCCATTCCACGTTCCATTCCACGCTCAATTCAATTCCATTCCACTTTACATTCCATGAGAAATTCAACGTTCCATTCCACGATTCTTTCCATTGAATTCCACATTCCATTCCATTCCACTTTACATTCCATTCCATTCCATTCCATTCCATTCCTTATTCCATTCCATCCCATTCCATTCCACATTCCATTGTATTCGATTCCTTTCCACATCCATTCCATTCCATTCCACACTGCATTCCATTCCATTTCTTTCCATATTCCATTCCATTCCATTCTACATTCAATTCCATTCCAGTCCACATTTCATTCCTTTCCGTATCTCATTCCATTCCATATTCCAATCCATTCCATTGCACATTCCATTCCATTGCATTCCATTCCATTCCACATTCCATTCCATTCCTTTCCATTCCACATTCCATTCCATTCCACTCTGCATTCCATTCCATTCCATTCCATTCCACCTTCCATTCCATTCCATTTCTCATTCTATCACACATTCCATTCCACATTCCATTCCATTCCATTCCACATTCCTTTCCACATTCTATTCCATTCCATTCCACATTCCATTTTATTCAATTTCACATTCCATTCAGTTACATTGCATTCCACATTCCATTCCATTCTGCATTCCATTCCATTCCATTCCATTCTCTTCCACATTCCATTCCATTCCATTCTATTTAACTTTCCATTCCATTCCATTCCACATTCCATTTATTTACATTCCACATTGCATTCAACTTTCCATTCCATTCCATCCCGCTTTCCATTACACGTTCCCTTCCATTCCATTCCACATTCAATTCCATGTCCTGTTCCATTCCATTCCACCTTCCATTCCACGTTCAATTCCAAGTTCCATTCCATGTTCCTTTCCACGTTCCATTTCACATTCCATTCCATTCCATTCCAGGTTCCATATCATTCCATTCCATTCCATTCCACAATGCATTCCATTCCATTCCACATTACATTCCACATTCCATTTCACATTCCTTTCAGTTCCATTCCACATTCCATTCCACAATCCATTCCACATTCCATTCCACATTACTTTCCGTTCCTTCCACATTCCATTCCACACTGCATTCCACATTCCATTCCACATTCCATTCCATTCCATTCCACATTCCCTTCCACACTAAATTCCACATTCCATTCCAAATTCCTTTGCATTGCATTCCACATTCCATCGCATTGCATTCCACATTGCATTACACAATCCATTCCACGTTCCATTTCATTGCATTCCACATTCCATTCCATTCCACTCAACCTGGAACCATTCCAGGTTCCATTCTACGTTGCATTCCACGTTGCCTTCCACTTTCCTTTCCACGTTCCATTGCACTTTCCGTTCCATACCATTACACCTTCCATTCCACATTCCATTCCATTCCATTACACTTTCCATTCCTCATTCCATTCCACATTACTTTCCATTCCATTACACATTGCATACCACATTCCATTCCACATTCTGCTCCATTCCATTGCATTCAACATTCCATTCCACTTTCCATTCAATTGCATTGCACATTCTATTCCACATTTCATTTCATTCCATTCCACATTAAATTCCATTCCATTCCATTTTCCATTGCATTCCATTGCATTCCACTTTACATTCCTTTCCATTCCACATTCCATTGAATTTCATTCCACATTCCATTCCATTCGATTCCACATTCCATTCCTTTCCATTCCACATTCCATTGAATTTCATTCCACATTGCATTCTATTCCATTCCACATTACATTCCACATTACATTCCACGGTCCATTTCATGTTCCATTCCATTCCATTGCACATTCCATTCCAGATTCCATTCCATTCCATTCCTTATTCCACACCATTCCATTCCATTTCATTTTCCTTTCCATTCCCTTCCAGATTCTAATCCACATTCCATTCCATTGTGCATTCCACTCCACATTCCGTTGCATACCATTCCACATTCCATTTCAAATTGCATTCCACATTCCATTCCACGTTCCATTCCATTCCATTGCGCGTTGCGTTCCATTCCATGCCACCATCCATTCCATTCCACGTTCCATTCCATTCGATTCAACATTCCATTCAACATTTCATTCCATTCCATTCCACATTCCATTCCACATTGCATCCCATTTAATTCCATATTCCATTCCACTATCATTTCCATTCCATTCCACATTCCATTCCATTCCACTCCATTCCACATTCTATTCATTTCCATTGAATTCCACATTCCATTCCATTTCATTCCAGGTTCGATTCCATTGCATTCCACATTCTTTTCCACATTCCTTTCCGCATTGTATTCCCTTCCATTCCACATTTCATTCCATTCCATTCCGCACTTCATTCCACATTCCATTCCACATTACATTCTATTCCATTCCACATTCCATTCCACATTCCATTCCGTTTTCCATTGCACGTTCCATTCGATTTCATTCCATGTTACATTCCACATTCCATTCCACATTCCAATCGTTTCCATTCCACATTCCATTTCACATTCCATTCCACATTCCATTCCACATTCCATTCCACATTCCATTCTCATTACATTGCATTTCATTCCAAATTCCTGTCCACATTCCATTGCATTCCAATTCACAATCCATTCCACATTCCATTCCATTGCATTCCATTCCACATTCCGTTCCACATTCCATTCCGCAGTCCATTGCAAATTCCATTCAACATTCCATTCCACATTCCACTCTCATTGCATTGCATTTCTTTCCACTTTCGAGTGCACATTCCTTTGCATTCCAATTCACATGACATTCCACATTCCAATCCAATCCATTCCATTCCACTCCACATTCCATTCCACATTCCATTCCAGATTCCATTCCGCAGTCCATTCATTTCCATTCCACATTCCATTCCATTCCAATCAATATTCCATTTCACATTTCATTCCATTCCATTTCACATTCCATTCCACATTCCCTTCTATTCCATTCCACATTCCATTCCATTCCATTCCACTTTCCATTCCACTTTCCATTAAATTCTGTTCCACGTTCCATTCCACATTCCAGTCCATTCCATTGCACATTCCCTTCCATTCCAATCCACTTTTCATTCCGCAATTCATTCCATTACATTCCACGTTCCATTCCACATTCCATTCCATTCCACGTTCCATTCCACTCTCAATTCCACATTCCTTTCCACATTCCATTCCGTTCCGTTGCACATTCCTTTCCACATTCCATTCCATGTTCAATTCCATATTCCTTTCCACATTCTATTCCGCTTTCCATTCCACTTTCCATTCCATTACATTTCCCTTTCCATTTCACATTCCAATCTACTTTCCATTCCACATTCCATTTCATTCCACTTTCCATTCCACGTTGAATTCCACCTTCCATTCCATTCCATTCCACGTTCCATTCGACATTCCATTGTATTCCATTCCATGTTCCATTCCACACCGCATTCCTCATTCCATTCCACATTCCATTCCGTTCCATTCCACATTCCATTCCACAATCCATTCCAAATCCCATTCCACTTTCCATTCCACATTCCATTAAAGTCCATTCCACATTATATTCCGTTCCATTCTGCATTCCATTCTACATTCCATTCCATTCCACATTGTACTGCATTGCATTCCATTCCACCCTCTATTCGATTCCATTCCACATTCCTTTCCATTCCATTCTGTTCCATTCCATTGCACGATGCTTTCCATTCCTTGTCACTTTCCTTCCCATTTCATTCCACGTTCCTTTCCACATTTCATTCCATTTCACATTCCAATGCATTTACCATTCCATTCCATTCCACATTCCATTCCATTCCTATCCACATTCCATTCCATTCCATTACTTGCCATTCCATTTCATTCCATTCCTCATTCCATTCCATTCCATTCCACATTCCATTCCATTCCATTCCATTCCACATTCCATTCTATTCCATTCCACATTCCATTCCATTCCATTCCACAATCCTTTCCATTCCATTCTATTCCATTCCATTCCACAATGCATTCCATTCCATGTCACCTTCCTTTCCATTTCATTCCACTTTCCATTGCATATTACATTCCCTTGCATTGAACACTTCATTCCTTTGCATTCCATATTCCATTCCATTTGATTCCATGCCATTCCATTCCATTCCATTCCTCATTCCATTACATTGCATTCTACGTTCCATTCCACTTTCCATTGCACGTTACTTTCCATGTTCCATTTCACATTCCATTCCACGTTCCATTGCACGTTCCATTAAACTTTCCATTCCATTCCATTCCTCTTTCCATTCCACATTCCATTCCATTCCATTCCACTTTCCATTCCATTACATTTCCCATTCCATTACTCATTGCATTCAACATTGCATTCCATTCCACGTTCTATTCCATTCCCCTCCATTCCATTGCATTCCATTCCATTCCATTCTATTCCACTTTCCATTCCATTGCATTCCATTCCACATTCCTTTCCATTCCATTCCACATTCCACTCCATATTCCCTTCCATTCCATTCCACATTCAATTCCATTCCATTCCACATTCCACTCCATATTCCCTTCCATTCCTTTCCACCTTCAATTCCATTCCATTCAATTCCATTCCACATTGCATTGAATTCCATTCCATTATGTATTCCATTCCATTCCATGCCACATTCCTTTCCATTCCATTCTATTCCAATCCATTCCACAATGCATACCATTCCATGCCACTTTCCTTTCCATTTTTTCCACTTTCCATTACACATTACATTCTATTCCACATTCCGTTGCAAATTCCATTCAATTGAATTCCACATTCCATTCCACTCTAAACCACATTCCATTCCATTTGATTCCATCCCATTCCATGCCATTCCATTCAATTCCATTCCTCATTCCATTCCATTCCATTTCACATTACATTCCATTACTTTACACTTTCCATTCCACATTCCATTCCATTCCATTCAACATTCCATTTCATTCCTTTCAATTCCATTCCATTCCATTCCACATGGCGTTCAATTCCATTCCATTCAACAATCCATTCCACATTCGATTCCATTCCATTCCATTCCACATTCCATTCCACATTCCATTCCATTTCTTTCCATTCCACATTACATTCCACATTCAATTCCATTCCATTCCACATTCCATTTCCCATTCCATTCCACTTTCCTTTCCACATTCCATTCCATTCCAATCCACATTCCACTGCATTCCATTCCACGTTCGATTCCATTCCAGTCCACCTTCCATTCCATGTTCCATTCCACGTTCCATTCCATGTTCCTTTGCACATTCCATTTCACATTCCTTTCCACTTTCCTTTCCACGTTCCTTTCCATTCCATTCATCATTCCATTCCACATTCCTTTCCATTCTATTCCACTTTCCATTCCAATACATATCACATTCCATTCCACATTCCATTCAATATTTCATTCCATTCTATTTCACATTCCATTCCATTCCACTCCATTCCAGTCCATTCCATTCCATTCCACTTTCCATTCCAATCCTTTCAATTTCACATTCCTTTCCATTCCATTCAACTTTACATTCCATAATCCCTTCCATTCCTTTCCACGTTCAATTACATTTCATTCCATTCCATTCCACACTGCATTGCATTCCATTCCATTCAACATTCCATTTGATTCCATTCCACATTCGTTCCATTCCATTCTATTCCATTCCATTCCACAATGCATTCCATTCCATGCCACTTTCCTTTCCATTTCATTACACGTTCCATTCCACATTCCATTCCGTTCCACATTCCTTTGCATATTCCATTCCATTCCATTCAACATTCCATTCCATTGTAATCCACTTTCCATTCCATTCCATTCTAATCCACATTCCATTCCATTAAATTCTAATCCACATTCCATTCCATTCTATTCCATCCCATTCCATTAAATTCCGTTCCTCATTCCATTCCATTCCATTCCTTTCTACATTCCATTCCATTCCTTTCCATGTTCCATTCCTCTTACCATTTCATTCCATTTCACTTTCTATTCTGCATTCCTTTCCATTCTATTCCACATTCCATTCCACATTCAATTGCATTCCATTCCATTACACCTTCCATTCCTTTCCATTCTAGATTCCATTCCATTTTGTACGATTCCACATTCCATTCCACATCCCATTCCATTACCCATTCCATTCCATTCCACTTTCCATTCCTTTCCTTTACACCATTTTGCATTCCTTTCCATTCCATTCCACATTCCATTCCTTTCCATTGCACATTCCATTCCATTCCTTTCCACATTCCATTACACATTCCATTCCATTACATTCCACATTCCATTCCATATTCCATTCCATTCCATTCCTCATTTCATTACACATTCCATTACACATTCCATTTCATATTCCATTCCATTCCAAATTCCATTCCATTCCATTCCACACTGCATTCCATTCCACTCCATGTTCCATTCCATTCCATTCCACATTGCAGTCCATTCCATTCCATATTACATTACACATTCCGTTCTATTCCATTACACACTCCGTTCCATTCCACTTTCCATTCCTTTCCATTCCTCCATTCCACATTTCATTCCATTCCACATTCGATTCCATTCCATTCCACATTTCATTCCATTCCATTCCACATTCAGTTCCATTCCGTTTCACATTCCATTACATTCTATTACATTCCAATCTACATTCCATTCCCCTTTCCATTAAATTCTATTCCACATTCCGTTCCACATTCCGGTCCATTCCATTGCACATTGCATTCCATTCCAGTCCACATTTGATTCCACATTTCATTCAATTCCATTCCACATTACATTCCACTTTCCATTCCACATTCCCTTGCACATTCCATTCCAATCTATTCCACATTCCATTCCACATTCCATTCCATTCCATTGCATTCCGTTCCACGTTCTATTCCGCATTCCATTCCATTCCATTCCACGTTCCATTCCACTTTCTATTCCACGTTCCATTCCTTTCCATTCCACGTTCCATTCCACACTCAATTCTACATTACATTCCACATTCCATTCCATTCCATTCCATTGTGCATTCCATTTCATTGCATTCCTCATTCCATTACACATTCCATTACACATTCCATTTCATATTCCATTCCATTCCATTCCATTCCAAATTCCATTCCACGTTCCTTTCCAATCCACTCCACATTCCATTCCATTCCAATGCACATTCCATTCATTTCCATTCTACATTCCATTCCACATTCCATTACACCTTGAATTCCACATATGATTCCACGTTCCATTCCACATTCCATTCCATTCCATTCCATTCCACCTTCCATTCCATGTTCCATTCCACATTCCATTCCACATTACATTCCAAGTTCCATTCGATTACATTCCATATTCCTTACCATTCCTTTCCATTTTCTTCTTCGCATTCCACTCCGTTCCATTCCACATACCATGCAGCATTCCATTCCATTCCATTCCACATTCCATTACACATTCCTTTGCACATTCCATTCTATTCCATTCCATTCCAAATTCCATTCCATTCCATTCCACACTGCATTCCATTCCACTCCACGTTCCTTTCCATTCCCTTCCACATTGCAGTCCATTCCATTCCATATTCCATTCCACATTCCGTTCCATTAAATTCCACATTCCGTTCCATTCCACTTTCCATTCCTTTCCATTCCTCCATTCCACATTCCATTGCATTCCACGTTCGATACCATTCCATTACATATTGCATTCCATTCCATTCCACATTCCATTCCACGTTGCATTCCACATTCCATTCCATTCCATTCCACATTCCATTACATTCTATTAAATTCCAATGCACATTCCATTCCCCTTTCCATTAAATTCTATTCCACATTCCGTTCCACATTCCGGTCCATTCCATTCCACATTGCATTCCATTCCAATCCACATTTCATTCCTCATTTCATTTAATTCCATTCCACATTACATTCCACATTCCATTCCATATTCCCTTCCAAATTCCATTCCATTCCATTCCACATTCCATTCCATTCCATTCCACATTCCATTGCATTCCATTCCACACACCGTTCCTCATTTTATTCCATTCCATCCAATGCCATTCCATTTTCCATTCCAGGTTTCATTCCATTAAATTTCACATTCCATTCCATGCCATTTCACATTCCTTTCTACATTCTATTCCATTCCAATCCACATTCTATTCCATTCCACTCTTTTCCATATTCCGTTGTATTCCATTCCACATTCCATTCCATTCCATTACACGTTATATTCCATTGCATTCCACATTCCATTCAATTCTCTTCCAATATCCATTCCATTCCCTTCCACGTGCCAATCCTCATTCCATGCCACATTCCATTCCACTTCCCATTCCAAGATCCTTTCCATTCTATTCCACATTCCATTCTAAGTTCCATTTCACTTTCCATTCCATTACATTCCACGTTACATTCCACGTTCCATTCCACTTTCCATTCTATTCCATTCCATATCCTATTCCACATTCCGTTCCATTCCATTTCACTTTGCAATCCATTCAATTCCATTCCATTCAATTCCATATTACCTTCCACATTCCATTCCATTCCAATCCACGTTCCATTCCATTCCATTCCAGTCCACATTCCCTTCCATTCCATTCGACATTCCATTCCACATTGCATTGCATTCCATTGCACTATCCATTCCACGCCATTCGACATTCCATTCCACGTTACTTTCCATGACATTCCACATTCAATTCCACATTCCGTTCCTCTCCATTCCGCATTCCATTCCACATTCCATTACATTCCATTCCGCATTCCATTCCGCATTCCATTCCACATTCCATTCCACAATACATTCCATTCCATTACACTTTCCATTCCACATTCCATCCCACGTTCTATTCCTTTCCATACCACTTTACATTTCACGTTTCATTGGACGTTCCATTCCACTTTCTGTTCCATTCCATTCTATGTTCCTTTCCATATTCCATTCTGTTCCATTTCACTTTCCATTTCATTCTATTCCACATTTCATTCCATTCCATTATACGTTCCATTCCACGTTCCATTCCACGTTCCATTCAACGTTCCATTTTATTGCATTGCACGTTCCATTCCACTCAACTACACAATCTGTTTCATTTCATTCCACGTTACAGTTCACATTCCATTTCACGTTCCATTCCACCTTCCATTCCATTCCATTCCTGTTTGCTTTCCATTCCATTCAACTTTCTATTCAATTCAATTCCACCTTCCATTCAATTCCATTGCATTCCATTCCACATTGCATCCTATTCCATTCCATTCCATTCCACATTCCATTCCATTCCACATTCCATTCCATTCCATTCCATTCCATTCCATATTCCATTCCATACAATTCTCAATTCAATTCCATTCCATTCCACTGCACATTCCATTCCATTCCTTTCCACATTCCATTCCATTCCATTCAATTCCATTCCACATTCCCTCAAATTCCATTCCATTCAGCATTCCATTGATTTCCATTCCACTTTCCCCTCTCTTCCTTTCCACATTCCATTCCATTTCATTCCACATTCCACTCTTCATCCCATTCCATGCCAATCCACTTTCCATTCCACATTCCGTTCCTTTCCTTTCCACATTACATTCCACATTCCATTCCATTTTCAATTCCACGTTCCATTCCACCTTCCATTCCATTCCAAGTTCCATTCCAAGTTCAATTCCACAATATAATCCACATTCCATTCCACGTTCCATTCTATACCATTCCGCGTTCCATTCCGCATTCCATTCCATTCCATTCTGCGTTCCATTCCGCATTTCATTCCATTCCATTCCACGTTCCATTCCACTTTCCATTCCACATTACATTCCTTTCCACTCCACATTCCATTCCACACTTAATTCCACATTCCATTTCACATTCCATTCCGTTCCATTCCACATACCATTCTAAATTCCATTCCAATTTCCATTCCACGTTCCATTCCACATTTCATTCCATTCCATTCCACATGCCATTCCACATTCCATTCCACATTCCATTCCATTTTCCATTCCATTCCATTCCATTCCACGTTCCAGTCCACTTTCCTTTAAATTCTATTGCACGTTACATTCCATTCCAATCCACATTTCATTCCACATTTCATTCCATTCCATTCCACATTCCATTCCACATTCCATTCTGCATTCCCTTCCACATTCCATTCCATTCCATTCGACATTCCTTTCCACATTAAATTCCATTCCACTTTCCATTCCACGTTCCATTCCACGTTCCATTCCGTTTCGTTCCACTTTCCATTCTACATTCCATACCACGTTCAATTCCACATTCCATTCCACGTTCCACTCCACGTTACACTCCACATTCCATTCCATTGCATTTCACGTTCCATTCCATACTACATTCCACGTTCAAATCCACGTTCCACTACATTCCATTATAGGTTACATTCCACGTTCCCTTCCACGTTCCATTCCATGCCATTCCACGTTGCATTCCACATTCCATTGCATTCGATTCCAAGTTCCATTACACACTCCATTCCACATTCCATTCCAATTCCATTCCCTTCCATTCCACATTCCATTCCACAATCCATTCCACATTCCATTCCACTTTCCATTCCACATTACATTAAAGTCCATTCCACATTCCATTCCACATTCCATTCCATTCCATTTGACACTCTATTCCACTTTCCATTTCACATTACATTCCATTCTTTTCCACATTCCATTTCACTTTCTATTCCACTCTCCATTACACATTGCATTCCACAATCCATTCCATTCCATTCCACATTCCACTCCATTCCATTCCACTCCACTCCACTTTTCATTCCACATTCCATTGCATTCCATTCCACGTTCAATTCCCCTTTCCATTCCACATTCCATTCCATTCCACGTTCCATTCCACACTAAATTCCATATTCCATTCCACATGCCATTGTGTTCCAATCCACGTTCCATTTTACATTCCATTCTATTCCATTAATCTTTCAATTCCATACCATTAAACTTTCCATTCCATTTCATTCAACTTTCCATTCCACATTCCATTGCACATTCCATTCTACATTACATTCCGTTTCATTCCACTTTCCATTCCACATTCTATTCTATTGCTTTCCGCTTTCCATTCCATTGCACTCCACATTCCATTCCACATTCTATTCCTTTCCTTTCCACATTCCATTCCATTCCACTGCACATTCCATTGCACATTCCGTTCCACATTCCAATCCACATTCCATTCGATGTTCCATTCCGTTCCATTCCACGTTTGTTTCCACATTCCATTCCACATTCCATTGCACATTCCAATCCACATTCCAATCCATTGCATTCCACATTCCTTTCCACATTCCATTCTATTCCATTCAACATTTCATTCCACATTCCATTCCACTTCCCATTCCACATTCCATTCCATTCCTTTCCACATTCCATTCCACATTCCATTCCATTCCATTCCATTCCACATTCCAATCCACACTGCATTCCACATTCCAGTCCATTCCATTCCACATTCCATTCCACATTAAATTCCGTTACATTCCACGATTCATTCCACATTCCATTCCGTATTCCCCTCCACATTCCATTGCATTCCATTCCACTTTCCATTCCATATTCCGTTTCACATTCCATTCCACATTGAGCATTCCATTCCATTCCATTCCACATTCCATTCCATTCCAATTCACATTCCATTCCACAATTCATTCCATTCTATTCCACATTCCCTTCCACATTCCATTCCATTCCGTTCCACATTCCATTCCATTCCATTGCATTTCACATTCCATTCCAATTTCCATTATATTCCATTCCACATTCCATTCCATACCATTCCACATTGCATTCCACATTTCATTCCATTCCATTCCAAATTCCATTCCATTCCATCGCATTCCACATTCCATTCCAAATTCCATTATATTCCATTCCACCTTCCATTCCATTCCATTCCACAATCCATTCCACATTTCATTCCTTTCCATTCCACATTCCATTTCAATTTCCATTAAATTCCATTACACATTCCATTCCATTCCACGTTCCTTTCCACACTCAATTCCACTTTCCATTCCACATTCCTTTGCGTTCCATTCCACATTCCATTCCACATTCCATTCCATTCCATTCCGCCTTGCATTCCTTTGTCTTTCACATTTCATTCGACATTCCATTCCACGTTACATTCCTTTCCATTCCACGTTGCATTCCACGTTCCTTTCCAAATTCCTTTACACTTTCCATTCCATTCCATTCCACGTTCCATACCACATTAGGTTCCATTCCACATTCCATTACACTTTCCATTCCACGCTCTATTTCACATTCCATTCTGAGTTCCATTCCAGATTCCATTCCAAATTCCATTCCACGTTGCATTCCATTCCATTCCACGTTCCACTCCATGAAGCATTCCACTTTCCATTCCACATTCCATTCCGCGTTCCTTTCTGTTCCATTCCACATTGCATTCCACAATCCATTCCACATTCCTCTCCATTCCATTCCACATTCCATTCCACTTTGCATTCCATTCCAGTCCACATTCTAATCGACTTTCCTTTCCATTCCATTCTACTTTTCATTCCTTTCCATTCCACATTCCATTCCACATTCCATTCCACCTTCCATTCCATTCCATTCCACTTTCCATTCCAAATTCCTTTCCATTATCTATTCCACATTATTTTCCATTCCATTCCACATTGCATTCCATTCCAGTCCACATTCCATTCCACATTCAATTCCATTGCAGTCCACATTCCATTCCATTCCATTCCACATTCCACTCCATTCCACTCTGCTTTCCATTCCACGTTCCATTCCACATTCCATTCCACATTGCATTCCACTTTCCATTTCATTACATTCCACATTCTGTCCCACGTGCCATTCCACGTTCCACTCCATTCCACGTTCCATTCCACATTCCATTCCACATTCCATGCCGCATTCCATTCCATTCAATTCCACTCCACATTCCATTCCACATTCAATTCCTTTCCACTCCACGTTCCATTCCATTCATTCCAGGTTATATTCCACTTACCTTTCTACGTTCCTTTCCATTCCATTCCACTTTCCATTCCACATTCCATTCCTCTTTTAATTCCACATTCCATTCCATTCCATTCCACATTCCATTCCATAACATTCCAGGTACCATTCCACGTTCCATTTCACATTGCATTCCACATTCCATTAAACGTTCCATTCCATTGCTTTCCACATTCCATTCCACTTTCCGTTCCATTCCATTCCACGTTCCATTCCACATTCCATTGCACATGCCATTCCACGTTCCATGCCACATTCCAATTCAGGTTCCATTCCACGTTCCATTACAAGGTCCATTCCATTCCATTCCATGTTCCATTTCATTCCATTCCACATTCCATTCCATTTCATTCCACATAACATTCCATTCCATTCCCCATTCCATTCCTTTCCATTACACGTTCCTTTCCACATTACTTTCCACTTCCTATTCCATATTTCATTCCACATCCCAATCCACGTTCCATTCCATTACATTCCACTTTGCATTCCACGATCCGTTCCACATTCCACAGCATGTCACATTCCATTCCACTCCCTGTTCCATTCCACGTTCCATTCCGTTCCATTCCAAGTTAAAATCCACTTTCCATTCCACAGTCCATTCTACATTACATTCCATGTTCCATTGCACGTTTCGTTACAAGTACCATTCCACGTTCAATTCCATTCCACTCCACGTTCCATTCCACATTCCTTTCCATTCCATTACACTTTCCATTCCACAATACAATACACATTCCATTCCACATTCCATTCCACATTCGATTTCGCATTCCATTACACATTCCATTACAGTCCATTCCACTTTCACTTTCACATTCCTTTCCACATTCCTTTCTGTTCTATACCACATTCCTTTCCACATTCCATTACAGATTCCATTCAATTCCATTCCATTCCACATTCCATGACACATTCCATTCCACAGTCCATTGTACTTTCCATTCCACATTCCATTCCACATTAAATTCTCATTCCATTGCATTTCATTCCACATTCCATTCTACATTCCATTGCATTCCAATGCACATGCCATTTCACATTCTATTCCACGTTCCATTCCATTATATTTCACATTCCATTCAACATTACATTCCGAAGTCCATTTCATTCCATTCCACATTCCGTTGGATTCCAATCAACATTCCATTCCACATTCATTTCCATTCCATTCCACATTCCATTCCAGTCCATTCCACATTCCATTCCATTCCTTTCCATTCCATTCCACGTTCCATTCAAATTTGCATTAAATTCTATTCCACCTTCCGTTCCACATTCCAGTCCATTCCATTCCACATTCCACTGCATTCCAATCCACTTTTCATTCCAATTTTCATTCCATTCCATTCCACACTACATTCCACATTCCATTCCATAATACATTCCTCATTCCATTCCATTCCATTCCACATTGCATTCCTCATTCCATTCCAATCCATTCCACATTCCTTTCCATTCTATTCCATTCCATTCCACGTTCCATTCCGCATTTCATTCCATTCCATTCCACGTTCCATTCCACTTTCCATTCCACATTCCATTCCTTTCCATTCCACATTCCATTCCACACTTAATTCCACATTCCATTCCACATTCCATTCCGTTCCATTCCACATACCATTCTAAATTCCATTCCACGTTCTAGTCCACATTTCATTCCATTACATTCCACATGCCATTTCACATTACATTCCACATTCCATTCCATATTCCATTCCATTCCATTCCACGTTCCATTCCACTTTCCATTAAATTCTATTCCACGTTGCATTCCATTCCAATCCACATATCATTCCACATTTCATTCTATTACATTCCACATTACAATCAACTTTCCATTCCACATTCCCTTCCACATTCCATTCCATTGCATTCCACATTCCTTTCCACATTCCATTTCATTCCATTCCACGTTATATTCCACTTTCCATTCCACATTCCATTCCATTCCATTCCACGTTCCATTCCGCACACAATTCCTCATTCCATTCCACATTCCGTTCCGTTGCATTCCACATTCCATTCCGCATTGCATGCCACGTTCAATTCCACATTCCATTCCACGTTCCACTCCATGTTACATTCCATGTTCCATTACATTGCATTTCATGTTCCATTCCACATTCCATTCCATTCCAAGTTACATTCCACGTTCTATTCCACGTTCCACTATGTTCCATTACACGTTCCATTCCACGTTCCCTTCCACATTCCATTCCATGCCATTCCACGTTGCATTCCACATTCCTTTGCATTCCATTCTAAGTTCCGTTCCACATTCCATTCCACATTCCATTCCAATTCCATTCCGTTCCATTCCACATTCCATTCCACAATGCATTCTACATTCCATTCCACGTTCCATTCCACATTCCATTAAAGTCCATTCCACATTCCATTCCACATTCCATTGCATTCCATTTGACACTCTATTCCACTTTCCATTCGACATTCCATTCCATTACTTTCCACATTCCATTTCACTTTCCATTACACATTGCATTCCACATTCCATTCCATTCCATTCCATTCCACATTCCATTCCATTTCATTCCACTTTTCATTCCACATTCCATTGCATTCCATTACACGTTCCATTCCCCTATCCATTCCACATTCCATTCCATTCCATTCCACTTTTCATTCCACATTCCATTGCATTCCATTCCACATTCAATAACCCTTTCCACTCCACATTCAATTCCATTCCATTGCACGTTCCATTCCACAATGAATTCCACATTCCATTCCACATTCCATTCCATTCCAATCCACGTTCCATTTTACATTCCATTCCATTCCATTAAACTTTCCATTCCATTCCGTTAAACTTTCCATTCCATTTCATTCAACTTTCCATTCCATATTCCATTGCACATTCCATTCTACATTACATTCCGTTCCATTCCACATTCCATTCCACATTCTATTCTATTACGTTCCACATTCCATTCCATTGCACTCCACATTCCATTCCACATTCTATTCCTTTCTGTTCCACATTCCATTCCATTCCACTGCACATTACATTGCACATTCCATTCCACATTCCATTCCACGTTACATTCTGCTACATTCCACGTTTCTTTCCACATTAAATTCCACTTTCAATTCCACATTCCAATCCACATTCCAATCCATTACATTCCGCATTCCTTTCCACATTCCATTCCATTCCCTTCCACATTCCATTCCATTCCATTCCACATTAAATTCCATTCCATTGCATTCCACATTCCATTCCAATTTCCATTACATTCCATTCCACATTCCATTCCATTCCATTCCACATTGCATTCCACATTTCATTCCATTCCATTCGACATTCCATTCCACATTCTTTTTCATATTCTGTTCCACATTCCATTCCTTTCAATTCCACATTCCATTTCAATTTCCATTAAATTCCATTACACATTCAATTCCATTCCTTTCCACATTCCTTTCCACAATCAATTCCCCTTTCCATTCCACATTCCATTGCGTTCCATTCCACATTCCATTCCATTCCATTCCACATTGCATTCCTTTGCCTTTCACATTTCATTCGACTTTCCATTACACGTTACATTCCTTTCCATTCCGCGTTGCATTGCACATTCCATTCCAAATTCCTTTACACTTTCCATTCCATTCCATTCCACGTTCCATACCACATTACGTTCCATTCCACATTCCATTACACTTTCCATTCCACGCTCTATTCCACATTCCATTCTGAGTTCCATTCCAGATTCCATTCCAAGTTCCATTCCAGTTTGCATTCCATTCCATTCCACGTTCCACTCCATGTAGCATTCCACTTTCCATTCCACATTGCATTCCGAATTCCATTCCGTTCCTTTCCACATTGCATTCCGCAATCCATTCCCCATTCCACTCCATTCCATTCCACATTCCATTCCACATTCCATTCGATTCCATTCCACATTCCATTCCACATTGCATTCCATTCCAGTCCACATTCTAATCGACATTCCATTCCATTCCGTTCTACTTTCCATTCCTTTCCATTCCACATTCCATTACACATTCCATTCCACCTTCCATTCCACTCCATTCCACATTCCATTCCACATTCCGTTCAAGTATTGATTCCACATTCCATTCCATTCCATTCCACATTCCATTCCACTTTGCATTCCATTCCTGTCCACATTCCATTCCACATTCAATTCCATTCCAGTCCAAATTCCATTCCATTCCATTCCACATTCCATTCCATTCCATTCCGCTTTCCATTCCACGTTCCATTCCACATTCCATTCCACATTGCATTACACTTTCCATTTCATTCCATTCCACATTCTGTCCTAAGTTCCATTCCACGTACCATTTCATTTCATGTTCCATTCCACATTCCATTCCACATTCCATACCCCATTTCATTCCATTCAATACCATTTCACATTCCATTCCACATTCAATTTCATTCCACTCCACCTTCCATTCCATTCATTCCAGGTTATATTCCACTTTCCATTCTACGTTCCTTTCCATTCCATTCCACTTTACATTCCACATTCCATTCCACTTTTAATTCCACATTCCATTCCATTCCATTCCTCATTCCATTCCATTCCGTTCTGCGTTCCATTCCACGTTCCATTACACATTCCAATTCACGTTCCATTCCACGTTCCATTACAAGGTCCATTCCATTCCATTCCACGTTCCATTCCACCATCCATTCCATTCCATTCCACGTTACATTCCGCATTCCATTCCACATTCCATTCCACGTTACATTCCGCATTCCATTCCACATTCCCTTCCTTTCCATTCCACATTCTATTCTACATTCCATTCCACTTTCCATTCCACATACAACTCCATTCCATTCCACAATCAATTGCATTCCGTTCCACATACCTTTCCAGATTCCATTCCACGTTCCATTCCATGTTCCATTCCATTACAATACACGTTCCATTGCACATTCCATTCCATTCCTTTCGTCTTTCTATTTCACATTCCGTTCCACATTCCTATGATTCCGTTCCACATTCCATTCCACTTTCCATTCCATTCCATTCCACATTCCATTCCACATTACCTTGCATTCCATTCCACATTACATTCCACATTCCATTAAAATCCATTCCAAGTTCCATTTCATGTTCCATTCCACAGTCCGTTCCACATTCGATTCCACGTTCCATTCAATTCCATTCCACGCTCCACTCCACTTTCCATTCATTTCCATTCCACGTTCCATTCCATATCCCATTCCACATTCCATTCCACAATCCATTCCATTCCATTCCATTCCATTCCTCGTTACACTCCACATTCCATTCCACATTCCATTCCACGTTCCATTCCTTTCTATTCCACATTACTTTCCACATTCTATTCCACATTCCATTCCATTCCATTCCATTCCACATTCCATTCCACATTCCATTCCAAATTCCATTCCGTTCCATTCCACATTCCAATCCACATTCCATTCAACATTCCTTTCCACATTCCATTCCATTCCATTCCATATTTCATTCCATTGCAGTCCGCATTCCATTCAAAGTTGCATTCCATTCCATTTAAACATTCCTTTCCAAACCATTCCATATTCCACTCCACCTTCCATTCCATTCCAGAATCCATTCCACTCCCCATTCCGTTCAATTCCACATTACATTCCACATTCCGTCCCATTCAATTCCACGTTCCATTTCACAATCCATTACACATTCAATTCCACATTCCAAACCACATTCCATTCCATTCCATTCCATTCCATTCCACATTCGCTTCCATTGCATTCCACATTCCATTCCACATTGCATTCCACATTCCATTTGATTCCATTCCACGTTCCATTTCACATTCCATTCCACATTGCATTCCACAATCTATTCCGTTCCATTCCATTCCATTCCACGTTCCATTCCACATTCCATTGCAAATTCCATTCCACTTTCCATTCCTTTCCATTGCACTTTCCTTTCCACATTCCATTCCAAATTCCATTACACATTACTTTCCAGATTCCATTCCGTTCCTTTCCACATTCCATTCAACATTCCATTCCATACTCCATTCCATTCCATTCAGCATTACATTCCATTGCAGTCCACATTACATTCAATATTCCATTCCATTCAATTTAAACCTTCCATTTCATCCCATTCCACATTCCATTCCACTTTCTATTCCATTCCACATTCCATTTCACACTCCATTCCACTCCATTTCACATTCCATTCCACATTCCGTTTCATTCCATTCCACGATGCATTCCACTATCCATTCCACATTCAATTCCAAATTCCATTCCACATTCCATAACATTCCAATCCATTCCATTTCACATTCCATTCTGCTTTCCATTCCCTTGCATTCCACATTCCCTTCCACATTCCATTCCACATTGCATTCCACATTCCATTCCATTCCATTCCACGTTCCATTCCACGTTCCATTCCACATTCCATTCCACGTTCGATTCCATTCCATTCCATTCCATTCCACATTCCATTCCAGTCCATTCAACTTTCCACTCCATTCAATTCCACATTCCATTTCGATCCATTCCATTCCATTCCACATTCTATTTCATTCCATTCCACGTTCCATTCCACATTCCATTTCATTCCATTCCACGTTCCATTCCACATTCCATTTCACATTCCATTGCACCTTCCATTCCATTCCATTCCATTGCATTCCACATTCCATTCCATTCAATTCCACTTTCCATTCCATTCCACATTCCATTCCATTCCATTCCACTTTCCATTCCGTTCAATTCCGTGTTCTATTCCATTCTATTCAATTCCATTCCACATTCCATTCCATACCATTCCGCATTCCATTTCATGCCATTCCTTTCCACACTGGATTCCATTCCATTCCACATTCCTTTCCATTACATTATATTACCTTCCACACTTCAGACCATTCCATTCCATTCCACAATCCATTCTACTTACCATTCCATTGCATTCCACATTGCATTCCATTCCATTTCACGTTCCGTTCAACATTCCGATCCATTCAATTTCACGTTCAATTCCATATTCCATTCCACTTTCCATTCCACATTGCATTTCATGTTCCATTCCAAGATCTATTCCACATTCAATTCCAAGATACATTTCACTTTCCGTTCACTTTCCATTCCATTCCATTCCATTCCACTCTACATTCCCTTCACATTCCATTCCACTTTCCATTCCACGTTCCATTCCACAGTCCTTTCCACTTTCCATTCTACTTTCCATTCCACATTCCATTCCATTCCATTCCACTTTCAATTCCACATTCCATTCCATTCCATTTAACTTTCCATTCTATATTCCATTTCACATCCCATTCCACGTTCATTTCGCTGTTCCATTCCACGTTCCATTCCATGTTCTATTCCACGTTCCATTCCATGTTCCATTCCATGTTGCATTCCACATTCCACTCCATTCCATTCCGCTTTCCATTCCACATTCCATTCCACGTTCCATTCCACGTTACCTTCCTTTCCATTCAACATTCCATTTCACATTCCATTCCACATTCCATTCCATACCATTCCACTTTCCATTCCACATTTAATTCCACATTCCATTCCACAATCTATTCCACATTCCATTAAGCGTTCCACTCCACGTTCCATTCCATTCCATGCCACGTTCCATGCCACGATCCACTCCACTCCACTCCACGTTCCATTCCATTCCATTCCACGTTCCTTTCCACATTCCATTACAAATTAAATTCCATTCCATTTCACATTCCCTTCCACATTCCTTTCCACATTCCATTGCATTCCATTCCACATTGCTTTCCACATTCCAATATATTCCATTCCAGATTCCATTGCACATTCCATTCCATTCCATTCCAAATTCCATTCCATTCCATTCCACATTGCATTCGACGTTCCATTCCACGTCCCATTCCATTCCAATCCAGGTTCCGTTCCATTACATTCCACGTTCCATTCCCTTACATTCCACGATCCATTTCATTCGACTCCACTTTCCATTTCATTCCATTTCACATTTCATTCCACATTTCATTTCACATTCCATTCCATTCCATTCCATGGCATTCAACATCCCTTTTCATTCCAATCCACATTCCATTCCATTGCATTCCACAGTCCATTCCATGCCACATTCCATTCCATTCCATTACATTCCGCAATCCATTACATTCCATTCCTCATTCCATTCCATTCCATTCCTCATTCCATTCCATATTCCTTCCCACCTTCCATTCCATTCCATTGTATTCCACGATTCATTCCACACCATTCCACATTCCATTCCATTCCATTCCATTCCGTTCCACAATCAATTCCACATTCCATCCCACGTTACATTCCATTCCATCCCTCGTTCCATTCCACGTTCCATTAGGCGTTCCATTCCACGTTCCGTTCCATTCCATTCCGCGTTCCTATCCATATTCCATTCCATTCAATTCCACATTCCATTCCATTGCATTCCACATTCAATTCCATTCCATTCCATTCCTTTCTATTCCACATTCCATTCCACCTTCAATTCCCTTCCATTCCACATTCCATTCCACATCCCTCTCCACATTTCATTCCATTCCTTTCCACATTCCATTCCGTCCTTTTACACATTCCATTCCACATTTCATTCCACATCTCATTCCATTTCATTTCACATTAAATTCCGTTCCATTCCACGTTCCATTCCAGGTTCCATTCCACATTCCCTTCCAGATTCCATTCCACGCTCCATACCACTCCATTATACGTTGCATTCCACTTTCCATTCCATTCTATTCCATGCTACATTCCACATTCCATTGCCCATTACATTCCACGTTCCATTCCACGTTCCATTGCACTTTCCATTCCATTCCATTCCACATTTCATTCCACCTTCCATTTCATTACATTCCACTTTCTATTCCACATTCCATTCCACTTTCCATTTCTCGCTCCATTCCACATTCCATTCCACGTTCCATTCCACGTTCCATTCCATTCAATTCCACGATCCATTCCACAATCCATTCCATTCCATTCCACTTTCCTTTTCACCTTACATTCCACATTACATTCCACATTGCATTCTGTTCCCTTCCACGTTTCATTCCACATTCCATTCCACATTCCATTGCATTCCATTCCACATTCCGTTCCTTTCCATTCCATTCCAGATTGCATTCCATATTACATTCCACATTCCATTCAACATTCCATTCAATTACATTACATTCCACATTGCTTTCCACATTCCGTTGCATTCCACGTTCCATTCCACGTTCTATTCCACATTCCATTACAGATTCCATTACACATTCCATTACATTCCATTCCACGTCCCATTCCACTTTCCGATCCATTCCATTCCATCTTCCATTCCGCATTCCCTTGCTCTTTCCATTCCATGTTTCATTCCACGATCCATTCCACGTTCCATTCCTTTCCATTCCATGTTACTTTCCACGTTCGATTCCATTCCATTCCACATTCCATTCCATTCCATTACATGTTCCATTCGACATTCCATTGCAAATTCCATTCCATTACATTCGACATTCCCTTCCACATTTCCTTCCACATTCCTTTCCATTCCATTCCATTTCACATTCCATTCAACATTCCACTCCATTCCATTCCACGTTCCATTTCACATTCCATTACATTCCATACAAGATTCCATTCCATTCCATTCCACGTTCCATTCCACTTTCCATTCCACGTTTCATTCCATTCCAATCCAAGTTCCATTACATTCCATTCCACTTTCCATTTCATTCCATTCCACATTCCTTTTTCTTCCATTTCACTTTCCATTCCACATTCCATTTCACTTTCCATTCCATTCCGTTCCATTGCATTCCACATTCCATTCCATTCCAATCCACATTCAAATCCATTCCATTCCAGGATCCATTCCATTCCACATTCCATTCCTTTCCATTCCACATTTCATTTCATTCCATTCTATTCCACATTCCATTCCATTCCATTCTACTTTCAATTCCATTACTTTCTACATTCCATTTCACATTCCATCCCACGTTCTATTCCATTCCATTCCTCGTTCTATTCCACGTTCCATTCCACTTTCCATTCTGTTCCATGCCACATTTCATTCCACATTCTATCCCACTTTCAATTCCATATTCCTTTCCACATTCCTTTCCACGTTACATTCCACGCTCAATTTCATTGCATTTCACTATCCATTAATCATTAAATTCCATTCCATTACAAGTCCCATTCCACATTCCACTCCACTTTCCGATCAATTTCCTTCCTCATTCAATTCCACGTTCCATTCCATTGCATTCCGCTTTCCATTCCACATTCCATTGCATTCCATTCGAAGTTCCATTCCACACTCCATTCCATATTCCATTCCACATTCTATTCCGTTCCATTCCACATTCCTTTCCACAATCCATTGCACATTCCAATCCACTTTGCATTCCACATTCCATTAAATTCCCTGACACATTCCATTCCATTCCATTCCACACTTCATTCCACATTCCATTCCACATTCCATTCTATTCCATTCCACACTCCATTCTATTCCATTCCACATTCTATTCCACATTCCATTCCGTTTTCCATTGCACATTCTATTCGATTTCATTCCATGTACCATTCCACATTCCATTCCACTTCATTCCACTTTCCTTTCCACATTCCATTCCACATTTCATTAGACAATCCATTCTCATTGCATTGCATTTCATTCCGAATTCCTTTCCACATTCCATTGCATTCCAATTCACAATCAATTCCACATTCCATTCCATTCCATTGCGTTCCACATTCCATTCCACATTCCATTCCGCAGTCCATTCCAAATTCCGTTCAACATTAATTTCCACATTCCACTCTCATTCCGTTGCATTTCTTTCCACTTTCCATTCCACATTCCTTTGCATTCCAATTTACATGCCATTCCACATTCCAATCCTTTCCATTAAATTCCACTCCGCATTCCATTCCACATTCCATTCCAGATTGCATTCCACAGTCCATTCCATTCCATTCCACATTCCATTGCATTCCAATCATCATTCCATTTCACATTTCATTCCATTCCATTTCACATTCCATTCCATTCCATTTCACATTCCATTCCACATTCCAATCCATTACATTCCACATTCCATTCCATTCCATTCCATTCCATTCCATTCCATTCCATTCCACGTTCCATTCCACACTAAATTCCACATTACTTTCCACATTCCATTCCGTTCCATGGCATATTCCATTCCACATTCCATTCCACGTTCAATTCCACATTCCTTTCCACGTTCTATTCCGCTTTCCATTCCACTTTCCAATCCATTAGATTTCACTTTCCATTTCACATTCCAATCCACTTTCCATTCCACATTCCATTCCATTCCACTTTCTATTCCACGTTTCATTCCACGTTGCATTCCATTTGTTTCCACGTTCCATTCGACATTGCATTGCATTCCATTCCATGTTCCATTGCACAGTCCATTCCACATTCCATTCCACATTCCATTCCGTTCCATTCCACATTCCATTCCACATTCCATTCCACTTTCCATTCCACTTTCCACTAAAGTCCATTCCACAGTACATTCCGTTCCGTTCTACATTCCATTCCACATTCCATTCCATTCCGTTATATATTCCCTTACATTACAGTCCACATTTCATTCCACATTCCCTTTTATTCCATTCTACATTCTATTCCAAGTTCCATTCCATCAATTCTACTTTCCATTCCACGTTTCATGCCTCGTTACATTCCACATTACGTTCCGCATTGAATTCCGTTCCATTCCGCATTCCATTCCACAATGCATTTCACATTCCAATCCATTCCATTCCACATTCCTTTCCGCATTCCATTTCATTACATTCCACATTTCATTCTTATTCCATTCCATTGCATTCCAGATTCCATTACACATTTAATTCCATTCCATTTCACATTTCATACAACATTCCATTCCATTCCATTCCACATTCCATTCCATTCCTTTCCACTTTCCATTCCACATACATTTCCACGTTCCATTATATTCCATTACACATTCCATTCCATTCTATTCCACGTTCCATTTCATTCCATTCCACGTTCCATTTTACATTCCGTTCCACATTCTATTTCACTTTCCATTCCATTCCATTCCACATTTCATTCCGCATTGCATTGCCATCCATTCCACATTCCATTCCACATTCCATTCCATTTCATTACACATTCCATTCCACATTCCATTCCATTTCATTACACATTTCATTCCACATTGTATTCCACATTCCCTTTCACATTCCTTTCCATTCCATTCCACATTCCATTCCACGTTGCATTCCACGTTCCATTCCATTCCATTCCATGATTCATTCCATTCCATTCCACATTCCTTTCCATTGCATTCCAAATTACATTGCACATTCCTTTGCACGTTCCATTGCATTCCATTCCACATTTCATTACACATTCCAATTAACATTGCATTCCGTCGCATTCCATATGCCATTCCACTTTCCATTCCACTTTCCATTCCATTCCCTTCCAAATTCCATTACATTTCATTCCACATTCCCTTTCATTAAATTCCACATTCCATTCCACATTCTTTTCCATTCCATTCCACATTCCAAGCCATTCCATTCCACATTGCATTCTATTCCACATTGCATTCCATTCCATTTCACTTTCCATTCCACATACCATTCCGTGTCCCATTCCATTCCATTCCAAGTTCCATTACACATTGCATTCCGTTCCAGTTCACATTCCATTCCACATTCCATTCCATTCCATTCAAACGTTCCATTCCATTCCATTCCAGATTCCATTCCAATCCACATTCCATTCCATTCCATTCTACATTCCATACCACAATTCATTCTATTTTCCATTCCACATTCTATTCCACATTCCATTCCATTACCTTCCTCGCTGAATTCCAGCTTCCAATCCACGTTCCATTCCATCTTCCATTCCACATTCCATTCCATTCCATTCCACATTCCATTCTGCATTTCATTCCATTCCATTCCACGTTTCATTCCACTTTCCATTGCATTCCATTCCATGTTCCATTACACATTCCGTTTCACATTCTTTTCCACTTTCCATTCCATTCAATTCCACGTTCCATTCCACATTCCATTCTATTCCATTCCACTTTCCTTTCCCCATTCGATTCCACGTTCCATTCCACGTTTCATTCTGCATTTCATACCATGTTCCATTCCTCGTTTCATTCAACGTTCCATTGCACTTTCCATTCCATTCCATTCCACGTGCCACACCACATTGCATTCCCCAGTCCATTCCATTGCATTCTGCATTCCATTCCATGCCTGTCCACATTCCATTCCATATTCCAATGCATTCCATTCCACATTCCAATGCTTTCCATTGCACATTGCATTCGATTAAATTCCATTCCACATTCCATTCCTTTGCATTCCATTGCACATTGCATTCCACATTCCAATACATTCAATTCCAGAATCCATTCCATTGCATTCCACATTCCATTCCATTCCAAATTCCATTCCTTTCCTTTCCATTCAAATCCAAATTCCATTCCACTTTCCATTCCATTCCATTCCACATTCCATACTATTCCATTCCACATTCAATTCCATTCCCTTCCATATTCCACTGCATTCCATTCCTTTCCATATTGCATTCCATTGCATTCCACATTCCATTCCGTTCTATTGCATTCCACATTCCATTCCACATTCCATTCATTTCCACTTTCCAACCATTGCATTCCATTTTAAATTCCATTCCTTTCCACATTCAATTCCATTCCATTCCACATTCCATTAGAGTCCATTCCATTCCATATTTCATTCCATTCCATTCCACTTTCCATTCCATCCCGTTCCATTGTATTCCACATTCCATTCCATACTCCATTCCATTCCATTTCACATTCCATTCCATCCCATTTAATTGAATTCCACATTCCATTCAATTCTATTCCATATTCCATTCCATTCCATTCCATTCCACATTCCGTTCCATCCCATTCCATTGAATTCCACATTCCATTCCACATTCCATATCCTTTCATTCATATTCCATTGCATTCCAATCCACATTGCATTTCATTCCTTTCAATAACAAATTCCATTCCATGACATTGCTTTCAATATTCCATTGCATTCCAATCCATAGTGAATTCCATTCCATTCCATTCCACATTCGTTTCCATTCCATTCAATTCCACTGCACATTCCATTTCATATTCCGTTACATTAAATTCCACATTGCATTCCATTCCGTTCCACTTTCCATTCCATTCTATTCCACATTCCATTCTTTCTGTTATACATTCCATTCCATTCCTTTCCGTTCAAATCCAAATACCATTCCACATTCCATTCCATTCTATTCCAAATTCTATTCCATTCAATTCCACATTCCATTCCATTCCATTCCACATTGCATTCCATTCCATTACATTCCACACTTAGTTACATTCCACTCAATTCGAAATTCAATTCCATTCCCTTCCACTTTGCATTCCATTGCATTCCACATTGCATTCTATTCCATTCCACATTGAATTCAATTCCATTCTATTCCACTTTCCATTCCATTCCACTTCATAGTCCTTTCCATTCCATTACACATTAATTTCCATTCAATTCCTTTCCATTCCTGAGTCCATTCCACATTCCATTCCATTCCATTCCACATTCCTTACCGTTCCATTCCACATTCAATTTCACTGAATTCCACATTGCATTCCATTCCATTCTTTAAACATTCCATTCCGTTAAATTACAAATTACATTCCATTCCACATTCCATTCCACGTTCCATTCCGTTCCATTCCACGATCCATTGCCCTTTCCATTCCACATTCCATTTCACGTTCCATTGCGCGTTCCATTCCACGTTCCATTCCGCGTTCCATTCCACGTTCCATTCCGTTTTCCATTCTGCAATCCTTTCCACGTTCCATTCCTCATTCCATTGCGTTCCATTCCACATTCCATTCCATTCCGTTCCACATTCCATTACTTTCCATACCGTTCCATTCCATTCCATATTCCATTCCATTCCATTCCATATTCCATGCCATTCCATTCCATTCCATTCCAGATTTCATTCCATATTCCATTCCATTCCATTCCACATTCCATTGCATTCCATTCCACTTTCCGTTCGATTCCATTCCAATTTACATTCCATTTGATTCCATGCCACATTGCATACCATTCCACTACATTCCTCATTCCATTCCATTCCATTCTACGTTCAACTCCATTCCATTCCACATTCCATTCCATTCCATTTCTTTCCACATTCCATTCCACATTCCATTCCATTGCATTCCACATTCCATTCCACATTCCATTTCATTCTATTCCACACTCAATTCCATTCCATTCCATGTTCCATTGCATTCCATTGCATTCCACATGCCATTCCTTTCCATTCCACATTCCATTGAAATTCATTCCACCTTCCATTCTAGTCGATTCCACATTCCATTCCTTTCCATGCCATATTCCATGAATTTCATTACAAATTCCATTCCATTCCATTCCACATTCCATTCCACATGCATTCTCTTCCATTCCAGATTACATTCCATTCCCTTCCACATTCCATTCCACGTTCCATTCCACGGTCCATTCCATGTTCCATTCCAGTTCATTGCACTTTCCATTCCAGATTCCATTCCATTCCATTCCACATTCCGCACCATTCCATTCCCTTGTGTGTTCCTTTCCATTCCCTTCCAGATTCTATTCCACATTCCATTCCATTCCTTTCTACATTCCACTCCACATTCCATTCCATTCCATTCCACATTCCATTTCAAATTCCATTCAATTCCATTCCACATTCCATTCCATATTTCATTGCTTTCCATTCCCCTTTCCATTCCACGTTCCATTAAATTCCACTGCATTGCTTTCAACGTTCCTTTACGTTGCATTCCACATTTCTTCCCAAGTTCCATTTCACATTAAATTGCACATTCCATTTCACATTCCATTCTATTCCATTCCTCGTTCCATTCGTCATTCCATTCCACATTCCATTCCATTCCATTCCACATTCCACTCCGTGTTCCATTCCATGCCATTCCACTTTCCAGTCCACGTTCCATTCCACATTCCATTCCGCATTCCATTCCACCTTCCATTCCACATGCTATTGAATTCCATTCCACATTCCATTCCACATTCCATTCCACGTTCCATTCCTCGTTCCATTCCACGTTCCATTCCATACCATTCCACTTTCCATTTCATTCCATTCCACGTTCCATTTCATTCTGTTCCACATTCAATTCCACATTTCATTCCACATTCCATTTCGCACTGCATTTTGCATTCCATTGCATTCCATTCCATTCCATTCCACTTTCCTTTCCATTCCAATCAACATTCCATTCAATTCCATTCTTCTTTCCCCTCCATTCCACATTCCATTTCGCATTCTATTCCATTCCATTACATTCCACATTCCTTTCCATTCCAATTCATATTCCATTCCATTCCATTCCAGGTTGCATTTCATTCCACATTCCATTGAATTCCACATCCCATTACATTCCCTTCCACATTCCATTCTATTCCAATCCATTCCACTTTCCATTCCACATTCCATTCCATTCCATTATTTTCCACATTCTATTCCACATTCCATTCCACATTCCATTTTGTATTCGATTCCACGTTCCACTCCATATTCTACTCCAAGTTCCATTCCATTCCATTTCATTCCACATTCCATTCCGTTCCTTTCCGCTTTCCACATTCCATTCCATTCCATTCCACATTCCATTCCTTTTCATTCCATTCCATTCCACATTCCTTTCCATTTCATTAAATTCCAATTTGCATTCCATTCCACTCCACATTCCACATTCCATTCCATTCCATTCCACATTCCACTCCATTGCATTCTGCATTCCATTCCACATTCCATTCCATACGATTCCACATTCCATACCATCCCATTCCATTCCATTCCACATTCTAATCCAAGTTCCATTCCATTCAACTCCACGTTCCATTCCATTTGATATCACATTCCATTCCACGTTGCATTCCACATTCCATTCCATTCCATTCCACTTTCCATTTCATGCCATTCTAAATTCGATTCCACACTGCATTTCATTCTATTCCACATTCCATTCCGCATTCCATTCCAGATTGCATTCCATTACTTTCCATTGCATTGCACATTCCATTCCTTTCCACATTGCATTCCTCATTCCATTCCAGATTCCATTCCACATTCCATTCCATTTCATTCCACATTCCAATCTACAGTCCATTCCACTTTCCATTCCATTACATTCCATATTACTTTACATTCCACATTTCATTCCACATTGCATTCCACATTCCATTCCATTCCACATAAAATTCTGCATTCCATTCCATTCCATTCCATTCCATTCCATCTTACATTCCACACTCCACTCCACTCCACGTTCCATTCGATGATCCATTCCACGTTCGAATCCATTACATTCCATGTTCCATTCCACATTCCCTTGCACTCCATTACACATTCCATTACACGTTCCATTCCATTCCATTACACTTTCCATTACCTTCCATTCCACATTCCGTTCCACATTCCATTCCACGTTCTATTCCACATTCCGTTCCACATTCCACTTCACGTTTAATTGCACATTCCATTCCACGTTCTGTTCCCTTTCCATTCCATTCCATTCCACATTCCATTCCACATTCCATTCCATTCCATTCCACATTCCATTCCATTCCATTCCACATTCCATTCCATTCCATTCTACATTACATTACACTCCATTCTACATTGCATTCCGCATTCCATTTCAAATTTCATTCCATTCCATTCCACATTCCATTCCACATTCTATTCCATTCCATTCTACATTCCATGACAAATTCCATTCCATTCCATTCAAAACTTCCATTCCATTCCTTTTCACATTTAATTCCAAATTCCTTTCCATTCCATTCCACTTTACATTCCACATTCCATTCCACTTTCCATTCCATGTTCCATTCCGTTACATTTCATATTCCATTCCACATTCCATTCCATTCCATTCCACATTCCATTCCACATTCCATTTCAGTCCATTCGAGATTCCATTCCATTGCATTTCGAATTCCATTCCATTCCATTCCATTCCACTTCGAATTCCATTCCATTCCTTTCCATTCCATTCCATTCCATTCCATTCCATTCCATTCCATTCCATTCCACTTTCCATTCCACATGCTATTCCTTTCCATTCCATTCCACATTACATTCCACATACCATTCCATTCCATTCCGCATTCCAGTGCACGTTCCATTTCACGTTCCATTCCACGTTATATTCCACGTTCCATTCCACATTCCATTCCATTCCATTCAACATTCCGTTCCATTCAATTGCATTCCATTTTCCATTCCACGTTCCATTCCTATTAATTCCACATTGCATTCCACATTCCATTCCACTCCATTCCACATTCCATTCCATTCCATTAATTTTTCCGTTCCATTCCATTCCATTGCATTCCATTCCACTTTCCATTCCATTCCATTCCGCATTCCATTCCATACCATTCCACATCGAATTCCATTCCAATCCGCATTCCATTCCACATTCCACAGCTTTACATTCCACATTCCATTCCATTCCGTTTCATTGCATTCCATTCCTTTGCACATTCCATTCCATTCCATTCCACTTTCCATTCCACATTACATTCCGCATTCCATTCTATTCCATTCCATTAAAATCCACATTCCATTCCATTCCGTTCCATTCCAGAATACCTTCCATTCCATTCCACTTTCCATTCTATTCCATTCCACATTCCGTTCCACATTCCGTTCCACGTTCCATTCCACGTTCCACTCCACATTCCATTCCATTGCATTCCATTCCATTCCATTACACATTCCATTCCATTCCACATTCCATTCCACATTCCATTTAGTTCCATTTGACGTTCCATTCCATACCATTGCGTTCCACATGCCACTCCATTCCATTCCTCATTCCATTCGAAATTCCATTCCTAATCCATTCCATTGCTTTTCAAATTCCATTGAATTGCATTCCATTCCACATTCCATTCCATTCCATTCAACATTCCATTCCATTCCATTCAAAATTCCATTCCACATTCAATTCCATTTTATACCACATTCCATTCCACATTCCATTCCACTTTCCGTTGCACGTTCAACTACATGTTCCATTCCAAATTCCATTCCAAATTGCATTCCAATCCATTCCGCATTCCATTTCTTTGCATTTCCAAATTCCACTCCACATTCCATTCCATATTCCATTCCATTCCATTGAATTCCACATTCCATTACTTTCCATTCCAGGTTGCATTTCATTCCACATTCCATTGAATTCCACATCCCATTAAATTCCCTTCCACATTCCATTCTATTCCAATCCATTCCACTTTCCATTCCACATTCCATTCCATTCCATTATTTTCCACATTCTATTCCACATTCCATTCCACATTCCATTTTGTATTCGATTCCACGTTCCACTCCATATTCTACTCCAAGTTCCATTCCATTCCATTTCATTCCACATTCCATTCCGTTCCTTTCCGCTTTCCACATTCCATTCCATTCCATTCCACATTCCATTCCTTTTCATTCCATTCCATTCCACATTCCTTTCCATTTCATTAAATTCCAATTTGCATTCCATTCCACTCCACATTCCACATTCCATTCCATTCCATTCCACATTCCACTCCATTGCATTCTGCATTCCATTCCACATTCCATTCCATACGATTCCACATTCCATACCATCCCATTCCATTCCATTCCACATTCTAATCCAAGTTCCATTCCATTCAACTCCACGTTCCATTCCATTTGATATCACATTCCATTCCACGTTGCATTCCACATTCCATTCCATTCCATTCCACTTTCCATTTCATGCCATTCTTAATTCGATTCCACACTGCATTTCATTCTATTCCACATTCCATTCCACATTCCATTCCAGATTGCATTCCATTACTTTCCATTGCATTGCACATTCCATTCCTTTCCACATTGCATTCCTCATTCCATTCCAGATTCCATTCCACATTCCATTCCATTTCATTCCACATTCCAATCTACAGTCCATTCCACTTTCCATTCCATTACATTCCATATTACTTTACATTCCACATTTCATTCCACATTGCATTCCACATTCCATTCCATTCCACATAAAATTCTGCATTCCATTCCATTCCATTCCATTCCATTCCATCTTACATTCCACACTCCACTCCACTCCACGTTCCATTCGATGATCCATTCCACGTTCGAATCCATTACATTCCATGTTCCATTCCACATTCCCTTGCACTCCATTACACATTCCATTACACGTTCCATTCCATTCCATTACACTTTCCATTACCTTCCATTCCACATTCCGTTCCACATTCCATTCCACGTTCTATTCCACATTCCGTTCCACATTCCACTTCACGTTTAATTGCACATTCCATTCCACGTTCTGTTCCCTTTCCATTCCATTCCATTCCACATTCCATTCCACATTCCATTCCATTCCATTCCACATTCCATTCCATTCCATTCCACATTCCATTCCATTCCATTCCACATTCCATTCCATTCCATTCTACATTACATTACACTCCATTCTACATTGCATTCCGCATTCCATTTCAAATTTCATTCCATTCCATTCCACATTCCATTCCACATTCTATTCCATTCCATTCTACATTCCATGACAAATTCCATTCCATTCCATTCAAAACTTCCATTCCATTCCTTTTCACATTTAATTCCAAATTCCTTTCCATTCCATTCCACTTTACATTCCACATTCCATTCCACTTTCCATTCCATGTTCCATTCCGTTACATTTCATATTCCATTCCACATTCCATTCCATTCCATTCCACATTCCATTCCACATTCCATTTCAGTCCATTCGAGATTCCATTCCATTGCATTTCGAATTCCATTCCATTCCATTCCATTCCACTTCGAATTCCATTCCATTCCTTTCCATTCCTTTCCATTCCATTCCATTCGATTCCATTCCACTTTCCATTCCACATGCTATTCCTTTCCATTCCATTCCACATTACATTCCACATACCATTCCATTCCATTCCGCATTCCAGTGCACGTTCCATTTCACGTTCCATTCCACGTTATATTCCACGTTCCATTCCACATTCCATTCCATTCCATTCAACATTCCGTTCCATTCAATTGCATTCCATTTTCCATTCCACGTTCCATTCCTATTAATTCCACATTGCATTCCACATTCCATTCCACTCCATTCCACATTCCATTCCATTCCATTAATTTTTCCGTTCCATTCCATTCCATTGCATTCCATTCCACTTTCCATTCCATTCCATTCCGCATTCCATTCCATACCATTCCACATCGAATTCCATTCCAATCCGCATTCCATTCCACATTCCACAGCTTTACATTCCACATTCCATTCCATTCCGTTTCATTGCATTCCATTCCTTTGCACATTCCATTCCATTCCATTCCACTTTCCATTCCACATTACATTCCGCATTCCATTCTATTCCATTCCATTAAAATCCACATTCCATTCCATTCCGTTCCATTCCAGAATACCTTCCATTCCATTCCACTTTCCATTCTATTCCATTCCACATTCCGTTCCACATTCCGTTCCACGTTCCATTCCACGTTCCACTCCACATTCCATTCCATTGCATTCCATTCCATTCCATTACACATTCCATTCCATTCCACATTCCATTCCACATTCCATTCCACATTCCATTTAGTTCCATTTGACGTTCCATTCCATACCATTGCGTTCCACATGCCACTCCATTCCATTCCTCATTCCATTCGAAATTCCATTCCAAATCCATTCCATTGCTTTTCAAATTCCATTGAATTGCATTCCATTCCACATTCCATTCCATTCCATTCAACATTCCATTCCATTCCATTCAAAATTCCATTCCACATTCAATTCCATTTTATACCACATTCCATTCCACATTCCATTCCACTTTAGTTGCACGTTCAACTACATGTTCCATTCCAAATTCCATTCCACATTGCATTCCAATCCATTCCGCATTCCATTTCTTTGCATTTCCAAATTCCACTCCACATTCCATTCCATATTCCATTCCGTTCCATTGAATTCCACATTCCATTCCATTCCATTCCACATTCCATTCAATTCCATTCCATTCCATATTCCATTCCACATTCCAATCCATTCCATTGCACTTTCCATTCCATGTTCATTTCCACTCCATTCCACATTCCATTCCACATTCCATTCCATTCAATTTGTGATTCCATATCACATTCCATTCAATTGCTTTCAACATTCCATTCCACATTCCATATCCCATTCCACATCCCATTCCATGTTCTATTCCACGTTCCATTCCATTCCAATCCACGTTCCATTCCACGTTCCAATCCACAATCCTTTCCACATTTCATTCCCCGTTTCATTCCATTCCTTACCACGTTTCATTCCACGTTCCATTCCATTCCATCGCACTTTCCATTCCACATTCCATTTCACATTCCATTCCATGCTCCATTCCACATTGCATTCCACGTTCGACTCCATGTTCTATTCCAAGTTTCATTCCACGTTCCATTGCATTCCATTGAATGCTGCATTCCAGATTGCATTCCATTCCATTCCTCTTTCCATTCCACATTGCATTCCACATTGCTTTCCACATTCCATTCCGTTCCATTCCACATTCCATTACACTTTCCATTCCACATTCCATTGCATTCCATTCCACATTCCATTCAAGATTGAATTCCACATTCCATTGCATTCCATTCTACATTCCATTCCACATTGCATTCCATTCCTGTCCACATTCCATTCCACATTCCATTCCATTCCATTCCACATTCCATTCCATTCCACATTCCATTCCACATTTTATTCCCCTCCAGTCTACATTGCTTTGCAATCTCCATTCCATTCCATTCCACATTCCATTCTATTGCATTCCACATTCCATTCTATTCCATTCCGCATTCCATTCCACGTTCCATTCCGCGTTCCATTTCATTATTCATTGCACATTCCATTGCATTGCATTCCACTTCCCATTCCACATTCTATTCCATTCAATTCCACTTTCTATTCAACATTCCATTGCACATTCCATTCCATTCCGTTCCACATTCCATTCCTCATTCCATTTCTCATTCCATTTCATTCCATTCCACATTACATTCCATTCCACTCCACATCCCATACCACATTCCATTCGATTCCATTCCACATTCCTTTCCAAATTCCACTTACATTTACACATTCCTTTCCACATTCCTTTCAACATTCCATTCCGTTCCATTCCACATCCCATTCCACATTCCATTACATATTCCATTCCATTCCATTCCACATTCTCTCAAATTCCATTCCATTCCGCATTCCATTCATTTCAATTCCACATTCCACTCCCTTCCTTTCCTCATTCCATTCCATTTCATTCCACATTCCACTCTGGATTCCATTCCATGCCAATCCACTTTCTATTCCACATTCCATTCCTTCCAATTCCACATTACATTCAACATTCCATTCCATGTTCAATTCCACGTTCCATTCCACCTTCTATTCCATTCCATTTCACGTTCCATTCCACGTTCCATTCCACAATACATTCCAAATTCCATTCCACATTCCATTCCACATTCCATTCCGCATTCCATTCCATGCTCCAATCCTCATTCCATTCCATGTTCCATTCCACATTCCATTAAAACTTCCAATCCACGTTCCTTTCCATTCCATTCCACCTTCCATTCGACATTCCATTCCATTCCTTTCCACTTTCCATTCCACATTCCATTCCACGTTCCATTCCACATTCCATTCGACATTCCATTCCATTCCACGTTCCATTCCACATTCCATTCTACATTCCATTACTTTCCATTCCACATTCCATTCCATTCCATTCCACATTCCATTCTATTCCATTCCACATTCCATTCCACATTGCATTCCATTCCAGTCCACATCCCATTCCACTTTCCATTACATTCATTTCCACTTTCCATTCCATTCCATTACACAATCCATTCCAGATTTCTTTCCATTCCACTCCACGTTCCATTCCACATTCCATTCCACATTGCATTCCATGCTACAACCCACATTCCGTTCCACGTTCAATTCCACGTTGCATTCCACGTTCCATTCCATGTTCCATTCCATGTTCCATTCCACGATCCATTCTATTCAATTCCATGTTCCATTCCACATTCCATTCTATTACATTCCACATTCCATTGCACATTCCATTCCACATTCCATTCCTCATTACATTTCTCTTTCCATTACACGTTCAATTCCACTTTAAATTCCAAGTTCCATTCCATTCTATTCCACGTTCCATTCTGCAATCCATTCCATTCCTTTAAACTTTCTTTTTCATATTCCATTCCACAATCCATTCTATTATGCATTCTGTTCCATTCCACTTTCCATTCCACATTCCATTCCTCATTCCATTCCACTTTCCATTCCATTCCATTACATTCCATTCTACGTCCCATTCCACTTTCCAGTCCATTCCATTTCACGTTCCATTCCGCATTCCATTGCCCATTCCTTTCCACGTTCCATTGTATGTTCCATTCCACGTTCAATTCCATTCCTTTCTACTTTCCATTCCACGTTCCTTTCCATTCAACTCCACGTTCCATTCCATTGCATTCCACATTTCATTCCACATTCCATTCCATTCCATTCCACATTGCTTTCCATATTCCATTCCTTTCCATTCCACATTCCATTCCAGATTGCATTCCATTGCATTCCACATTTAATTCCACATTCCATTCCTTTCCATTCCACATTGCATTCCACATTCCATTCCATTCTATTCCACTTTCCATTCTATTGCATTCCACATTCCATTCCACATTCCATTCCATTCCATTCCACATTGCATTCCACATTCCATTTCATTCCATTCCAATTTCCAGTCCACATTCCCTTTCACATTCGAATCCATTCCATTCCACATTCCATTAGAGATTCCATTCCATTCCATTTCACATAACATTCAACATTCCCTTCCACATTCCTTTCCATTCCATTCCACAATCCATTACATATTCCATTGCATTCCATTTGAGGTTCCGTTCCAAGTTCCATTCCACATTCCATACCATTCTTTCCATTCCATTCCACATTTAATTACACATTCCATTCCACTTTACTTTCCATTCCATTCCACATTCCATTCCACATTCCTTCCCACATTCCCTCCCACATACCATTCCATTCAATTCCACATTCCATTCCACATACCATTCCATTCCATTCTACATTATATTCCACATCCCATTCCACATTCCCTTCCACTTTCCATTCCATTCTATTCCACTTTCCTTTCCATATTCCAATCCATTCCTTTCCACATTCCATTCCACATTCTCTTCCACATTCCATTCCATTCCATTCCACATTCCATTCTATTGCACATTCCATTCCATATTCCATCCCCCGTTCCATTCCACTTTCCATTCCATTCCACATTCCATTCCATTCCATTCCAAATTTCATTGTATATTCCATTCCATTCCACTCCAAATTCCATTCCATTCCATTCCAAATTGCATTACACATCACATTCCACGTTCCATTCCACGTTCCATTCCATGTTCCATTCCAAGTTTTATTCCATTCAATTCCTCATTCCATACCATTCAATTCCTTTCTGTTCGATTCCTCATTCCTTACCATTCCTTTCCATTCCATACTGGATTCCATTCCATTCCATTCCACATTCTATTAATCAAACAATTCCATTCCATTCCATATTCCTTTCCACATTCCAATGCATTCCGATCCATATTACATTCCTGTCCATTCCACATTCCATTCCACGTTCCACTCCACATCCCATTCCACGTTCTATTCCACGTTCCATTCCATTCCAATCCACGTTCCATTCCACGTTCCAATCCACAATGCTTTCCAAATTTCATTCCCCGTTTCATTCCATTCCTTTCCACATTCCATTCCACGTTCCATTCCATTCCATCCCACATTCCATTCCACATTCCATTTCACATTCCATTCCACGCTCCATTCCACATTGCATTCCACTTTCGATTCCATGTTCTATTCCAAGTTTCATTCCACGTTCCATTCCATTCCATTGCATGATGCATTCCACATTGCATTCCATTCCATTCCATTTTCCATTCCACATTCCATTCCACATTGCTTTCCACATTCCATTTCGTTCCATTCCACATTCCATTGCACTTTCCATTCCACATTCCATTCCACATTCCATTGCATTCGATTCAACTTTCCATTCCAGATTGAATTCCACATTCCATTGCATTCCATTCTACATTCCATTCCACATTGCATTCCATTCCTGTCCACATTCCATTCCACATTCCATTCCGTTCCATTCCACATTCCATTCCATTCCACATTCCATTCCACATTGTATTCCTCTCCAGTCCACATTGCTTTGCACTCTCCATTCTATTCCATTCCACATTCCGTTCTATTCCATTCCACAATCCATTCTATTCCATTCCACATTCCATTCTATTCCATTCCACATTCCATTCCACGTTCCATTCCGCGTTCCATTTCATTATTCATTGCACATTTCATTGCATTGCATTCCACGTCACATTCCACATTCTATTCCATTCCATTCCACTTTCTATTCAACATTACATTGCACATTCCATTCCATTCCTTTCCACATTCCATTGCTCATTCCATTTCTCATTCCATTTCATTCCATTCCACATTCCATTCCATTACACTCCAAATTCCATACCATATTCCATTCCATTCCATTCCACATTCCTTTCCAAATTCCACTTACGTTTCCACATTCCTTTCCACATTATTTTCAACATTCCATTCCGTTCCATTCCACATCCCATTCCACATTCCATTCCATATTACATTCCATTCCATTCCACATTTCATTCCACATTCTATTCCATTCCATTTTCCATTCCACCTTCCATTCTATTCCATTCCAATTTTCATTCCATTCAATTCCACATTCCATTCCACATTACATTTCACATACCAATCCTTTCCATTCCACATTCGATTGCATTTCAGTGCACATTCCATTCCATTCCTTTCCACATTCCATTCCACTTTACATTCCACTTTCCATTCCATTCCTTTCCACGTTTCTTTCCACAATCCATTCCATGTTCTACTCCATTCCACTCCACGTTCCATTCCATAATCTATTCCATTCCATTTCAACTTCCCTTCCATATTCCATTCCACATTCCATTAGACTTTCCATTGCATTCCATTACACATTGCATTCCACAATGCAGTCGTCATTCCATTCCACATTCCATTTCACATTCCATTCCACATTTCATTCCATGTTAAATTCCATTCCATTCCACATTCCATTCCACATTTCATGCCACATTCCATTCCACATTACATTGCACACTCCATTCCACATTCCATTCTACATTCCAATCTCATTCCATTCCATTTCATTCCGCTTTCCATTCCACATTCCATTCCATTCCATTTCTCATTTCATTCCACATTTCATTCCACATTCCATTCCATTCCATTCCACATTCCATTAAGCCTTCTATTCCATTCCATTACTGTCGATTCAAGATACTATTCCACATTTCATTTCTTTCCATTCCACATTCCATTCCTTTCCGTTCCACGTTCCGTTCCATGTTCCATTCCACATTGCATTCCATTCCATTCCACATTCCATAGCATTCAACTTCGTTCCTTTCCACATACCATTCCATTTCCCACCATTCCGCATTCCATTCCATTCCAATCCGTATTCTACTCCAGATTCCATTCCATTCCATTCCACATTCAATTCCACATTCCATTCTATTCCTCATTCCCTTCCATTCCATTCCACATTCAAATCCACATTGCATTCCATTCTACATTCCATTCCATTCCATTGCACTTTCCATTCATTTCATTCCACATTCCATTTCGCCTTCCATTCAACGTTCCTTTCCACATTCCATTCCACGTTCCGTTCCACTATCCATTCCATTCAATTCCACCTTCCATTCCACGTTCCTTTCCATATTCCATTCCTCATTCCATTCCACGTTCCATTCCATTCCTTTCCATATTGCTTACCATTGCATTCCATTACATTCTGCATTCCTTTCCATTCCATTCCATATTCTACTCCACATTCCACTCCATTCCTTTCCACATTGCTTGTGACATTCCAATCCATTCCATTCCACTTTCCATTCCATGATCCATTCCACATTTCACTGCACGTTCCATTCCATTCCATTCAATGTCGCATTCCACGTTCTGTTTCATTCCATTCTATGTTCCATTTCACATTCCTTTCCACATGCCATTGCACTTACCATTCCACGTTCCTTTCCACGTTTCATTAAAATTTCCATTCGACGTTCCATTCTATTCCATTCCACTTTCCATTCCACGTTACTTTCCATTCCATTACACTTTCCATTCCGCATTCCAATCCACGTTCCACTCCATATTCCGATACGTTTCATTCCACATTCCATTACTCATTCCATTTCACATTCCATTTCACATTCCATTACATTCCATTCCACTTTCCATTCCACATTCCATTCAGTTCTATTCCACATGCCATTCCACTTTCCATTGACACATTCCATTCCATTCCACATTCCATGCCACATTCCATTCCACTTTACATTCCGCCCTCCATTCCACATTCCATTCCACATTCCAGTATCATTCCATTGCATTTCGGTCCGCATTCTATTACACATTCCATTGCATTCCAATTCACATGCCATTTCACTTTCTATTCCAAGTTCCATTCCATTATTTTCCACAATCCATTGCACATTCCATTCCACAGTCCATTCCATTCCATTCCACATTCCATTGTATTCCAATCAATCAACATTCCATTCCACATTTCATTCCATTCCATTCCACATTCCATTCCATTCCACGTTGCATTCCACGTTCCATTACATTCCATTCCACTTTCCATTACATTCCGTTACATTCCCATCCACGTTCCATTCCAATTTCCATTAAATTCTATTCCATATTCCGTTCCACATTCCGGTCCTTTCCATTCCACATTGCATTCCATTCCTATCCACATTTCTTTCAACATTTCATTCAATTCCATTCCACTTTGCATTCCACAATCCATTGCACATTCCCTTCCACATTCCATTCCATTCCATTCCACATTCCATTGCACATTCCATTCCATTCCATTCCAGATTCCATTCCATTCGATTACATTCCATTACATGTTCTATTCCAGATTCGATTCCAGTCCATTCCACGTTCCATTCCACTCTCCATTCCACATTCCATTCCTTTCCATTTCACTTTCCATTCCACACTCAATTCCACATTACATTCCACATTCCATTCCACTCCATTCCATTCTGCATTCCATTTCATTGCACTCTACATTCTATTCCTCATTCCATTCCATTCCATTCCACATTCAATTCCACATTCCTTTCCAATCCATTGCACATTCCATTCCATTCCATTGCACATTCCATTCCACGTTCCATCCTACTTTACATTCCATTCCATTCCACCTTACATTAATTGTTCCATTCCACATTCCATTCCACATTACATTCAATGTTCCATTCCATTCCATTCCATATACCTTACCATTCCATTCCACTTTCTTCTCTACATTCCACTCCAATCCATTCCACATACCATGACACATTCCATTCCATTCCATTCCACATTCCATTTCATTCCATTCAAGATTCCTTTCCATTCCATTTCACATAACATTCCATTCCATTCCATTCCACATTCCATTCCTTTCCATTACACATTCCTTTCCACATTACTTTTCACTTCCTATTCAACATTTCCTTCCACATTCCAATCCATGTTCCATTCCATTACATTGCCCTTTCCATTCCACGATCCATTCTCATACCCCTCCACGTCCCATTCCATTCCATTCCTTTCCACATTCCTTTCCACATTCCATTCCATTCCACGTTCCATTCCGCACACAATTCCTTATTCCATTCCACAATCCATTCCGATCCTTTCCACATTCCATTCCACATTCCATGCCACGTTCAATTCCATATTCCATTACACGTTCCACTCCACGTTACATTCCACATTCCATTCCACATTCCCTTCCACATTCTATTCCATTCCTTTCCACATTCCATTCCATTCCACGTTCCATTCCGCATACAATTCCTTTTTCCATTCCACATTCCATTCCAATCCATTCCACATTCCATTCCACATTCCATGCCACGTTCAATTCCTTATTCCATTACAAGTTCCACTCCACGTTACATTCCACGTTTCATTCCATTGCATTTCACGTTCCATTCCACATTCCATTCCATTCATTTCCACATTCCATTTCACTTTCCATTCCACTTTCCATTACACATTGCATTCCACATTCGATTCAATTCCATTCCACATTCCATTCCATTCAATTCCATTCCATTCCACTTTTCATTCCACATTCCATTCAATTCCATTCCACGTTGCATTCCCCTTTCCATTCCACATTCCATTCCATTCCATTCCACATTCCATTCCAAATTGAATTCCACATTCCATTCCACATTCCATTCCGTTCCAATCCACGTTCCATTCTACATTCCACTCCATTCAATTAAACTTTCGATTTCATTCCATTAAACTTTCCATTCCATTCCATTCAACTTTCCATTCCGCATGCCATTGCACATTCCATTCTACATTACATTCCGTTCCATTCCACATTCCATTCCACATTATATTCTATTACGTACCACATTCCATTCCATTCCACTCCACATCCCATTCCACTCCACATTCTCTTCCCTTCCGTTCCACATTCCATTCCATTCCATTGCAGATTCCGTTGCACATTCCATTCCACATTCCATGCTACATTCCATTCCACGTTACATTCCGTTCCATTCCACGTTTCTTTCCACATTCCATTCCACATTCCATTCCACATTCGAATCCACATTCCAATTCATTACATTCCACATTCCTTTCCACATTCCATTCCATTCCATTCCACATTTCGTTCCACATTCCATTCCACTTCCCATTCCACATTCCATTCCCTTACTTTCCACATTCCATTCCGCATTCCATTCCATTCCATTCCATTCCATTCCATTCCGCTTTCTATTCCACAATGCATTCCACATTCCAGTCCATTCCATTCCACATTCCATTCCACATTAAATTCCTTTATCTTCCACATTTCTTTCCACATTCCATTCCGCATTCCATCCACATTCCATTGCATTCCATTCCACATTCCATTCCATATTCCGTTCCATATTCCATTCCACATTCCGCAGTCTATTCCATTCCATTCCACATTCCATTCCATTCCAATCCACATTCCATTCCACAATTCATTCCATTCCTTTCCACATTCCATTCCACATTCCATTCTCTTCCACTGCATTCCACATTCCATTCCAATTTCCATTAAATTCCATTCCACATCCCATTCCATTACATTCCACATTCCATTCCACATTTCATTTCCAATTTTCACTCCACGTTCCACTCCCGTTTCCATTCCACAATCCATTCCAGATTCCATTCCATTCCATTCCACCTTCCATTCCACATTCGATTCCACATTCCTTTCCATTCCATTCCACGTTCCATTCCACGTTCCCTTCCACCATCCTTTCCATTCCATTTGATTCCACGTTCCATTCCATTTCACTTTCCTTTCCAGTACATTCCATGTTCAATTCCACATTCTATTCCATTGCATTCCACATTCCAAGCATTCCATTCCACATTGCATTCCACATTCCATTCCACATTTCATTCGATTCCATTCCACGTTCTATTCCACATCCCATTGCATTCCATTCTACATTCCATTCCATTCCATTCCATTGCAGTCCACATTCCATTCCACGTTCCATTCCATTCCATTCCACATTCCATTCCACATTCCTTTCCATTGCATTCCGCATTCCATTCCAGATGCCATTGCATTCCATTTTGCATTCCATTCTATTCCATCCCACTCTACATTCCAGTCCATTACACATTCCTTTACATTCCATTCGATATTCCGTTCTATTCTACCCTCCATTCCATTCCGTTACTTTGCAAATTCCATTCCATTCCACTCCAAGTTCCATTACATTCCATTCCATTCCACATTACATTCCACATTCCATTCCTTGCCATTCAACATTCCATTCTATATTCTATTCCATACCTTTCCACATTGCATTCCACATTCCATTCCATTCCTCCATTCCGCATTCCATTCCATTCTTTCCATATTCCATTCCACTATATTACACAGTCTGTTATACATTCTATTCCTTTCCATTCCTTATTGCATTCCACTTTCCATTCCATTTCATTCCACATTCCATTCCACATTCCATTCCATTTCATTCCACATTGTTTCCACATTCCAAACCATTCCTACATTCCACATTCCATTCGATTCCATTCCACATTCCGTTCTATTCCATTCCACATTCCATTCCGCATTCCATTCCACATTCCATTCCATTCCATTCGACTTTCCACTGCATTCCATTCAATTCAACATTCCATTCCATTCAACATTCCATTCCTTTCCATTCCATATTCCATTCCATTCCTTTCCATATTCCAGTAGATTCGATTCCACTCCATTCCACATTCCATTCCTTTCCATTCCATGTTACATTCCACGTTCCATTTCACATTCCATTTCACGTTCCATTCCACGTTCCATTCCATTACAACTGACTTTCAATTCCACAATTCATAATATTCCTGTCCACTTTCCATTCCACATTCCGTTCCATTCCATTCCATTCCACATTCCATTCTATTCCATTCAATATTCCATTTCATTCCATTACACATTTCATTGCACATTGCACACCATTTCAATCCACATTCCTTTCCACATTCCGTTACATTACATTCCAATTTCCATTCCATTCCATTTCACTTTCCATTCAACGTTACATTCCACGTTCGGTTCCACATTCCCTTCCCCGTTCGTTCCTTTGCTCGTTCTATTCCACTTTCCATTCCAAGTTCCATTCCATTCCATTCTACATTCCATTCCATTCCATTCCACACTCTACTCCATTCCATTCATTTCCACATTCCACTAAATTGCATTCCACTCCAAATTCCATTCCATTCCATTCCACATTCCCTTCCATTCCATTCCACATTCAATTCCATTCCATTTCACATTCCATTCCACATTCCGTTCCTTTCCATTACTCGTCAATTTCATTCCATTCCATTCCACATTCCATTCCATTGCATTCCACATTCCATTCCATTACATTTCTCATTCCATTCCATTCCATTGTACATTCCATTCCACCTTCTACTCCATTTCATTCCATTCCATTCCACATTTCATTCCATTGCATTTGCTATTCCATTCCTCATTCCTTTCCATTCCGTTCCATTCCACATTCCATTCCAACTTCCATTCCATTCCATTCCACGTTACATTCCATTCCACTCCACATTCAAATCCATTCCAATTCACATTCCATTCCATTCCATTCCATGCCATATTCATTTCTATTCCACATTGCATTCCATTCCGTTGCATTCCACATTCCATTCCACATTCCATTCCATGTTCCATTCCCTTCCATTCCACTTTCAATTCCACCTTCTGTTCCCAATTCCGTTCAACATTCCATTCTATTCCATTCCAAATTCTACTTTCCATTCCACTTTCCATTCCATTCCATTCCAGATTGCATTCCATTCCACATTCCATTCCACGTTCCATTCCACTTTCCATTCCACGTTCCGTTCCATTCCATTCCAATTTCCATTCTACATTCTATTCCACATTCCACTCCGTTCCATTCCATTCAATTCCACAATCCTTTCCATTACATTTCATTCCACTTTCTTTACATTCCATTCTACACGCCATTCCGTTCCATTCCACATTCTATTCCAATCCAATCCATTCCATTCCATTCCATTCTATTCCATTCTATTCCACTTTCCACTCCATTCCATTCCACATTCTATTGCACAGTCCATTCCATTCCATTCCCCATTGCATTCCACATTCCATTCCATTGCATTCCACATTCCCTTCCATTCCATTCCACATTCTCTCCACATCTCATTCCACGTTGCATTCCAAGTTAAATTCCACATTCCATTCAACTTTCCTTTCGATTGCATTCCTTGTTCCATTCCATTCCATTCCACATTCCATTCCACTCCATTCCACATTCCATTCCACTTCCCATTCCGCGTTCCATTTCACTTTTCGTTGCACGTTCCTTTCCATTCCATTCCAACTTTCATTCAACTTGCCATTCCACTACATTCCACTTTCCATTCCACATTCCATTCCACATTCCATTTTATTCCAATACACATTCCAGTCCACATTCCATTCAATATTCCATTCCAAGTTCCATTCCTTTCCATTCCACATTCCATTCCATTTCACTTTCCATTCCACATTCTATTCCATTCAATTCCACATTCCATTCCATTCCATTCCATTCAAGTCCACTTTCCATTACATTCAATTCCAGTTGACATTCCATTCCATTCCATTCCACATTCCATTCCATTCCAATCTATACCACATTCCTTTCCTTTCCATTCCATATTCCATTACATTCGATTCCACATTCCATTCCATTCCATTCCACATTCCATTCCATTCCGCATTCCATTGCATTCTGTTCCGTTACACATTCCATTCCATTCCATTCCACCTTCCATTGCACATTCCATTTCATTCCATTCCACTTTTCATTCGATTCCGTTCGATGTTCCATTCCACATTCCATTCCATGCCATTCCACTTTCCATTAAATTCCATACAACTTTCCATTCCATTCCATTCCATTCCAGTCCACATTCCTTTTCATTCAATTCCTTTCCACATTCCATTCCATCCCATTCCACATTCCATACCATTCCATTACATTCCATTTCACATTCCATTCCATTTGATTCAACATTCTGTTCCATTGCATTCCACATTGAATTCCTTCCACATTCCATTCCGTTCCATTCCATTCCACATTCCATTCCATTCCACGTTCCATTTCACATTCCATTCCATTCCATTCCATATTGCATTCCATTTTATTCCACATTCCATTCGACTTTTCATTTCACTCCATTGCACATTCCATTTCTTATTCCATTCCTTTCCATTCCACATTGCATTCCATTTTATTCCACATTCCATTCGACTTTTCATTCCAATCCATTGCGCATTGCATTTCCCATTCCATTCCATTACACATTCAATTATACATTCCATTCCATTACACATTCCATTATACATTCCATTCCATTCCATTGCATTCCAATTTCTATTCCATTCCTCTTCTCATTCCATTAAATTCCGCTCCACATTCCATTCCACATTCCATTCCATTAAACATTCCGTTTCATATTTCATTCCATTCCATTCCACCTTCCATTCCATTCCACATGCCATTCTATTCCATTCCATTCCATACCACATTGCTTTCCATTTCTTTCCTCTCCACCTTCCATTCCACTTTACACTCCATGCCATTCCACTTTCCATTCCATTCCATTCCTCATTCCATTCCATTCCATCCCATTCCACTTTCCATTCCATTCCATTCCTCATTCCTTTCCATTCCATCCCATTCCACTTTCCATTCCACATTCCATTTGACGTTCCATTCCACATTACTTTCCACATTCAATTCCACATTCCAGTCCATTCCATAACAGATTCCATTCCAAGATCCATTCCACGTTCCATTCCATTCCATTCTAATCCATTCTATTCCGAATTCCATTCCATTCCATTCCATTCCAATCCATTCCATTCCTGTCTATGTTGCATTCCATTCCATTCCACTTTCCATTCCAACTTGCATTCTATTAAGTTTCACGCTCAATTCCACATTCTCTTCCACGTTCCATTCCACATTCCATTTCAAATTCTATTTCATTCCACATTCCATACCATTCCATTCCACATTCCATTCCATTACATTCAACATTCCATTCCACATTCAACTCCATTCAATTCCACATTCCATTCCATTCCATTCAATCGAAGTCTACTTTGCTTTCCATTCTATTCCATTCCACATTCCATTCCATTCAATTCCAGTCAACATTCCATTCCATTCCATTGCACATTCCATGCCATTCCATTCAACATTCCATTCCACATTCCATTCCACGTTCCATTCCATTCCATTCCACGTTTCATTCCACGTTCCATTCCATGCTCCATTCCACTTTCCATTGCCCTTTCCATTCCATTCCAACAAACCTTCCATTCCATGTGATTACAGATTCCTTTCCGTTCCGTTCCACATTCCATTCCAGTTTCCATTCCACGTTCCATTCCATTCCATTCCACCTTTCATTCCATTCCATTCCACATTCCATTCCATTCCATTCCAACTTTCATTCCATCCCATTCCATTCCACCTTTGATTCCATTGCATTCCACATTCCTTTCCATTCCATTCCACATTTCATTCCATTGCATTCCACATTCCGTTCCATTCCATTCCCCATTCCATTCCATTCCACTCCATTCACATTCCATTCCATTACATTCGATTCCTTTCCTTTCCACATTCTTGTCTACATTCCGTTTTATTCCTTTCGTCATTCCATTCCACATTCGATTCAATTCCATTCCAAAATCCATTCAATTGCATTGCACAATCCATTCAGTTCCATTCCATTTCCACTACATTCCACTCCACATTACATTGCAATCCATTCCACTTTCCATTCCACTTTCCATTCCACATTACTTTCCATTCCTTTACACAATCCATTCAATGTTACCTTCCATTCCTTTCCACATTCTATTCCACACTCCTTTCCTTTCATCCCACATTCCATTCCATTCCATTCCACATTCCATTCCATTCCATTCCACATTCCATTCCTCATTCCATTCCACATGACATTCCATTTCACATTCCTTTCCATTCCTTTGCACATTGCTTTCCATATTCCATTCCACATTCCATTCCATGGTATTTCATATTCCATTCCCCATTCCATTCCATGCTATTTCACATTCCATTCCCCATTCTATTCCATTCCAATCCACATTCCGTTCCATTCCATTCCATTTCATTCCACATTACACTCCATTCCATTTTACGTTCCATTCCATTCCGTTCCACGTTCCATTCCATTCTCTCCCACTTTACATTACATTCCCTTCCACGTGCCAATACACGTTGCATGCCACATTCCATTCCACGTTCCATTCCACGTTCCATTCCATTCCATTCCTCGTTCCATTCCATTCCATTGCACCATCCATTCCATTCCATTCCACTTTCCATTCCGTTCCATTCCACATTCTATTCCATTTCATTCCACATTCCATTACCCTTTCCTCTCCACTCCATTCTAACTTCCATTCCACATTCCATTCCATTCAATTCCAGTCCACACACCATTCCATTCTGTTCCATTCCATATTTTCTTCCATTCCATTTCATTACACATACTATTCCATTCCGTTACCCGTTCCTTTCAATTCCAAATTCCATTCCATTCCATTCCAAATTCCATTCCATTCCATTCCACATTACATTCCACTCCACTCCACATTCCAGTCCATTCCATTCCAGTTTCCATTCCATTCCATTCCACATTCCATTGCATTCCTGTCCAAATACCATTCCATTACATTCCACTTTCCATTCTTTCCATTCCACATTCCATTCCATTATATTCCTCCTTCCATTCCATTCCATTCCGTTTCACATTCCATTCCATTCCATTCCACATTCCATTCCACATTCCATTGCATTCCATTCCGCATTCCATTCCAGTCCATTCCACACTCCTTTACATTCCATTCCACATTCCATTCCATTACATTCCACGTTCCATTTCATTCCATTCTGCGTTCCATACCATTATATTCCATGTTCCATTCCATTCCATCTCGTTGCACATTCCATTCCATTCCATTCCACATTCCATTAGGTTCCATTCCATTCCACCTTCCATTCCCACATTCCCTTCTGATTCATTCCACATTGCTTTGCATTGCATTCCACATTCCATTCCACTCCATTCCATATTCCATTCCATGCCTTTCCACATTTCATTCCACATTGAATTCCATTCCATTCCACTTTCCATTCCATTCCATTCCTTTCCAATTCACATTAAATTCCATTCCATTCCATTCCAAGTTCCATTCCATTCCATTTTACATTCCAATCCATTCCATTCAATATTCCATTCCTTTCCATTCCATGTTCCTTTCCTTTCCAATCCACATTCCAGTCCATTCCGTTTCACGTTCCATTCCACGTTCCATTCCATGTTCCATTCCATGTTCCATTCCATTGCATTACACATTCCATTCTACATTCCAATGCATTCCATATTTTATTCCATGAATATCCACTTGCATGATTTTCAAATAGAATGATTCACAACTTCTCTATGAAAAGGTATATTCAACTCTATGAGTTGGATGCACACATCACAATGTAGATTCTGGGAATGCTGCTGTCTAGTTTTTAGTTGAAGGTATTCCCATTTCCAACAAAGGCTTCAAAGCTCTCCAATTATCCACTTGCATATCCTAAAAGATGAGTTTTTCAAATCTGCTCTATCAAAAGGAAGGTTTAACTCTGTGAGTTGAATGCACACATCACAAAGAAGTTTCTGAGAATGTTTCTGTCTTGTTTTTATGTGAAGATATTTCCTTTTTTGCCGAAGGCCTCAAAGTGCTCCAAATGTCCACTTGCAGATTCTACAAAAGAGTGTTTCAATACTGCTCTACCAAAAGGAAGTTTCATCTCTGTGAGTTGAATCCACTCATCACAAAGAAGTTTCTGAGAATGCTTCTGTCTAGTTTTTATGTGAATTTAATCCCGTTCCCAACCAAGGCCTCAAATCGGTTCAAATATCTACCTTTGGATTCTACAAAAAGAGTGTTTCTAAACTGCTCTATCAAAAGGAAAGTTCAATTCTGTGAGTTGAATGCACCCATCACAAGAAGTTTCTGAGAATGCTTCTGTCTAGTTTTTATTTGAAGATATTTCCGTTTCCAATGAAGGATTCAAAGTGCTCCAAATATACACTTGCCGATACTTCAAAAAGACGGTTTCAAAACTGCTGTATCAAAAGGAAGCTTCAACTGTGTGAGTTGAATGTACACATCACGAAATAGTTTCTGAGAATGCTTCTGTCTAGTTTTCATGGGAAGATATTCCTGTTTCCAATGAGGGCCTCAATACGGTCCAAATATCCCCTTTCAGATAGTGCAAATAGAGATTTTCAAATCTCCTCTATAAAAAGTTATTTTCAACTCTGTGAGTTGAATACACACATCACAAACTTGTTGCTGAGAATGCTTCTGTCTAGTTTTTATTTGAAGATATTCCCATTTCCAATGACATCTTCAAAGCACTCCAAATATACACTTGCAGATACTACAGAATGAGTGTTTCAAACCTGCTCCATCAAAAGAAAGTTTAAACTCTGTGAGTTGAATACACACATCACAAAGAAGTTTCAGATAATGCTTCTTTCTAGTTTTTATTTGAAGATATTTACTTTTCCACCATAGCTCTCAAAGCGTTACAAATGTCTATATGCAGATTCTACAAAAACAGTATTTCAAAACTTCCCTGTCAAAAGAAATATTCAACACTGTGAGTTGAATGCACACAACACAAAACAGTTTCTGAGAATGCTTCTGTCGAGTTTTTATTTGAAGAAATTCCCGTTTGCAACGAAGGCTTCAAAGCGCTCAAAATAGCCATTTGCAGATTGTACAAAAAGAGTGTTTCAAAACGGCTCTACCAAAAGGAAGGTTCAACTCTGTGAGTTGAAGGCACACATCACAAAGAAGTTTCTGAGAATGCTTCTGAGTAGTTTTTATGTGAAGAGATTTCCCTTACCACCGAGGGCCTCAAAGCACTCCAAATGTCCACTAGCAGATTCTAAAAAAAAGTGTTTAAAAACTGCTCTATCAAAAGGAAGGTTCAACTCTGTGAGTTGAATGTACACATAACCAAGAAGTTTCTGAGAATGCTTCTATCTACTTTTTATGTGAAGATGTTTGCTTTTCCACCAATGGTCACAAAGCACTCCAAATGTCCAATTGCAGATTCTGCAAAAAAAGTGTTTCAAACGTGCTGTATCAAAACAAATGTTCAACTCTATAAGTTGAAGGCAGACATCACAAAAATGTTTCTGAGACTGCTTCTGTCTAGTTTGTATGTGAAGGTATTCCCTTTTCTACCATAGGCCCCAAAGCAGTCCAAATATCCATTTGCAGATTCTACAAAAAGAGTTTTCAAAACTGCTCTATCAAAAGAAAGGCTCAACTCCATGAATTGAAGGCGTACATCTCAAAGTAGTTTTGGAGAATGCTTCTGTCTAGTTTTTATTTGAAGATATTCCCGTTTCCAACGAAGGATTCAAAGTGCTCCAAATATCCACTTGGAGATTCCACAATAAGAGTCTTTCAAAGCTGCTCTATAAAAAGGAAGGCTCATCACTGTGAGTTTGAATGCACACATCACAAAAAAGTTTCTGACAATGCTTCTGTCTAGTATTTATGTGAAGATATTTCCTTTTGTACCATCGGTCTCAAAGGGCTCGAAATGTCCTCTTGCAGATTCTACCAAAAATGTGTTACAAAATTGCTCTATCAAAACAAAGGTTCAACTCTGTGAGTTGAATACACACATCAAAAAGATGTTTCTAAGAATGCTTCTCTCTAGTTTTTATGTGAAGGTATTCCCGTTTAAATCGAAAGCCTCAAAACGGTCAAAATATCCCCTTGCCAATTTGACAAAAAGAGTGTTTCAAAACTGCTCTATCAAAAGGAAGCTTCAACTCTGTGAGTTGAATGCACACATCACAAAGAAGTTTCTGAGAATGCTTCTGTCAAGTTTTTATCTGCAGATATTCCCTTTTCCAACAAAGGCCTCAAAGTCTTCTAAATATCCACTTGCAGATTCTCCAAAAAGAGTGTATCAAAACTGCTCTATGAAAAGTTATGTACAACAATGTGAATTGAATTCACACATCACAAAGAAGTTTCTGAGAATGGTTCTGTCTAGTTTTTATGTGAAGACATTCCCATTTCCAATGAAGGCCTCAAATGGGTCCTAATATCCACTTTCAGGTCCTTCAAAAAGAGTGTTTCACAACTGCTCTATGAAAAGGTGTGTTCAACTCTGTGAGTTGAATGTGCACATAACAAAGAAGATTCTGAGAATACTTCTGTGTAGTTTTTATTTGAAGATATTTCCTTTTCCACCACAGCTCTCAAAGCTCTACAAGCAACCATTTGAAGATGCTGCAAAAAGAGTGTTTCAAAACTGATCTATCAAAAGAAAGGTTCAACTCTGTGAGTTGAATGTACACATCACAAAACAGTTTCTGGGAATGCTTCTGACTCTTCTTTATTTGAAGAAATTCCCGTTTCCAACGAAGGCTTCAAATCTCTCCAAATAGCCAATTGCAGATTCTACAAAAAGTGCGTTTCAAAACTGCTCTATAAAAATGAAGGTTCAACCCTGTGAGTTGAATGCACACATCTCAAAGAAGTTCCTGAGAATGCATCTGTCTAGATTTTATGTGAAGATATTTCCTTTTCTAATGTAGGCCTCAAAGCACTCCAAATATCCACTGGCAGAGTCTACAAAAAGTGAGATTCAAAACTGCTCTATCAAAAGAAATGCTCAATTTGGTGAGTTGAAAGCACACATTACAAGGTAGTTTCTGAGAATTCTTCTGTCTAGTTTTTATTTGAAGATATTACCGTTTCCAACGAAGGCTTCAAACCACTCCAAATAACCACTTGCAGATTCTACAAAAAGAGTGTTTCAAAACTGCTCTATAAAAAGGAAGTTTATACCGCGTCAGTTGAATGCACACATCGCAAAGAAGTTTCTGAGAAAGCTTCTGTGTAGTTTTTATATGAAGATGTTTCCTTTTCTACCTTAGGCCTCAAAGCACTCCAAATATCTACTTGCAAATTCTAGAAAAAGAGAGTTTCAAAACTGCTATATGAAAGCGAATGTTCAATCCCATGAGTTGAATGCATGCATCATAAATAAATTTCTGAGAATGCTACTCTGTATTTTTTATGTAAAAATATTTCCTTTTCCACCTAAGGCGTCAATGCACTCAAAATGTCCACTTGAAGATTCTACAAAAAGACTGATTCAAAACTGCTCTATGAAACGTTAAGTTCAACTCAATGAGTTTAATGCACACATCACAAAGAAGTTTCTGAGAATGCTTCTGTCTAGTTTTTATGTGAGGATATTTCCTTTTCTATCATAGGACTCAAAGTGCTCTAAGAATCCACTTGCAGATTCTACCAAAAGTGTGTTTCGATACTGCTCTATCAAAAGTAAGATTCAACTCGTGAGTTGAATGCACACATCAGAAAGAAGTTTCTGAGAACCCTTCTGTCCAGTTTTTATGTGAGGATATTTCTTTTTTCAGGAAAGGCCTCACAGCCTGCCAAATATCCAGTTGCAGATTTTACAAAAACAGTGTTTCGAAACTACCCTATCTAAAGGAAAGTTCAACTCTGTAAGTTGAATGCACTCATCACAAATAAGTTTCTGAGAACACTTCTGTCTAGTTTTTATGTGAAGATATTTCCTTTTCTAGCATAGGCCACAAAGCTCTCCAAATATCCACTTTCAGATTCTACAAAAAGAGTGTTTCAAAACTGCTCTATCAAAAGGAAGGTTCAACTCTGTGAGTTGAGTGCACACATCACAAAGCAGTTTCTGAGAATGCTTCTGTCTAGTTTTTATGTGAGGATATTTCCTTTTCCAGCATAGGACTCAAAGCCCTCCAAATATCCACTTGCAGATTCTACAATAACAGTGTTTCAAAACAGCTCTATCTAAAGGAAGGTTCAACTCTGTCAGTTGAATGCCCACAACACAAAGAAGTTTCTGTGACTGCTTCAGTCTAGTTTTTATGTGAAGATATTTCCTTTTCCACTGAAGGCCTCAAAGTGATCAAATGTACACTTGCAGATTCTACAAAAAATGGTTTCAAAGCTGCTCTATGAAAAGTTATGTTCAACTCTGTGAGCTGAATGCACATATCACAAAGAAGTTTCTGAGAATATCTCTGTTTAATTTTCTTTGAAGATATTTCATTTTCCACCATAGCCCACAAGCACTACAAATGTCCATTTGCAGATTTGACAAAAAGAGTGTATCAAAACTGATCTATGAAAGGTAATGTTCAGCTATGTAAGTTGAATGAACACATCAAAAAGCAGTTTTTGAGAATGGTTCTGTCTTGCTTTTAGTGGAAGATATTCCCGTTTCCAATGAAGGTTTCAAAGTGCTGCAAATGTCCAATTGCAGATTCTACAAAAAGAAAGTTTCAAAGCTGCTCTATCAAAAGGAAGATTCAACTCTGTGAGTTCAATGCACACATCATAAAGAAGTTTCTGAGAATGCTATTGTGTAGTTTTTATGTGGAGATATTTCCTTTTCCACCGAATGTCTCTAAGCGCTGCAAACATCCACTAGCAGATTCTACACAAAAAGTGTTTCAAAACTGCTCTATAAAATGGAAGTTTCAATTCTGTGAGATGAATGCGCACATCACAAAGAGGTTTCTGAGAATGCTTCTGTCGAGTACTTATGTGAAGATATTCCCCTTTCCAACAAAGGCCTCAAAACGATCCAAATATCCCCTTGCAGATTCTACAAAAAGAGTGTTTCAATCTGCTCTATCAAAAGTAAGGTTGAACTCTGTGAATTGAATGCACACACCACAAAGAAGTTTCTGAGAATGTGTCTCTCTAGTTTTTATGTGCAGATATTCCCGTCTCCAATGAAGGCCTCAAAGGAGTGCAAACATCCACTTGCAGATTCTACAAAAAGAGTGTTTCAAAACTGCTTTATGAAAACCTATGTTCAACTCTGTGAGTTGAATGCACACATCACAAAGAAGTTTCTGAGAATGCTTTTGGGGAATTTTTAGGTGAAGATATTTCCGTTTCCAATGAAAGCCTCAAATCGATCCAAATATCCACTCGCAGGTCCTTCAAAAACAGTGTTTCACAAATGTTCTATGAAAAGTTATATTTAACCCTGTGAGTTGAATGCACACATCTCAACGAAGTTTCTGAGAATGTTTCTGTCTAGTTTTTATGTGAAGCTATTTCCTTTACTAACACAGGCCTCAAAGCGCTCCAAATATCCACTTGTAGATTCTACAAAAACATTGTTTCAAAACTGCTCTATAAAAGGAAAGCTCAACTCTGTAAGTTGAATGTACAAACTACAAAGGGCTTTCTGAGAATGCTTCTGTCTAGTTTTTATTTGAAGATATTCGTGATACCAAAGAAGGCTTCAAACCGCTCCAAATGTCCACTTGCAGATTGTACAAAAAGAGTGTTTCAAAACTGCTGTAACAAAAGGAATGTTCAACTCTGTGAGTTGAATGCACACATCAAAAGGTAGTTTCAAAGAATGCTTCTGTCTAATTTTTATATGAAGATATTTCTTTTTCCACTGAAGTCCTCAAAGCACTCCGAATGTCCACTGGCAGGTTCTACAAAAAATTGTTTCAAAACTGCTCTATCAAAAGGAAGGTTCAAATCGGTGAGTTGAATGACGTCATCAGAAAGAAGTTTCTGAGAATATTTCTGTTCTGTTTTTATGTGCAGATATTCCCGTTTTCAACGAAGGGCTCAAATCGGTTCAAATATCCCCTTGCAGATTCTACAAAAAGAGTGTTTAAAAACTGCTCTATCAAACGGAAGTTTCAACTCTGTGAGTTGAATGCACATATCACAAAGAAGTTTCTCAGAATGCTTCTGTCTAGTTTTTATGTGAAGATATACCCGTTTCCAATGAAGTCCTCAAATTGGCCCAAATATCCACTTGCAGGTTCTTCAAAAAACATGTTTCACAACTGCTCTACGAAAAGGTATTCTCAATTCTGTGAGTTGAATGCACACATCACAAAGGAGTTTGTGAGAATGTTTCTGCTTAGATTTTTATGAAGATATTTCCCTTTCCAACGAAGGAATGCAACCGGTCCAAATATCACTTTGCAGATTCTACAAAAACAGTGTCTCAAAACTTCTTTATCAAAAGGAAGGTGCAACTCTGTGAGTTGAATGCACACATGACAAAGACATTTCTGAGAATGCTTCTGTCTAGTATTTGTTTGAAGATATTCCCGTTTCCAATGAGGGCCTCAAATTGGCCCAAATATCCACTTTCAGGTTCTTCAAAAAGCGTGTTTCACAACTGCTCCACGAAAAGGTATTCTCAACTCTGTGAGTTGAATGCACACATCACAAAGGACTTTGTGAGAATGTTTCTGCTTAGATTTTTGTGAAGATATTCCCCTTTCCAATGAAGGAACACAATCGGTCCAAATATCGCTTTGCAGATTCTTCAAAAACAGTGTCTCAAAACTGCTCTATCAAAAGACAGGTTCAACTCTGTGAGTTGAATGCACACATCACAAAGACATTTCTGAGAATGCGTCTGTCAGTTTTTATGTGAAGATATTCGCGTTTCTAATGAGGGCCTCAAATTGGTCCAAGTATACAGTTGCAGGTTCCTCAAAAACAGTATTTCACAACTGCTCTATGAAGAGGAATCTTCAACTCTGTGAATTCAATGCAAAAATCACAAAGAAGTTTCTTAGAATATTTCTGTCTAGTTTTAATTTGAAGATATTTCCTATCCCACCATAGCCCTCAAAGCGCTACAATTGTTCACATGCAGATTCTGTAAAAAGAGTTTTTCGAAACTGCTCTATCAAAAGAAAGGTTCAACTCTGTGAGTTGAATGCAGACATCACAAGGTAGTTTATGAGAATGCCTCTATCTATTTTTTATTTGAAGATATTCCGGATTCCAATGAAGGAACCATAGCGTTCAAAATATCCACTTGCAGATTCTACAAAAAGGCTGTTTCAAAACTGCTCTATCAAAAGGAAGGTAAAACTCTGTGAGTAGAATACACATTTCACAAAGCAGTTTCTGAGAATGCTTCCCTCAATTTTTTATGTGAAGAAATTCTCTTTACCAAAAAAGGCCTCAAATCGGTCCACATATCCCCTTGCGGACTCTACAAAAAGAGTGTTTCAAAACTGCTCTATGAAAAGGTATGTTCAACTCTGTGAGCAGAATGCACACATCACAAATAAGTTTCTGAGAATGCTTCTGTCTAGTTCTTATGTGAAGATATTTCCTTTTCCACAGAAGGCATCAAAGCGCTCCAAATGTCCACTTGAAGATTCTACAAACGAAGTTTTTTGAAACTGCTCTATCAAAAGGAATGGTAAAATCTGTGAGTTTAATGCACACATCACAAAGAAGTTTCTGAGAATGCTTCTGTCTAGTTTTTATGTGAATGTATATGCGTTTCGAATGAAGGCCTCAAAATGGTGCAAACATCATCCTGCAGTTTATACAAAAAGAGTGTTTCATAACTGCTCTATCAAAAGGAAAGTTTAACTCTGTGAGAAGAATGCACACATCACAATGCAGTTTTTGAGAATGCTTCTGTCTAGTTTATATTTGAAGATATTCCCGTTTCCAAGGAAGGATTCAAAGTGCTCCAAATAACCACTTGCAGATTCTACAAAAAGAGATTTTCAAGCCTGCTCTATCAAAAGAAAGTTGCAGCTCAGTAAATTGAATGCACACATCACAAAGAAGTTTCTGAGAATGCTTCTGTCTAGTGTTTATGTGAAGATATTTCCTGTTCCACTGAACGCCTCAAAGTGCTCCAAATGTCCACTTGCAGATTCTACAAAAAGAGTGTTTAAAAGCTGCTCTATTAAAAATTATGTTGAACTCTGTGAGTTAAATGCACACATCACAAAGAAGTTTCTGATAATGCTTCTGTCTACTTTTTATGTGGATATTTCATATTCCACTGAATTCCTAAAAGTGCTGCAATTGTCCACTTACAGATTCTACAAAAAGAGTGTTTCAAAACTGCTCTATGAAAAGTTATGTTCAAGTCTATGAATTGAATGCACACATCACAAAGCAGTTTCTGAGAATGTTTCTGTCTAGTTTTTATGTGAAGATCTACACGTTTCCAAGGAAGACCTCAAATAGGTCTAAATATCCCCTTGCAGAATCTACGAAAAGAGTTTTTCAAAACTGCTGTATCTAAAGGAAGGTTCAACACTGTGAGTTGAATGCACACATCGCAAAGAAGTTTCTGAGAACGCTTCTGTCTTGTTTTTATTTGAAGATATTTCCTTTTCCACCATAATCCTCGAAACTCTCCGAATATCCACTTGTAAATTCCACAAAAAGATTGGTTAAAACTGTTCTATGAAAAAGAAGGCTGTACACTGTGAGTTGAATGCACACATCACAAAGTAGTTTCTGAAAATGAATCTGTCTAGTTTTTATTTGAAAATACTCACGATTCCAAAGAATGCTTCAAAGCACTCCAAATATCCACTTGCAGATTCTACAAAAAGAGTGTTTTAAAAGTGCTCTATCAGAAGGAAGTTTCAACTCTGTGAGTAGAATGCACACATCAAGAAGAAGTTCCTGAGAATGCTGTTGTGTATTTTTTAAGTGAAGTTATTTCCTTTTCTACCACAGGCCTCAAAGCGCTGCAAATATCCACTTGCAGATTACACAAAAAGAGTGTTTCAAAACTGTTCTATCAAAAGGCAGGTTCAATTCGGTGAGTTGAATGCACACATCAAAAAGAAGTTTCTGAGAATGCTTCCGTCTAGTTTTTATGAGAAGATATTTCCTTTTCTTCCATAGGCCTCAAAGCACTCCAAATATCCACTTGCAGATTCTAGAAAAAGAGTGTTCCAAAACTGCTCTATGAAACATTATGTTCAATTCTGTGAGTGGAATGCACACATCTCAAAGATGTTTCTGAGACTGCTTCTGTCCAGTTTTTATGTGAAGATATACCCGTTTCCAAAGAAGGCCTCAATTTGGTCCAGATAGCCACTTGCAGGTTCTTAGAAAGCATGTTTCACAACTGCTCTATGAAAAGATTTGTTCACCTCTGTGAGTTCAATGCAAACATCACAAAGAAGTTTCTGAGAATGCTTTGTCTAGTTTTTATGTGAAGATGTTTCCTTTTCTACCATACGCCTCAAAGCACTGCAAATATCCACTTGCAGATTCTACAAAAAGAGTGTTTCAAAACTGCTCTATCAAAAGGAAGGCTCATCTCCGTGAGTTGAATGCACACACCAAAAATTAGTTTCTGAAAATTCTTCTATCTAGATTTTATTTCAAGATATACCCGTTTCCAATGAAAGCTTCAAAGCACTCCACATATCCACTTGCAGATTGTACAAAAAGAGTGTTTCAAAATGGCTTGATGAATCGTTATGTTCAATTCTGTGAGTCGAATGCACACATCACAAAGAAGTTTCTTAGGATACTTCTGTGTAGTTTTTATATGAAGATATTTCCTTTTAAACTGAAGGCCTCAAAGCGCTCAAAATGTCCTCTTGCAGATTCTGCAAAAAAAGTTTTTCAAAACTGTTCTATGAAAAGGAAGATTCAACTCGGTGAGTTGAATGCTCACATAACAAAATAGTTTCTGAGAATGCTTCTGTGTACTTTTATGTGAAGATATTCCTGTTTCTGATGAAGGCTTCAAAACGGTCCAAATATCCCATTGCAGATTCTAGGAAAAGTGTGTTTCAAAAGTGTTCTATCAAGAGGAAGGTTCAATTCTGTGGGTTAAAAGCACACATCACAAAGAAATCTCTGAGAATGCTTCTGTCTAATTTTTATGTGAAGATATTCCCGTTTCCAACAAAGGCCTCAAAACGGAACAAATTTCCACTTGCAGATTCTACAAAAAGAGTGTTTCAAAACTGCTCTATGAAAAGTAAGGTTCACCTCTGTGAGTTGAATGCACACATCACAAAATCGTTTCTCAGAATCCTTCTGTCTAGTTTTTATGTGAATCTATTCTGGATTCCAATGAAGGCCTCAAATCGGTCTATCCCCTTGCAGAATCTACAAAAACAGTGTCTCAAAACTCCTCTATCAAAAGGAAGGATCAACTCTGTCAGTTGAATGCACACATCACAAAAAATTTCTGAGAATTCTTCTTTCTTGTTTTTATGTGCAGGTACTCCCGTTGCCAAAGAAGGCCACAAAGCATTCAAAGTATTCACTTGCAGATTCCACAAAAAGACAGTTTCAAAACTGGTCTATGAAAAGATATGTACAATTCTAAGAGTTGAATGCACACATCACAAAGAAGTTTCTGAGTATGCTTCTGTGTAGTTTTTATTTTATGATATTTCCTTTTCCACCATAGCCCAAAATCACTAAAAGTGTCCATTTGCAGATTCTAAAAAAGAGTGTTTCAAAAATGCTCTTTAAAAAGATAGTTCAACTCCTTGAGCTGAATGCACACATCACAAAGAAGTTTCTGAGAATGCTTCTGTCTACTTTTTATGTGAAGAAATTCCCGTTTCAAATGAAGGCCTCAAATCGTTCCAAAATTCCACTTGCAGAAGATAGAAAAAGAGTGTTTCAAAACAGCTCTATGAAAAGTTATGTTCAACTCTGTGAGTTGAATTCAAACATCACAAAAAAGTTTAGGAGAATGCATCTGTCTAGTTATTATGTGAAGACATTTCCTTTTGTACCATAGGCCACAATGTGCTCCAAATATCCACCAGTAGATACTTCAAAAAAAAGTGTTTCAAAACTATTCTATCAAAAGGAAGGCTCAACTCTGTGAGTTGAATGCACACATCACAAAGTAGTTTCTGAGAATGCTTCTGTCTAGGTTTCATTTGAAGATATTCCCGTTCCCAAAGAAGTCTTCAAAGCGCTCCAAATATCCACTTGCAGATTCTACAAAAAGAGTGTTTCAAAACTGCTGTATCAAAAGGAAATTTCAACACTGTTAGTTGAATGCACACATCTCAAAGGAGTTTCTGAGATTGTTTCTGTCTAGTTTTTAAGTGAAGATATTTCCTTTTCTACCATAGGCCTCCAAGTGCTCCAAATATCCAATTTCAGATAATACAAAAAGAGTGATTCAAAACTCGTCTATCAAAACAAAGTTTCAACTCTATGATTTGAATGCACACATCACAAAGATGTTTCTGAGAATGTCTTTGTCTAGTTTTTCAGTGAAGACAGTTCCCTTTCTACCATAGGCCTCAAAACGGTCCAAATGTCCCCTTACAGATTCTAGAAAAAGAGTGCTTCAAAACTGCTCTATCAAAGGGAAGGTTTAATTCTGTGAGTTGAATGCACACATCTTCAAGAATTTTCTGAAAATGCTTCTGTCTAGTTTTTATGTGAAGAAATTCCCGTTTCAAATGAAAGCCTCAAATCGGTGAAATATACCCTTGCAGATTCTACAAAAAGAGTGTTTCAAAACTGCTCCATCAAAAGGAATGTTGAACTCTGTGAGATGAATGCATAGATCACAAAGTAATTTCTGAGAATGCTTCTGTCTATATCTGCACATAAAAAATGTGCAGATATTCCTGTTTCCAATGAAGGCCTAAAAGCGTTCCAAATATCCACTTGCAGATTCTAAAAAAAGAGGGTTTCAAAACTGTTCTATGAAAAGTTATGTTCAACTCTGTGAGTTGAATGCACACGTCACAAAGAAGTTTCTGAGAATGCTTCTCTCTAGTTTTTATGTGAAGATATTTCCTTTTCCACCGAAGGCCTGAAATCACTCCAAATGTCCACTTGCACGTTCCAAAAAAAAAAAAAGGTTTCAAAGCTACTCTAGCAAAAGGAAGGTTCAACTGTTTAAGTTGAATGCACACATCAAAAAGTAGTTGCTGACAATGCTTCTGTCTAGTTTTTATGTGGAGATATTCTTGTTTCCAAAGAAGGCCTCAAATTGGTCCAAATATCCCCTTGCAGATTCTACAAAAAGAGTGTTTCAAAACTGCTCTATGAAAAGGTATGTTCAATTCTGTGAGTTGAATGCACACATCACAAAGAAGTTTCTGGGAATGCTTCTGTCTAATTTTTATTGGAAGATATTCCCGTTTCCAATGAATGAATCAAACAGTCCAAATATCCACTTGCAGATTCTACAGAAAGAGTGTTTCAAAACTGTCCTATGAAAACTTATGTTCTACTCTGTGAGTTGAATGCACACATCACAAAGAAGTTTCTGAGAATGTTTCTGTCTAGTTTTTATATGAAGATTTTCCCAATTAAAACGAAGGCCTCAAACTGGTAAAATTATCCACTTGCAGGATTTCAAAAAGACTGTTTCACAACTGCTCTATGAAAAGGCATGTTCAACTCTGTGAGGTGAATGAAAATATCACAAAGAAGTTTCTGTGAATGCTTCAGTCTAGTTTTTATTTGAAGATATTTCAATTTCCACCATAGCCCTCAAAGCGATACAAATGTCCATTTGCAGATTCTACAAAAAGAGTGTTTCAAAGCTGCTCTATCAAAGGAAATGTTCATCTCTGTGAGTTGAATGCACACATCACAAAGTAGTTTCTGAGAATGCTTCTGATTTTATTTGAACACATTCCCGTTTCCAATGAAGGCTTCAAAGCTCTCCAAATATCCAATTGCAGATACTACAAAAAGAATGTTTCAAAACTGCTCTATCAAAAGGAAGATTAAACTCTGGGAGTTGAATGCACACAACACAAAGAAGTTTCTCATAATGCTTCTCTCTAGTTTTTATGTGAAGAGATTTCCTTTTCCAATGAATTCCTCTAAGCACTCCAATTGTCTACTTCCAGATTCTACAAAAAAATGTGTTTCAAAACTGCTCTATGAAAAGGATGGTTCAACTCTGTGAGTTGAATGCACACAACACAAAGAAGTTTCTCATAATGCTTCTGTCTAGTTTTTATGTGAAGAGATTTCCTTTTCCAATGAATTCCTCTAAGCACTCCAATTGTCTACTTCCAGATTCTACAAAAAAAGTGTTTCAAAACTGCTCTATGAAAAGGACGGTTCAACTCTGTGAGTTGAATGCACAGATCACAGAGAAGTTTCTGAGATTGCTTCTGTCTAGTTTTATGTGAAGTTGTTGCCTTTTCCACCAAAGACCTCAAAGCACTACAAATGTCCACTTGCAAATTCCATAAAAAAAGGTTTCAAACTGCTCTATCAAAAGGAAGTTTCAGCTCTGTGAGCTGAATGCACACATCACAAAGAAGTTTCTGACAGTGCTCAGGTCTTGTTTTTATCTGAAGATATTCCCGTTTGCAATGAAAGCCTCAAATTGGTACAAATATCCCCTTTCAGATTCTACAAAAAGAGTTTTTCAAAACTGCTCTATGAAAAGTTATGTTCAACTCTGTGAATCGAATGCACACATCACAAATTAGTTTCTGAGAATGCTTCTGTCTAGATTTTATGTGAAGATATTCCCATTTCCAATGAAGGCTTCACACTGTCCAAATATGCTCTCTCAGATTCTACAAAAAGAGTGTTTCAAAACTGCTCTATAAATAGTTATGTTCAACTCCATGAGTTGAATGCACACATCACAAAGTAGTTTCTGAGAATCCTTCTGTCTAGTTTATATGTGAAGATGTTCCCTTTTTCAATAAAGGCCTCAAATCATTCCAAATATCCACTTGCAGGTAGTTCAAAAAGAGTGTTCAACAACTGCACTAAGAAACTGTATGTTGAACTCCGTGAGTTGAATGCAAACATTCCAAACTTGTTTCTGAGAATTTTTCTGTGTAGTTTTTGGTTGAAGATATTTCCTTTTCCACGCTAGCCCTCAAGGTGCTACAAATGCCCTCTTTCAGATTCTACAAAAAAGAGAGTTTCTAAACTGCTCTATCAAAAGAAAGGTTCAACTCTGTGAGTTGAATGGCCATATCACAAAGTTGTATCTGAGAGTGCTTCGGTCTAGTTTTCATGTGAAGATATTTCCTTTTCCACTGGAGAACTGAAAGTGATCCAAATGTCCACTTTCAGATACCTCAAAAAAACTGTATCTAAATGGCTCTATCAAAAGGAAGGTTCAACTCTGTAAGTTGAATGCACACAAAAGAAAGAACTTTCTGAGAATGCTCAGTCTAGTTTTTATGTGAAGATATTTCCTTTTCCACTGAAGGCCTCAAAGCGCTCGAATTGTCCACATTCACATTCCACAAAAAAAGTTTTCAAAACTGCTCTATCAAAATGAAGGTTTAACTCTTTGAGTTGAATGCACACATCACAAAGAAGTTTCTGACAATGCTTTTGTCTAGTTTTTATGTGACGATATTCAAGTTTCCAACAAAGGCCTCAAATCGGTCCAAATATCCCCTTACAGATTCTACAAAAAGACTGTTTCAAAACTGCTCTATGAAAAGTTATGTTCAAATCTGTGAGTTGAATGCACCCATCACAAAGAAGTTTCTGAGAATGCTTCTGTGTAGTTTTTATGGGAAGATAATTCCGTTTCTAATGAAGCCCTGAAACGGTCCAAATATCCACTTGTGGATTATACAAAAAGAGTGTTTCAAAACCGCTCCATCAAAACTTATGTTCTGCTCCGTGAATTGAAAGCATACATCACAAAAAATTACTGATAACGCTTCTGTCCAGTTTTTATGTGAAGATATTCCTGTTTTTAATGAAGGCCCCAAATCGGTCCAAATATCCACTTGCAGGTTCTTCAAAAAGAGTGTTTCACTACTGCTCTATCAAAAGGAATGTTCAACTCTGTGAGATGAATGCAAACTTCTCAAATAAGTTTCTGAGAATGCTTCTGTCTGGTTTTTATTGGAAGATATTTCCTTTTCCACCACAGCCCTCAAAGTCCTACAAATTGTTCTCTTTCAGATTCTACAAAAAGAGTGTTTCAAAACTGCTCTATGAAAAGAATGGTTCAACTCTGTCAGTTGAATGCACAGATCACACAGAAGTTTCTGAGATTGCTTCTGTCTAGTTTTATGTGAAGATATTTCCCTTTCCACCGAAGGCCTCAAAGCTCTCAAACTGTCCAATTGCAGATTCTACACAAAATGTTTCAAAACTGCTCTATCAAAAGGAAGTTTCAAATCTGTCAGCTGAAGTCACACATGAAAAAGAAGTTTCCGAGAATGCTTCTGTCTAGTTTTTATGTGAAGATATTCTCGTTTCCAACGAAGGTATCAAAGAGGTCTAAATATCCACTTGCAGATTCCACAGAAAGAGTGTTTCAAAACTGCTCTATGAAAAGTTACGTTGACCTCTGTGAGGGGAATGCACACATCTGAAAGAAGTTTTCGAGAATGCTTCTGTCAAGTTTTTCTGTGAAGATATTCCTGTTTCCAACGAAGGCTTCAAATCTGTCCAAATAACCACTTACAGGTCCTTAAAAAAGAGTGTTTCACTGCTGCTCTATGAAAAGAAATGTTCAGCTCTGTGCGTTGCATGAAAACATCACAAAGAAGTTTCTGAGAATGATTCTGTCTAGTTTTTATGTGAAGATATTTCTTTTTACACCAGAGCCCTCAAAGAGCTGTAAATGTCCACTTGCAGATTCTACAAAAAGAGCGTTTCAAAACTACTCTATCATAAGAAGGGTTGAACTCTGTGAGTTGAATATATATATCACAAAGTAGTTTCCGAGAATGCTTCTGTCTTGTTTTTATTTGACGATATTCCCGTTTCCAATGAAGGATTCAAAGAGCTCCAAATATCCACTTGCAGATTCTGCAAAAAGAGTGTTTCAAAACTGTTCTATCAAAAGGAAGTCTCAAGTCATTGAGTTGAATGCACACATCACAGAGATGTTTCTGATAATGTTTCTGTCTAGTTTGTATGTGAAGATATTTCCTTTTCCACCAAAGGCCTTAAAGCCCTCCAAATGTCCTCTTGCAGAATCTACAGAAAGTGGGTTTCAAAACTGATATAGCAAAAGGAAGGTTCAACTCTGTGAGTTGAGTGCACATATCACAAAGAAATTTCTAAGAATGCTTCTGTCCAGCTTTTATGTGAAGATATTCCAGTTTCCAAAGAAGGCCTCAAATATATCCAAATATCCCAATGCAGATCCTACAAACACATTGTTTCAAAACTGCTCTATCAAAAGAAAAGTTCAACTCTGTGAATTGAATGAACACATCACAAAGACGTGTATGAGAATGCTTCTGTCTAGTTTTTATGTGAAGTTATTCAGTTTCCAACAAAGGCCTGAAATCATTTCAAATTTCCATTGCAGTTTTCTCAAAAAGAGTGTTTCACAACTCCTCTATTAAAAGGTATGTTCAACTCTGTCAGTTGAATGCAAACTTCACAAGGATATTTCTGAGAATGCTTCTGTCTAGTTTCTATTTGAAGATATTTCATTTTCCAACATAGTCCTCAAAGTACTACAAATGTCCATTGCAGATCCTAGAAAAACAGTGTTTTCTATCTGCTCTATCAAAAGGAAGGTTCAACTCTGTGAGTTGAATGTGCACATCACAAAGAAGTTTCTGAGAATGCTTCAGTCTTTTTTTTATTTTAAGATATTCTCTTTTCCAATGAAGGATTCAAAGCACTCCAAATATCCACTTGCAGATTTTACAAAAATAGTGTTTCAAAACAGCTGATCAACAGGAAAGTCCAACTCAGTGAATTGAATGCACACATCACAAACCAGTTTCTGAAAACGCTTCTGTCTAGTTTTTATGTGAAGACATTTCCTTTTCCTCAGAAGGCCTCAAAGTGCTCCCAATGTCCACTTGCACATTCTACAAAAAGAGTATTTCAAAACTGCTCTATCAAAAAAGGAAAGTTCAACTAGGTGAGTTGATTGCAGACATCACAAAGAAGTTTCTGAGAAGGCTTCTGTCTAGTTTTAAGTGAAGATATTCCCGTTTCTAACGAATGCCTCAAATCAGTCCAAATATCCCCTTGCAGATTCTACAAAAAGAGTGTTTCAAAACTAATCTATCAAAAAGGAGCTTCAACTCTGTGAGTTGAATGCACACATCATAAAGATGTTTCTGACAATGCTTCTGTCTAGTTTTTATTTGATGATATTTACTTTTGGAGCACTGGCCTCAAAGTACTCCAAACATTCACCTGCAGATTCTATTAAAAGAGTGTTTCAAAACTGCTCTATCAAAAAAAGTTCAAATTTGTTAGTTGAATGCACTCATCAAAAAGAAGTTTCTTAGAATGCGTCTGTCTACTTTTTAGGTGAAGATATTTACTTTTAAAGCATTGGCCTCAAAGCGCTCCAAATATTCACTTGCAGATCCTCAAAAATACTGTTTCAAAACTGCTCTATCAATAGGAAGGTTCAACTCTGTGAATTCAATGCAGACATCACAAAGGAGTTTCTGAGAATGCTTCTGTCTAGTTTTTAAGTGAAGATATTTCCTTTTCCAGCATAGGCCTCAAAGTGCTAAAAATATCCACTTGCAGATTCTAGAAAAAGAGTGTTTCACAACTTCTCTTGCAAAAGGAATGTTCAGCACTGTGAATTGAATGCACTCATCACAAAGAAGTTTCTGAGAATGCTTCTCTATTGTTTTTATGTGAGCATATTCCCTTTTCCAGCTTAGGCCTCAAAGTGCTCTAAGTATTCACATGCAAATACTACAAAAAGAGTGTTTCAAAGCTGCTGTATCAAAAGGACGGTTTAACTCTACATGTTGAATGCACACGTCACAAATAAATTTTTGAGAATGTTTCTATCTTGTTTTTATGTGAAGATATTTCCTTTTCCAGCATAGTCTTCAAAGCACTCCATATATACACGTGCAGATCCTCTAAAAACAGTGTTTCAAAACTGCTCTATCAAAAGAAAAGTTCAGCTCTGGGAGTTGAATGCACCCATCACAAAGAAGTTTGAGAAAACGCTTCTCTCTAGTTTTAAGTGAAGATATTTCCTATTCCAGCATAGGCCTCAAAGCGCTGCAAATAACCAATTGAAAATTCTACCAAAAAGGTGTTTCAAAGCTGCTCTATAAAACAGAAGGTACAAGTCTGTGAGTTGAAAACACACACCAAAAATTAGTTTCTGAGAAGGCTTCCGTCTAGTTTCTATATGAAGATATTTCCTTTTCCACCAGAGGCACAATCGCTCCAAATATCCACTTGCAGGTTCTACAAAAAGAGTGTTTCAAAACTGCTCTATCAAAAGGAAGGTTCAACTCTATGACTTGAATGTAGATATCACAAAGAAGTTTCTGAGAATGCTTCTGTCTAGTTTTTATATGAAGATGTTTCCTTTTCTAGCATGGGCCTCCAAGCACTCCAAATATTGACTTGGAGATTCTGCAAAAAGATTGTTTCAAAACTGCTCTATCAACAGGAAGATTCAACTCTGCATGTTGAATGCACACAGAACAAAGAAGTTTGTGAGAATGCTGCTGTCTAGTTTTTATGTTAATATAATTCCTTTTCCAGCATTGGCCTCGAAACACTCCAAATATCCACTTGCAGATTCTACAAAAAGAGTGTTTCAAAACTGCTCTATAAAAACAAAGGTTTAACTTTGTTAGTTGAATGCACACATCAAAAAGAATTTCTTAGAATGCTTTAGTCTAGTTTTAAGGTGAAGATATTCCCTTTTCCAGCATAGGCCTCAAAGCGCTCCAAATATTCACTTGTAGATTCTACAAAAATAGTGATTCTAAATTGCTCTATCAAAAGGAAGATTCAACTCTGTGAATTGAATGAAGTCATCACAAAGCAATTTCTCAGAATGCTTCTGTATAGTTTTTAAGTGAAGATATTTCCTTTTCCAGCATAGTCCTCGAAGTGCTCCAAATATCCACCTGCAGAGTGTAGAAAAAGAGTGTTTCAAAACTGCTCTCTCAAAAGGAATGTTCAGCACTGTGAATTGAATGCACACATCACAAAGAAGTTTCTGAGAATGCTTCTCTCTTGTTTGTATGTGAGAATATTCCCTTTTCCAGCTTAGGCCTCAAAGCGCTCCAAATATCCACTTGCAGATTCTGCAAAAAGAGTGTTTCAAAACTGCTGTATGAATAGGGTGGTTCAGCTCTGTGAGTTGAACGTGTACATCACAAAGAAGTTTCTGAAAATGCAGCTCTCTAGTTTTTATGTGAAGATATTTCCTTTTCCAGCTTAGGCATCAAAGTGCTCTAAGTATTCACATGCAACTTCTTCTAAAAGAGTGTTTCAAAGCTGCTGTATCAAAAGGACGGTTTAACTCTATAAGTTGAATGCACATGTCACAAAGAAATTTTTGAGAATGCTTCTGTCTTGTTTTTATGTGAAGATATTTCCTTTTCCAGCATAGTCCTCAAAGCGCTCCATGTATACACTTACAGATCCTCTAAAATCAGTGTTTCAAAACTGCTCTATCAAAAGAAAAGTTCAACTCTGGGAGTTGAATGCACACAACACAAAGAAGTTTCTGAAAACATTTCTCTCTTGTTTTTATGTGAAGATATTTCCTTTTCCAGCATAGGCCTCAAAGCGCTGTAAATAACCAATTGAAAATTCTACAAAAAAGGTGTTTCAAAACTGCTCTACAAAACAGAAGGTACAAGTCTGTGAGTTGAAAGCACACACCACAAATTAGTTTCTGAGACGGCTTCCGTCTAGTTTCCATATGAAGATATTTCCTTTTCCACCAGAGGCCGCAATCGCTCCAAATATCCACTTGCAGATTCTACAAAAAGAGTGTTTGAAAACTGCTCTATCAAAAGGAAGGTTCAACTCTATGAATTGACTGCACATATCACAAATAAGTTTCTGAGAATGCTTCTGTCTAGTTTTTTATGTGAAGATGTTTCCTTTTACAGCATAGGCCTTAAAGGGCTTCAAATATTCATTTGCCGATTCTACAAAAAGAGTGTTTCAAAACTGATCTATCAAAAGGAAGGTTCAACTCTGTGAGTTGAATGCACACATCAAAAAGAAGTTATTGACAATGCTTCTCTCTACTTTTTATGGGAAGTTATTTCCTTTTCCAGCATAGGCCTCAAAGCGCTCCACATATATACTTGCAAATTCTGCAAAAAGAGTGTTTCAAAACTGCTCTATCAAAAGGAAAGTTCAACTCTGTGAGTTGAATGCATGCATCACAAAGAAGTTTATGAGAATGATTCTGTCTAGTTTTTATGTGAAAATATTTCCTTTTCCAGGTTTGGCCTCAAATTGCTCCAAATATCCACTTGCAGATTCTAAAAAAAGAGTGTTTCAAAACTGCTCTATCAAATGAAGTTTCAACTCTCTAACTTGAATGTAGACATCACAAAGAAGTTTCTGAGAATGCTTCTGTCTAGTTTTTAAGTGAAGCTGTTCCCTTTTCCAGAATAGACCTCTAAGCGCTCAAAATATTGACTTGGAGATTCTGAAAAAAGATTGTTTCAAAACTGCTGTATCAAAAAGAAGGTTCAACTCTGTGTGTTGAATGCGCAGAGAGCAAAGAAGTTTGTGAGAATGCTGCTGTCTAGTTTTTATGTGAATATAATTCCTTTTCCAGCATTGGCCACAAAGCGATCCAAATATCCACTTACAGATTCTACAAAAAGAGTGTTTCAAAACTATTCTTTCAAAAGGAAGGTTCAACTCTGTGAATTGAATGCACACATCTCATGGATGTTTCTGATAATGCTTCTGTCTAGTTTTTAGTTGAAGATATTTCCTTTTACAGCATTGGCCTCAAAGCGCTCAAAATAACCACTTGCAGATTCTGCAAAAAGAGTGCATCAAACCTGCTCTATCAAAAGGATGTTTCAGCTCTGTGAATTGAATGCACGCATCACAAAGATGTTTATGAGAATGCTTCTGTCTAGTTTCTATGTGAAGATATTTCCATTTCCAGCATAGACATTAAAGGGCTTCAAATATACACTTGCAGATACTACAAAAAGAGATTTTCAAAGCTGCTCTATCAAAAGGAAGGTTCAACTCTGTGAGTTGAATGCAAACGTCACAAAGAAGTTTCTGAGAATGTTTCTCTCTACTTTTTATAGGAAATAATTTTTTTTCCAGCATAGGCCTCAAAGCGCTCCAGATATTCACTTGCAGATTTTACAAAAAGACTGTTTCAAAACTGCTCTATCAAAAAGAATGTTCAACTCTGTGAGTTGAATGCACACATCAAAAAGAAGTTTCTGCGAATGCTTCTGTCTAGTTTTTATGTGAAGATATTCCCTTTTCCAGCTTAGAACTCAAAGCGCTCCAAATATCCCCTTGCAGATTCCACAAAATGAGTGTTTCAAAACTGCTCTATCAATAAAAGGGTTCAACTGCTTGAGTTGAATGCATATATCACAAAGAAGTTTCTGAGAATGCTACTATCTACTTTTTATGTGAAGATATTTCCTTTTCCAGCTTAGACCTTAAACTGCTTGCAATATTCACATGGAGATTCTACAAAAAGAGTGTTTCAAACTGCTCTATCAAAAGGAACGTTCAACTCAGTGTGTTGAAAGCACACATAACAAAGAAGTTCGTGAGAATGCTTCTGCCTAGTTTTTGTGAAGATATTTCCTTTTTCAGCATTGACCTCAAAGCGTTCCATATATGCACTTGCAGATTCTCCAAAAATAGTGTTCCAAAACTGCTCTATCAAAAGGAAAGTTCAACTCTGTGAGTTGAATGAACACATCTCAAGGATGTTTCTGAAAACGCTTCTCTCTAATTTTTATGTGAAGGTATTTCCTTTTCCATCATTGGCATCTAAGGTATCAAAGTATCCACTTGGATAATCTACAAAAAGAGTGTTCCAAAACTGCTCTATCAAAAGGATTGCTCAACTCGGTGAGTTGAAGCCACACATCACAAAGAAATTTCTGAGAATGCTTCTGTATAATTTTTATGTGAAGATATTTCCTTTTCCATCATATGCCTTAAAGTGCTGCAAACAACCACTTGCAATTTCTACAAAAAGAGTTTTTCTAAACTGCTCTATCAAAAGGAAGGTACAAATCTGGAAGTTGAAAGTATGCATCACAAATTAGTTTCTGAGAAAACTTCTGTTTAGTTTTTAAATGAACATATTTCCTTTTCCCCCAGAATCTGTAATCACTCCAAATATTCCCTTGCATATTCGAAAAAAAAAGAGTGTTTTGAAACTGCCCTATCAATAGGAAGGTTCAACTCTGTGAGCTGTAGGCACACATCACAAAGAAGTTTCTGAGAACGCTTCTGTCTAGTTTTTAGGTGAAGATATTTCCTTTTCAAGCATTGTCCTTAAAGGAGTCCAAATGTCCACTTGCAGATTCTATAAAAAGAGTGTTTCAAAACTGCGCTATCAAAAGGAATGTTCAACTCTATGAGTTGAATTCAGACATCACAAAGAAGTTTCTGAGAATGCTTCTGTCTAGTTTTTATGTGAAGATATTTCCTTTTCCAGCACAGGCCTCAAGGCGTTGAAAATATCCTCTTGCAGATTCTACAAAAAGAGTGTTTCAAAACTGCTCTTTCAAAAGGAAGGTTCAACTCTGTGTGTTGAAAGCACACACACATCACAAATAAGTTTCTGAGAATGCCTGTTTCTAGTTTCTACGTGAAGATATTTCCTTTTCCAAGCACAGGCCTCATAGCCTTCCAAATATCCACTTGCAGATTCTTCAAAAATAGTATTTCAAAACTGGTCTATCAAAAGGAAATTTCATCTCTGTGATTTGAATGCACACACCACAAAGAAGTTTCTGAGTATACTTCTGTCTAGTTCTTATGGAAAAATATTTCCTTTTACAGCATAGGCCTCATGATGCCCCTAGTATCCAGTGGCAGATTCTACAAAAAGAGTGCTTCCAAACTGCACTATCAAAAGTAAGGTTCAACTCTGTGAGTTGAATGCACACATCACAAAGAAGTTTCTGAGAATGCTTCTCTCTTGTTTTTATGTGAAGATATTGCCTTTTCCAGCTTAGGATTCAAAGCACTCCAACTATCCACTTGCAGATAATACAAAAAGAGTGTTTCAAAACTTCACTATACAAAGGACGATTCAACTTTGAGAGTTGAAAGCATACATCACAAAGAAGATTCTGAAACCACTTCTCTTTAGTTTTTATGTGAAGATATTTCCTTTTCCAGCATAGGCATCAAAGAGATCAAAATATCCAATTGCAGAATCTAAAAAAGAGTGTCTCAAAACTGCTCTATCAGAAGGAATGTTCAACTCTGTGAGCTGAAGGCACACATCACAAAGAAGTTTCTGAAAACGCTTCTGTCTAGTTTTTATGTGAAGATATTTCTTTTTCCTGCATTGGCCTCAAAGTGCTGTAAATAACCAATTGCAAATTCTACAAAAAGAGTCTTTCAAAACAGCTCTATCAAAAGGAAGGTACAAGTCTGTGATTTGAAAGCACATATCACTAATTAGTTTCTGAGAACACTTCTGTCTAGTTTTTATATGAAGATATTTCTTTTTCCCCCAGAGGTCACAGTCGCTCCAAATATCCACTTGTAGATTCTACAAAAAGAGTATTTCAAAACTGCTCTATCAGAATGAAGGTTCAACTCTGTGAATTTAATGCACGCATCACAAAGAAGTTTCTGATAATATTTCTGTATAGTTTTTATGTGAAGATATTTCCTTTTCCAGCATAGGCCTTCAAGGGCTTCAAATATCCAGTTGCAGATTATGCAAAAAGAGTGTTTCAAAACTGTTCTATCAAAAGGAAGGTACAGCTCTGTGAGTTGAATGCACGCAGCAAAATGAAGTTTCTGAGAATACATCTCTCTACTTTTTATGGGAAGATATATCCTTTTCCAGCATAGGCCTCAAACTGCTCCAAATATCCTCTTGCAGATTCTGCAAAAACGGTGTTTCAAAACTGCTCTATCTAAAGGAGGTTTCAAAAGTGAAAGTTGATTGCACATATCACAAATAATTTTCTGAGAATGCTTCTCTCTACTTTTTATAGGCAGATATTTCCTTTTCCAGCATAGGCCTATTCACTCCAAATATGCACTTGCAGATTCTATAAAAAGATGGTTTCAAAACTGCTCTATCAAAAGGAAGGTTCATCTCAGTGAGTTGAATGCACACATCACAAGGTACTTTCTGAGGATACTTCTATCTACTTTTTATTTGAAGATATTCCCGTTTCCAGCAAATGCATCATAGTGCTCCAAATATCCACTTGCAGATTCTAGAAAAAGAGTGTTTCAAAACTGCTCTATCAAAAGGAAGTTTCAACTCTGTGAGCTGAATGCACACATTGCCAAGAAGTTTCTGAGAATGCTTCTGTCTAGTTTTTATGTAAAGATATTTCTTTTTCCACCAAAGACCTCAAAGTGCCCGAACTGTCCACTTGCAGATTCTACAAAAAGTGTTTCAAAACTGCTCTATCAAAAGGAAAGTTCAAGTCTGTGAGTTGAATGCAAATATCACAAAGAAGTTTCTCAGAATGCTTCTTTCTAGTTTTTATTTGAAGTTATTTCATTTTCCACCACAGCCCTCAAAGCTCTACAACTGACCACTTGCAGATTCTAAAAGCAGAGTGTTTCAAATTTGTTCTATCAAAAGAAATAGTCTACTCTTTGAGTTGCATGCACACATCACAAAGTAGTTTGTGAGAATTCTTCTATTTTGTTTTTATTTGAAGATATTGTCACTTCCAGTGAAGGCTTTGAAGCGCTCAAAATATACACTTGCTGATTCTACAAAAAGAGTGTTTCAAAACTGGTCTATCAAAAGGTTCAACTCAGTGAGTTGAATGGACACATCAAAAAGAAGTTATGAGAATGCTTCTGTCTAGTTTTTATGTGAAGATATTTCCTTTTGTACCATTGGTCTCAAAGTGCCTCAAATAACCACCTGCAGTTTCTACAAAAAGAGTGTTTCAAAACTGCACTATCAAAAGGATGGCTCAACTCTGTGAGTTGAATGCACTTATCATGAAGAAGCTTCTGAGAATGCTTCTATCTAGTTTCTATTTGAAGATATACACGTTTCCAAAGAAGTCCCAAAACTGTCCAAATATCCCATTGCAAATTGTACAAAAAGAGAGTTTCAAATCTGCTCTATAAAAGGGAAACTTCAACTCTGAGATTTGAATGCACAGATCTCAAAGAAGTTTCTGAGAAAGCTTCTGTACAGTGTTTATGTGAAGATATTCCCATTTCCAACAAAGGCCTCAAATCGGTCTAAATATCCCCTTGCAGATTCTACAAAAGGAGTGTTTCAAAACTGCTCTATCAAAAGGAAGGTTCAACTTTGTGAGTTGAATGCGCACATCGGAAAGAAGTTTCTGAGAATGCTTCTGTCTAGTTTTAATGAGAAGATATTTCCTTTTCCACTGAAGGCCTCAAAGCGCCTAAAATGTCCTCTTTCAGGTTATAAAAAAGAGTTGTTTCAAAACTGCTGTATCAAAAGGAATGTTCAAGTCTGTGAGTTGAATGCACACATCAAAAGGAATTTCTGAGAATTCTTCTGTCCAGTTTTTATGTGAAGATATTCCCGTTTCCAACAAAGATCTCAAAACGCTACAAATATCCCCTTGCAGATTCTACAAAAAGAGTGGTTCGAAACTGCTTTATCGAAAGAAAGTTTCAACTCTGCGAGTAGAATGCACACATCACAAAATAGTTTCTGAGAATGCTTCTGTGCAGCTTTTATGTGAAGTTATTCCCATTTCCAACAAACGCCTCTACACGGTCCAAATATCCCCTTGCAGATTATACAAAAAGAGGGTTTCAAAACTGCTCTATCAAAAGGAAGGTTCAACTCCGTGAGTTGAATGCACACATCACAAAGTAATTTCTGAGAATGCTTCTGTGTAGTTTTTATGTGAAGATATTCCCGTTTCCAGAGATGGTGTCAATTCGGTCTAAATATCCACTTGCACGTTCTTCAAAAAGAGTATTTCAGAACTGCTCTGTGAAAAGGTATGTTCAGCTCTGTGAGTTGAATGCAAACATCACAAAGAAGTTTCTGAGAATGCTTCTGTCTAGATTTATTTTGAAGATATTTCCTTTCCACCATAGCCCTCAAAGCACTACAAATGTCCACTTGCAGATTCCACAAAAATAGTGTTTCAAAACTACTCTCTCAAAAGAAAGGTTCATCTCTGTGAGTTCAATACACACATCACAGAGTAGTTTCTGAGAATTGTACTGTCTAGCTTTTATTTGAAGATATTCCCTTCTCCAACTAAAGCTTCAAAGTGCTTCAAATATCCAATTGCAGATTTCACAAAAAAGAGTGTTCCAAAACTGCTATATCAAGACGAAAGTTGAACTCTGTGAGTTGAATGCACACATCACAAAGAAGTTTCTGTCTAGCTTTTATGTGAAGATATTTCCTTTTCCAGTGAAGGCCTCAAAGCACTCCAAATGTACTCTTGTAGATTCTACAAAAAAGATGTTGCAAAACTGGTCTATCAAAAGGAAAGTTCAAATCCGTGAGATCAATTCACACATCACAAAGAATTTTCTGAGAATGCTTCTGTCCAATTTTTATGTGAAGATATTCCCATTTCCAATGAAGGCCTCAAAACGCTCCAATTATCCCCTTGCAGGTTCTACAAAAAGAGTGTTCAAAACTACTCTATTGAAAGGAAGGTTCAATTATGCAAGTAGAATGCACACATCACAAATTAGTTTCTGAGAATACTTCCGTCTAGTTTTTATTCGAAATTATTCTCATTACTAATGAAGGCCTCAAAGCAGTGCACATATCCAGTTGCAGATTCTACAAAAAGAGTGTTTCAAAACTCTTCAATCAGAAGAAAGGTTCAACACTGTGAGTTAAACGCCCACATCACAATGAAGTTTCTGAGAATGCTTCTGTCTGGTTTTTATGTGAAGACATTCCCGTTTACAATGAAGGCCTCAAATAGGTCAAATATCCAATTGCAGATTGTACAAAAACAGTGTTTCAATACTGCTTTACCAAAAGGATGGTTCAACTCTTTGAGCTAAATGCACACATCAAAAAAGAAGTTTCTGAGAATGCTTCTGTCAAGTTTTTATGTGAAGATATTCCCTTTTTCAATGAAAGCCTCAAATTGGTCCACTTCTCCCCTTGCAGATTCTACAAATAGAGTGTTTCAAAACTGCTGTATGAAAAGTTATGTTCAATTATGTGAGTTGAATGCACACATCACAAAGATGTTTCTGAGAATGCTTCTGTCTAGTTTTTATATGAAGATATTCCCTTTTCCAGCATAGGCCTCAAATCGCTCCAAATATCCAATTGCAGATTGTACAGAAAGGGTGTTTCAAAACAGCTCTATCAAAAGGAAGGTTCAACTCTGTGAGTTGAATGCATTCATCACAAAGAAGTTTCCGAGAATGCTTCTGTCCAGTTTTTATGTGAAGATATTTCCTTTTTCAGCAAAGGCCTCAAAGTGCTCCAAATATCTACCTGCAGATTCTACAAAAGAGTGTTTCAAAACTGCTCTATCAAAAATAAAGTTCAAATCCGTGAGCTGAATGCACTCATCACAAAGAAGTTTCTGAGAATGCTTCTGTCTACTTTTAATGTGAAGGTATTACCTTTTTCACCATTGGCCTCAATGCGCTCCTAACATCCACTTGCAGACTCTACAAAAAGAGTGTTTCAAAGCTGTCCTATCAAAAGGAAGGTTCAACACTGTGAGCTGAATGCACCCATCACAAAGTAGTTTCTGATAATGCTTCTGTCTAGTTTTTATGTGATGAGATTTCCTTTTCCAGCATAGGTCTGAAAGCGCTAAAAATATCCACTTGTAGATTCTCCAAAAGTGTTTTTTTAAAACTGTTTGATAAAAAGGGAAAGTTCAAATCTGTGAGTTGAATGCACTCTTCACAAAAAGTTTCTGAGAATGCTTCTGTCTAGTTTTTTTGTGAAGATATTTCCTATTCCAGCATAGGCCTCAAAACGCTCCAAATATCCACTTGCAGATTCTACTAAGAGAGTGTTTCAAATCTGTTCTACCAAAAGGAAGGTTCAACACCGTGAGTTGAATGCACTCATCACAAAGAAGTTTCTGAGAACGTTTCTGTCTTGTCTGTATGTGAAGATATTTCTATTTCCATCATAGGCCTCAAATCGCTCCAAATATCCAGTTGCAGATTGTACAGAAAGGATGTTTCAAAACAGCTCTATCAAAAGGAATGTCCAACTCTGTAAGTTGAATGCATACATCACAAAGTACTTTCTGAGAATGCTTCTGTCTGCTTATCATGTGAAGATAATTCGTTTTCAAGCATAGGCCTCAAATCGCTCTAAATATCCACTTGCAGATTCTACAAAAAGAGTGTTTCAAAACTATTCTATCAAAAGGAAGTTTCAATCCTGTGAGTTGAATTTATGAGGCAAAGAGAAGTTTCTGAGAATGCTTCTGTCTAGTTTTTATGTGAAGATATTCCCTTTTCCAGCATTGGCCTCACATCGCTCCAAATATCCACTGGCAGATTCTACAAAAAGCGTGTTTCAAAACTGCTCTATCAAAAGGAAGGTTCAACACTGTGAGTTGAATGCACACATCACAAACATGTTTCTGAGAATGCTTCTGTCTTGTTTTTATGTGAAGATATTTCATTTTCCTGCATAGGCCTCAAAGCGCTCCACATATACCCTTGCAAATACTACAAAAAGAGTGTTTCAAAACTGCTCTATGAAAAGGAAGGTTCACGTCTGTGAGATGAATGCACACATAAGAAAGACGTTTCTGAGAATGCTTCAATCTAGTTTTTATGTGAATTTATTTCCTTTTCCAGCATAGGCCTCAAAGCACTCCAAATATCCACTTGCAGATTCAACACAAAGAGTGTTTCAAAACTCTTCTATCAAAAGGAAGGTTCAACTTTGTGAGTTGAATGCACTCATCAAAAAGAAGTTTCTGAGAATGCTTCAGTCTTGTTTGTATGTGAAGATATTTCTATTTCCATCATAAGCCTCAAATCGCTCCAAATATCCAATTGTAGGTTGTACAGAAAGGGTGTTTCAAAACAGCTCTATCAAAAGGAATGTTCAACTCTGTAAGTTGAATGCACACATCACAAAGAACTTTCTGAGAATGCTTCTGTCTACTTATCACATGAAGATATTTCATTTTCAAGCATAGGCCTCAAATCACTCTAAATATCCACTTGCAGATAGTACAAAAAGAGTGTTTCAAAACTATTCTATCAAAAGGAAGTTTCAGGTCTGTGAGTTGAATTTATGAGGCACAGAGAAGTTTCTGAGAATGCTTCTGTCTAGTTTTTATGTGAAGATATTCCCCTTTCCAGCATTGGTGTCACATCACTCCAAATATGCACTTGCAGATTCTACAAAAAGGGTGTTTCAAAAGTGCTCTATCAAAAGGAAGGTTCAACACTGTGATTTGAATGCACACATCGCAAACAAGTTTCTGAGAATGCTTCTGTCTTGTTTTTATGTGAAGATATTTCGTTTAACTGCATAGCTCTCAAAGCGCTCCACATATACCCCTGCAAATTCTACAAAAAGAGTGTTTCAAAACTGCTCTATCAAAAGGAAGGTTCACTTCTGTGAGTTGAATGCACACATAAGAAAGACGTTTCTCAGAATGCTTCAATCTAGTTTTTATGTGAATTTATTTCCTTTTCCAGTATAGGTCTCAAAGGGCTCCAAATATCCACTTGCAGATTCCACAAAAAGAGTGTTTCAAAACTCTTCTATCAAAAGGAAGGTTCAACTTTGTGAGTTGAATGCACTCATCAAAAAGAAGTTTCTGAGAATGCTTCTGTCTGGTTTTTATGTGAAGATATTTCCTTTTCCGGCATAGGCTTTAAAGCACTCCAAATATCCACTTGCAGATTCTACAAAAAGAATGCTTCAAAACTCTTCTATCAAAAGGAAGGTTCAACTTTGTGAGTTGAATGCTCTCATCACAAAGAAGTTTCTGAGAATGCTTCTGTCTATTTTTTATGTGAAGATATTTCCTTTTCCAACATAAGCATCAAAGCCCTCCAAGTATCCACTTACACAATCTACAAAGAAAGAGTTTCAAAACTGTTCTATCAAAAGGAATGTTCAACACTATCAGTTGAATGCACTCATCACAGAGAAGTTGCGGAGAATGCTTTTGTCTAATTTATAAGTGAAGATATTTCCTTTTCCATCATAGGCCTGAAATCGCTCCAAATATCCACTTGCAGATTCTACAAAAATAGTGTTTCAAAACTGTTCTATCAACAGGAAGGTTCAACTGTGTGAGTTGAATGCACGCACCACTAAGAAGTCTCTGAGAATTCTTCTGTCTAGTTTTAATGTGAAGATATTTCGTTTTCCAGCACAGCACTCAAACGCCCCAAATATCAAATTGCAGATACTACAAAAAGAGTGTTTCAAACCTGAACTATCAAAAGGAATGTTCAAGACTGTGAGTTGAATTCATAAAGCACAGGAAAGTTTCTGTCAATGCTTCTGTATAATTATTATGGGAAAATATCTCCTTTTCCAGCTTAGGCCTCAAGCGCTCCAAATATCCACTTGCCGATACTACAGAATGGGTGTTTCAAAACTGCTGTATGAAAAGGAAGGTTCCACATGGTGAGCTGAATGCATACATCACAAAGAAGTTTCTGAGAATGCTTCTGTCTACTTTTTATGTGAAGATATTTCCTTTTCCAGCATAGGCCTCAAATTGTTGCAAACATCCACTTGCAGATTCTACAAAAAGAGTGTTCCAAAATTGCTCAATCAAAAGATGGTTCAAGTCTTTGAGTTGAATGCACTCATCACAAAGAAGTTTCTGAAATTGCTTCTGTCTAGTTTTTCTGTGAAGATATTTCCTTTTCCAGCATAGCGCTCAAGGCGCCCCAAATATCAACTGGCAGACACTACAAAAAGAGTGTTTCAAACCTGAGCTATCAAAAGGAATGTTCAAGTCTGTGAGATGAATTCATAAAGCACAGGGAAGTTTCTGATAATGCTTCAGTCTAATTTTTATGTGAAGATATTTCCTTTTCCAGCATAGGCCTCAAGCGCTCCAAATATCCACTTGCAGATTCTACAGAAAGGGTGTTTCAAAACTTCTCTATCAAAAGGAAGGTTCAACTCTGATAGTTGAATGCATACATCACAAAGAAGTGTCTGAGAATGCTTCTGTCTATTTTTTATGTGGATATATTTCCTTTTCCAGCATAGGCCTCAAATTGCTCCAAACATCCACTTGCAGATTCCACAAAAAAGTTTTTCAAAATTGCTCTATCAAAAGAAGGTTCAAGTCTTTGAGTTGAATGCACTCATCAGAAAGAATTTTCTGAGATTTTTTCTGTCTATTTTTTATGTGAAGATATTTCCTTTTCCAGCATAGGCCTCAAAGCCCTCAAAACATCCACTTGCAGATTCTATAAAAAGAATGTTTCAGAACTGTTCTATCAAAAGGAAGGTTCAATTCTGTGAGTTGAATGCATTCATCAAAAAGAAGTTTCTGAGAGTACTACTGTCTAGTTTTTATGTGAAAATATTCCCTTTTCCAGTGTAGGCCTCATAGCACTCCAAATATCCACTTGCAGATTCTACAAAAGGAGTGTTCCAAAACTGCTCTATCAAAAGGAAGGTTCAAGTCTGTGAGTTGAAGGCACTCATCACGGATATTCCCTTTTCCATCGTAGGCCTCAAAGAGCTCCAAATATCCACTTGCAGATGCCATAAAAAGAGTGTTTCAAAAATGTTCTGTCAAATGGAAGTTTCAACTCTGTGATTTGAATGCACTCATCACCAAGAAGTTTCTGAGAATGCTTCTGTCTAGTTTCTATGTGATGATATTTCCTTTTTCAGCATAGAACACAAAGCAGTCCAAATATCCACTTGCAGATTCTACAATAACAGTATTTCAAAACTGCTCTATCAAAAGAAAGGTTCAAGTCTGTGAGTTGAATGCATAAATCACAGGGAAGTTTCTGTGAATGCTTCTTTAATATTTTTATGTGAAGATTTTCCCTTTTCCAGCATAGTCCTCAAATATCTCCAAATATCCACTGGCAGATTCTACAAAAAGTGTGTTTCAAAACTGCTCTATCAAAACGAATGTTCAACTCTGTGAGTTGAAAGCACACATTACAAAGAAGTTTCTGAGAATGCTTCTGTCTAGTTTTTATGTGAGGATATTTCCTTTTACAGCATGGGTCTCAAAGGACTCCAAATATACCCTTGAAGATTCTACAAAGAGAACTTTTCAAAACTGTTCTATCAAAAGGAAGGTTCATCTCTGTGAGTTCAATGCACTGATCACAGAGAAGTTTCTGATAATACTTCTGTCTAGTTTTTATTTGAAGATATTTCCCTTTCCAGCATAGGCCTCAAAGCACTCCAAATATCCACTTGCAGATTCTACAAAAAGTGTCTTACAAAACAGCTCTATGAAAAGGAAGGTTCAAGTCTGTGAGTTGAACGCACTCATAACAAAGAAGTTTCTGAGAATGCTTCTGTCTAGTTTTTATATGAAGATACTTCCTCTTCCATCATAGGCCTAAATGAGCCCAAATATCCACTTGCAGATTCTACAAAGGGAGTGTTTCAAAACTGTTCTATGAAAAGAAAGGTTCAACTCTGCGAGTTCAATGCACTCATCACAAAGTACTGTCTGAGAATGCTTTTGTCTATTTTTTATGTGAAGATATTTCCCTTTCCAACATAGGCATCAAAGCGCTCCAAATATCCAAATGCAGATTCCACAAAAAGAGTGTTTCAAAACAGCTCTATCAAAAGGAAAGTTCAAGTCTGTCAGTTGAATGCACTCATCATGAAGAAGTTTCTGAGAATGCCTCAGCTTAATTTTTATGTGAAGATATTACCTTTTCCAGCATAGGCCTCAAAGCGCTCCAAATATCCACTTGCAGATACTACAAAACGAGTGTTTCAAAACTGCTCTGTCAAAAGGAAGGTTCAAGTCTGTGAGTTGAATGCACTCATCTCAAAGAACTTTCTGAGAATGCTTCTGCTTAGCTGTTATGTGAAGATGTTTCCTTTTCCTGCATAGGCCTGTAAGCGCTCCAAATATCCACTTGCAGATTGTACAAAAAGAGTGTTTCAAAACTGTTCTATAAAAGGGAAAGTTCAACTCTGTGAGTTCAATGCTCTCATCACAGAGAAATTTCTGAGAATGCTTCTGTCTAGTTTTTATATGAAGATATTTCCTTTTCCATCATAGGCCTCAAAACGCTCCAAATATCCACTTGCAGATTCTAAAAAAGAGTGTTTCAAAACTGTTCTATCAAAAGTAATGTTCAACTCTGTGAGATGAATGCCCTCATCATAAAGAAGTTTCTGAGAATGTTTCTGTCTAGTTTTTATGTGAAGATATTTCCTTTTCCAGCATAGGCCTCAAATCGCTCCAAATATCCACATGTAGATTCTACAATAAGAGTTTTTCGAAACTGCTCTATCGAAAGGAAGGTTCAAGTCTGTGAATGCCTAAAGCAAAGTGAAATTTTTGAGAATGCTTCTGTCTACATTTTCTGTGAAGATATTCCCTTTTCCAGCAAAGGTCAGAAAGCGCTCCAAATATCCACTTGCAGATTCTACAAAATGTGTGTTTCAAAACTGCTCTATCAAAGGAAACTTCAAGTCTTTGAGTTGAATTCATAAAGCACAGAGAAGTTTCTTAGAATGCTTCTGTCTAGTTTTTATGTGAAGACATTCCCTTTTCCAGCATAGGCCAGAAAATGCTCCAAATATCCACTTGCAGATTCTATAAAAAGTGTTCCAAAACTACTCAATCAAAAGGAAAGTTCAAGTCTGTGAGTTGAATTCATAAAGCACAGGGAAATTTCTTAGAATGCTTCTGTCAAGTTTTTATGTGAAGATATTTCCTTTTCCATCATAGGCCTCAAATCGATCCAAATATCCACTTTCAGATTCTACAAAAAGGGTGTTTCAAAACTTCTCTACCTAAAGGAAGGTTCAACTCTGTGAGTTGAGTGCACACATCACAAAGAAGTTTCTGAGAATGCTTCTGTCTAGTTTTTATGTGAAGACACTTCCTTTTCCAGCATAGGCCTCAAAGCGCTCCAAATATCCAATTGCAGATTCCACAAAAGGAGTGTCTCAAAACGACTCTATCAAAAGGAAAGTTCAAGTCTGTCAGTTGAATGCACTCATCATGAAGAAGTTTCTGAGAATGCTTCAGCTTAATTTTTATGTGAAGATATTTCCTTCTCCAGCATAGACCTCAAAGCTGTCCAAATATCCACTTGCAGTTTCTTCAGTAAGAGTGTTTCAAAACTGTTCTATCAAAGGGAAAGTTCAAGTCTGTGAGATAAATGCATAACACACAGGAAGTTTCTGATAATGCTTCTGTCTTGATTTTATGTGAAGATATTCCCTTTTACAGCATAGGCCTCAAAGCGCTCCAAATATCCACTTGCAGATTCTACAAAAAGAGTGTTTCAAAACTGCTCTATCAAAAGGAAGGTTCAAGTCTGTGAGTTGAATTCATAAAGCACAGGGTAGTTTCTGAGAATGTTTCTGTCTAGTTCTTATGTGAAGATATTTCCTTTTCCAGCATAGTCCCCAAAGCTCCCCAAATATACACTTGCAGATTCTACAAGGAGAATGTTTCAAAACTGTTCTCTGAAAAGGAAGGTTCAACTGTGTGAGTTGAATGCACTCATTGCAGAAAATTTTCTGAGAATGTTCTGTGTTGTTTTTATGTGATAATATTTCCTTTTCCAACATCGGCCTCTACATGTTCCACATATCCACTTGCAGATTCTACAAAGAGTATTTCAAAACTGCTCTATGGAATGGAAGGTCCAAGTCTGTGAGTTTAATGCACTCATCAAAAGATGTTTGTGAGAATGCTTCTGTCTAGTTTTTATGTGAAGATATTTCCTTTTCCAGCATCAGCCCCAAAGCGCTCCAAATATGCACTTGCAGATTCTACAAAGAGAGTTTTCCAAAACTGTTCTACCAAAACGAAAGTTCAACCCTGTGAGTTGAATGCACACATCACAAAGAAGTTTTGGAGAAAGCTTCTACTTAATTTTTGTAAGAAGATGTTTCCTTTTCCATCATAGGCCTCAAAGCACTCCAAACATGCACTTGCAGATTCTACAAAAGGATTGTTTAAAACTGCTCTATGAAAAGTTAGGTTTAAGTCTGTGAGTTAAATGGACACATCACAGATACTTCCTTTTCCATCATAGACCTCAAAGCACTCTATATATCCACCTGCAGATTCTTTAAAAAGAGGGTTTCAAAACTGTTCTATTAAAAAGAGGGTTCAACTCTGTGAGTTGAAAGCACTCATAACAAAGAATTTGATGAGAATACTTCTGTCTAGTTTTTATGTGAAGATATTTAATTTTCCAACATAGGCCTCAAAGCACTCCAAATGTCCACTTGCAGACTCTACAAAAAGATTGTTACAAAACTGCTCTAACAAAAGGAAGGTTCAAGTCTGGGAGTTGAATGCACTCATCACAAAGAAGTTTCTGAGAATGCTTCTGCTTATTTTTCATGTGAAGATATTTCCATTTCCAGCATAGGCCTCAGAGTGCTCCAAATATCCACTTGCAGATTGTACAAAAACAGTGTTTCAAAACTGTTCTTTCAAAAGGAAGGTCAGCTCTGTGAGTTGAATGCACTTATCACAGAGAAGTTTCTGAGAATGCTGCTGTCTAGTTTTTATGTGAAGATATTTCCTTTTCCATCGTAGGCCCCAAAGTGCTCCAAATATCCACTTCCAGATTCTACAAAAAGAGTGTTTCAAAACTTTTCTATCAAAAGGAAGTTTCAACTCTGTGAGTTGAATGCACTCATCACAAAGAATTTTCTGAGAATGCTTCAGACTAGTCTTTATGTGAAGATATTTCCTTTTCCAGCATAGGCCTCAATGTGCTCAAAATATCCACTTGGAGATTCTAGAAAAAGAGTGCTTCAGAACTGTTCTATCAAAAGGAAGGTTCAAATTTGTGAGTGAAATGCACTCATCAGAAGGTAGTTTTTCAGAATTCTTCTGACTATTTTTAATGTGAAGATGTTTCCATTTCCAGCATAGGCCTCAAAGCGCTCCAAATATCCACTTGGAGATTCTACAAAAAGAGTGTTTCAAAACTGCTCTATCAAAAGGAAGGTTCAAGTCTGTGAGTTGAATGCACTCATCACAAAGGAGTTTTGGAGAATGCTTCTGTCTATTTTTTATGTGAAGATATATCCTTTTAAAGTGTACACCTGAAAGTGCTCCAAATATCCACTTGCAGATACTACAAAGAGAGTGTTTCAAATCTGTTACATCAAAAGGAAGGTTCAACTCTGTGAGTTGAATGCACTCATCACAGAGAAGTTTCTGAGACAGCTTCTGTCTGGTTTTTATGTGAAGATATTACCATTTCCATCATAGTTCTCAATGCACTCCAAATATTCATTTGCAGATTCTGCAAAAATAGTGTTTCAAAACTGTTCTATCAAAGGGAAGGTTCAACTCCGTGAGTTGAATGCATGCATCACAAAGAAGTTTCTGAGAATACTTCTGTCTAGTTTTTATGTGAAGATACTTACTTTTCCAGCCTAGGCTTCAAATCCCTCCAAATATTCAGTTGTAGATGCTACAAAAAGAGTGTTTCAAAAGTGCTCTATGAAAAGGAAGTTTCAGATCTGTTAGTTGAATGCACTCATCATAAAGAAGTTTCTGAGAATGCTTCTGCTTAGTTTTTATGTGAAGATATTTCCCTTTACTGTATAGGCCTCAAAGCACTCCAAATATTCACTTGCAGATTGTTCAAAAGAGTGTTTCAAAACCGTTCTGTGAAAAGGAAGGTTCAACTCTATGAGTTGAATGCAGTCGTCACAGAGAAGTTTCTGAGAATTCTTTTCTCTAGTTTTTATGAGAAGGTATTTCCTTTTCCATCATAAGCCCCAAAGTTTTCCAAATATAAACTTGCAGATTCTACAAAAAGAGTGTTTCAAAACTGTTCTATCCAAAGGAAGGTGCAACTCTTTGAGTTGAATGCACTCATCACAAAGAAGTTTCTGAAAATCCTTTTGTCTATTTTTTATGTGAAGATATATCCTTTTCCAGCATAGGCCTCAAAGCCCTCCAAATATCCACTTGCAGATTCTACAAAAAGAATGTTTGAAAACTGCTCTATCAAAAGAATGGTTTAAGCCTGTGATTTGAATTCACTCATCACAAAGAAGTTTCTTAGAATGCTTCTGTCAATTTTTTGTGTGAAGTTATTTCCGTTTCCAGAATAGGCCTCAAAGTGCTCCAAATATCCACTTGCAGATCCTACAAAAAGAGTGTTTCAAAACTGCTCTATTAAAAGGAAAGTTCAAGTCTGTAAGTTGAATGTGTAAAGCACAGTGAAGTTTCTGAGAATGATTCTCTCTAGTTTTAATGTGAAGATATTTCCTTTTCCAGCATAGGCCTCAAAGTGCTCCAAATATTCAGTTGCAGATTCCACAAAAACGGTGTTTCAAAACTGCTATATCAAATGGAAGGTTCAACTACGTTAGTTGAATGCACTCATCACAAAGATGTTTCTGAGAATGCTTCTGTCTAGTTTTTATGTAGAGATGTTTCCTTTTCCAGCATAGGCCCAAAAGCGCTCCAAATATCCACTTGCAGATTTTAAAAAGGGTTGTTTCAAAAGTGCTCTATCAAAAGGAAGTTTAAACTCTGTGAGTTGAATGCACTCATCTCAAAGAAGTTTCTGAAAATGCTTCTGTCTAGTTTTTATGTGAAGATATTTACTTTTCCAGTATAGGCCTCAAAGCGCTCCAAATATCCACTTGCAGATTCTACAAAGGGGTGTTTCCAAACTGCACTATCAAAAGTATGGTTTAACTCTGTGAGTTGAATGCACACATCACAAAGAAGTTTCTGATAATGCTTCTGTTTAGTTTTTATGTGAATATATTTCGTTTTCCAGCACAGGCCTTAAATTGCTCCAAATATCCACTTGCAGATTCTACAAAAATGGTGTTCCAAAGCTGCTCAATCAAAAGGAAGGTTCAATCTGTGAGTTGAATACAATCATTACAGAGAAGTTCCTTGGAAAGCTTCTTTCTAGTTTTTATGAGAAGATATTTCCTTTTCCATCATAGGCTTTAAAGTGCTCCTAATATCCACATGCAGATTCTACAAAAAGAGTGTTTCAAAACACTTCTATGAAAACGAAGGTTCAACTGTGTGAGTTGAATGCACTCATCACAAAGAAGTCTCTGAGAATGCTTCTGTCTAGTTTTTGTGTGAAGATATTTTCTTTTTTAGCATAGGCCACAAAGCCCTCCAATTATAAATTGCTGATCCTACAAAAAGTGTGTTTCAAATCTCTTCTATCAATAGGAAAGTTCAACTCTGTGATTTGAATGCACTCATCACAGAGAACTTTCTGAGAATGCATCTGTCTAGTTTTTATGGACGATATTTCTTTTTCCATCATACGTCTCAAAGCGTTCCAAATATAAACTTACAGATTGAACAAAAAGACTGTTTCAAAACTGTCCTATCAAAAAGAAGATTGAACTCTGCGAGTTGAATGCACTCATCACAAAGCAGTTTCTGAGAATGTTTCTGTCTAGTTTTTGTGTGAAGATATTTCCTTTTCCAGCATAGTCCCCAAAGCACTCCAAATATCCACTTGCAGATTCTACAAAGAGAGTGTTTCCAAAGTATTCTATCAAAAGGAAGGTTCAACTCTGTCAGTTTAATGCACTCTTTCTGAGAATACTTCTGTCTAGTTTTTATGTGAAGATATTTCCTTTTCCCGCATAGACCGCAAAGCGCTCCAAATATCCACTTGCAGATTGTACGAAAAGGGTGTTTCAAAACTGCTATCAAAAGGAAGGTTCAATTCTGTGAGTTGAATGTACACATCACAAAATAGTTTCTGAGAATGCTTCTGTCTAGTTTTTATGTGAAGATATTTCATTTTCCAGCATTGGCCTCAAAGCGCTCCAAATATCCATTTGCAGATTCTACAAAAAGGGTGGTTCAAATCTGCTCTGTCAAAAGTAAGCTTCAACTCTGTGAATTGAATGCACACATCTCAATGAAGTTTCTGAGAATGCTTCTGTTTAGTTTTTATGTGAAGATATTTCCTTTTCCAGCTTAGGCCTCAAAGCATTCAATCTATCCACTTGCAGAATCAACTAAAAGTGTGTTTCAAAACTGCTGATTCAAAAGCAAGGTTCAACTCTGTGAGTTGAATGCGCACATCACAAAGAAGTTTCTTAGAATGCTTCCAACGAGTTTTTATGTGAAGATATTTTCCTTTCTATCATAGGCCTCGAAGTGCTCCAAATATCCACGTGTAGATTCTACAAACAGAGTGTTTTAAAACTGCTGCATCAAAAGGAAAGTTCAAGTCTGTGAGTTGAATGCATAAAGCAGAGGGAAGTTTCTGAGAATGCTTCTCTCTAGTTTTTATGTGAAGATATTTCCTTTTCCAGCATAGGTCTCAAAGCACTCCAAATATCCACTTGCAGATTCCACAAAAATGGTGTTTCAAAACTGCTATATCAAATGGAAAGTTCAACTCCTTTAGTTGAATGCACTTATCACATAGAAGTTTCTGAGAATGCTTCTGTCTAGTTTTTATGTCATGATATTTCCTTTTCCAGCATAGGCCTCAAAGCGCTCCAAATATCCACTTGCAGATACTACAAAAAGGGTGTTTCGAAACTCCTCTATCAAAAGTAAGGTTCAATACTGTGAGTTGAATGCACACATCACAAAGAAGTTTCTTAGAATGCTTCTGTTTAGTTTTTATGTGAAGATATTTCCTTTTCCAGCATAGGCCTCAAAACATTCCAAATATCCACTTGCAGATTCTATAAAAAGTGTGTTTCAAAACTGCTGTTTCAACACGAAGTTTCAACTCTGTGAGTTGAATGTGCACATCACAAAGAAGTTTCTGAGAATGCTTCTGTCTACTTTTTATGTGAAGATATTTCCTTTTCTTGCATAGGCCTCATAGCGCTCCAAATATCCACTTCAGATTCTGCCAAAAGAGTGTTTCAAAACTGCTCTATTAAAAGAAATTTCAAGTCTGTGAGTTAAATGCATTCATCATAAAGATGTTTCTGTGAATTCTTCAATCTAGTTTTTTGTGAACATATTTCCTTTTCCAGCTTAGGTCTCAAAGCGCTCAAAATATCCACTTGCAGATCCTACAAAAAGAGTGTTTCAAAACTGTTCTATCAAAAGAAAGGTTCAACTAAGGGAGTTCAATGCACTCATCATAGAAAAGTTTCTGAGAATACTGCTGTCTAGTTTTTATGTGAAGATATTTCCTTTTCCAGAATAGGCCTCAAAGCACTCCAAATATCCACTTGCAGATTCTACAAAAAGAGTGTTTCAAAACTGCTCTTTCAAAAGGAACGCTCACCTCTGTGAATTGAATGTCCTCATCACAAAGAAGTTTCTGAGGATTCTTCTGTCTAGTTTTTATGTGAAGATATTTCCGTTTCCAGCATAGGCCTCAAAGTGCTCCAAATATCCACTTGCAGATTCTACAAAAAGAGGGTTTCAAAACTGCTCTATCAAAAGGAAGGCTCAAATTGGTGAGATGAATGCACTCATCACAAAGAAGTTTCTGAGAATGCTACTGTCTAGTTTTAATGTGAAGATATTTCCTTTTCCAGCATAGACCTCAAAATGCTCCAAATATCCACTGGCAGATTGTTGAAACAGAGTGTTTCAACACTGTCCTATCAAAAGGAGGGTTCAACTCTGAGAGTTGAATGGACTCATCACATAGAAGTTTCCCAGAATCCTTCTGTTTAGTTTTTATGTGAAGATGTTTCCATTTCCAGCATAGGCCTCAAAGAGCTCCAAATATCCACTTGCAGATTTTACAGAAAGGGTGTTTCAAAGCTGCTCTATGAAAAGGAATTTTAAACTCTGTGAGTTGAATGCACTCATCACAAAGAAGTTACTCATAATGCTTCTGTCTAGTTTTAATTTGTAGATAATTAATTTTCCAGTATAGGCCTCCAAGCGCTCCAAATATCCACTAGCAGATACTACAAAAAGGGTCTTTCAAAACTGCTCTATCAAAAGTATGGTTCACCTCTGTGAGTTGAATGCACATATAACAAAGAAGTTTCTGAAATGCTTCTGTTTTGTTTTCATGAGAAAATATTTTCTTTTCCATCATAGGCCTCAAACCGCTCCAAATATCCACCTGCAGATTCTACAAAAAGTGCGTTTGAAAACTATTCTATCAAAAGGAAAGCTCAACTCTGTGGGTTGAAAGCATTCATCACAGAGAACTTTCTGAGAATGCATCTGTCTATTTTTTAAGAGAAGATATTTACTTTTCGAGCATAGGCCTCAAAGCATTCCAAACATCCACTTGCAGATTCTACTAAAAGTGTGTTTCAAAACTGCTGTTTCAAAAGTAAGGTTCAACTCTGTGAGTTGAATGCACACATCCAAAAGAAGTTTCTGAGAATGCTTCTTTCTAGTTTTTATGTGAAGATATTCAATTTTCTGGCATAAGCCTCATAGCACTCCAAATATCCACTTTGAGATTCTACCAAAAGAATTTTTCAAAACTGCTCTATCAAAAGGAAAGTTCAAGTCTGTGAGTTGAATGCACTCAACACAAAAATATTTCTGAGAATTCTTCTGTCTAGTTATTATGTGAAGATATTTCCTTTTCCAGCATAGGCCTCAAAACGCTCCTAATATCCACTTGCAGATTCTACAAAAAGAGTGTTTCAAAACTTTTCTATGAAAAAGAAGGTTCAACTCTGTGAGTGGAATGCACTCATAAAAAAGAAATTTTCGTGAATGCTTCTGTCTTGTTTCTATGTGATGATATTTCCTTTTCCAGCGTAGGCCTCATAGTGCCCCAAATATCCACTTGCAGATCCGACAAAAAGAGTGTTTCAAAATTTCTCTATCAAAAGGAAGGCTTAACTCTGTGAGGTGAATGCGCTCATCACAAAGAAGTTTCTGAGAATGATTCTGTCTAATTTTTGTGTGAAGATATTTCCTTAACCAGCATAGGCCTCAAAGCACTCCAAATATAAACTTGTAGATTCTACAAAAAGAGTGTTTCACAACTGCTCTATTTAAAGGAAGTCTCACCTTTGTGAGATGAATGTGCTCATCACAAACAAGTTTCTGAGCATCCTACTGTCTAGTTTTTTTATAAAGATATAACCCTTTCCAGGATAGGCCACATATCGCTCCAAATATCTAACTTCAGATTCTACAAAAAGAGTGTTTCAAAACTGTTCTTTCAAAAGGAAGGTTCAACTCTGAGATTTGAATGCACTCATCACATAGAAGTTTATCAGAATGCTTCTGTCTAATTTTTATGTGAAGATACTTCCTTTTCCATCACTGGCATCAAAGCACTCCAAGTATCCACTTGCAGATTTTATAAAAGGGGTGTTTCAAAACTGCTCTTAAAAAGCAAAGTTAAACTCTGTGAGTTCAACTCACTCATCACAAAGAAGTTTCTGAGAATGCTTCCATCTAGTTTTTATGTGAAGATATTTAATTTTCCAGTATAGGCCTCAAAGCACTGAAAATATCAACTTGCAGAGCCTACCAAAAGGGTGTTTCAAAACTGCTCTATCAAAAGTATGGTTCAACTCTGTGAGTAGAATGCACACATCACAAAGAAGTTGGTGAGGATGCTTCTGTTTCGTTTTTATGTGAAGTTATTTCCTTTTACCGCATAAGCCTCAAAGTGCTCCAAATATACACTTGCAGATTCTGTAAAAACAGTGATGCAAAACTGTTCTATCAAAAGGAAGGTCCAAATTTTAGAGTTTAATGCCCACATCATAAAGAAGTTTCTGAGAATGCTTCTGTTTAGTTTTTCTGTGAAGACATTTCCTTTTCCAGCATAGGCCTCAAAGCATTCCAAATATCCACTTGCAGATTCTACTAAAAGTGTGTTTGAAAACTGCTGTTTCAAAAGGAAGTTTCAACTCTGTGAGTTGAATGCGCCCATCATAAACAAGTTTCTGAGAAAGCTTCTGTCTAGTTTTTATGTGAAGATATTTCCTTTTCCAGCAAAGGCCTCATAGCACTCCAAATATCCACTTTCAGATTCCACTAAAAGAGTATTTCAAACTGCTCTATCAAAAGGAAAGTTCAATTCCGTGAATTGAATGCACTCATCATAAAGATATTTTTGAGAATTCTTCTGTCTAGTTTTTATGTGAAGATATTTCCTTTTCCAGGGTAGGCCTCAACGTGCTGCAAAAATCCACTTACAGATTCTACAAAAAAGAGTGTTTCAAAACTGTCCTATCAAAAGAAAGTTTCAACTCAGTGAGTTCAATGCAATCATCACAAAGAAGGTTCTGAGAATGCTTCTGTCTAGTTTTTATGTGAAGATATTTCCTTTTCCAGCATAGGCCTCAAAGGGCTACAAATATCCACTTGCAGTTTCTACAAAAAGGGTGTTTCAAAACTGCTCTGTCAAAAGGAATGGTCGATTCTGTGAGTTGAATGCTCACATTACAAAGAAGTTTCTGAGAATGCATCAGTCTAGTTTTTATGTGAAGTTATTTCCTTTTCCAGGATAGACCTCAAAGTGCTCAAAATATCCAGCTGTAGATTCTACAAAAAGAGTGTTTCAAACCTGCGCTGTCAAAGGTAAGGTTCAACTCTTTGATTTGAATGCATAAAGCACAGGGAAGTTTCTCAGAATGCTTCTGTCAAGTTCTTATGTGAAGATATTCCTTTTTCCGGTGTTGGCCTCAAAGCACTCCAAATATCCACCTGCAGATTTTACAAAAAGTGTGCTTCAAAACCGCATTATCAAAACAAAGGTTCAAATCCATGAGTTGAATGCACTCATCACTAAGAAGTTTCTGAGAATGCTTCAGTCTAGTTTTTATGTGAAGATATTTTCTTTTCCAGCATAGGCCTCAAAGCGCTCAAAGTATCCACTTGCTGATTCTGAAAAAAGGGTGTTTCAAAACTGCTCCATCAAAAATACTGTTCAACTCTGTGAACTGAATGCACACATCACAAAGAATTTTCTGAGAATCCTTTTGTTTAGTTTTTATGTGAAGGTATTTCCTTTTCCAGCATAGGCCTCAATGAGCTCCAAATATTCACTTGCAGATTCTACAAAAAGGGTGTTTCAAAACTGCTCTATCAAAAGGAAGGTTCAACTCTTTGACTTCAATGCACTCATCTCAGAGAAGTTTCTGAGCATGGTTCTGTCTAGTTTTTATGTAAAGATATTTTCTTTTCCATCATCTGCCTCAAAGCTCTCCAAATATCCACTTGCAGATTCCACAAAAAGAGTGTTTCAAAACTGCTCTTTCAAAAGGAAGGTTCAAGTCCGTGAGGCGAATCCACTCATCACAAAATGTTTCTGAGAATGGTTCTGCTTAGTTTTTATGGGAAGATATTTCCTTTTCCAGCACAGGCCTCAAAGCACTCCAAATAATCTCTTGTAGACTCTACAAGGAGAGTGCTTCAAAACTGTTCTATGAAAAAGTATGTTGATCCCTGTGAGTTGAATGCAATCATCAAAGAGAAGTGTCTGAGAATGCTTCCATCTAGTTTTCATGTGAAGATATTTCCTTTTCCAGCATAGGCCTCAAAGTGCTCAAATATCCACTTGCAGATTCTACAAAAAGAGTGTTTCAAAACTGTTCTATCAAAAGGAAAGTTCATCTCTGCGAGTTGAATGCAGTCATCACAATGAAGTTTCTGAGAATGCTTTTGTCTAATTTTTACGTGAGGATATTTCCTTTTACAGCATAGGCTTCAAAGCCCTCCAAATATCTACTTGCAGATACTGCAAAAAGAGTGTTTCAAATCTGCTCTTTCAAAAGGAAGGTTCAAGACTGTGAGTGGAATGCATAAAGTGCAGGGAAGTTTCTCAGAATGCTTCTGCCTAGTTTTTATGTGAAGACATTCCTTTTTCCAGCATAGGCCTCAAATCTCTCCAAATGTCCACTTGCGGATTCTATAAAAAGGGTGTTTCAAAACTGCTCTATCAAAAGGAAGGTTCTACTCTGTTAGTTTAATGTAGTCATCACAAAGAAGTCGCTGAGGCTGCTTCAGTCTAGTTTTTATATGAAGATATTTCCTTTTCGAGCATAGGCCTCAAAGCCTTCCAAATATCCACTTGCAGATTCTACAAAAAGAGTGTTTCAAAACTGTTCAATCAAAAGGATGTTTCAACTCTGTGAATTGAATGCACATATCACAAAGAAGTTTCTGAGAACACTTCCATTTAGATTTTATGTGTAGATATTTCCTTTTCCATCATAAGCCTCAAAGAGCTCCAAATATCCACTTGCAGATTCTACAAAAATAGTGTTTCACAACTGTTCTATCAAAAGGAAGGTTCAACACTGTGAGCTGAATGCATTCATCACAAAGAAGTTTCTGAGAAGGCCTCTGTCCAGTTTTTCAAAGCACTCCAAATATCCACTTGCAGTTTCTACAAAAAGAGTGTTTTAAATCTGCTCTTTCAAAAGGAAGGTTCAAGTCTGTGGGTTGAATGCATAAAGCACAGGGAAGTTTCTGAGAATGCTTCCGTCTAGTTTTTATGTGAAGATATTCCCTTTTAAAGCACAGGCCTCAAATCGCTCCAAATATCCACTTGAAGATTCTACAAAAAGGGTGTTTCAAAACTGTGCTACCAAAAGGAAAGTTCTGCTCTGTTAGATGAATGCACACATCACAAAGAAGTTTCAGAGAATGCTTCTGTCTAGTTTTTATCTGAAGATATTTTCTTTTCCAACTTAGGCCTCAAAGCACACAAAATATCCACTTGCGGATCTATAAAAAGTGTGTTTCAAAACTTCTCTGTCAAAAGGAAGGTTCAAGTCTGTGAGTACAATGCACTCATCATAGAGATGTTTCAGAGAATGCTTCTGTATAGCTTTTAGGCGAAAATATTTCCTTTTCCAGTGTAGGCCTCATAGCGCTCCAAATATCCACTTGCAGATTCTACAAAAAGAGTGTGTCAAAACTGCTCTATCAAAAGGAAGGTTTAAGTTTGTGAGTTGAATTCACTCATCAATAAGAACTTTGTGAGAATGCTTCTGCTTAGTTTTTATGAGAACATATTTCCATTTCCAGCATAGGTCCCAAAGCGCTCCAAGTATCCACTTTCAGATTCTATAAAGAGAGTGTTTCAAAACCAGTCTATCAAAAGGAAGGTTCACCTCTGTGAATTGAATGCACTCATCACAGAGAAGTTTCTGAGAATGCTTCTGTCTAGTTTTTATGTGAAGATATTTCCTTTTCCAGCATTGGCATCAAAACACTCCAAATATCCACTTGCAGATTCTACAAAAAGAGTGTTACAAAACTGTTCTATCAAAAGGAAGTTTCAACTCTGTGAGTTCAATGCACTCATCTCAAAGAAGTTTCTGAGAATGCTTCTGTCTAGTTTTTAGGTGAAGATATTTCCTTTTTCATCATAGGCCTCAAATCTCTTCAAATATCCACTTGCAGATACTACAAAAAGAGTGTTTCAAAACTGCTCAATCAAAAGGAAGGTTCAAGTCTGTGAGTTGAATGCATAAAGCATGGGGAAGTTTCTGAGAATTCTTCTCTCTAGTTTTTATGTGAAGATATTCCCTTTTTGCAGCATAGGCCTCAAATCGCTCCAAATATGCACTTGCAGATTCTACAAAAAGAGTGTTTCAAAACTCTTCTATCAAAAGGAAAGTTCAACCCTGTGAGTTGAATGCACTCATCACAAATAAATTTCTGAGAATGCTTCTGTCTAGTTTTTATGTGAAGATATTTCCTTTTCCAGCATAGACCTCAGAATGCTCCAAATATCCACTTGCAGATTCTACAAAAAGACGTTTCAAAACTGTTCTATCAAAAGGAAAGTTCAACTCGGTGAGTTAAATGCACTCATCACAAAGAAATTTCTGAGAATGCTTTTGTCTAATATTTCTGTGAGGATATTTCCTTTTCCATCATAGGCCTCAAAGCGCTCCAAATATGCACTTGCAGTTTCTACAAAAAGAGTGTTTCAAATCTGATCTTTCAAAAAGAAGGTTCAAGAGTGTGAGTTGAATCCACAAAGCGCAGGGAAGTTTCTCAGAATGCTTCTGTCTGGTTTTTATATGAAGATATTCCTTTTTCCAGCATAGGCCTCAAATCGCTCCAAATATCCACATGCAGATTCTATAAAAAGTATGTTTCAAAACTGCTCTATCAAAAGGAAGGTTCTACTCTGTGAGTTGAAATCATAAAACACAGAGAAGTTTCTGAGAATTCTTCTGTCTAGTTTTTATGTGTAGATATTCCCTTTCCAGCACTGGCCTCAAAGATTCAAAAATATCCACGTGCAGATTCTTAAAAAAGGGTGTTTCATAACTGCTCTTTCAAAAGAAAGGTTCAACTCTGTGAGTTGAATACACAGATCACAAAGAAGTTTCTGAGAATGCTTCTGTCTTGTTTTTATATGATGGTATTTCCTTTTCCAGCATAGGCCTCAAAGCGCTCCAAATATCCAATTGCAGGTACTAGAAAAACAGTGTTTCAAAACTGCTCAATCATAAGGAAGGTTCAAGTCTGTGTGTTGAATTCCTAACGCACATGGAAGTTTCTGAGTATGCTTCTGTTCAGTTTTTATGTGAAGATATTCCGTGTTCCAGCCTAGGCCTCAAAGTGCTAAAATTATCCACCTGCAGATTCTACAAAATGGTGTTTCAAAACTGCTTTATCAAAAGGAAGTTTAAAGTCTGTGAGTTGAAGACACACATCACAAAGATGTTTTTCAGAATGCTTCAATATAGTTTTTATGTGAAGTTATTTCTTAATGCAGCATAGGCCTCAAGCGCTCCAAATATCCACTTGCAGATTCCACAAAAGATTGTTTCCAAACTGTTCTATCAAAAGGAAGTTTCAACCCTGTGAGTTGGATGCACTCATCACAAAGTAGTTTCTGAGAATGCTTCTGTCTAGTTTTCAGGTGAAGATATTTCCTTTTCCAGGATAGGCCTCAAAGCCCTCCAAACATCCACTTGCAGATTCTACAAAAAGTGTGTTTCTAAACTAGTCTATCAAAATGAAGGATCAACTCTGTTGGTTGAATGCACTCATCCCACAGAAGTTTCTGAGAATGTTTCTGTCTAGTTTTTAGGTGAAGCTATTTCCTTTTTCATCATAGGCCTCAAATCGCTCCAAATATCCAATTGCAGATTCTACGAAAAGAGTGTTTCAAAACTGTTCTATCAAAACGAAGGTTCAAGGGTGTGAGTTGAATGCATAAAGCACAGGGAAGTCTCTGAGAATGCTTCTGTCTAGTTCTTATGTTCAGATATTCCCTTTTTGCAGCATAGGCCTCAAATCGCTCCAAATATACACTTGCAAATTCTACAAACAGAGTGTCTCAAAACTGTTCTATCAAAAGGAAAGTTCAACCCTGTGAATTGAATGCACTCATCACAAAGAAATTTCTGAGAATGCTTCTGTCTAGCTTTTATGTGAAGATATTTCCTTTTACAGCATAGACCTCAAAATGCTCCAAATATCCACTTGCAGATTCCACAGAAAGACTGTTTCAAAACTGTTCTATCAAAAGGAAAGTTCAACTCGGTGAGTTAAATGCACACATCACAAAGAAATTTCTGAGAATGCTTTTTTCTAATTTTTCTGTGAGGACATTTCCTTTTCCATCATAGGCCTCAAAGCGCTCCAAATATGCACTTGCAGTTTCTACAAAAAGAGTGTTTCAAATCTGCTCTTTCAAAAAGAAGTTTCAAGAGTGTGAGTTGAATGCACAAAGTGCAGGGAAGTTTCTCAGAATGCTTCTGTCTACTTTTTATATGAAGATATTCCTTTTTCCAGCATAGGCCTCAATGAGCTCCAAATAATCTCTTGTAGATTCTTCAAAGAGTGTGTTTCATAACTGACTCATCACAGAGAAGTTTCTGAGAATGCTTCCGTCTAGATATTATGTGAAGATATTTCCTTTTCCAGCATAGGCCCCAAAGCGCTCCAAATATCCACTTGCTGATTCTAAAAAAAGAGTGTTTCAAAACTGTTCCATCAAAGGAAAGGTTCAACTCTGTGAGCTGAATGCAATCATCCCAAAGAAGTTTCGGAGAATGCTTTTGTCTCGTTTTTATGTGAGGATATTTCCTTTTCCAGCATAGGCCTCAAAGCACTCCAAATATCCACTTGCAGATCCTACAAAAAGAGTATTTAAAATCTGCTCTTTCAAAAGGAAGTTTCGAGTCTGTGAGTGGACTGCATAAAGCACAGGGACGTTTCTGAGAATGCTTCTATCTAGTTTTTATGTGAAGATATCCCCTTTTTCACCATAGGCCTCAAATCGCTCTAAATATCCTCTTGCAGAGTCTACAAAAAGGGTGTTTCAAAACTGCCCTATCAAAAGGAAGGTTCCAGCCTGTGAGTTGAATGCATAAGGCACAAGGAAGTCTCTGAGAATGCTTCTGTCTAGTTCTTATGTTCAGATATTCCCTTTTTGCAGCATAGGCCTCAAATTGCTCCAAATATCCACTTGCAAATTTTACAAACAGAGTGTTTCAAAATTGTTCTATCAAAAGGAAAGTTCAACCCTGTGAGTTGAATGCACTCGTCACAAAGAAATTTCTGGGAATGCTTCTGTCTAGTTTTTATGTGAAGATATTCCCTTTTCCAGCATAGGCCTCAAATTGCTCCAGATATCCACTTGTAGATTCTATAAAAAGAGTGTTTCAAAACTGCTCTATCAAAAGGAATGTTCACGTCTCTGAGTTGAATGCACTCATCACAAAAATGTTACTGAGAATGATTCTGCTTAGTTTGTATGGGAAGATATTCCCTTTTCCATCATAGGCCTCAATGCGCTCCAAATAATCTACTGTAGATTCTACAAAGAGAGTGATTCAAAACTCTTCTACCAAAGGGAAGGTTGAACTCTGTGAGTTGAATGCCCTCACTGCAGAGAAGTGTCTGAGAATGCTTCTGTCTAATTTTTATGTGAAGATATTTCCTTTTCCAGCATAGGTCTCAAAGAACTCCAAATATCCACTTGCAGATTCTACAAAAAGAGTGTTTCGAAACTTCTCTATCAATTGGTAGGTTCAAGTCTGTGAGTTGAATGCACTCATCACAAATAAGTTTCCGAGAATGCTTCTGTCTAGTTTTTATGTGAAGATATTTCCTTTTCCAACATAGGCGTCAAAGCGCTCCGAATAAACATTTGCAGATTGTAAAAAAGGAGTGTATCAAAACCGTTTTATCAAAAGGAACGTTCAAGTCTTCGAGTTGAATGCACTCATCAATTCGCTCCAAACATCCACTAGCAAATACTACAAAAAGAGTGTTTCAAAACTGTGCTTTCAAAATTAAGGTTCCTCTTTGTGACTTGAATGCATAAACCACAGGGAAGTTTCTGAGAATGCTTCTATCTAGTTTTTATGTGAAGATATTTCCTTTTCCAGCATAGGCCTCAAAGCATTCCAAATGTCGACTTGCAGATCCTATGAAAAGAGATTTTCAAAACTTTTCTATCAAAAGGAAGGTTCAACTATGTGGATTGAATGCAGAAAGCACAGGGATGTTTCTGAGAATGCCTCTGTCTAGTTTTTATGTGAAGATATTTCCTTTTCCAGTGTTGGCCTCTTTGCACTCCAAATATCCACTTGCAGATTCTACTGAAAGAGTGTTTCAAAACTGCTCTATGAAAAGGAATGTTCAACTCTGTGAGCTGAAAGCACTCATCATGAAGAAGTTTCTGAGAATGCTTCTGCCTAGTTTTCATGTGATGATATTTCCTTTTCCAGCATTGCCATAAAAACCCTTCAAATATCCACTTACAGATGCTATTAAAAGAGTGTTTCAAAACTGCTCTATCAAAAGGAAAGTCCAAGTGTGTGAGTTGAATGCACTCATCATGCAGAAGTTTCTGAGAATGCTTCTGTCTCGTTTTAATGTGAAGATATTTTATTTTCCATCTCAGGCCTCAAAGCGCTCCAAATAAACACCTGCAGATTCTACAAAAGGAGTGTTTCAAAACTGTTCTGTCAAAAAGGAGGTTCAAGTGCGTGAGTTGAATGCAATCATCACACACAAGTTACTGAGAATGCTTCTGTCAAGGGTTCCTGTGAAGATATTTCCTTTTGCAGTGTAGGCCTCAAATTGCTCCAAATATCCACATGCAGATTTTACAAAAAGGATGTTTCCAAACTGCTCTATCAAAAAGCAGGTTCAACTCTGTGAGTTGAATGCACACATCACAAAGTAGTTTCTGAGAATGCTTCTGTGTAGTTTGCAGGTGAAGATATTTCATTTCCCAGCAAAGGCCTCAAAACGCTCCAAATATACACTTGCAGATTCTACAAAAAGAGTTTATCAAAACTGTTCTTTCAAAATGAAGGTTCAAGTCTGTGAGTTGAATGCACTCATCACAAAGAAGTTTCTGAGAATGCTTCTGTCTAGTTTTTATGGGAAGATATTTCATTTTCCAGGATAGGCCTCAAATCGCTCCAAATATCCACTAGCAAATTCTACAAAAAGAGTGTTTCAAAACTGCACTTTCAAAAGGAAGGTTCCTCTCTGTGACTTGAATGCATAAAGCACAGGGACGTTTCTCAGAATGCTTCCGTGTAGTTTTTATGTTATGATATTTTCTTTTCCAGTATTGACCTCTTAACACTCCAAATATCCACTTGAAGATTTTTCTAAAAGAGTGTTTCAAAAAAGCTATATAAAAAGGAAGCTTAAGCTCTGTGAGTTGAATGTGCACATCACAAGCAAGTTTCTGAGAATGCTTCTATCCAGTTTTTATGTGAAGATATTTCCTTTTCCAGCATAGGCCTCAAAACGTTCCAAATGTCGACGTGCAGATTTTATGAAAAGAGTTTTTCAAAACTGTTCTATCAAAAGGAAGGTTCAACTATGTGAGTTGAATGCAGAAAGCACGGGGAAGTCTCTGAGAATGCTTCTGTCTAGTTTTTATGTGAAGATATTTCCTTTTCCAACATAGGCCTCAAAGCCCTCCAAATAAACAGTTGCAGATCCTACAAAAGGAGTGTTTCAAAACTGTTCTATCAAAAGGAACGTTCAACTCTGTGAGTTGAATGCACTCATCGTGAAGTCGTTTCTGAGAATTCTTCTGCCTAGTTTTTATGTGATGACATTTCGTTTTCCAGCATTGGCATAAGGCCCCTCCAAATATCGACTTACAGATGCTACTAAAAGACTGTTTCAAAACTGCTGTATCAAAAGGAAAGTTCAAGTGTGTGAGTTGAATGCACTCATCACACAGAAGGTTCTGAGAATGCTTCTATCTCTTTTTTATGTGAAGATATTTCCTTTTCCAGTGTTGGCCTCTTAGCACTCCAAATATCCACTTGCAGCTTCTTCTGAAAGAGTGTTTCAAAACAGCTATATCAAAAGGAAGCTTCAAATCTGTGAGTTGAATGCACACATCACAAAGAAGTTTCTGAGAATGCTTCTGTCTACTTTTTATGTGAAGATGTTTCCTTTTCCAGCATAGGCTACAAAGCGCTCCAAATATCCACTTGCAGACTCCACAAAAAGAGTGTTTCAAAACTGTTCTATCAAAAGAAATGTTCAACTCTGTCAGTAGAATGCACACATCATAAAGGAGTTTCTGAGAACGGTTTTAACTAGTTTTCATCTGAATGTATTTCCCTTTCCACTAGATGCTGCAGCGCACCAAATATCCACTTGCAGTTTCCACAACAAGAATGTCGCGGAACTGCTCTATGAAAAGGAACGTTCAACTCTGTGAGTTCAATCCCCAAATGACAAAGAAGTTTCTGAGAATGCTTCTGTCTAGGGTTTAGGTGGAGATATTTCTTTTTGCAGCATAGGTCTCAAATCACTCCAAATATCCACTTGCAGATTTTACAAAAAGGCTGTTTCCAAACTACCCTATCAAAAGGCTGGTTCAACTCTGTTAGTTGAATGCACACAACACAAAGAAGTTTCTGAGAATGCTTCTATCTAGTTTTTATGGGGAGATATTTCGTTTTCCAGCATAGGCCTCAAACCGCTCCAAACATCCACTAGCAAATTCTACAAAAAGAGTGTTTCAAAACTGCGCTTTCAAAAGGAAGGTTCCTCTCCGTGACTTGAATGCATAAAGCACAGGGAAGTTTCTGAGAATACTTCCGTCTAGTTTTTATGTGAAGATATTTCCTTTTCCAGTGTTGGCCTCTTAGCCCTCCAAATATCCATTTGCATATTCTACTGAAAGAGTGTTTCAAAACAGCTATATCAAAAGGAAGCTTCAACTCCGTGAGTTGAATGCCACATCACAAAGAAGTATCTGAGAATGCTTCTGTCTAGTTTTCAGGTGAAGATATTTCATTTCTCAGCAAAGGCCTCAAAACGCTCAAAATATCCACTTGCAGATTCTACAAAAAGAGTGTTTTCCAAACTGCTCTTTAAAAAGGAAAGTTGAAGTCTGTGAGTTGAATGCACAGAGCACAAAGAAGTTTCTGAGAACGGTTCTATCCAGTTTTCATGAGAATGTATTTCCTTTTCCACTATATGCCTCAATCACACCAAATATCCACTTGCAGTTTCCACAACAAAAGTGTTCCAGAACTGCTCTATGAAAAGGAAGGTTCAACTCTGTGAGGTCAATCCCCAAATAACAAAGAAGTTTCTGAGAATGCTTCTGTCTAGGTTTTATGTGGAGATATTTCTTTTTGCAGCATTGGTCTCAAATCGCTCCAAATATCCACTTGCAGATTTTACAAAATTGCTGCTTCCAAACTACTCTATCAAAAGGCAGGTTCAACTCTGTGAGTTGAATGCACACAGCACAAAGAAGTCTCTGAGAATGCTTCTGTCTAGTTTTTATGGGAAGATATTTCGTTTTCCAGCATAGGCCTGAAATCGCTCCAAACATCCATCAGCATATTCTACAAAAAGAGTGTTTCAAAACTACGCTTTCAAAAGGAAGTATCCTCTCTGTGACTTGAATGCATAAAGCACAGGGAAGTTTCTGAGAATGCTTCCATGTAGTTTTTATGTGAAGATAATTCCTTTTCCAGTGTTGGCCTCTTAACATTCCAAATATTCACTTGAAAATTCAACTGAAAGTGTGTTTCAAAACAGCTATATCACAAGGAAGCTTCAACTCTGTGGGTTCAATGTGCACATCACAAACAGGTTTCTGAGAATGCTTCTACCTAGTTTTTATGTGAAGATATTTCCTTTTCCAGCATAGGCCTCAAAGCGATCCAAATGTCGACTTGCAGATTCTACGAAAAGAGATTTTCAAAACTTTTCTATCAAAAGGAAGGTTCAACTATAGGTTGAATGCAGAAAGCACAGAGAAGTTTCTGAGAATGCTTCTTTCTAGTTTTTATGTGAAGATATTTCCTTTTCCAGTGTTGGCCCCTTAGCACTCCAAATATCCACTTGCAGATTCTACTGAAAAAGTGTTTCAAAACTGTTCTATCAAAAGGAACGTTCAACTCTGTGAGTTGAATGCACTCATCATGAAGAAGTTTCTGAGAATGCTTCTGCCTAGTTTTTATGTGATGATAATTCCTTTTCCAGCATTGCCATAAAAACCCTTCAAATATCCACTTACAGATGCTACTAAAAGGGTGTTTCAAAACTGCTCTATCAAAAGGAAAGTTCAAGTGTGTGAGTTGAATGCACTCATCACACAGAAGGTTCTGAGAATGCTTCTGTCTCGTTTTTATGTGAAGATATTTCATTTTCCATCATAGGCATCAAAACGCTCCAAATAAACACCTGCATATTCTACAAAAGGAGGGTTTCAAAACTATTCTATCAAAAGCAAGGTTCAAGTCCGTGAGTTGAACGCACTCATTACACAGAAATTCCTGAGAATGCTTCTGTCTAGGGTTTCTGTGAAGATATTTCCTTTTGCAGCATAGGCCTCAAATCGCTCCAAATATCCACTTGCAGATTTTACAAAAAGACTGTTTCCAAACTGCTCTATCAAAAAGCAGGTTCAACTCTGTGAGTTGAATGCACACATTGCAAAGTAGTTTCTGAGAATGCTTCTGTGTAATTTGTAGGTGAAGATATTTCATTTCCCAGCAAAGGCCTCAAAACGCTCCAAATATCCATTTGCAGATTCTACAGAAAGAGTGTTTCAAAACTGTTCTTTCAAAATGAAGATTCAAGTCTGTGAGTTGAATGCACTCATCACAAAGTAGTTTCTGAGAATGCTTCTGTCTAGTTTTTATGGGAAGATATTTCGTTTTCCAGCATAGGCCTCAAATCGCTCCAAACATCCACTAGCAAATTCTACAAAAAGAGTGTTTCAAAACTGCGCTTTCAAAAGGAAGGTTCCTCTCTGTGACTTGAATGCATAAAGCACAGGGAAGTTTCTGAGAATGCTTCCATATAGTTTTTATATGAAGATATTTTCTTTTCCAGTGTTGACCTCTTAACACTCCAAATATCCACTTGCATATTCTACTGAAAGAGTGTTTCAAAACAGCTATATCAAAAGGAAGCTTCAACTCTGTGAGTTGAATGCGCAAATCACAAGCAAGTTTCTAGGAATGCTTCTATCTAGTTTTTATGTGAAGATATTTACTTTTCCAGCATAGGGCTCAAAGCGTTCCAAATGTCGACTTGCAGATTCTACGAATCCACATTCTATTCCACATTCCATTCCACATTCCATTCCTTTCCGTTCCACATTCCATTCCATTCCACATTCCACTCCATTCTTTTCCACATTTCATTGCATTCCATTCCATTGCATTCCACATACCATTTCATATTCCATTGCATTCCATTCCACACTGCATTCCACATTCCATTCCATTCCACATTATATTCCAATCCATTATATATTCCATTCCATTCCACTTCATTCCACATTCCATTCCATTCCATTCCGTTATACATTCCATTCCATTCCACATACCATTTCACATTCCATTCCACTTTCCATTCCACGTTCCATTCCATTGCATTCCACATTCCATTTAATTCCATTACACATTCCATTACATTGTATTTCACATTCCATTCCATTCCATTCCAAATTCCACTTTAGATTCCATTCCATTACATTCTACATTACATTCCACATTCCATTCCATTCCATTCCCCATTCCACTCGGCAATTCATTCCATTCCACATGCCATTCTGCATTCCACTCAATTCCATTCCATTCTAAATTCCATTACATTCCATTCCACATTCCATTCCATTGCATTCCACATTACATTCTATTCCATTCCAAGTTCCATTCCACGTTCCATTCCACTTTCGATTCCACATGCCATTCCATTCCGTTTCATGTTTCATTCCTCAATCCACTCCATTCCATTCCACATTTCATTCCATTGCATTCCACATTGCAGTCCATATTCAATTCCATTCCACAAATTCTTTCCACATTCCATTCCATTCCACATTCCATTCCATTCCATACTATTCAACATTCCATTGCATTCCATTCCATATTCCATTCCAATCCATTCCATATTCCGTTCCATTCCACTTCACGTTCCATTCCATTTCATTCCATTCCACCTTCCATTACATTCCATCCCACATTCCATTCCATTCCATTCCACATTCCATTCAATTCCATTCCATTCCATTCCACATTACATTCCATTCCACATTCATTCCATTCCATTCTACATTCCATTCTGTTTCATTCCATTCCACATTCTATTACATTCCACATTCCGTTTCCCTCCACATTCCATTCCATTCCATTCCACATTCCATTGCATTCCATTCAATTCCACATTCCATTCCATCCTATTCAATATTCCATTCCATTATATTCCACATTCCATTCCATTCATTTCCACATTTCATTGCATTCCATTCCATTCCATTAAACATTACGTTTCATATTCCATTGCATTCCATTCCCCATTGCATTACACATTCCATTCCATTCCATTCCATTCCACATTCCATTCCATTCCATTCTACATTCCATTCCATTCCATTCCATTCCATAACATTCCATTCCATTAAATTCCATTCCATAACATTCCATTCCATTCAATTCCATTCCACATTCCATTCCATTCCATTCCACACTCAATTCCATTCCACGTTCCATTCCACATTCCATTAAATATTCCATTTCATGTTCCATAACACGTTCCATTCCACATTCCTTTAAACGTTACATTTCATGTCCAATTCCGTTCAATTCCTCTTTCCATTCCATTCCATTCCACATTGTATTTTACATTCTATTCCACATTCCATTCCATTACATTCTATTCCACATTCCATTACATTTCATTCCACATTGCATTACATTCCATTCCACATTCCATTCCACATTCCATTCCACGTTCCATTCCATTCCACATTCTGTTCCATTTTATTTCACATTCCATTGTATATTCCATTCCATTCCATTCCATTCCATTCCACATTCCATTCCACATTCCATTCTACCTTCCTTTACACATTCCATTCAGCATTCCTTTCCACATTCCATTTCACATTCCATTCCTCGTTCCATTCTACTTTCCATTCCACGTTCCTGTCCACGTTCGATTCCATTCAATTCCACGTTCCAGTCCACTTTCCATTCCATTCCATTCCACTTTCCTTTCCACATTCCATTCCACATTTCATTCCACACTACATAATATTGCAATTCCACATTCCTTTCCTAATTCCATAGCTCATTCGATTCCATTCCATTCCATATTCCATTCAACATTCCACTCCACTTTCCATTACACATTCCATTCCATTCCATTCCTCATTGCATTCAACTTTCTGTTCCATTCCATTCCACATTGCATTCTACATACCATTCCATTCCATTCCACAGTCCATTTCACATTGAATTAAATTCCATTCCACATTCTATTCCATGTTCCATTCCACATTCCATTCCAAATTCCATTCCACGTTCCATTCGATTCCATTCCACGTTCCATTCAACATTCCATTCCATTCAATATCACGTTCCCTTCCATATTCCATTCCACATTCTATTCCTCATATCTTTCCACATTCTATTCCACGATACAAACCACGTTCCATTCCACGTGGTATTCCATTCCATTTCGCGTTCCATTCCACATTCCATTCCATCTTCCATTCCATTCCATTCCACATTCCATTCCACTTACCATTCCATTCCATTCCACATTCCTTTCCATTCCATTCCACATTCTATTCCACAATCCATTCCACATTCCATTGCATTCCATTCCACATTCCATTACATATCCCATTCCTCGTTCCATTCTATGTTCCCCTTCACGCTGTATTCCACATTCCATTCCATTGCATTACACGTTCCATCTCATTCCGTTCCGCATTCCATTCCGCATTCTTTTTAACATTCCATTCCACATTCCATTTCACCTTCCATTCCATTCCATTCCACATTCCATTGCATTCCATTCCACATTCTTTTCCATTCCATTCCACATTCCATTCCACATTCCCCTCCGTTCTTTCTATTCCACATTCCATTCCATTTCATTCCACTCCACATTCCATTCCATTATATTCCGCATTCCATTCCATACCATTCCATTCCATTCCATTCCATTCCATTCCACATTCGATTCCATTCCACATTCCATTCCATTATATTCCGCTTTCCATTCCATTCGATTCCATTCCATTCCAAATTCCACTACATTCCATTCCATTCCACATTCCATTCCATTCTGTTTGACATTCCATTCCATTCCATACAACATTGCATTCCACATTCCATTCCACATTCCATTCTGCTTTCCATTCCACATTTCATTCCATTCCATTCCACATTCCATTCAACATTCCATTCCATTGCATTCCACATTCCATTCCACATTCCATTCCACATTCCATTCCATTCCATTCCACGTTCCATTCCACGTTCCATTCCACAATCAATTCCACGTTCCAATCCACATTCCATTACATTCCACTCCACGTTCCATTCCACTTTCCATTGCCTTTCATTCAGCATTCCATTCCACATTCTATCGCACATTCAATTCCAAGTTCCAGTCCACGTTCATTTCCACGTTCCCTTCCACGTTCCATTCCATTCCATTCCACCTTCCATTCCACATTCCTTTCCATTCCATTCCACATTCCATTCTACATTCCATTCCTCGTTGAATTTCACGTTCCATTCCATGTTCCATTCCACGTTGCATTCCCTTCCATTCCACATTCCATTCCACTCCATTCCACTTTCCATTGCACGTTGCATTCCACGTTTCATTCAGCAGTCCATTCCACGTTCCATTCCTTTCCACTCCACATTCCATTCCATTGCATTCCACATTTCATTGCATTAAATTCCACATTACAGTCCACATTCCATTCCATTCCGCATTCCATTCCACATTCCTTTCCATTCCATTCCATTCCATTCCACATTCCTTTCCATTTCAATTTATTCAACATTCCATTCCATTCCATTAGACATTCAGTTCCATTCTATTTCACATTCCATTCCATTTGATTCCATTCCACAATTGATTCCATTCAACATTCCTTTCCATTCCATTCCACATTCCATTGCATTCCATTCCATTCCATTCAATTCCGTTCCACATTCCATTCCACGTTCCATTCCATTCCTTTCAATTCACCATTCCATAACATTCCATTCCACATTCCATTCCGTTCCATTCCACGTTCCATTCCATTCCATTCCTCATTCCATTGTACATTCCATTCCATTCCATTCCATTCCATTCCACATTCCACTCCACATTCAATTCCATTGCATTCGACATTCCATTCCACATTCTACTCCACATTCCATTCCACGTTGCATTCCACATTCCATTCCTGGTTCCATTCCACGTTCAATTCCACGTTCCTGTCCACGTTCCATTCCAATCAATTCCATGTTCCTTTCCACATTCCATTACTTTACATTCCACTTTCTTTCCACATTCCATTCTACATTTCTTTCCACGTTAAATTCTGTTGCATTCCACATTCTATTCCACATTCCATTCCATTCCATTCCACATTCCATTTCACATTCCATTCCACATTCCATTCCATTCCATTGCGCATTGCATTCCACTTTCTATTCCATTCCATTCCACATTGCTTTCTGCATTCCATTCTGTTACATTGCACACGCCATTCCAAATAAGATTCCATTCCATTCCACATTGCATTCTAGATTCCATTCTGTTACATTCCACACGCCATTCCAAATATGTTACCATTCAATTCAACGTTCCATTCCACTTGCCATTCCACTTTGCGTTCCACATTCCATTCCACTTTCCATTCCATTCCATTCCACGTTCTATTTAACATTCCATTCAATTCAATATCACGTTCCATCACATATTCCATTCCGCATTCCATTACTCATAGCATTCCACGTTCCATTCCACGATCCAAACCACGTTCCATTCCTTGTTGCATTCCATTCCATTTCGCGTTCCATTCCCCATTCCATTCCACATTCCATTCCACATCCCATTCCATTCCATTCCACCATCCTTTCCACATTCCATTCCTTTCCATTCCACATTTTATTCCATTTTCCATTCCACATTCAATTCCATTCCATTCCACATTCCACTGCATTCCATTCCACATTCCATTACACGTTCCAATCTATGTTCCATTCCATGTTCCATTCCGTACCATTCCACGTTCCAATGCATTGCATTCCATGTTCCATTTCATTCCGTTCCACATTCCATTCCATGTTCGTTTCCACATTCCATTCCACATTACAATTCACATTCCATTTCATTGCATTCCATTCGATTCCACATTCAATTTCATTCCATTCCACATCCCTTTCCATTCAATTCCACATTCCATTCCACACTCCATTCCACATTCCATTACATTCCTTTATATTCCACATTCCATTACATTCCTTTATATTCCACATTCCATTCCATTTCATTCCACATTCCATTCCATTATATTCTGCATCAATTCAATTCCTTTCCATTCCATTCCACATTACACTACATTCATTTCCATTCCACATTCCATTCCATTCCATTCCACATTCCATGCCAATACAATCCACTTTCCACTCCACGTTCCACTCAATGTTTCATTCCACGTTCCATTCCACGTTCTATTCCAAGTTCCATTCCCTTCCTTCCCACATTCGATTCCATTCCATTCCACTTGCCATTCCACGTTCCATTCTGCATTCGATTCCATTCCATTCCACTTGCCATTCCACGTTCCATTCCACGTTGCATTCCACATTTCATTCCGGGTTCCATTCCACATTCCATTCCTCTCCACCCCACTTTCCATTCCATTGCCTTCCACATTCCATTCCTTTCCATTCCATTCTATTCCACATTCCATTCCATATTCCACTCCCTTCCTTTACAGATTCCATAACATTCCATTCCACATTCCATTCCGCGTTCCACTCCATATTCCATTCCATGTTCCATTCCATTCCATTCCACATTCCATTCCACATTGCATTCCATTCCAGTCCGTATTCCTTTCCACATTCCATAACTATCCATTTAAACATTCCATTCCATTCCATTCCACATTGCTTTCCGCATTCCATTTCATTTCACTTTCCATTCCACATTCCATTCCACATTCCATTCAATTCCAGTCCACATTCCATTCCACATTCCAATACATTCCATTCCACCTTCCATTCAATGTTCCATTCCACAGTCCATTCCGCATTACATTCCACATTTCATTCCACATTCCATTCCTCTATCCATTCCACATTCCATTCCACTTTTCTTTTCACATGCCATTCTTCATTCAATTCCACATTACTTTCGTTACATTCCACATTCCATTCCACATTCCATTCCACTTTTCTTTTCACACTCCATTCAACATTCCATTCCACATTACTTTCGTTCCATTCCACATTCCATTCCACATTCCATTCCATGTTCTATTCCACGTTAACTTCGACTTTCCATTCCATTCCATTCCACGTTCCATTCCACATTCCATTCCATTACTTTTCACTTTCCTTTCCACTTTAAATTCCACATTCCATTCCACATTACTTAGGTTCCATTCCACATCCCAATCCACTTTCCATTCCACCTTCCATTCCATTCCATTCCACATTCCATTCCACATAACATTCAACATTCCATTCCACATTTCATTCCATTCCATTCCACATTCCATTCCATGTTCCATTCTATTCCATTCCACATTCCATTCCACATTCCATTCCTTTCCATTCCACACTCCTTTCCATTCCATTCCACATTCTATTCCACGTTCCACTCCATTCCATTCCATGTTCCATTCTACGATCGATTCCATGTACCATTCCAAGATCCATTCCATATTCCATTCCATTCCATTCCACATTCCATACCACTCCATTCCATTCCATTCCACAATGCATTCCATTCCATTCCTCTCTCCATTCAACATTCCATTCCACATTCCATCCTGCTCCATTCCACATTCGATTGCTTTCCATTCCACATTCCTCTCCACATTCCAATCCATTCCATTCCACATTCCATTCCATTCCAGTCCACATTCCTTTCCATTCCATTCCATTCGACATTCCATTCCACATTCCATTCCACATTCCATTTCACTTTCCATTCCAAATTCCATTCCATTCCACATTCCATTCCATTCCATTGCACATTCCATTCCACTCCATTCCACCTTATTTTACCAGTTCCATTCCACGTTCCATTCCAACTTCCATTCCACATTCCATTCCACAATCCATTCCATTCCATTGCACTTTATATTTCACATTGCATTCCACAATCCATTCCACATTCCATTCCATTCAATTCTACATTCCTTTCCACTCCATTCCTTTCCATTCCACATTCTGTTCTATTGCATTCCACATTCCATTCCATTACATTATACGTTTCATTCCATGTTGCATTCCATGTTCCATTCCACGTCACATTCCACTTTCCATTCCTTTCCATTCCACATTCCATTCCATTCCATTGCACATTCCATTCCATTCCGTTCCACATTCCATTCCACGTTCCATTCCATTCCACATTCCATTCCACCTTCCATTCCATTCCACATTCCATTCCATTCCATTCCACATTCCATTCCACGTTCCATTCCATTCCTTTCCACGTTCCATTCCACGTTCCATTTAACATTCCATTCCACATTGCATTCCAAGTTCCATTCCATTCCATTCCACTTTCCAATGCACTGCATTACACTTTCCATTCCATGTTACATTCCATATTCCATTCTACATTAAAATGCGTGTTTCATTCCATTCTTTCCAAATTCCATTCAACTTTCCATTCTATTCCATTCCACGTTCCATTCCACATTACAATGCCTATTCCATTCCACATTCCATTCCACGTTACTTTCGTTCCATTCCACATTCCAATCCACATTCCATTCCACCTTCCATTCCATTCCATTCCACTTTCCATTCCACATTACATTCAACTTTCCATTCCACATTCCATTCCATCCCATTCCACGTTCCATTCTACGTTCCATTCCACGTACCATTCCACAACGCATTAAATATTCCATTACATTCCATGCCACATTCCATACCATTCCATTCCACAATGTTCCACTATCCATTCCCTTCCATTCCACACTACATTCCACATTCTGTTTCACATTCCATTCCGTTAAATTCCACATTCCATTTCACGTTGCATTCTACGTTCCGTTCGATTCTATTCCACGTTCCAACCCCATTCCATTCCACGCACCATTCCACATTCAATTCTACATTCCATTCCACTTTCCATTCAAAGTTCCATTCCATGTTCCATTCCATTCCATTCCACGTTGCATTCCGCATTCCATTCCATTCTATTCCACTTTCCATTCCACATTCTATTCCACAAACTATTCCACAATCCAGTTCATTCTATTACACTTTCCATTTCGCATTCCATTCCACATTCCTTTCCACATGCCACTACGTTTCTTTCCACATTCCATTACACATTCCATTCCATTCCATATTCCATTCCACATTCCATTCTATTCCATTAAACATTTCATACCACATTCAATAACATTCCATTCTACATTCCATTCCACATTCCATTGCACTTTTCATTCCACGTTCTGTTCCATTCCATTCCACGTTCCATTCCATTCGGTTCCACTTTCCATTTCATTCCATTCCACATTCCATTAAACATTCCATTTCACATTCCGTTCCACATTCTATTTCACTTTCCATTCCACTCCATTCCATTCCATTCCACATTCCATTCCATTCCTTTTGACATTCCATTCCACATTCCATTCCATTCCATTCTATTCCACATTCCATTCCATTCCATTACAGAATCCATTCCACATTCCATTCCTTGTTCCATTCCATTGCATTCCACATTCCATTCCACTGCATTACATTCCACATTCCACTCAATTCCATTCCATTCCACATTCCATAACGTTGCATCCCACATTACCTTCCATTCCATTCCACATTCCTATACACGTTCAATTCCACATCCCTATACACGTTCCATTCCACATCGCGTTTCACGTTCCATTCTACTTCCCATTCCACATTCCATTACGTTCCATTCCATATTCCTTTCTATTCAATTCCACATTCCATTCCATTCCATTCCACATTCCATTCCACTTTCCTTTCCATTCCATTCCACGTTCCATTCCACTTTCAATTCCACAATCAATTCCACGTTGCATTCCAAGTTCCATTCCTTTCCATTCCACATTCCATTCCACGTTCCATTCCATTCCATTCCATGTTCTATTCCCCGTTCCATTCCAAGTTCCATTCCTTTCCATTCCACATTCCATTCTGTTCCATTCCACAATCCATTCCATTCCATTCCACATGCCATTCCACGTTCCATGTTCCATTCCTCGTCACATTCCACTTTGCATTCCTTTCCATTCCACATTCCGTTCCATTCCAGTCCATTCAAATCCACATTCCATTCCACTTTCCAATCCATTCCATTCCAAGTTCCATTTCACGTTCCATTTCACAATCCATTGCACATTGCATTCCAAGTTCCATTCCATTCCATTCCACTTTCCAATCCATTGCTTTACACGTTCCATTCTACGTTCCATTCCACATTCCATTCCACATTCCAATGCACGTTTCATTCCATTCTTTCCATGTACCATTCCACTTTCCATTCTATTCCATTCCATGTTCCATTCCACATTCCATTGCCCATTCCACTCCACATTCCATTCCTCGTTCCAATCCATTTTCAATTCCACGTTCCATTCCAAATTCCATTCCGTTTCATTCCATTCCACGTTCCATTCCGCATTTCATTCCATTCCATTTGACTTTCCTTTCCAGATTCCCTTCCACATTCCATTCCACTACATTCCACATTCCATTCCATATTCCATTCCACCTTCCATTCCACATTACATTCCTCTTTCCTTTACGCATTAAATTCAACATTCCATTCCACATTACTTTCGTTCCATTCCACATTCCATTCCACATTCCATTCCACATTCCATTCAATATTCCATTCGACTTTCCATTCCATTCCTTTCCACGTTGCATTCCAAATTCCATTCCATTACGTTCCACTTTGCTTTCCACATTCCATTCCGCATTGCATTCCACATTACTTCGGTTCCATTCCACATTCCAATCCACATTCCATTCCACCTTTCATTCCATTCCATTCCACATTACATTCCACATTCCATTCCATGTTCCATTCCATTCCATTCCACATTGCATTCCACATTCCATTCCACATTCCATTCCATTCCACTCCACATTCCTTTCCATTCCATTCCACATTCCATTCCACGTTCCATTCCATTCCTCAACAGGTTCCATTCTACGTTCCTTTCCACGTACCATTCCACAATCTATACCATATTCCATTACATTCAATGCCACATTCCATACCAATCCATTCCATTCCCTTGCACAATGCATTCCACTCCATTCCACATTGCATTGCGTTCCATTCCACATTCCATTTCACATTCAATTTCACGTTCCTTTCCGTTCCATTCCACATTCCATTCTATTCCATTCCATTCGACCTTCCGTTCCACATTCCATTCCATTCCATTCCACATTCCATTCCATTCCATTCCACATTCCATTAGACATTCTGTTCCTTTCCATTCCACATTCCATTAGACATTCCATTCCATTCCATTCCACATTGCATTCTAGATTTCATTCCACATACACTTCCTCATTCCATTCCATTCCATTCCACATTCCATTCCACATTACCTTCCACATTGCATTCCATTCCATTCCACATTCCATTTCTCATTCCATTCCATTCCATTCTACATTACATTCCACATTCCATTCCACACTACATTCCACATTCCATTCCACATTCCATTCCACATTCCCGTCCACATTGTCTTCCATTCCTATCCACATGCCATTCCACATTTGATTACATTCCTTTCCACATTCCATTCCATTCCATTCGACATTCCATACCACATTCCATTCCACCTTCTATTCCATTCCATTCCACGTTTCATTCCTACTTCCATTCCACGTTCCATTCCAATTTGTGTTGGATGTTCCATTCCATGCCATTCCAACTTCCATTCCACATTCCATTCCATTCATACCATTCCAGTCCACACTCTATTCCATTCCATTCCACGTTACATTGCATTACTTTGCATATTCCATTCCTTTCCCTTCAACATTTCATTGCACATTCCATTCCACTTTCGATTCCACATTCAGTTCCACATTCAAATCCACTTTCCATTCTATTCCATTCCACAACCCATTGCACATTCTATTCCACATTCTGTTCCACGTTCCATTCCATTACATTACACGATCCATTCCACATTAAATTCCACATTCCATTCCACGTTGCATTCCACATTCCATTCCACATTCTATTCCACCTTTCATTCCAAGTTCCATGCCACGTTCGATTCCATTCCATTCCACGTTCCATTGCACATTCCATTCCATTCCATAACACTTTCCTTTCCACATTCCATTCCAGATTCCATTCCACATTCCATTTCCCACTCCATTCCACATTCCATTACATTCCATTCTATTTTCCATTCCACATTCCATTCCGTTCTATTGCACATTCCATTCCACATTCCTTTCCACATTCCATACCACATATAATTCCAATCAATTCCATTCCACATTCCATTCCACATCCCATTCCATTCCATTACACGTTTCATTCCACATTCCTTTCCACATTCCATTCCACGTTCCGTTCCACATTCCATTCCATGTTCCATTCCATTCCATTCCACGTTCCACTACAATATCCATTCTATTCCATTCCATGATCCATTCCACATTCCATTCCACGTTCCATTCCACATTCCATTCCATTCCATTCTGCTTTCCATTCCACATTCCATTCCATTGCTTTCCACATTCCATTCCACTTTCCATTCCACGTTCCATTCTACAATGCATTCCATTCCATTCCGCATTCCACTCCACGTTCCATTCCACATTCCATTCCGTTCCATAACACGATCCATTCCACTTTCCATTTCACATTCCATTCCACGCTCCATTCCGTTCAATTCCACAGGCCACCCCACATTCCATTCCACATTACATTCCACATTCTATTCCATATTCCAGTCCCCATTCCATTCCATTCCATTCCAGATTCCATTCCACATTCCATTCCATTCCATTCCACATTCTTTTCCACATTCCATTCCACATTCCATTCCATTCCTTTCCAGATTCCTTTCCACATTCCATTCCATTCCATTCCAGATTCCTTTCCACATTCCATTCCATCCCATCCAACATTGCATTCCACATTCCATTCCACATTACCTTCCACATTCCATTCTATTCCATTCGACATTCCATTCAACATTCCATTCAGCTCCATTCCACATTCTATTCTAAATTCCATTCTGTTCAATTCCACATTCCATTCAACATTGCATTCCACTCCATTCCACATTCTATTCCAATTTCCATTCCACCTTCCATTCCATTCACTTCCACAATCCCTTTCACTGCATTCCACAATCCATTCCATTCCATTCCACGTTCCATTCCACATTCCATTGCATTCCAATCCACATTGCATCCCACATTCCTTTCCATTCCATTCCACATTCCATTCCATTCCATTCCACTTTCCATTCCACCTTCCATTCCATTCCATTCCATATTACTTTCCACAGTACATTCCACATTCCCTTCCACATTCCATTCCATTACATTCCACATTTCATTCCACATTTCAATCAATCCATTCCACACTCCATTCCACATTCGCTTACATTCCTTTCCACTTTCCACTCCATTCCATTCCACATTCCATTGCACATTACAATCCACCTTCTATTCCATTCCATTCCACGTTTCATTCCACCTTCCATTACACGTTGCAATCCACATTCCATTCGACCTTCCATTCCAATCCATTACACGTTCCATTCCGACTTCCATTCCACATTCCATTCCATTCCATACCATTCCAGTCCACATTCCATTCCTTTCCATTGAACATTCCTTTCCACATTCCATTCCAATTTCTATTTCACATTCCGTTCCACATTCAAATCCACGTTCCATTCCATTACTTTCCACTTTCCTTTCTACGATCCATTCCACATTCCTTTCCACATTCCATTCCATTCCCTTCCACATTCCATTTCACTGCATTCCACATTCCATTCCATTCCATTAAATTACACTTTCCATTACACATTCCATTGCATTCCAATCCACTTGGCATTCCACCTTCCATTCCATTCCATTCCATATTACTTTCCACAGTCCATTCCACAGTCCCTTCCACATTTCATTCCATTACATTCCACATTCCATTCCACTTTCCAATACATTCCATTCCACTTTACATTCCACATTCGATTACATTCCTTTCCACTATAAATTCCATTCCATTCCACATTCCATTACACATTCCATGCCACCTTCTATTCCATTCCATTCCATGTTTCATTCCAACTTCCATTACATGTTCCATTCCACTTTCCATTCGACCTTCCATTCCATTCCATTCCACGTTCCATTCCAACTTCCTTTCCACATTCCATTCCATTCCACACCATTCCAGTCAACATTCCATTCCATTGAATTCCACCTTCCATTCCATTCCTTTCCACATTCCATTCCTTTCCATTGAATATTCCATTCCACATTCCATTCCTTTCCATTGAACATTCCATTCCACATTCCATTCCAATTTCTTTTCCACATTCCGTTCCACATTCAAATCCACGATCTATTCCGTAGCATTCCACTTTCCTTTCCATGTTCCATTCCACATTCCATTCCACGTTTCATTCCATTCTGTTTCATGTTCCATTCCGTTTCATGTTCCATTCCGTGTTACATTCTATTCCATTCCACGTTCCATTCAACATTCCATTCCACCTTCCATTCCACATTCCCTGTCATATTCCATTCCACGTTCCATTCCACGTTTCATTAGAAGTTCCATTCCACATTGCATTCCACATTCCATTATCATTCCATTGAATTTCTCACCACTTTTCATTCCACATTCCATTCCACATTCCTTTCCATTCCATTCCATTCCTTTCCATTTTCCATTCCACATTCCATTCAATTCCATTCCACATTCCATTCCATTCCAATCAACATTCCATTCCAAATTTCATTCCATTCCATTCCACATTCCACTCCACATTCCATTCCATTCCATTCCACATTCCATTCCATTCCACAATCTATTCCACATTCCATTCTCATTCCTTTTCATTTCATTCCACATTCCATTCCACATTCCATTGCATTCCAATTCACAATCCATTCCACATTCCATTGCATTTCATTCTATTCCACATTCCATTCCACGTTTCATTACACATTCAATTCCGCAGTCCATTCCAAATTCCATTCTACATTCCATTCCACATCACATTCCACATTCCATTCTCATTCCATTGCATTTCTTTCCACTTTCTATTCCACATTTCATTCCATTCCATTCCACATTTCAATCTGCTTTCCATTCCGCATTCCATTCCACATTCCTTTCCATTCCATTCCATTCCAGGTTCCATTCCACTTTCCATTAAATCCTGTTCCACATTCCTTTCCACATTCCAGTCCATTCCATTCCACATTGCATTCCATTCAAATCCACAGTTCATTCCACAATTCATTCCATTCCATTCCACATTCCTTTCCACATTCCATTACATTCTATTCCACATTCCATTCAATTCAATTCCATTCCATGACACGTTCCATTCCACAATCCATTCCCTTCCATTCCACACTCCATTGCACGTTACACTCCATATTCTATTCCGTTCCTTTGCTCGTTCCCGTCCACACTCACTTCCGTATTCCATTCCATAATCCATTCCGTTCCATTGCACATTCCATTCCACATTCCATGCCACATTCAATTCCGCATTCCTTTCCACGTTCCATTCCACGTTCCATTCCATTCCATTTCATTTTGCATTCCACATTACATTCCACAATCCATTCCATTTCAATCCATTAGACGTTCCATTCCACATTCCATTCCACGTTCCGTTCCATTCCTTTCCACGTTGCATTCGACATTACATTGTATTCCATTCCAAGTTCCATTCCACACTAAATTACACAAACCATTCCACCTTCTATTGCGTTCCATTCCACATTGCATTATACAATCCATTCCACATTCCATTCCACTTTCCATTTCACATTCCATTAAAGTCCATTCCAAATTGCATTCCACATTCCATTCCATTCCTTTCCACATTTCATTTAACATTCCATTCCACTTTCCATTCCACGATCCATTCTATTTCATTCCATGTTCCATTCCACATTCCGTTGCATTCCATTCCACTTTCCATTGCACATTCCATTCCACATACCATTCCACATTCCATTCTTTTACATTCCACATTCCATTCCACATTCCATTCCACATACAATTCCTCATTCCATTACGTTACATTCCACATTCCATTCCACATACCTTTCCACATTACCTTCCACAATCCTATCCATTATATTCCACATTCCATTTCAAATTCCATTCCATTCCTTTCCACATTTCATTCCAAATTCCATTCCACGTTATATTCCACGTTCCATTCTACGTTCTATTCCGCATTCCATTCCATTCCATTTCATTCCACATTCCATTCCGTTACATTACACTCCACATTCCATTCCTTTCCATTTAATATTACATTCCACATTCCGTTCCACATTCCATACCGTTTCATTCCACATTCCATTCTCATTCCATTGCACTCCATCCCACATTCCATTCCACATTCCATTCCCTTCCATTCCACATTTCATACCATATTCCATTTCATTCCTTTCCACTTTTCGTTCCACATTCCATTCCTCTTTCCATTCCATGATCCATTCCACGTTCCATTACACGTTCCATTCCATTCCATTGCACGTTGCATTCGACACTACATTGCATTCCATTCCAAGTTCCATTCCACACTCCATTACAACTTCCATTCCACCTTCTATTCCATTCCATTCCACATTCCACTCCACATTCCATTCCACATTCCATTCCACATTCCATTACTGTCCATTTCACATTCCATTCCACATTCCATTCCATTCCTTTCCACTTTCCATTACACATTCCATTCCACATAAAATTCCACATTCCATTCCGTTCCATTCCACATTCCTTTCAACATTCCATTCCACATTCCAATCCATTACATTCCACATTCCATTCCACATTCCATTCCATTCCATTCCACATTCCATTCTACATTCCATTCCACTTTCCATTCCATATTCCATTCCGCATTCCAATACATTCCATTCCATTTCATTCCACATTCCATTCCATTCCATTCCACATTCCATTCCATTCAATTTAACATTCCATTCCACATTCCATTCCACATTCCATTCTATTCCATTCCACATTCCATTCTCATTCCATTGCACTCCATTCCACATTCCATTCCACATTCCATTCCATTCCTTTCCACATTTCATACCACATTCTGTTCCATTCCACTTTCTGTTCCACATTCCATTCCTCTTTACTTTCCATGTTCCATTCCACGTTCCATTCCACGTTCCATTCCATTTCATTCCACGTTCCATTCCATTCCATTCCACATTCCATTTCATTCCGTTCCACATTCCATTTCACATTCCGTTCCACATTCCATTTCACGTTCCTTTCCATTACATTGCTCATTCCAATCCATTCCGTTCCTTTCCACGATCAATTCCATATTCCATTCCACATTCCATTTCATTCCATTCTATTCCGCATTCCACTACATTCCATTAAACCATCAATTCCACATTCCGTTCCACAATCCATTCCACGTTCCATTCCATTCCATTCCACTTGCCAATACATTCCATTCCATTCAATTCCACATTCAATTCCATTCCATTCCACATTCCATTACATTCCATTCCATTCCATTCCACATTCCGTTCCATTCCAATCAACATTCCATTCTACATTCCATTCCATTCCATTCCATATTCCATTCCATTCCTTTCCATTCCATTCCATAGCGTTCCACATTGCAATCCATTCCATTCCGCATTTCATTCCATTCCACTCCATTCCATTCCACATTCCACTCAATTCCATTCCATATTCCACTCCATTCCATTGCCTTCCACCTTCCATTCCACATTCCATTTCATTCCATTACACATTCCACTCCATTCCATTCCATACTCCAATCCATTCCATTCCATTCCACATTCCTTTCCACATTCCATTCCATTCCATTATACATTTAATTCCATTCCTTTCCACATTCCATTACACGTTCCATTCGACTTTGAATTCCATGTTCCATTCCACATCCCATTCCCCATTCAATTCCTTTCCATTTCATATTCCATTCCATTCCCTTCCATATTCTATTCCATTCCATTCCACACTGCATTCCACGGTCCATTCCGTTCCGTTCAATGTTCCATTCCATTCCATTCATCGTTCCATTCCACGTTCCAATACACATTCCATTCCACATTTCATTCCAAGTTCCATTCCATTGCATTCCACATTCCATTCCACGTTCCATTCCACGTTGCTTTCCTTGTTCCATTCCATGTACCATTTGACGTTTCATTCCTTTCCATTCCACATTCCATTCCATTCCATTCCACGTAACATTCCATTCCATTCCACATTCCATTTCACGTTCCATTCCATTTCATTCCACGTTCAACTCCACCTTCCATTCCACATTCCATTCCACATTGCATTCCAAGTTTCATTCCACTCCTTTCCACATACCATTCCATTCCATTCTACGTTCCATTCCACTTTCCATTCCACGTTCCATTCCACATTCCATTCCAAGTTCCATTCTATTCTTTGCAAGTTCCATTACTTTTTCCACTCCATTCCATTGCACGTTCCATTCCACATTCCATCGCCCATTCCATTCCATATTACATTCCTCGTTTCATTCCATTTTCATTTCCATATTCCATTCCACATTCCATTCAATTCCATTCCACGTTCCATTCCAAATTCTATTCCATTCCATTACACTTTCCTTTCCAGATTCTGTTCCTCATTCCATTCCATTACATTCCACATTCCATTCCACATTCCATTCCATTTCATTCCACTTTCCATTCTACATTCCATTAAATTCAATTTCACGTTGCATTCCATTATCCATTCCACATTCCATTCCACATTCCATTTCACGTTCCATTCCACTTTCTATTCCACATTCAGTTCCACGATACATTGCACTTTCCATTTCATATTACATTCCATTCCATTCCGTTCCATTCCACATTACCTTCCACATTCCCTTCCACATTACATTCTACGTTCCACTCCACATTGCTTTCCACGTTCCAATCCACGTTCCATTCTGTGTTCCTTTTCATCCCATTCCACGTTCAATTCTACGTTCCATTCCATTCCATTCAAATTTCCATTCCACTTTCCATTGCACATCCCATTCCACGTTCCATTCCGTGTTCCATTCCACGTTCCATTCCTCAATCCATTCCATTCCATTCCACTTTCCACTCCACCTTCCAATCCATTCAACTTTCCATTCCACGTTCCGTTCCACATTCCATTCCATTCCGTTCCACATTCCATTCCTCATTCCATTCCATTCCACATTCCATTCCACGTTCCATTGCACTCCAATTCATATTCCATTCCACATTCCATTCTCCTTCCATTGCATTTCATTCCACATTCCATTGCACATTCTATTTCATTCCAATTCACATTCTATTCCATATTCCATTCCATTCCATTCCACATTAGATGCCACATTCCATTCTACATTCCATTCAGCATTCCATTAATCATTCCATTCCACATTCCATTCTCAATCCATTGCATTTCATTCCACTTTCCATTCCACATTCCATTGCGTTCCAATTCGCACGACATTTCACATTGTATTCCAAGTTCCATTCCATTATATTCCACATTCTATACAAAATTCCATTCCGCAGTCCATTCCTATGCATTCCACATTCCATTCCATTAGAATCAACATTCCATTCCACCTTTCATGCCATTCCATTACACATTCCATTGCACATTCCATTCCACATTCCATTCCACATTCCATTCCATTCAATTCCACATTCCATTCAATTTCATTCCATTCCACGTTGCATTCCACTTTCCATTAAATTCTACTCCACCTTCCATTCCACATTCCAGTCCATTCCATTTCAGAATCCATTTCATTCCAATACGCATTTCATTCCACATTTCATTCCATTCCATCCCACATTACATTTGACATTCCATTCCACATTCCCTACCACATTCCATTCAATTCCACTCCAAATTCCATTCCATTCCATTCCACATTCCATTCCATTCCATTCCAAGTTCCATTCCACATTCCATTCCTTTCCATTCCATATTCCATTAAACCTTCCATTCCACATTCCATTCCATTCCATTCCACTTTCCATTCCACAATTCATTCCACGTTCTATTCCATTCCATTCCATATTCCTTACCAATGCATTCCATTGCTTTCTGCATTTCATTCCATTCCATTCTACATTCTACTCTACTATAAATTTCATTCCATTCCACATTCCATTTCATTCCATACCGCATTCCATTCCATTTAATTCCACTTTCCATACCTTTCCATTACACATTCCATTTCACATTTAATTCCCACTTTTTATTCCACTTTCCATTTCACATTCCATTCCAAGTTCCATTCAATTCCATAACACGTTCCACTCCACAATCTATTCCACATTCCAATCCACGTTGCATTCCGTTGAATTTCACATGCCACTCCACATTCCATTCCACATTCTATTTCCTATTCTATTCCACATTCCAGTCCACATTCCATTCCATTCCATTCCACATTCCTTTCCACATTCCATTCCTTTCCATTGAACATTCCATTGCACATTCCATTCCACTTTCTGTTCCACATTCCATTGCACATTCGAATCCACGTTCCATTCCATTCCATTCCACTTTCCATTCCACAATGCATTCCCCATTCCGTTCCACGTTCCATTCCATTCCATTCCATGTTCTATTGCACGTTCCATTCCATTCCATTCCACGTTCCGTTCCACAATCTATTCCATTCTTCATTCCACGTTCCATTCCACATTCCATTCAACGTTTAATTCCTCGTTTCATTCCAAGTTCCATTCCACGTTCCATTCCATTCCATTCCGCGTTCCATTCCACATTCCATTCCATTGCATTTCATTTTCCTTTCCACATTCCTTTCCACATTCCATTCCATTCCTTTCCACATTCCATAGCATTCAATTCCACATTCCTTTCCGTTGTATTCCACATTCCATTCCACATTCCTATCCACATTACATTCCACATTCCATTCCATTCCATTGCGTTCCACATTCCATTCCATTCCATTCCACGTTCCATTCCACATTCCATTCCACGTTCCATTCCACGTTCCATTCCACTTTCCTATCCATTTCATTCTTCGTTCCGTTCCACAGTCCATTCCACATTGCATTCCACATTCCACTCCATATTCCATTCCACGTTCCTTTCTGTTCCATTTCACTTTCCACCCCACTTTCCATTCCATTCCATTCCACGTTCCATTACACATTCAATTCCACGTTCCATTCCACGTTGCATTCCATGTTCTCTTCCATTCCATTCCACGTTCCATTACACAAACTACTCCATTCCATTCCACGATCAATTCCACATTACATTCCACGTTCCATTCCACACTCCATTCCATTACATTCTACTTTCCATACCACATTCCATTCCATTCCATTCCACTATCCATTCCACATTCCTTTGCACGTTCCTTTCCACATTCCATTCCACTCAATTCCACGGTCCATTCCACATTCCATTCCACGTTCCATTTTGCAATCCCTTCCGTCCCATTGCACGTTCCATTCCACATTGCATTCCACATTCCATTCCACGTTCCATTCCATTCAATTGCACATGCCACTCCACTTTGCATTCCACATTCCATTCCTCCTTCTAGTCCACATTCCAATCCACATTCCATTCTATTCCATTCCACATTCTATTCCACATTCCATTCCACAATCCATTCCATTCCATTCCATATTCGTTTGCACATTCCATTCCATTAAATTCCACATTCCATTCCACATTCCTCTCCATTCCATTCCACATTCCATTCCAATCCATTCCACATTCCTTTCCACATTCCATTCGACCTTAAATTCCATTCCATTTCACATGCTTTACACATTCCATTTCACATTCCATTCCATTGCATTCCACCTTCCATTCCATTCTACAATCCATTCAACATTCCTTTGCATTCCAATCCACATTCCAATCCACATTCCATTCCACATTCCATTCCACTCCATTGCACATTCCATTCCACATTCCTTTCCACATTCCATTCCATTCCATTCCACATTCCATTCCACATTCCATAGCATTCAATTCCACATTCCATTCCACATTCCATTCCACATTCCGTTCCACTCCATTATACATTCCATTCCATTCCATTCCACGTTTCATTCCACATTCCATTCCATTCCATTCCACCTTCCATTCCACATTAACTTCCATTCCATTACACGTTCCATTACTGTACATTCCAGCTTGCATTCCACATTCCATTGCAGATTTCATTCCAACTTCCATTCCAAATTCCATTCCACATTGCATTCCATTCCATTCTACATTCCATTCCATTCCATTCCAGTTTCCATTCAACATGACATTCCATTCCATTCCGCATTCTATTACACATTCCTTTCCGCATTCCATTCCATTGCATTCCACATTCCATTCTATTCCCTTCCACATTCCTTTCGACATTCCTTTGCATTCCAATCCACATTCCATTCCATTCCATTCCACATTCCATTCCGCATTCCATTCCACATTCCATTTTACATTCCATTCCAAATTCCATTCCATTACATTACACATTCCTTTCCACATTCCATTGCATTCAATTCCATATTCCATTGCACGTTCTGCACTACTCCATTCCACCTTCCATTCCATTGCCTTCCACGTACCATTCCACATTCCTTTCCACTCCATTCCACGTTCCATTCCACGTACCATTTGACACTCCATTCCACGTTGCATTCCACGTTCCATTTCTTTGCATTCCACTTTCCAATTCACTTTCCATGCCATTCCATTCCATATTCCATTCCACATTCCATTGTACATTCCATTCCAAGTTCCAATCCAGAGTCCATTCCAAGATCCATTCCACGTTCCATTCTACATTCCATTCCATTGTAGTTCCATTCCACATTCCATTCCTTTCCATTCCAGGTTCCATTCCGCATTCCATTCCAGTACATTCCACATTCCATTCCACATTCCTTTCCTCTTTCCATTCCATTTCATTCCACGTTCCATTCCACATTCCATTAGACATTACATTCCACAATCCATTTCATGTTCCAATCCATTCATTTCCACGTTCCATTCCACGGTCCATTCCACGTTCCTTTCCACGTGCCACTCCACGCTGCTTTGCAAGTTCCATTCCACATTCCATTCCACATTCCATTCCACCTTCCATTCCATTCCATTCCACGATCCACTCCACGTTCCATTCCACATTCCATTCCATTCCATTCCACTTTCAATTCCACATTCCATTAAATTCCATTACACTTTCCATTACACTCCATTCCAGGTTCCATTCCACATTCCATTGCACATTCCATTCCACATTCCATTCCAAATTCCATTCCACATTCCATTCCATTCCATTCCACATTCCATTCCATTTCATTCAGCATTCCATTCCGCATTCCATTCAATCCGATTCCATTCCACATTCCTTTTCACATTCCATTCCTTTCCATTCCATTCCACATTCCATTCCATTTCATTACATTCCACATTCCATTCCTTTCCTTTCCACATTTCATTCCACTTTCCATTCCACATTCCGTTCCACATTCCATTCCACGTTCCATTCTAAGTTCCATTCCAAGTTCCATTCTACGTTCCTTTCCATTCCATTCTACATTCCATTCCATTCCATTCCACGTTCCATTCCACTTTACATTGGAAGTTCCATTCCATTCCATTCCACATTCCATTCTACGTTCCATTAGAGGATGCATTCCACGTTCCATTCCATGTTCCATTCCATTCCACGTTACATTAAATATTCCATTAAATTCCATTCCACATTCCATTCAATGTTCCATTCCAGGTACCATTCCATTTTCCATACCATTCCATTCATTTCCACATTCCATTCCACATTCCATTCCCTTCCATTCCACTTTACATTCCGTTTCATTCCTTTCCAGTCCATTCCATTCCTATCCACATTCCATTCCACGTTCCCTTTCCATTCAGTCCACATTCCATTCCATTCCATTCCACATTCCATTACACGTTCCATTCCACGTTCCATTCCATTGCATTGCATTCCATTGCAGGTTCCGTTCCATTCCATTCCACATTCTATTCCACATCCCATTCCATTCCATGACACATTTCAATCCACATTCCATTCCTTTCCATTCCATGTTCCATTCCATTCAATTCCACGTGCAATTCCACATTCTATTACACATTCCAGTCCACATTCCATTCCACATTCCATTGCATTCCCTTCTACGTTCCATTCCACTTTCTACTCCATTCCATTCGACGTTCCATTCCACATTCCATTCAATTCCATTTCACCTTCCTTTCTACATTGCATTCCACTTTCCATTCCACATTCCATTCCTCATTGCAGACCACATTCCATTCCAATGCATTCCACATTCCATTGCATTCCATTCCAATTTCCATTCCACTTTCCATTCCCTTCCATTCCACTTTCCATTCCATACCATCCTACGTCCCATTCCACTTTCTGCTCCATTCAGTTCGACGTTACATTCCACATTCCGTTCCATTCAATTTCACAGTCCATTCCACATTGCATTCCACATTCCATTATACATTCCATTCTACATTCCGTTACACATTGCATGCCATTCCATTCAACTCTGCATTTGCCGTTCCTTTCCATATTCCTTTCCACGTTCCATTCCACGTACCATTCCATTGCATTCCACGTTCCATACAACTTTCCATTCCATTCCATTCCACGTTCCATTACACATTCCTTTCCACTTTCCATTCCAAGTTCCTTTCCACGTTCCATTCCAAGTTCCATTCTATGTTAGATTCCACCTTCCATTCCATTCCATTCCATGCCATTCCACGTGCCATTCCACATTGCATTCCTCATTCCATTCCATCTTCCATTCCATTCCATTCCTTTCCATTCCACGTTTCATTCCATTCCATTCCACTTCCCATTCCATTCAGTTATGCATTCCATTCCATTGCATTCCCTTCCACATTCCATTCCATACCATTCTGCATTCCATTCCATCCCATTCCATTCCATATTCCATTCCATTAAATTCCACGTTCCATTCCATTCCATTTCACATTCCATTCCATTCCATTCCATTGCATTCCACATTCCATACCATTCCATTTCATTCCAAATATCATTCTTTCCATTGGACCTTCCACTATATTCCATTCCTTTCCACATTCCATTCCATTCCATTGCATTGCACATTCCATTCCATTCCATTCCATTCCATTCCACATTCCATTCCATTCCATTCCACATTCCCTTCCACTGCATTCCACGTTCAATTCCACTTTTTGTTCAGCATTCCATTCCATTCCATCTATTCCCCTTATCATTCCATTCCATTTCACATTCCATTCCATTAAACATTCAATTCCATTAAAAACCTCATTCTATTCCATTCCACACTCCACTCCATTACTTTCCAGTCCACTTTCCATTCCATTCCACATTCCATTCCATATTTCATTCAATTCTATTCCGTGTTTCATTCCGTTCCATTCAATTCCACATTCCATTACATTCCACATTCCACTCCACATTCCATTCCATTCCGTTTGACATTCCATTCCACATTCGATTCCATTCCATTCCACGTTCCATTTCACATTCAATTCTATTCCAATCCACATTAAATTCCAATCAATTCCATTCCATTCCACATTTCATTCCATTCCATTCCATATTTCATTCTAATTTCCATTACATTCCATTCCACATTCATTCTATTCTGTTCCACATTCCATTCCATTCCATTCCATATTCCATTCCGTTCCATTCCATTCCATTCCACATCCCATTTCATTCCATTCCACATTCCATTCCATTCCATTCCATTCCATTGCTTTCCACACTCCATTCGACATTCCATTCCAATCCACTCTACATTCCATTAAGCAATCCATTCCACAATCCATTTCACATTCCATTCCACATTACAATGCAGTCCATTGCACTTTCCATTCTATTCCATTCCACATTTCATTCCGTCCCATTCCATTCCACATTTTCTTCCATTCCATTCAACATTCCCTTCCATTCCAATCCACAGTCCATTCCATTCCATGCCACATTTCATTCAAGGTTCCATTACAGGTTCCATTCCATTTTCAATTACACATTCCATTCCATTCCATTCCACATTCCATTGTACATTCCACTCCACATTCCATTCCACATTCCTTTCCACATTCCATTCCATTCCATTCCACATTCCATTCCATTCTATTCCACATTCCATTCCACTTTCCATTCAATTACATTCTATATTTCATTCCATTCCACTCCACATTGCATTCAATTCCATTCCACTTTCCATTCCATTCCACATTCCAATCAATTCCATTCCATTGCATTCCACATTCCCTTACATTCCATTACATTCCATTGCACTCAACAATCCATTCCATTGTATTCCACATTCCATTCCACGTTCTGTTCAACATTCCAATCCACATCCCTTTCCACATTCCATTCCTTTCCATTCCATTCAATTCCGCATTCGTCTCCACATTCCATTCCATTCCTTTACACTTTAAATTCAACATTTAATTCCACATTCCTTTCCGCATTCCATTACATTCCATTCCACATTCCATTCCATTCCACGCCAAATTCCATTCCATTCCACTCCACATTCCATTCCATTTCATTCCATTCCACATTCAATTCCCTTAAATTCCACAATCCATTTAATATTCCAGTAAAATGGAATGGAATGGAATGTGGAATGGAATGGAATGGAATATGGAGTGGAATGGAATGGAATGGAATGTGGAATGAAACGCAGTGTAATATGGAATTCAATGTGGAATGGAAAGTGGAATGGAAAGGAATGCAATGTGGATTGGAACATGGAATGAAATCGAATGGAAAGTTGAATGGAAAGTGGAATGAATGGCGGAATGGAATGTGGAACGGAATGGAATGCTATGTGGAATGGAATGTGGAATGGCGTGTGGAATGGAATGGAATGGAGTATGGAATGGAACTCGGAAAGGAATGCAATGGAATGTGGAATGGAACGTGGAATAGAATGGAAAGGAACGAGGAATGGAACGTGGAATGGACCGTGGAATAGAATGGAATGGAAAGTGGAATGGAATCTGGAATGGAGCTTGGAATGGAATGGAATGTAATGGGAATGGGAAGTTAAATGGAATGGAATTGAACGTGGAATGGAACATGGAATGGAACGTGGGATGGAATGTGGAATGGAATGTGGAATGGAACGGAATGGAAAGTGGAATGGAAAGTCGAATTCAGTGTGGAAAGGATCGTGGAATGCAATGGAATGGAATGTGAAATGGAACGTGGAAAGGAATGGAATGTGATGTGGAATGGAACGAGGAATGGAAAAGAATGGAATGGAATGGAATGTGAAATGGAACGTGGAAAGGAATGGAATGTAATGTGGAATGGAACAAGGAATGGAAAAGAATGAAATGGAATGGAAATGAATGTGGAATAGAATGTGGAAAGGAATGTGGAATGGAATGTGGAATGGAATGGAAGGAAATGTGGAATGAAATGTGTATTGGAATGGAATGGAATTTGGAATGGAATGGAATGAATTGTGGAATGGAATTTAACGGAAATTGGAATGGAAAGTGGAATGGAATGGAATGGAATGGAATGTGGAATGGAATGGAATTGAATGTGGAATGGAATGTGGAAAGCAATGGAATAAAATGTGGAATGGAATGTGGATTGGAATGTAATGGAACGGGGAATGGAATGGAATGCACTGCATAATGGAATGTGGAATGGAATGTTGAATGGAATGTGGAATGGAATGGCATGGAATGGAATGGAAAGTGGAATGGCATGTGAATTGGAATGCAATGGAATGTGGAATGGAATGTGGGATGAAATACAATGGAATGTGGAATGGAATGCGGAATGGAATGTGGAATGGAATGTAAAATGGAATGGAATGCAATGAGGAATAGAATGTAATGGAATTTGGAATAGAATGGAATGGAATAGAATTTGGAATAGAATGTGGAAGGGAATGAGGAATGGTATGGACTTGAATGTGGAAAGGAAAGGAATGGAATGTGGAATGAATTGTGGAATGGAATGGAATAAAATTTGGAATAGAATGAGGAATGGAATGTGGAATGGAATGAGAAATGGAATGGAAGAGAATGTGGAATGGAATTTGGAATGGAATGTGGAATGGCATGGAACGGAATGTGGAATGGTATTTGGAAGGGAACGCGAAACGAAATGGAATGAAACATGGAATGGAACGTGGAATAGTATTTGGAATGGAATGTGGAATGTAGTATGAAATGGATCGTGAAATTTAATGGAATGGATTGTTGAATGCAACGTGAAATGGAATGGAGTGGAACGTGGAATGGAATGTGGAATGGAATGTGGAATGGAACGTGGAGTGGAACGTGGAATGTAATGGAATCGAACGTGGAATGGAGTGTACAATTGAATGGATTGGAATATGCATTGCAATGTGTGGAAAGGAAAGTGAAATGCAACGTGGAATAGAGTGGAATGGAATGTGGAATGGAAAGAGGAATGAAATGGAATGGAATGTGGAATGGAATGTGAAATGGAAAGTGGAATGGAATGTAATGGAATTTGGAATGGAAAGTGGAATGGAATGTGGAGTGGAACAGAATGTAATTTGGAATAGAATGTGGAATGGAATGTGGAAAGGAAATTGGAAAGGAATGGAATGGAATGTGGAATGGAACGTGGAAAGGAAATTGAAAAGGAATGGAATGGAATGTGGAATGGAAGATCGAATTGAATGCAATTGAACGTGGAATGGAAAGTGGAATGGAACATGGAATGAAATGAGGAATGGAAAGTGGAAAGGAACGTGGAGTGGAATGTGGAATGGAATGTGGAATAGAATGGAATGGAAACCGGAATGGAATGGAACGGAATGTGGAATGGAATGGAAAGAAATGTGGAATGCAAGGTGGAAAGGAATGGAATGTGTTGTGGAATTGAATGGAATGGAATGGTATGGAATGTGCAATGGAATGCGAAGAAATTTGGAAAGGAATGTGGAATGGAATGTGGAATGAAAAGTGGAATGTAATGGAATAGAATGTGGAATGGAACAGGGAATGGAACGTGGAATGGAAAGTGGAATGAAATGTGGAATGGAACGTGGAATGGAATGGGCAAAGGAATGTGGAATGAAACGTGGAATGGAATGGAATGGAAAGAGGAATGGAACGTGGAATGGAATGGAAAGGAATATGGAATGGATTGTGTAATGGAACGTGGAATGGGAAGTGGAATGTAATGGATAGGAATGTGGAATGGAATCTTCAATGGAATGGAATGGAATGTGGAATGGAATGTGGAAAGGAATGTGGAATGGAATGGGTTGGAATGTGGAATGGAATGGAATGGGATGTGGAATGGAATGTCGTCTGGAATGGAGTGCAATGTAGAATGGAATGTGGAAAGGAATGCATTCCACATTCCATTCCACATTCCATTCCATTCCATTCTTGGAATGTGGAAGGCAATGTGGAATGGAATGTAATGGAATGTGGAATGGAACGGAATGGAATGTGGAATGGAATGTGGAATGGAATTGAATGCAATGTGGAACGGAACGTGGAATGGAATGGAATGGAACGTGGACCGGATCTTGGAATGGAACTTGGAGTGTAACGTGTAATGGAAAGTGGAATGGAGCGTCGAAAGGAATGTGCATTGGAATGTTGAATGGAACGTGGAATGGAATGGAAAGGAATGTGGAATGGAACGTGGAATGGAACAAAATGGAACATGGAATGGAACGCGGAATGGAATGTGGAATGCAACACGGAATGTTATGTGGAATATAATGTGGATTGGAAGTGAATGGAATGAGGAAATGAATGGAATGGAATATGGAATGAAATGGAATGGTATGTGGAATAGTATGTGGAATGGAATGGAATAGAATCCGGAATGAAATGAAATGGAGTGGTATGCAATGTGGAATGGAATGGAGGGGAAAGTGGAATGGAAAGTGGAATGGAACATGGAATGGAATGTGGAATGGAATGGGATGGATTGTGGAATGGAATGGAATAGAATGTGCAATTGAATGGAATGGTATGGAATGTTGAGTGGAAAGGAATGGAATGTGGAGTGGAGTGGAATAGAATGTAGAATTGAATGGAATGATATGGAATGTGGAATGGAATGAATTGTAATGGAATGTGTAATGCAATGGAATGGAATGTGGAATAGAATGTAATAGAATGGAAAAGAATGTGGAATTGAATGGAATGGGAAGTGGAATGGAATGGAATGGAGTGGGAAATGGAATGGAATGGAATGGAATGGGGAATAGAATGGGGAATGGAAAGAATGGAAGGCGGAATGTAATGTGAAATGGAATTTTGAATGGAACATGGAATGGAAAGAAATGGAATGTGCAATGGAATGGAATGGAAAGAGGAATGGAATGTCATGGAACGTGGAATGGAACGAGGAAAGGAATGGAATGGAATGTGGAGTGGAACTTGGAATGGAATGTGGAGTGACATGTGGAATGGATAGTACAATGGAATGTGGAATTGAATCTGGAAAGGAATGTGGAATGGAATGTGGAATGCAATGGAATGGAATGTAGAATGGAATGTGGAATGGAATGGTGTGGAATGGAATGTACAATGGAATGTGGAATTGAATGGAATGGAATGTGTAATGGAATGTTATGGAATGTGGAATGGAATATGGAATCGAACTTTGAATGGATTGTGGAATGGAATGACCAATGGAATGTGGAATGGAATGTAATACAATGTGGAATGGAATGGAATGGAATGTGGAATAGAATGGAATGGAATGGAATGTGAAATAGAATGTGGAAAGAAATGTGGAATGAAATGGAATGGAATGTGGAACGGATTGGAATGGAATGTGGAAAGGAATGGAATGTATAATTGAATGTGGAATGAAATGTGAAATGGAATGTGGAATGGAAGGTGGAACGGAATGAAATGGAAGGTGGAATGGAATGGAATGGAAGATGTAATGGAGTGGAATGGAATGTGGAATGGAACGTGGAATGGAATGGAATGGAATGTGGAATGAAATGTGCAATGGAGTGGAATGGAATATGGAATGGAATGTGGAACGGCAGGGAATGGAAAGTGGAATGGAATGTGGAAAGGAATGTGGAATGGAAAGGAATGGAATGTGGAAAACAATGGAATGGAATATGTAATGGAACATGGAATGTAATGGAATGGATCGTGAAATTGAACCAGGAATTGAACGTCTAATGGAATGTGGCAAGGAAGGAGAATGCAATGGAAAGGAAAGTGGAATGGAATGTGGAATGGAATATGCAATGGAAAGTGGAATGCAATGTGGAATGGAGGGGAATCAAATGTGGAATGGAATGTGAAATGGAATGGAATGAAATGTGGAATGCAATGTGGAATTGAATGGAATGGAATGTGGAAGGGAATGTGGAATGGAATGGAATGGAATGTGGAATGGAATGGAATGGATTGTGGAAAGGAATGGAATGGAAGGCGGAAAGGAATGTGGCATGGACTGGAATGGAATGTCGAATGTAATGTGGAATGGAATGGAATGGATTGTGGAAAGGAATGAAATGGAATGCGGAATGGAATGTGGAATGGAATGGAATAGATTGTGGAATGGAATGGAATGGAACGGTATGGAATGTGAAATCGGATGGAATACAATGTGGAAAGAGTGTGGAATGGAATGGAATTGAACGTGGAATGGAACCTGGAATGGAACTTGGGATGTAATGGAATGGAATGTGGAATGGAAGGGATTCGAATATGGAATGGAATGTGGAATGGAATGGAATCGAATGGAATTTGGAATGGAATTGAATGGAATGTGGAATGGAATGGAATGGAATGTGGAATGGAATGGAATGGAATGTGGAATGGAATGGAATAGAATGTGGAATGGAATGGAATGGAATGTGGAATGGAATGGAATGGAATGTGGAATGGAATGGAATTGAATGGAATTTGGAATTGAATGGAATGTGGAATGGAACGTGGAATGGAATGGAATGGAATGTGGAATGGAACTTGGAATGGAACGTGCAATGGAACGTGGAATGCAATGTGGAATGCAGTGTGCAATAGAATGTGGAATGGAATGAGAAATGGAATGGAATGGAATGTGGATTGGAATGGAATGGAATGTGGAATGGAATTTGGAATGGAAAGGAATTTAATGTATAATAGAATGTGGAATGGAATGGAATGGAATGGAATGTTATGTAATGTGTAATGGAATGGAATGGAATGTGGAATGGAACGTGGAATGGAATGGAATGGAACGAGGAATGAATTGTTGAATGGATTATGGAATGGAATGGAATGGAATGTAGAATAGAATGGAATGGAAGGGAATGTGGAATAGAATGGAATGGAATGTGGAATGAAGTGTGGAATGCAATGCAATGGAATACGGAATGGAATATGGAATGGAATGGAATGGAATGTGGAATAGAATGCAACGGAATTTGGAATGGAATGGAATGGAACGAGGAATGGAATGTGGAATGCAATGGAATGGAAGGTGGAATGGAACATAGAATGGAATGTGGAACGGAATGGAATGGAAAATGGAATGGAATGAGAAATTGAATGGATTGGAATATAGGATATAGTGTGGAACGGAATGGAGTGGATAGTGGAATGGAATGTGGAATGGAACGTGGAATGGAACATGGAAAGGAATGGAATGGAAAGTGCAATGGAATGTGGAAGCGAATGGAATTGAATCTGGAATGAAAGGGAATGGATGTGGAATGAAAGGTGGAATGGAATGGAATAGAATGTGGCATGAAATTCAATGGAATGTGGAATGGAAAGGAATGGAATGTGGAAAGGAAGGGAATGATATGAAATATGGAATGGAATGGAATGGAAAGTAGAATGGAATGGAATGGAATGGAATGTGGAATGGAATGAAATATGGAATCGAACGGAATGTGGAATGGAGTGGAAAGGAATGTGGAATGGAATGCGATGGAATGAGGAATTGATTGTGAAATGGAGTGGAATGAAATGTGGAATGGAATGTGGAATGGAATGGAATGGAATGCGGAATAGAATGTGGAATGGAATGGATAGGAATGTGCAAAGGAATAAGGAATGGAATGTGGAGTGGAATGGAATGTGGAATGGAATGTGGAATGGAACGTGGGATGTAAAGTGGAATGGAATGGAATGGAACGCGGACTTTGAAGTGGAATGGAATGTGGAATGGAACGTGGAATGGAGTGTGGAATGGAATGGAATGAAACGTGGAATGCAATGTGGAATGAAACATGGAATGGGACGTGGAATGGAAAGTGGAACAGAATGGAATGGAATGTGGAATGGAAAGTGGAATGGACTGTCGATTGGAACGTGGAAAGGAACGTGGAATATAATGTGCAATGGAAAGGAATGGAATGTGGAATGGCATGGAAAGGAATATGGAATGGAATGGAATTGAATGCGGAATGGAATGTGGAATGGAATTGAATGGAATGTGGAATAGAATCTGGAATGGAATGGAAAGGAGTATGCAATGGAATGGAATGGTATGGAATGTAGAATGGAATGGAATGGAATCTGGAACGGAATGTGGAATGGAATGGAATGTATCATTAAATGGAAGGAGGAATGGAATGTGGAAGGGAATGGAATGGAATCTGGAATGGAAGGGAATTTATGTGGAATAGAATGCGGAATGAAATGGAATGGAATGTGGAATGAAATTCAATGGAATTTGGAATGGAAAGAAAAGGAATATGGAATGGAAGGGAATAATGTGGAATGTGGAATGGAATGAAATGCAATGTGGAATGGAATGGAATGGAATGTGGAATGGAATGGAATGCAGAATGGCATGGAATGTAATGTGAAATGGAATGTGGAATGGAATATGGAATGGAATGGAATGGAATGTGGAAAGGAACGTGGAAAGAATTGAGTGGAACATGGAATAGAATGTGGAATGGAAAGAAATGGAGTTTGGAATTAAATGGAATGGAAAGTGAACTGGAATGTGGAATGGAATGTGAAATGGAATGTGAAATGGAATGTCGAATGGAATGTGGAAAGGAACGGAATGGAATGTGGAATGGAATGTGGAAAGTAACGTGCAAAGTAATGGAGTGGAATGTGGAATGAAAGGTGGAATGGAATGGAATAGAACGTGGAATGGATCGTGGAAAGGAACGTGGAATGCAACGTGGAATAGAAGGTGGAATGGAATGGAATGGAAAGTGGAATTGAACGTGGAATGGAATGTGGAATGGAACGTGGAGTGCAATGTAGAATGGAATGTGGAATGGAAAGGAATGGAATGTGGAATGGAATGTGGAATTGAATGGAATGGAACATGGAATGGGACATGGAATGGAATGGAATGGAAGGTGGAATGGAAGGGAATGAAACGTGGAATGGAATATGGAATGGAAAGGAATGGAACATGGAATGGGACATGGAATGGAATGGAATGGAAGGTGGAATGGAAGGGTATGAAACGTGGAATGGAATATGGAATGGAACGTGGAGTACAATGTGGAATGGAATGTGGAATTGAAAGGAATGGAATGTGCATTGAAATGTGGAATGGAATGTGGAATGGAATATGGAATGGAACGTGGAATGGCACGTGGAATGGAATGTGGAGTGGAGTGTGGAATGGAATGTGGATTGGAACCCAATGGAAAGTGGAATGTAATCTGGAATGAAATGTGCAATGGAAAGTATAATGGAATGGAACGGAATGTGGAGTCGAACGTGGAATGGAATGTGGCAATGATAGGAATGTGAAAAGTAATGGAATGGAATTTGGAATGGAATGTGGAATGGAATTCTATGGAATGTGGAATGGAATGTGGGATGGAATGGAATGGAATATGGAATGGAATGTGTAATTGAATGTTATTGAATGTGGAATGGTATGTGGAAGGGAATGTGGAATGGAAGAGAATGGAATGTGGAATGGAATGTGGAATGGAAAATGGAATCGAATGTAGAGTGGAATGTGAAATGAAATGCAATGGAGTGTGGAATGGAATGAAGAATGGAATGTGGAATGGAATGGAATGCAATGTGAAATGGAACTTGGAAAGGAATGTGGTATGGAATGTAATGGAACGTGGAATATAATTCAATGGAATTTAATGGAACATTGAATGCAACGTGGAAAGGAATGTGGAATGGGATGGAATAGAATATGGAATGGAATGCGGAATGGAATGGAATGATACTTGGAATGGAATGGAATGGAATGTGGAATGGAATGTGGAATGGAATGTGGAATGGAAAGGAATAGAATGTGGACTGGAATGTGGATCGGAATTTGAAATGGATTGTGCAACGGAATGGAATTGAATGCGGAATGGAATGGAACGGAATGTGGTATGGAATGGAATGGAAAGTGGAATGGAATGTGGTAGGGAATGGAATGGAATATGAAATGGAATGTGGTATATAATGGAACAAAATGCGGAATGGAATGTGGAAGGAATGAAATGGAACGTGGAATGGAATGGAATGAAACGTGGAATGGAACGTTGAATGGAAAGTGGAATGGAATGTGGAAGGAATGAAATGGAACGTGGAATGGAATGGAATGAAACGTGGAATGGAACATTGAATGGAAAGTGCAATGAAATGTGGAAAGTAATGGAATGGAAAGTGGAATGGAATGTGGAATTAAATGGAATTTAATGTGGAAAGAAAGGAGGAATTGAATGTAATGGAATGTGGTTGGAAAGCTGAATGGAATGGGGAATGGATTTGTGCAATGAAATGTGGAATGGAATGTGTAACGGAACGGAAGGGAATGTGAAATGGAATGTGGAATGGAATGGAATGCAATGTGGAATGGAATGTGGAATGGAATGGAATGGAATGTGGAGTGGAATGCAAAGGAATGTGGAATTGAATGTGTAATGGAAAGGAATGAAATGTGGAATGGAATGTGAAATGGAATTTAATGGAATGTCAAATGGAATGTGGAATGGAATGTGGAATGTACAGGAATGTAATGTGGAATGTAATTTGGAATGGGAAGTGAAATGGAATGGAATGGAATGTGGAATGGAACGTGGAATGTAATGGAATGGAACGTGGATTGGAACATTGAATGGAACGTGGAAGGGAACGTGGAATGGAATGAAATGTGGAATGGAATTTAATGGAATGTGGAATGAAATGTGAAATGGATTGTAGAGTGGCATGTTAAATAGAATTGAAAGGAATGTGGAATGGAATGTGGAATGTAATGTGGAATGTAATTGAATGGAATGTGGAATGGAATGGAATGTGGAATTCAATGGAATGGAGTGGAATGTGGAATATAATGGAATGGAAAGGGGAATGCAATGTAATTGAATGGAATGTGAAATTGAATGTAATGGAATGTGGAATGGAATGGAATGGAATGTGGCATGGAATGGAATGGAATGCGGAATAGAATGTGGAATGGAATTGAATGGAATGTGGAATAGAATCTGGAATGGAATGGAAAGAAATACGCAATGGAATGGAATGGTATGGAATGTGGAATGGAATGGAATGGAATCTGGAATGGAATGTGGAATGGAATGGAATGGAATCTGGAATGGAATGTGGAATGAAATTGAATGGAACTATAAATGGAAAGAGAAATGGAACGTGGAATGGAATGTGGAAGGGAATGGAACGGAATCTGGAATGGAAGGAAATGTATGTGGAATGGAATGTGGAATGAAATGGAATGTAATGTGGAATGAAATTCAATGGAATGTGGAATGGAATTCAACGTTCCATTCAACGGTACATTCCACGTTACATTCCATTCCATTCCATTCAATTCCATTCTGGATTCCTTTCCATTCCATTCCACATTATATTCTCATTCCATTCCATTCCATTCCACATTCCAAACATTCCACTTTCCATTACACATTCCATACCACATTACAATCTATGTTCCATACTACATTCCACTCCATTCCATTCCACGTTCCATTCCGCGTTCCATTCCATGTTCCTATCCACGTTCCATTCCGTTCCATTCCATTCCATTCAAAGTAGCATTCCACGTTCCATTCCGTAACCTTCCACATTCCATTCTATTCAATACCGTTCCATTCCATTCCACATTCCTTTCCACATTCCATTACCTTCCATTACACATTCTTATCCATTCCATTCCACATTCCATTCCACGTTACAATCCACGTTCCATTTCGCGTTCCATTCCACATTCCATTCCATTTCATTACACATTCCATTCTGTTCCATTCCACTTTCCATTGCACGTTCCATTCCACATTCCATTCCATTCCATTCCATTACATTCCAAGTTTCATTCCACATTCAATTCCACATTCCATTCCATTGCATTCCACATTCCATTCTACATTCCATTGCACATTCCATTCCAAGTTCCATTCCACATTCCATTCCAAGTTTCATTCCACTTTCCATTCCATGCCATTGCACGTTCTATTCCATTCCTTTTTATGTTCCATTTCATTCCATTTCACGTTCCATTCCAGATTCAATTTCACATTCCATTCCACCTTGCATTCCTTTCCATTCCATTCAACATTCCATTTCAATCCATTCCTCTTTCCATTCCATTCAATTCCACCTTCCATTCCGTTCCACATTCCATTGCATACAATTCTGCATTCAATTGCATTCCACTCCATTCCACATTCGATTCAATTCCATTCCAGAATCCATTCCATTCCATTCCGCATTCTATTCCACATTCCATTCCACTTTCCATTCAATTCCTTTCCACATTCCATTCCACATTCCATTGCCTTCCAATCCTCATTCCTTTCCTTTCCTTTCCACACTCTATTCCACGTTCCATTCAACGTTCCATTCCACGTTCCATTCCATTCCATTCCATTCCATTCAATTCCATTCTAGATGCCCTTCCATGTCATTCCACATTATATTCGCATTCCATTCCATTCCATTCCACATTCCATTCCATTCCATTCCACATTCCATTCCATTCCATTCCACATTCCATTCCATTCCATTCCACATTCCATTCCATTCCATTCCACATTTCTTTCTATTCCACTCCACATTCCATTCCTTTCCATTCCACATAGTATTCCACTTTCCATTACACATTCCATACCACATTACAATCTACGTTCCATACTACGTTCCACTCCATTCTATTCCAGGTTCCATTCCGAGTTCCATTCCACGTTCCATTCCACGTTCCATTCCTTTCCATTCCATTCTATTCAACGTTGCATTCCACATTCCATTCCATTCAATTCCTTTCCATTCAATCCCACATTCCGTTCCACATTGAATTACCTTCCATTCCACATTTTTTACATTCCATTACACTTTCCATTCCACGTTCCAATCCACGTTCCGTTTCGCGTTCCATTCCACATTCCATTCCATTCCATTACACATTCCATTCCGTTCCATTCTACTTACCATTTGACGTTCCATTCCACATTCCATTCCACGTTCCATTCAGTTCCATTCCATTGCATTCCACGTTGCATTCCACATTCCTTTCCAATTTCATTCCGTTGCATTCAATATTCCATTCCACATTCCTTTCCACGTTCCATTCCACGTTCCATTCCATTCCATTCCACATTCCATTGCACATATCATTCCACATTCCATTCCACATTCCATTCCATTCCAATCCATATTCCATTCCATTCCATTCCACATTCCATTGCATTCCATTCCACATTCCATTCCACATTCCATTCCATTCCATTACACGTTCCATTACACTTTCCATTCCATTCCATTCCACATTCCATTCCACATTCCATTCCACATACCATTCCATTCCTTTCCACGCTCCAATCCACCTCTAATTCCTCGTTCCATTCCATGTTCCATTCCATGATCCATTCCATTCCATTCCCCGCTCCATTCCACGTTCCAGTCCACATTTCATTCCACATTACATTAAACATTCCATTACACATTACATTCCATTGCAGCCCTCTTTACATTCCACATTCCATTCCATTAGACTTAAACATTCCATTCCATTCGATTCCACATTCCATTCCACCTTCCATTCCATTCAACATTCCATTCAACTTTCTATTCCACGTTCCATTTCACACTCCATTCCATGCGTTTCACATTCCATTCCACACTCTATTCCATATTATTCCACATTCCATTCCGTTCCATTCTAGTTTCCATTTCACATTCCATTCCACATTCCATTCCACATTCCATTCCGTTCCATTCCATTACATTCCACATTGCATTCCACATTCTTTCCACATTTCATTCCGTTCCATTCAATATTCCATTCTACATTCCTTTCCACATTCCATTCCACATTCCATTCCATTCCATTCCTTTGCATTACACTACACATTCCATTCCACATTCCATTCCACATTCCATTCCACATTCCATTCCATTCCATTCCACATTCCATTCTACATTCCATTGCACATTCCATTCCATGTTCCATTCCACATTATATTCCAAGTTCCATTCCACGATCCATTCCACCTTCCACTCCATTCCATTACGCTTCCCATTCCACATTCCATTTCATGTTCCATTCCGCATACCATTCCATTGTAATCCACGTTCCATTCCACATTCCATTTTATACCACGTTCCATTTCACATTCCATTACACATTCCATTCCACATTACACTCCGTTCCATTCCACGTGCCTCTCCACATTCCATTCCACATTCCATTCCAGTCCATTCCTCATTCCACTGCATTCCATTCCACATTCCATTCCGCATTCCATTCCTTTCCATTCAACATTCCATTACACATTCCATTCCACTCCATTCCACATTCCATTCCACATTCCGTTACTTTCCATTCCACTCCATTCCAAATTGCTTTCCGCATTCATTACCACATTCCATTCCATTCCATTCCACGTTCCATTCCACATTCCATTCCACATTCTATTCTACGTTCCTTTCCATTCCATTCCACTTTCAATTCCACTTACCATTGCATTCCTTTCCACGTTCCATTCCACATTCCAAAGCACATATCATTACACATTCCATTCCACATTCCATTCCGTTCCATTCCACATTCCTTTCCATTCCATTCCACATTCCATTGCTTCCATTCCACATTCCATTCCACATTCCATTCCATTCCATTCCACGTTCCATTCCACATTCCATTCCATTCAATTCCACATTCCATTCCACATTCCATTCCACGCTCCATTCCATTCCACGCACCAATCCACCTCCAATTCCTCGTTCCATTCCATGTCCCATTCCACGATCCATTCCATTCCATTCCTCGATCCATTCCACGTTCCTGTCCACATTTCATTCCTCATTCCATTAAACATTCCATTACACATTGCATTCCATTGCAGCCCTCATTCCATTCCACATTCCATTCCATTCCATTTAAACATTCCATTCCATTCGATTCCACATTCCATTCCACCTTCCATTCCATTCAACATTACATTCAACTTTCTATTCCACATTCCATTTCACACTCCATTCCATGCATTTCACATTCCATTCCACACTCTATTCCATATCATTCCACATTCCATTCCACATTCCATTCCAATCCATTACATTCCATTCCACATTCCATTCCACATTCCATCCCGTTCCATTCCACGTTTCACTCCACATTCCATTGCTCATTCATTCCACGTTCCATCCACGTTACATTCCAATCAATTCCACGTTCCTTCCACTTTCCATTCCATTCCACATTTCGTTGTACATTCCATTCCATGTTCCATTCCACATTCCATTCCAAGTTCCATTCCACGTTCAATTCCATTTTCCATTCCACTTTCCATTCCATTCAAGTTCCATTCCACATTCTATTCTATTCCATTCCACGTTGCATTCAACATTCCATTCCACGATCCATTCCACATTCCATTGCACATTGCATTCCACGTAACATTCCACATTCCATTCCATGTTCCATTCCACATTTCATTCCATGATCCATTCTATTCAAGTCCACTTTCCATTCCACAATCCATTCCACTCCATTCCACGTTCCATTCCACATCCCATTCCACATTCCATTCCACATTCCATACCATTCCATTCCATATTCCACAGCATTCCTTTCCACATTCCAATCCTCTTTCCATTCCATTGCATTCCACATTTCATTACACATTCCATTCCACATTCCATTCCACATTCAATTGCGTTGTATTCCACATACCATTACATTCCATTCCACATTCCATTCCATTCCATTCCATATTCCATTTCATTCCATTCCACATTCCACTCCACGTTCCATTCCATTCCATTACACATTCCATTCCGTTCCATCCCATTCCATTCCACATGCCATTCAATTCCATTATATTGCTCATTCCATTTCATTCCTTTCCTTTCCATCTTCCATTCCATTCCTTTAAATTACACATTCCATTCCATTCCACTTTCCTTTCCATCTTCCATTCCATTCCATTAAATTACACATTCCATTACATTCCATTCCACCTTCAATTCCATTCCAGATTCCATTCCACATTCCATTCCACATTCCATTCCATTCCATTCTATTCCATTCCATTCCATTCCACATTGCATTCCATTCCATTCCACCTTCACTTTCATTCCATTGCACTCCATTCCACATTCCGTTTTGCATTCCATTCAACGTTCCCTTCAATATTCCATTCCATGTTGCATTCCTTTCCATTCCATTCCATTTCATTCCGTTCCACATTGCATTCCACATTCCACTGCATTCCGTTCCATTCCACATTCCATTCCATTCAATTCCACCTTTCTTTCTATTCCATTACACATTCCATTCCATTCCATTCTATGCCATTACACATTCCATTGCAGATTCCATTCCATTTTCCATTTAACATTTTATTCCACATTCCTTTCCATACCTTTGCATTCCATTCCATTAAATTCCACATTCCATTCCACATTCCACTCCATTTTTCATTCCACATTCCATTCCACATTCCATTCCAATCCATTCCACATTCCATTCCATTCCATTCCATTCCACATTCCATTCAACATTGCATTACATTCAATTTCACATTCCATTCCATTCAATTCCATTCCATTCTACATTCCATTCCATTCCTTCCCATTCCACATTCCATTCCACTTTCCATTCCACATTCCAACCCATTGCATTCCACATTCCATTCCATTCCATTCCACATTCAATTCCATTCCATTCGTTTCCACATTTCAGTCCATTCCCTTCCATTCCATTGCAAATTGCATTCCATTCCATTCCTCAACCGATTCCACATTCCATTCCACATTCCATTCCATTCCTTTTCACATTCCGTTTGCGATTCCATTCAATTCCACATTCCACTCCGAATTCCATACCATTCCACATTCAATTCCATATTCCATTCCACTCCATTCCGCATTCCATTCCATAGCATTCCACGTTCCATTCTATTCCATTCCAGGTTCCATTCCACGTTCCAGTCCTCGTTCCATTCCAGGTTCTATTTCACATGCCATTCCATTCCATTCCACGTTCCATTATACATTCACTTCCAATCCATTCCACATTGCTGTCCACAATCCATTCCACATTCCGGTCCACCTTCCATTCCATTCCACATGCCATTCCATTCCATTCCACATTCCATTGCATTCCATTTCACATTCCATTGCATTTGATTACATTGCACATTCTATTCAATTCCACATTCCATTCCTTTCCATTCCACATTCCATTCCATTCCATTCCAATCCATTTCATTCCACATTCCGTTCCCTTCCATTTCCTTCCAATATCTATTCCATTTCACATTCCGCTCCATTCCATTCCACATTCCGTTCCATTCGATTAAATTCCATTACTCATTCCCTCCATTCCATTATACATTCCATTCCATTTCACACCATTCCACATTCTATTCCGTTCCACAACCCATTCCATTCCACATTCCATTACATTCCATTGCACATCCCTTTCCATTCCATTCCATTGCACATTCCATTCCATTCCATTCCACATTCCATTTCATTCAATTAAACATTCCACTCCACATTCCATTCCCTTCCATTCCACATTCCATTCCACGATCCAATCCACATTCCATTGCGCATTCAATTCCACGTTCCATTCCACTTTCTATTCCATGACACATTCAACGTTGTATTTCATGTTCCATTCCATTCCGTTCCACGTTCCATTCCTCAATCCATTCCACATTCCTTTCCATTCCATTCCACACTCCATTCCACGTTCCTTTAAAAGTCCCATTCCAAGTTCATTTCCACGTTCCATTCCTTTCCATTCCACGTTCCATTCCACATTCCATTCCATACCATTACACTTTCCATTCCACATTCCATTCCACATTCCATTCCACATTCCATTCCACATTCCAAGGCGTTGCATTCCACATTCCATTTCTCATTGCATTCCACATTCCATTCCATTCCACATTCCATTCCAGTCCACATTCCTTTCCAGTCCACATTCCATTCTACGTTCCTTTCCATTCCATTTAAACAATCCATTCCATTCCATTTAACATTCCATTCCACATTCCATTCCATTCCATTCCATATTCCATTCCATTCCATTGCATTCCACATTCCATTCCAGATTCTATTCCACATTTCATTACATTCCATTCTATTCCACGTTCCTTTCCATTCCATTCCATTTTCCATTCCACAATCCACTCCATGTTCCATTTCATTCCATTCTACATTCCATTCCACATTCCATTCCACCTTCTATTCCGTTCCATTCCACACTCCATTCCACGTTCCATTCCATTTCATTCAATATTCTGTTGCGTTCCATTCCACATTCCATTCCACTCAATTCCACATTCCATTCCATTCCATTTCATTCCACATTCTATTTCATTCCAATCCACATTCAATTCCATTTCATTCCACATTCCATTCAATTCCTTTTCACATTCCATTCCATTCTATTCCACATTCCAACACATTCCATTTCACATTCCATTCCATTCCGTTGCATTCCATTACAGTTTCCATACCTTTCCATTCCATTCCATATTCCATACATTCCATTACACATTCCATTACATTCCTTCCACATTCCATTCCATTCCATTCCACATATCATTCCATCTTCCATTTTTCATTCCATTCCACGTTCCATTTCACGTTCCATTGCAATCTATTCCAAATTCCATTCCACATTCCATTCCATTCCAAATTCCATACCAGTAAATTCCGTTACATTCCATATTCCCTTCCATTCCATTAAACAATCCATTCCACATTCCGTTGCATTCCATTCCACATTCCACTCTGCATTCCATTCCATTCTATTACACATTGCATTACATTCCATTCCACATGCCATAACCTTCCATTCAACATTCCATTCCACATTATATTCCATGTTCCATTCCACATTCCTTATCACATTCCATTCCACGTTCCATTCCATTCTATTCCACAATCCATTCCATTTCATTCCACATTCCATTCCATATCTTTCAGTTCCATTCCACATTCCATTCCATATCTTTCAGTTCCATTCCACATTCCATTCCATTCCATTCCACTCCTTGTTCCATTCAATTCCATTCTATATTCCATTCCATTCCACAATCCATTCCATTCCATTCTACCATCCATCCCATTCCATTCCACATTCCATTCCTTTCCATTCCACGTTCCATTCCACATTCCATTCCATTCCATACCTTTGATTTCCACATTCCATTCCATTGCTTTCCACATTCCATTCCACATTCCCATCCATTCCAATTCACTTTCCATTCCTTTCCATTCCTTTCCATTCCACATTTCATTCCATTCCATTCCATTCCTCATTCCATTGCATTCCTTTCCACTTTGAATTCCATTCATTTCCATTGCATTCCATTCCACATTCCATTCCATTCCTTTCCATTCCGCAATCCATTCCTTGCCATGACACATTCTGTTCCACTCTATTCCGCTTTCCATTCCATATTCCTTCCCAAATTCCATTGAATACCATACCACATTCCCTTCCATTCCTGTCGACATTCCATTCCATTCCATTCCACATTCAATACCACATTCCATTCCATTCCATTCCACATTCCATTCCATTCCACATTCCACTCCATTCAATTCCACATTCCAATCCATTCCATTCCACATTTCCTTCCACATCTCACTTCTTTCCATTCCATTCCATATTTAATTCCATTTCAAATTCCATTCCATTCCATTCCATTCCATTCCCCATTCCATTCCATTACATTACATTCCATGTTCCATTAAACGTTCCATTGCACGTTCCATTCTACTTTCCACTCCCTTTCATTCCACCTTCCATTCCACATTCCATTCCACATTCCATGCCACATTCCATTCCACATTCCATTCCATTCTAATCCATTCCACATTCCACTCCATTCCATTCCTCATTCCATTCCATTCCATTCTACATTCCATTTCATTCCATTTCACATTGCATTCCACATTATATTCCATTCCATGCTACATTCAAATCCATTCCATTCCATTCCATTCCACATTCCATTGGATTCCATTCCATATTGCATTTCATTGCTTTCCACGTTCTATTCCATTCCATTCCACGTTCCATTCCACATTCCATTCCATTCCATTCCACATTCCATTCCACATTCCATTACGTTCCTTTCTACATTCCATTCCATTCCATTCCATTCCACATTGCACTACATTCCATTCCATATTCCATTCCACATCATATTGCATTCCACATTCCTTTTCCTTCCATTACACACTCCATTCCATTCCATTCCAAATTCCGTTCCACACTCCCATCAATTCCATTAGACAGTCCGTTCCATGCGATTCCATATTCCATGCCACATTCCATTCCATTCCATTCCACATTCCATTACACATTCCATTCCACCCCATTCCAAATTGCATTCCATTTCATTCCACAGTCCATTTCACATTCCATTCCTTTCCATTCTACATTCCATTCCACATTGCATTCCATTCCATTCCACATTGCATTCCATTCCATTCCACATTCCATTCCATTCCATTTCACATTCCATTCCATTCCATTCCACATCTCATTCCTTTCCATAACACTTTCCATTCCATTGCATTCCACATTCCTTTCCATGTTGCATTCTTTCCATTCCACTTTCCATTACACATTTCATTACACTTTCCTTTACTCATTCCATTTCATGCCATTCCACATTCCATTCCATGCCATTCCACATTCTATTCCACTCCATTCCACATTCCATTCCACATCCCATTCCATTCCATTCCACCTTCCATTCCATACCACATTGCATTCCGCTCCATTCCTTATTCCATTACAAAACACGTTCCATTCCACTTTCCATTCCACATTCCATTTCACGTTCCATTCTACATTCCTTTCCATTCTATTTCTGATATAATTCCACATTCCATTGAATTCCATTCCACTCCATTCTACATTGCATTCCACATTTCATTCCACAATCCATTCCATATTCCAGTCCAGATTCCATTCCATTCGATACCACATTGCATTCCATTCCATTCCACATTAAATTCGAAATCCATCCTACATTCTATTCCATATACCACTCCATTCCATTCCATTCCATTCCACATTCCATTCCACATTCCATTAGATTCCATTCCATATTGCATTTCATTCCATTCCACGTTCTATTCCATTCCATTCCACGTTCCATTCCACATTCCATTCCATTCCATTCCACATTCCATTACATTCCTTTCTACATTCCATTCCATTCCATTCCTTTCCAAATTCCATTTCGTTCCATTCCACATTCCGTTCCATTCCATTACATTCTGATTTCCATTCCACGTTCCATTGCACGTCCCATTTCACGTTCCATTCCCTTTCATTCCACGTTCCATTCGACATTCCATTCCACATTCCATTACTCATTCCATTACACATTCCATTCCATTCTATACCATTCCACATTCCACTCCATTCCATTCTGCATTCCATTCCACATTCCTTTCTAATCAATTATACCTTCTGCTTCATACCATTCCAGTCATTATTCCATTCCATTCCATTCCACATTGTATTCCACATTCCATTACATTCCATTCCACATTTCATTCTACGTTCCATTCCTCGTTCCATTCCAGTTTCCATTCCATTGCATTCCACATTCCATTCCACATTCCATTGCATTCCATTCCACATTCAATTCCGCATTCCATTTCACATTCCATTCTACAATCCATTCCACGTTCCTTTCCATTCCATTGCACTTTCCACTCCATTTCATTCCATTTCACCTTTCATTCCGTTCCATTTCTCATCACATTCCATTCCATTCCACATTCCTTTCCATTCCATTCCATTGAACTTTATATTCCTTTCATTGCATTCCACATTCCATTCCACATTCCATTCCATTCCATTGCAGATTCCATTCCATTCCATTCCATTCCATTCCATTTCACATTGAATTCCACATTCCATTCCATTCCATTTCACATTCCATTCCACTCCATTCTTCATTCCCTTCGATTCCATTCCACATTCCATTCCGCGGTCCATTCCACGTTCCATTCAACGTTCCTTCCCTCTTTCCACTCCAGATTCCAATCTACGATCCATTCCACGTTCCATTCCAAGCCATTCCACATTCCATTCCATTCAATTCCATGTTCCATTCCTCATTGTATTCCATTCCATTCCATTCCACATTCCATTCCATTCCCATCCATTCCACATTCCATTCCATTCCATTCCAGATTCCCTTCCATTCCATTACACATTTAATTCCATTCATTTTTGCTTTCCATTCCATTCCATTCCACATTCCATTCCATTCCACATTGCATTCCGTTCCATTCCACATTCCATTCCATTCCATTCCATTCCATTCCACATTGCATGCCATTGCATTCCACTTCACATTCCATTCCATTCGATTCCATTCCGCATTCCATCCCATTCCACATTGCATTCCATTCCATTCCACATTCTATTCCCTTCCATTCCACATTCCATTCACTTCCATTGCACTCCACATTCCATTCCATTCCACATTCCATTCCATTCCATTCCATTCCATTCCATTCCATTCCATTCCATTCCATTCCATTCCTTCCATTCCTTTCCATTCCACGTTCCATTCCACATTCCATTCCATTCCATTCTACGTTCCATTCCACATTCCTTTCCATTCCTTTCCATATTCCATTCCACATCCCATTCCACATTCCATTCCACGATCCATTCCATGTTCCATTCCACTTTCCATTCCACGTTCCTTTCCACTTTCCATGCAACGTTCCATTCCACTGTCCATTCCTCATTTCACTCAACATTCCATTCCACATTCCATTCCATTCCATTCCACATTCCATTCCCTTTCATAACACATTCCATTCCATTCCACATTCCATTCCACATTCAATTCCACATTCCATTCCACTCCATTCTGCATTCCATTCCATTCCATTCCACATTCCATTCCCTTTCATAACACATTCCATTGCATTCCACATTCAATTCCACATTCAATTCCACATTCCATTCCATTCCGTTCCACATTCCATTTCATTCCAAACCACATTCCATTCCTCATTTCATTCCACTCCATTCCGCATTCCATTCCTTTCCATTCTACATTCAATTTCATTGCATTCCACATTCTGGTTCATTCCATTCCACCTTCCTTTGGATTCCATTAACTGTTTAATTCCACATTCCATTTCTCACTCCATTTCATTCCATTCCTTATTTCATCCCATTCCACTCAATTCCACATTCCATTCCACATTCCGATCCATTCCTCATTCCATTCCACATTCCATTCCACTTTCCATTCCACGTTGTGTTCCACATTCCATTCCACATTGCATTCCATTCCTACATAACACATTGCATTCCATTCCTTAATTCCAGATCCCATTCCATTCCATTCCCCATTCCATTCCATTCCATTCCATATTCCATTACATTCCTATCCATTCCACTTTCCATTCCAATCCATTCCACATTCCATTCCATTTCATTTCAAATTCCATTCCATTTCATTCCGTTCCACAATACATTCCACATTCCATTCCATTCCTTTCCATTCCGCATTCCATTGCACGATACTTTTCATGTTCCATTCCACGTTAAATTACACGTTCCAATCCACGTTCCATTCCACGTTCCATTCCATTCCATTCAACATTCCATTCCATTCCATTCCATTCCACATTACATTCTAAATTAAATTCTAATCCGTTACACATTCTATTCCATTCCACATTCCATTCCAGTCCACATTCCATTCCATTCCACTCCATATTCCATTCCACGTTACATTCCATTCCACTCCACATTCCATTCCATATTCCGTTCCAATCCATTCCACCTTAATTTCCATTCCATTCCACATTCCATTCCATTCCATTTCAAAATCCATCCCATGCCTTTCCATTCCACATCCCATTCCAAACTCCATTCTACATTCCATTCCATATTCCATTCCAATCCATTCAACCTTCATTTCCATTCCATTCCACATTCCATTCCAATCCATTTCAAATTCCATTCCATGCCATTCCATTCCACATTCCATTCCAAATTCCATTCCATTCCACATTCCTTTCCACATTGCATTCCATTCCATTCCACATTACATTCCACCTTCCATTCCACATTCCTTTCCATTCTATTCCGCATTCCATTGCATGTTCTGTTTCACGTTCCATTCCACGTTAAATTCCACATTCCATTCCATGTTCCATTCCATTCCATTCAACATTCCATTTGATTCGATTCCACATTCCATTCCACATTCAATGCCATTCCATTCCATCCCACATTTCCTTCCACTGAATTTCGCTTTCAATTACATCACATTCCACATTCCATTCCATTCCATTACACGTTCCGTTCCATTTCATTCCAAGTTCAACTCCCTTCCATTCCACGATCCATTCCATTCCATTTCATTGTCCATTCCACATTTTCATTCCATTCAACATTTTCATTCCATTCCTCCATTAGACATTCTATTGCATACCTCCATTCCAGATTCCATTCCATTCCATTCCCCATTCCATTCCATTTCATTCCATATTCCATTAGATGCCACTCCATTCCAATTTCCATTCCAATCCATTCCACATTCCATTCCATTCCATATCAAATTCTAGTCCATTTCCTTCCATTCCATTCCATTCCTCATTCCATTCCAAGTTCCATTTCATTCCATTTCACTTTCCATTCCAATCAATTTCACGTTCCATTCCATTCCATTCCACGTTAGATTTCACCTTCCATTCCTTTCCATTCCATGTTCCATTACATTCCATTCTATTGCATTCCACATTCCATTCCACATTCCATTGCATTGCATTCCACATTCCATTCCATTCCGTTCTACTTTCCATTTCACATTCCATTCCATTCCATTCCACATTCTATTCCATATTTCATGCCATTCCATTCCACATTCCATTCCACATTCCATGCCATTCCATTCAATTCCACATTCCATTCCATTGAATTCCAGTTTCAATTCACTTATACTCCAAATTCCATTCCACTCCATTACACTTTCCGTTCCATTCCTTTGCAAGTTCCATTCCATTCCATTTCACGTTCCATTCCATTCCATTCCACGTTCCATTCCATTCCTTTCCACGTTGCATTTCACGTTCCATTCCACGTTCCATTCTGTTCCGTTCCACGTTGCATTCCATTCCACGTTCCATTTCATTCCAATCCTCATTTCATTCCATTCCATGCCATTCCATTCCACTTTGCATTCCATTCCATTCCATTCCACATTGTATTCCACATCCCATTCCACTCCATTACACATTGCATTCCATTCCATTCCACTCCACATTGCATTCCATTCCATTCCATTCCACATTCCATTCAATATTCTCTTCCATTCCATTCCATGCCATTCCACGTTCCATTCTACATACCATTCCACATTAAATTCCATTCCATTCCAGATTGCATTCCACATTCCAATCCATTCTTTGGCACATTGCATTCCACATTCCATTCCATTCCATTACACATCCCATTCCATTCCACTCCACATTCCATTCCTTTCCATTACACGTTGCATTCCGTATTCCATTCCACGTTCCATTCGATGTTCAATTCCACGTTCCATTCGATGTTCAATTCCACGTTAAATTCCACGTTCCATTGCACGTTTTAATCCACGTTCCATTCCACTTTCCATTCCATTCCATTTCATTCCATTCAATTCCACATTCCATTGCACATTCCCTTCCATATTGTATTCCATTTCATTTCACATTCCATTCAACATTCCATTTCACAGTCCATTCCACATTGCATTCCATTCCACTCCACATTCCATTCCACATTCCAATGCATTCCATTCCACATTCCTTTCCATTCCATTCCATACCAGTCCACATTCTATTCCATTCCATACCATTCCACCTTCCTTTCCATTCCTTTCCACATTCCATTCCATTCCATTCCACTTTCTATTCACGTTTCATTCCACGTTCCATTCTGCGTTCCATTCTAGGTTCCATTCCAAGTTCAATTCCACATTCCTCTCCCTTACATTCCACTTTCAGTTCCACGTTCCACTCCACATTCCATTCCATTCCATTCCACGTTCCATTCCACCTTCCATTCTACATTCCATTTCACTTCCCATTACATTAAATTCCACTTTCTGTTCCATGTTACATTACTTTACATTCCACGTTCCATTGTACGTTCCATTCCACGTTTCATTCCATTCCATTCCACCTTCCATTCTACATTCCATTCCACAATCCATTCCGTTCCACTCCACTTTCCTTTGCACATTCCATTCCATTCCATTCCACATTCCATTGCACTTTCCAATCCATAACATTCCACATTCCATTCCACATTCTATTCCATTCCATTCTACATTCCATTTCACGTTCCATTCCATTCCATTCCACGTTCCCTTCCACATTCCATTCCAATCCATTCCACTTTGCTTTCCATATAGCATTCCATTCCACTCCACATCCCATTCAACTTTCCATTCCCCTTTCCACTCCATTCCTTTCCACATTCCTTTCCGCATTCCATTCCACGTTCCATTCCATTGCATTCCACGATCCATTCGACTTTCCATTCCATTCGATTCCACGTTACATTCCACATTCAATTCCACATTACATTCCACGATTCATTTCACATTCCATTCCATGTTCCATTCCACTTTCTTTTGCAATTTCCATTTCAAGTTCCATTCCATTTCGTTGCACGTTGCATTGACATTGCATTCCATTGCATTCCACTTTCTATTCCATATTGTATTCCACATTGCATTCCACATTCCATTCCGTTCCATTCCAGATTCCATTCCACATTCCATTTCGCACTCCATGCCACATTCCACTACATTTCTTTCCACATTCCATTCCACATTCCATTACATTCCATTCCACATTACATTCCAGATTGCATTCCATTCCTGTTCGCATTCCATTCCACTTTCCATTCCCTTCCATTCCACATTCCTTTCCATTCCATTCCACATTCCATTCCACATTCCATTCCTCATTTCATTCCAATCCAGTACACATTCCATTCCACATTCCATTCCATTCCGTTACACTTTCAATTCCATTCCATTCCACATTCCATTCCACTCTCCATTCCATTCCAATCCACATTGCATTCCATTCCATTCCACATTCCATTCCACGTTCCATTCTGCGTTCCATTCCACTATTCAAAGCACGTTCCATTCCTTTACCATCCACGTTCCATTCAATATTCTATTGTATTCCATTCCCCTTTCCATTAAATATTGCATTCCATATACCATTCCATTCCGTTCCACATTCCATTCCTCATTACATTTCATTCCATTCCACATTCCATTTCATTCCTCTCCACATTCCATTCCACGTTCCATTCCGCGTTCCATTCCACTTTTCTTTGCACATTCCATTAGATTACATTCCTCATTCCATTCCACATTCCATTCAACATTCCATTCCATGTTCCATTCCATTGCGTTCCACATTACGTTCCTCATTCCATTTCATTCCATTCCACATTCCAATCCATTCCACTGCACATTCCATTCCACTTTCCCTTCCATATCATTCCACATTCCATTCCAAATTCCATTCCACATTCCATTCCTTTCCATTCCGGATTCCATTCAATGTTCCTTTCGATTCCGCTCCACCTTCTATTCCACGTTACATTCCACTTTTCATTCCATATTCCATTCCGTTCTATTCCACATTCCATTCCACATGCCATTCCACATTCCATTCCATTCCATTCCTCAATCCATTCCACAGTCCACTACATTGCATTCCACATTTCATTTCACATTGCATTCCATTTCATTCCACATTCATTACATTCCATTTCATTCCATTCCACATTTCATTGCATTTCATTCCATTCCACATTACATTCCACATTTCATTCCATGTTCCATTCCACGTTCCTTTCCCTCTTTCCTCTCTACGTTCCATTCCACATTCCATTACATATTTCATTCCATTCTTTTCCACTTTCCATACCATTCCATTGCATTACAATCCACATTCCTTTCCATTACATTCCCATTTCATTCCATATTCGATTCCATTCCATTCAACTTTCCATTCCAAATACCATTCCATTCCATTCCACATTCCATTCCTCATTCCATTTCATTCCATTCCACATTTCATTCCACATTCCAGTCCATTCCAATGCACATTCCATTCCATTCCACATTCCATTTCATTCCATTCCACATTCCATTCTACATTCCAGTCCATTCCAATCCACATTCCATTCCATTCCATCCAACTTGCATTCCATTCCACACTCCATTCCACATTTCATTCCAGATTCCATTTTATTCCATTCCACATTCCATTCCACAATCCATTCCATTCCATTCCACATTCCATTCCATGTTCCATTCCATTCCTTTCCACTTTCCATTACTTTCCATTCCACATTCCATTTCACAAACCATTCCATTCCATTCCACATTCCACTGCGTTCCATTGCATTCCATTCCACATTCCTTTGCATTCCATTCCATTCCTTTCCACATTCCATTCCTTTCCACATTCCATTCCACGTTCCATTCCATTACATTCCACTTTCCATTCAATGTTCCACTCCATTCCATTCCACGTAACATTCCACATTCCATTCCATTCCATTTCAAGTTCCCTTCCACATTCCATTCCATTCCATTTCAAGTTCTCTTCCACATTCCATTCCACTTTACTTTCGACTTTCCATTGCGTTCCATTCCATGTTCCATTCCACATTCCATACCACATTCCAATCCACATTTCATTCCACATTCGTTTCCGTTGCATTTCACATTCCATTCCACTTTGCTTTCCGCATTGCATTCCATTCCATTCCACATTCCATTCCATATTCCATTACAATTTCCATTCCACGTTCCTTTCCACGTTTCATTCCACATTTCATTCCATTCCATTCCTCGTTTCATTCCACATTCCATTCGATTACATTCCACTTTCCTTTCCACATTCCATTCAACATTCCATTCCGCATACCATTCCATTCCATTCAACATTCCACTCCACAATTCATTCAATTCGATTCCACATTACATTCCACATTCTACTCCATTCCATTCCACATTCCTTTAACATTCCATTCCACATTCCATTTCATTCCATTCCACATTCCATTCCACATTCCATTCCATTTTGTATTCCACTTTCCGTTCCACTTTTCAATCCACGTTCCATTCCATTCCATTCCACTTTCCTATCCATGATCCATTCCACATTGCACTCCACGTTCCATTTCATTCCATTCCATGTTCCATTGCACGTTCCATTGCATTCCACGTTCCATTGCACATTCCATTCCACATTCCATTCCACGTTCCATTCCACTTTCCATTCCATGTTCCATTCCACGTTACATTCCAAGTTCCATTCCACTTTCCATTCCATTCACTTCCACGTTCCATTTCACATTCCTTTCCATTCCATTACTCTTTCCATTCCACATTGCAGTCAACATTTCATTCCTCGTTCCATTACGTTCCATTTCACTTTCCATTACACATTCCATTTCACATTTCTTTCCACTCCATTACATTCCATTCCACATTCCATTTCACATTCCGTTCCATATTCCATTACGTTCTATTCCAAATTCCCTTCTACATTCCTTTCCACATTCCATTCCACATTCCATTCCACATTCCATTCGATTCCATTCCACGTTCCATTCCACTTTCCATTCCACATTCCTTCCATTCCATTCAACGTTCCATTCCACATTACATTCCTCATTCCATTTCATTCCACATTGAATTCCATATTCAATTCCACATTCCATTCCACCTACGATTCAAAATTCCATTCCATTCAATTTCACATTCAATTCCACATTGCATTCCACAATCCATTCCATTCCATTCCGCATTCCGTTAGACATTCCATTCCATTCCGTTCCACATTCCATTCCTCATTCCATTCCATTACATTCCACATTCCATTCCAGATTCCATTACACATTCCATTCCACATTCCATTCCATTCCATTCCACGTTCCATTCCACAATCAATTCCACGTTCCATTCCAATTTCCTTTCCATTCCATTCCACGTTCTATTCCATTCCATTCGAAGTTCCTTTTCATTCCATTTCGCATTCCATTCCACGTTCCATTTCACATTCCATTTCACTTTCCATTCCATTCAATTCCCTTCCATTCCACATTAGATTCCCTTCCATTCCACTTTCCATTCCACTTTCCATTCCAGGTTACATTCCACTTTTCATTCTGCATTCCATTCCACGTTCCATTACTTTCTACTCTACCTTCTATTTCATTGCCTTCCACATTCTATTCCTTTCCGTTCCATTCCATTCCACATTCCATTCCACATTCCATTCCCTTTCATTACAGATTCCATTTCATTCCATTCCACGTTCCACTCCACGGTTCATTCAACGTTCCATTCCATTCCATTCCACGTTCCACTCCACGGTTCATTCCACGTTCCATTCCATTCCATTCCACATTCCATTCCACATTGCATTCCATTCCATTCCATATTCCATTCCACATGCCATATAATTCCATTTAAATATTCCATTCCATTCCATTCCACATTCCATTCCACATTCCATTCCATTCCATTCCACATTCCATTCCTCATTCCAATTCATTCCTTTCCCGTTTCCATTCCACGTTGCATTCCACATTCCATTCCGCATTCCATTCCACATTTCATTCCATTCCATTCCACAATCCATTCAACATTCCATTCCATTACATTCCACATTCCATTCCAGATTCCATTACACATTCCATTCCACATTCCATTCTATTCCATTCCACGTTCCATTCCACAATCTATTCCACGTTCCATTCCAATTTCCATTCCACTCCATTCCACGTTCCATTCCACTTTCCATTCCATTCCATTCCACGTTCCATTCCACATTCCATCCTACAATCCACTCCACGTTTCCTTCCGCATTCAATTCCATTCTATTCCACATTGCATTCCACATTCCATTCCATTCGACTCCATTCCATTTTCCATTCCACATTCCACTCCATTCCATTGCACTTTCCATTCCACATTCCATTCCATTCCATTCAACATTCAATTACACATTCCTTTCCTAGTTCCATTCCACATTCTATTACACGTTCCATTCCATTCCACGTTCCATTCTACATTCCATTCCTCTTTCCATTCCACATTCCATTCCATTACCTTCCAGATTCCATTGTACTTTCCATTCCACGCTACATCACATTCCACATTTCTTTTCACATTCTATTCCATTGCATTCCTCATTCCATTCCATTCCATTCCACATTCCATTCCATATACCGTTCCATTCCTTTCCACATTCCTTTCCACATTCCATTCCACGTTCTATTCCTTTACAATCCATGATCCATTCCACGATCACTTCCATGTTCCATCCCATTTCATTACACGATCCATTCCACATTCCATTCCGTTCCATATCACTTTGCATTCCACTTTCCATTCCACATAACTTTCGGTTCCATTACATATTCAATTCCACACTCCATTCCACATTCCATTTCTCATTCCATTCCATTCTATTCAACATTCCGTTCCACATGCCATTCCACATTCCACTCCACATTCCATTCCTTTACATTTCACGTTACTTTTCACATTCCATTGCACATTCCATTCCATTCCTTTCCACAGTCCATTCCACACTCCATTACACAATCCATTCCACATACCATTCCATTCCTTTCCAAATTGCATTCCGCATTCCATTACACATTCCTTTCCACATTCCATTCCATTCCATTCCACATTCCATTGAACATTCCATTCAATTCCATTCCACATTCAATTCTGTTCCATTCCATTCCATATTCCATTCCATTCCATTCCATGCCACATTCCATTCCTCATTCCATTGCATTCCACATTGCATTCCACATTCCATTCCACATTCCATTCCACATTCCATTCCATTTCATTCCACATTTCATTCCATTCCATTCCACATTCAATTCCATTCCATTCCACATTACATTCCACTTTCCATTCCATTCCATTCCACATTCCATTCCACTTTCCATTCCATTCCATTCCCATTGCAATCCACATTCCATTCCATTCCATTCCGCATTCCATTGCACATTCCATTCCAGTCCATTCCACATTCCATTCCATTCCATTCCACATTCCATTCCATTCCATTCCATTACAAATTTTAATCCACTTTCCATTCCATTCCATTCCATTCTGCATTCCATTGCACATTGCTTTCCATTCCATTCCACATTCCATTCCATTCCATTCAATTCCATTCCATTCCACATTCCATTTCACATTCCATTCCATTCCACATTGCATTCCATTCCATTCCACATTTCATTCCATTCCATTCCACATTCCATTCCATTCCGTTTCACATTCCATTCCCTTCCGTTCCACATTCAATTCCATTCCATTCCACATTCCAATCCAGTTTTCTTTCCATTCCATTCCACATTCCATTCCATTCCTTTCAATTCCACATTCCATTTCACATTCAAATCCTTTCTACTTTCCATTCCACATTCCATTCTATTTCATTCCACATTCCATTCCATTCAATTCCACATTGCATTCCATTCCATTCATTTGCACAGTGCATCCGTTTCCATTCCATGTGATTCAATTGCATTCCACATTCCGTTCCATTCAATTCCGCATTCTGTTGCATTCCATTCTGCATTTTCTTCCAATCCATTCCATTCCACATTCCAATACACATTCATTTCCATTCCATTCCACATTGCCTTCCACATTCCATTCCACATAGCCTTACATTCCATTCCAGATTGCATTCCACGATCCATTCCATTACACGTTCAATTTCACATTCCATTCCATTCCATTCCAGTCCGAGTTCCATTCCATTCCATTGAATTCCATATTCCGTTCCACATTCCATTCCATTCCATTACACATTGCATTCCATTCCATTCCACATTCCATTCCACTTTCCATTCCATTCCATTCCACATTCCATTCCACTTTCCTTTCCAATCCATTCCACATTCCATTCCACATTCCATTCAATTATATTCCACCTTGCATTGCGTTCCATTCCACGTTCCATTCCACATTCCTATCTATTCCATTCCACATTCCATTCTATCTTCCTTTCCACAATCAATTCCAAGTTCCATTCCACTTCCCATTCCATTCCATTCCACGTTCCATTCCACATTCCATTGCACATTCCATTCCACGTTCCATTCCGCTTTCAATTTCACTCTATTCCACATTACATTCCATTGCATACCACATACCATTCCACATTCCATTCCATTGCATTCCATTGAATTCCACGTTCCATTGCACTTTCCATTCCACGTTCCATTCAACTTTCCATTCCACATTCCATTCCACATTCCATTCCATTCCATTCCAGATTCCATTGCACTTTCCATTCCATGTTACACTCCATTCCACATTCCATTGCACGTTTCTTTTCACATTCTATTCCATTGCATACCGCATTCCATTCCATTCCATTCCACATTCCATTCCATATTCTATTCCACTCCTTTCCACATTCCTTTCCACATTCCATTCCACGTTCCATTCCATTCCAATCCATGATCCATTCCACGTTCCCTTCCATGTTCTGTCCCCTTTCATTCCATGATCCATTCAACATTCCATTCCATTCCATTTCACTTTGCATTCCACATTCCATTCCACATACCATTCCGTTCCATTACATATTCCATTCCACACTCCATTCCACATTCCATTCCACACTCCATTCCACATTCCATTCCTCATTCCATTAAATTCCATTCCACATTCCATTCTACATTCCATTCCACATTCCATTCCATTCCATTTCACTTTACTTTTCCCATTCCATTCCACATTCCATTCTTTCCTTTCCACATTCCATTCGACACTCCATTACACATTCAATTCCACCTTCCATTACATTCGTTTCCACATTGCACTCCACACTCCATTACACATTCCATTGCACATTCCATTCCATTCCATTCCACATTCCATTGCACATTCCTTTCCATTCAATTCCACATTCCATTCCATTCCATTCCACATTGCATTTCTCATTCAGTTCAATTCCACATTCCATTCCATTCCACATTTAATTCCATTCCATTCCTCATTTCATTCCATTCTATTCTACATTCCATTCCATTCCGTTCCACATTCAATTCCATTCCATTCCACATTCCATTCCTCATTCCATTCCATTACATTCCAATTTCCATTCAACGTTCCTTTCCACATTAAATTCCATTCCTTTACATTCCTTTCCACTTTCCATTTCATTCCATTCCACATTTCATTCCACATTCCATTTCACATTCCTTTCCACATTCCATTTCACTTTGCATTCCATTCCATTGCACTTTCCATTCCATGATCCATTCAATTTCATTCCACATTACATTCCAGATTCCATTCCAGTTTCCTTTCCTTTCCATTCCACATTCCACACCACATTCCTTTCCATTCCATTCCACATTCCATTCAACATTCCATGCCAAATTCCATTCTACATTCTATTACACGTTGCATTACATTCCATTCCACTTTCTAATCCATTCCATTCGACGTTGCATTTCATTCCATTTCACATTGCATTCCACATTCCGTTTCACATTCCATTCCAAATTCCATTTCACATTCCATTTCACATTCCATTCCATTACATTGCATTACAATCCACATTCCATACAATTCCCTTACACATTCCAATCCTTTCCATTCCACCTTCCTTTCCATTACATTCCACATTCCTTTCCACATTCCATTCAACGTTCCATTCCATGCATTTCACATTCCATTCCATTCCATTCCACACTTCATTATATTCATTTCCACACTGCATTCCATTCCATCCCACCTTCCATTCCATTCCATTCCTTTCCATTCCATTTCATTCCATTCCCCGTTCCATTCCATGATCCATTGTACGTTAATTTCCATTCCATTCCACGTTCCATTGCACATTACTTTCTACGATACATTACATTGAATTCCACATTCCATTCCATTGCATTCCACATTCAATTCCATTCCGTTCCACATTCCATTACATTCCATTCCATATTCCATTCAATTCCATTCCACTTTCCACTCCATTCCATTCCGCTGTCCATTCCACATTCCATTCCAAATTACATTCTATTCCATACCACATTCCATTCCATTCCACTACTCGATCCGTTTTATTCCACATTCCATTCCACAATCCTTTCCATTCCATTCCATATTCCATTCCATTCCATTCCACATTCCATTCCACATTCAATTCAATTCCATGCCATTCCATTCCATTCCATTCCATTCCGCATTCCATTCCAATCCGTTACGTTCCGCATTCCATTCCACATTTCATTCCATTCCATTGCACATTCCACTCCATTCCATTCCACATTCCATTCCACATTCCATTCCATTCCATATTCCATTTTATTCCATTCAATTCCATTCCCTTCCATATTCCATTCCATTCAATTCCCCATTTCATTCCATTGCTTTGCATTCCTTTCCGCATTCCATTCCACATTGCATTCCATTCGATTCCAATTTCCATTCCATTCCATTCCGCATTCCATTCCATTGCATTCAACATTCCATTCTATTCCATTCGACTTTGCATTCCTTTCCGTTCCATTCCACATTTCATTCCATTCCTTGGCATTCCACATTCCATTCCATTCCATTCAACGTTGCAATCCATTCCATTCCACATTTCATTCCATTCCATTCCATTCCACATTCCTTTCCAATCCATTCCATATTCCTTTCGATTCTGTTCCAGATTCAATTCCATTCCATTCCATATTCCATTCAATTCCATTCCATTCCATTCCACATTCTATTGCTTTCCGTTCCACATTCCATTCCATTCCGTTCCACATTGTATACCATTCCATTCCATTGCACATTGCATTCCATTCCTCTCAATTCCACATTCCATTCCACGTTCCATTACATTCCATTCCACATTGAATTCCATTCCATTCCACTCAATTCCACATTCCATTCCAAGTTCAATTACATTCCATTCCACGTTCAATTACATTCCATTCGACATTCCATTCCATTCAATTCCACATTCCATTCCACATTCATTTCCATTCCATTCAACATTCTTTTCCACATTCCATTCCGCATTCATTTCCATTCCATTCAACAATCTTTTCCACATTTCATTGCATTCCATTCCATATTCCTTTCCACATTCCATTACATTTCATTCCACATTCCATTGCATTCTTTTCCACATTTCATTCCATTTTATTCTGTTCCATTTCAAATTGAACTCCATTCCATTTCCAATTCCATTCCATTCCATTCCACATTCCATTCCATTCCACTCCATTCCACATTCCATTCCATTCCACTCCCAATTCAATTACATTCCATTCCACGTTACATTGCATTCCGCAGTCCATTCCATTCCATTACACATTGCATTCCATTCCATTCCAAATTGCATTCCATTCCATTCCATTCCAACTTCCATTCCATTCCATTCCACATTCAATTCCATTCCATTACAAATTCCATTCCATTTTGTTCTGTTCCATATTCCAATCCATTCCATTCCACATTCTATTCCAATTCATTCCACATTCCATTCCATTCCAATCCACATTCCATTCCATTAAATTCCACATTCATTTCCATTCCAATGCATTCCATTCCACATTCCATTCCACTTTCCTTTCCATTCCATTCCACATTCCATTCCTTTCCATTTCACATTCCATTTAATTCAGTTCCACATTCCATTCTATTCAATTCCACATTGCATTCCATTCCATTCTTTTCCTCATTGCATTGCATTCCATTCCATCCATTTACTTTCCACATTCCACTCCATTACATTCCACTTTCCATTCCATTCCATTCCACATTGGATTCCATTCCATTCCATTCCATATTCCATTAAAAATACATTTCCATTCCATTCCACTTTCCATTCCATCAACCATTCCATTCCTTTCCACATTCCATTCCACATTCCATTCAATTCCATTCCAATCCATTCCTCATTCCATTGCACATTCCATTACATTCCATTCCACATTTCATTCCATTCCATTCTATACCATTCCACAATCCATTCCACATTCCATTCCACATTCCGTTGCACATTCCATTCTATTCTATTCCACATTACTTTCCCTTCGATTCCATTCCAATTTCCATTCCACATTCCATTCCTTTCCATTCCATATTCCATTCAATTCTATTCCACATTCCATTCCATTCCGTATTCCATTCCATTCCCTTCCATTCCGTTCCACATTCCATTCGACATTCCATTCCATTAAATTCCGCATTGCATAGCACATTCCATTCCACATCCCTTTCCATTAAATTCCATTAAACATTTCATTCCACATTCCGTTCCATTCCACATTCCATTCCGCTTTCCTTTCCATTCTGTTCCACATTTCATTCCATTGCATTCCACGTTCCATTGCATTCCATTCCTCATTCCATTCCATTCCATTTCACATTCTATCCATTCCATTCCACAATAAATTCCATTGCATTCCACGTTCCCTTGCATTCCGTTCCACATTCCTTCCATTCCATTACACATTCCTTTCCATTCCATTCCACATTCCATTCCACTTTCCATTCCGTTCCATTCCACTTTCCATTTCACGTTAAATTACATTCCATTCCGCAGTCCGTTGCACTTTCCGTACCATTCCATTCCATATACCATTCCACATTCCATTCCATTCCATTCCACATTGCATTCCATTCTATTCCACATTCCATTCCATTCCATTTTCCATTCCATTCCATTCCATTGTATTCCAAATTCCATTGCACGTTCCATTCCATTGCACTCCACATTCCATTCCATTCCTTTACACATTCCATTCTATTCCATTCCATTCCATTCCATTCTACGTTCCATTCCACGTTCCACTGCATGTTCCATTCCATTCCATTCCACATTCCGTTCCATGTTCCATTCCACTTTCCATTCCACGATCCATTCCTTTGAATTCCACATTCCATTCTCTTCCGTTCCACATTCAATTCCATTACATTCGAAATTCCATTCCTTTCCATTCCTTTCCATATTCAATTCCTTTCCATTACACATTCCATTCCATTCCATTCCATTTCATTTCAAATTCCATTGCGCATTCCATTCCTATCCATTCCACAATCCATTACACATTCCATTCAGTTCCATTCCACATTCCATTCCATTCCATTAAACATTTCATTCCATTACACTTAATTCGATTATTTTCCATTCCACATTCCATTCCATTCCATTCCACATTTCATTCCACTTTCCATTCCATTCCATTCCAAAGTACATACCATTCCATTCTATTCCACATACCATTCCTTTCCATTCCACATTCCATTCCATTTCGTTCCTTTCCATTTCATTCCACATTCCATTCCATTCCACATTCTATTCTATTCCTTTACATTCAATTCCAAATTCCATTCCACGTTCCATTCCATTGCATTGCACATTCCATTGCATTCCACTGCACATTCAATTCCATTCCATTCCACATTCCATTCCATTCCTTTCCATTCCATATTCCATTTGATTCCATTCCATTCCAAATTCCATTGAATTCCATTTCATTCCATTTCACATTCCATTCCACATTCCATTCCATTCCATTCCACTTTCCATTCAATTCCATTACACATTCCATTCCATTCCATTCCACATTCCATTCTATTCCATTCCACATTGTATTCCATTCCATTCCATTCCACATTTCATTACACTCCATTACATTCAACATTTCATTCCATTCCGTTCCACATTCAAATCCATTCCATTCCACACTCCATTCCATTCCATTCCGCATTCCACTCTATTCCATTCCAAATTCCATTCAACTTTCCATTCCATTGCATTCCACATTTCATTCTACATTCCGTTTCATTCCATTCCTCATTGCATTTCTCTCCATTCCATTCCATTCTATTCCAAATTCCATTCTATTCCATTCCACATTCCATTCCGCATTATATTCAATTCCATTCCGCATTCCGCATTCAATTACTTTCCATTCCGCATTCTATTACATTCCATTCTGCATCCCATTCCATTCTATTCCGTTCCAAACCATTGCACATTGAATTCCATTCCATTCCATTCCACATTCCTTTCTATTAAATTCCATTCCATTTCACTTTTCATTCCACATTCCATTCCAAACTATTCCACAATCCATTCGCCATTGCATTCCATTCCATTCCAATCCATTCCACAATCCATTCCACATTCTATTCCATTCTCTTCCACATTCCCATCCATTCCATTCCACATTGCACTTCATTCCATTCCACATTCCATTCCATGCCCTATTGCTTTCCATTCCATTCCATTCCATTACAAATTCCATTCCATTCCATTCACCATTCCATTCCAATTTGCATTCCATTCCATTCCACATTTCATTACACATTCCATTCCATTCCATTCCACATTCCATTCCACATTCCATTCCATTCCATTTCAAAATCCATTCCATTCCATTCCACATTCCATTCCATTCTAATCCACATTCCATTCCATTCCATTTCACGTACCATTGCATACTCTTCCATTCCACGTTTCATTTCATTCCATTACACATTCCATTCCACGTTCCATTCCATGTTCCATTCCACTTTCCCTTCCAAGTTCCATTCCACGTTCCGTTTCACTTTCCATTGCACGTTCCATTCCACGTTCCGTTTCACTTTCCATTCCACTTTCCATTCCACATTCCATTAAATTCCATTCCACATTCCATACCTTTGCATTCCACATTCCATTCCATTCATTCCACATTCCATTCCACATTCCATTCCATTCCATTCCACATTCCAATACCTTCCTTTCCACATTCCATTCTACACTCCATTCCATTCTATTTGACATTCTATTCTCTTCCATTCCACATTTCATTCTATTCCACATTCCATTTCATTCCATTCCATTCCACATTCCATTCCGTTCCTTTCCACATTGCATGCCATTCCATTCCACATTACATTCCATTCAACTTTCATTTCCATTCCCTATTCCATTCCATTCATTTCCACATTTGATTACATTCCATTGCATTCCAGTTTCCATTCCAATCCATTCCACCTTCCATTCCATTCCACTCCACTTTCCTTTCCAAATTCCATTCCACATTCCATTCCATTCCATTCCACATTCCTTTCCATTCTAATTCACATTCCTTTCCTTTCCATTTCACATTCCATTCCACATTCCATTCAATTTCAATCAATTCCACACTACATTCCATTCCGTTCCACATCCCATTCCATTCCATTCCACAAACCATACCACATTCCTTTCCATTCCATTCCATTCCACATTGCATACCACATTCCATTCTATTCCATTCCACATTCCATTCCATATTCCATTCCATTGCATTCCATATTCCATTCCATTCCATTCCACATTCCATTCCAATCCTTTCCACAATGCATTCCACTCCATTCCATTCCACATTGCATTCCACATTCCATTCAGTTCCATTCCACAATGCATTCCATTTCATTCCACACTGCAATCCCTTCCGTTCCACATTCCATTCCACATTCCACTCCATTCCTGTCCACATTCCATTAGACATTCCATTGCAATCCATACCACATTGCTCTTCATTCCATTCCATTCTAGTTTCCAATCCAGTCCATTCCACTTTCCATTGCACTCCATTCCACATTCCATTCTATATTCCATTCTCTTCCATTCCACATTCCATTCCACTTTCCATTCCACGTTCCATTCCATTCTATTCCACATTTCATTCCACTTTCCATTCCATTCCATTAATCCTCCTTTCCACATTCCATTCCCCATTCCATTCCGCATTCCATTCAACATTCCATTCCACATTCCATTCAATTCTGTTCCACATTCCACTCCGTTCCATTCCTCATTCCACTCCATTCCTTTCCACATTCCATTCCGTATTCCACTCCATTCCATTCCACATTCCAGTGCCCATTCCATTATACACTCTATTGAACGTTCCATTTTGTTCCATTCCTCATTCCACTCCATTGTATTCCATTCAACATTCCATTGCATTGCATTCCACATTCCATTCCGTTGTATTCCACATTACATTCATTCCATTTAAAATTCCATTCCTTTCCATTCCGTTCCATTACACATTACATTCCATTCCATTCCACTTTCAATTGTATTCCTTTCCATTCTGCAAACCATTCCATTCCATTCCACATTCCATTCCATTCCAATCCGTATCCATTCCACATTCCTTTCCATTCCATTCCACTTTCCATTCCATTCCATTCCAAGTTCCATTCAATTCCATTCGAAATTCCGTTTCATTCCATTTCACATTCCTTTCCGTTACCTTCCAGTCCACATTCCATTCCATTCCATTCCACATTCTATTCCATTCCATTCCACTTTTCATTTGATTTCATTCCATTCCACTCCGAATTGCATTCCATTCCATTCCATTCCACATTCCATTCCATTCTACAACACATTCATTTCAGTTCAATTAAACATTCCATTCCATTCCTTTCCATTGCATTTCATTCCACATTCCATTCCATTCCACATTCCATTTCACCTTTCATTCCATATTCCATTCCACATTCCATTCCTTTCTATTCCTCTTTCCACTCCATTCCATTCCATTCGATTCCACTTTCCTTTCCACTGCATTCCTCATTCCATTCCATCCCATTTCACATTCAAATCCATTCCATTCCACATTCCATTTCACATTCGATTCCATTCCATTCCACATTCCATTCCATTCCACTTTCCATTCCATTCAATTCCATTCCATTCCACTTTCCATTCCATTCCATTCCATTCCATTTCACTTTGCATTCCACATTCCATTCCTTTTCATTCCCCCTTCCATTGCACATTGCATTCCATTCCATTCAACTCTCCATTCCATTCCATTCCATATTCCATTCCACATTGCATTCCATTCCATTCCACATTCCTTTCCATTCCATTCAATTCCATTTCATTCCTTTCCGCATTCCATTCCATTGCATTCCATTCCACATTCCATTCCATTCCATTCCATTCCGTATTCCATTCCTTTCCTTTCCACATTCCATTCCCCTCCATTCCACATTCAATTCCATTCCATTCCACATTCTATTCAAAATTCCATTCCACATTCCCATCCATTCCATTCCACTTTGCATTCTTTCCATTCCACTCCATTCCACATTCCATTCCATTCCAGTGTCGATTCTATTCCATTCCTCCTTCCATTGCACTCATTTCCACTTTCCATTCCATTCGTTTCCGTTCCATTCCATTCCACATTCCATTCCATGCAATTTCATTCCACAATCCATTCCATTCCATTACACATTCCATTCCATTCCATTCCACTTTCCATTCCATTTTGATTTCCATTCCATTCCACATTGCACTTCATTCCGTTCCAAATTCCATTGAATTCCATTTCAAATTCCATTCCATTACATTTCACGTTCCATTACATTCCATTCCATTGCAGTCCACGTTCCATTCCTTTCCATTGCACATTATGTTCCATTCCATTCCCCATTCCATTCCACACTCCACTTCACATTCCATTCTTCATTCCTTTCCACATTCCATTCCATTCCATTCCACATTCCACTCCATTCCAATCCATTCCATGCCACATTATATTCCATTCCATTATACCTTCCATTCCATTCCATTCCACATTGCATTCCATTCCATTCCATGTTCCATTCCACGTTCCATTCCACTTTACCCTGCACGTTCCATTCCATTCCATTCCACATTCCATTCCAAGTTCCGCTCCACATTCTATTCCATTCCATTCCACATTCCATTCAATTCCATACATTTCACATTCGATTCCATTCCGTTCCATTTCACATTCTATTCCACATTCCATTCCATTCGATTCCACTTTCCTTTCCATTGCATTCCTCATTCCATTCCATTCCATTCCATATTCCATTCCATTCCATATTCCATTCCACTCCATTCCACATTCCATTTCTTTGCATTCCACATTCAATTGCATTCCATTCCATATTCCATTCCACGTTCCATTTCACGTTCCGTTACACGTTTCATTCTATGATCCATTCCACTTTCCATTCCGCAGTTCATTTCATTCCATTTGATATTCCATTCCACATTCTATTCCATTCCATTCCACATTCCATTCCACATTCCATCTCAAATTGCATTTCATTCTAATTCAAATTCCATTTCATTCCATTCCATTCTATTGCATTCCATTCCATATTCTATTCCATTCCATTCTACATTCCTTTCCATTCCTTTCCATTCCACGTTCCATTCCATTCCATTCCACGTTCCATTCCACGTTCCATTTCACTTTCCTTTCCACGTTCCATTCTGCACTCGATTGCATTCCATTCCAGATTATACTCCACTTTCCATTCCATTCCATTCCACATTCCATTCCACATTCATTCCACTCGATTCCACATTTCTTTCCACATTCCACTCCATTCCACACTACATTCCATTGCATTTCATTTCGCATTCCATTCCATTCCATTCCACATTCCTTTCCACATTCCATTGCAAATTTCATTCCATTGCATTCTGGATTAAGTTCCACATTCCATTCCTTTCCATTCCTCATTCCCTTCCATTCCATTGCACATTCCATTTTATTCCATTCCACCTTGGATTCCATTCATTTCCATTTTCCATCCCACTTTCCATTCTACGTTCCTTTACACGTTCCATTCCACATTTCATTCCATTCCATTTCATATTCCATTCCACATTCCATTCCAAATTCCATTCCATTCCATTCCACTTTCCATTCTATTCCATTCCAATTTCCATTCTATTCCATTCCACATTCCTTTCCATTCCATTCCATTCCACATTCCATAGCATTCCATTCCACATTGCATTCCATTCCACATTCCATTCCACATTGCATGCCATTCCATTCCACATTCCATTGCTTTCCATTCCTTTTTCCATTACATTCCACATTGCCTTCCACATTCCATTTCACATTCCATTCCATTCCATTCCACATTCTATTACACTACATTCCACGTTCCATTCCACATTCAATTCCATTCCATTCCACTTTCCATTCCATATCCTATTCCATTCCTTTTAACATTCCATTACATTCCTTTCCACATTGCATTTCATTCCATTACACATTCCATTCCACATTCCCTTCCATTCTACTTTCCATTCAAATTTCCATTACATTCCATTCAATATTACATTCCACAATCCATTTCATTATATTCCACATTGCATTGCATTCCATACCACATTCCATTCCACATTACATTACATTCCATTCCATATTAAATTCCACATTCCATTCCATTCCATGTTCCATTCCACATTCCATGTCATTCCATTCCTCGTTCCATTCCACATTCCATTCCTTTCCAATTCATTCCACATTCCTTTCTATTCCATTCCACATTCCATTCCATTACATTACATTTTATTCCATTCCATTCCACATTCTATCCCATTCCATTCTACCTTCCATTTCATTCCATTCCATTCCACATTCCATTCTATTCCATTCTTCATTCCATTCCATTCCTTTCCACATTGCATTGCATTCCAATCCACATTATATTTAATTCCATTCCACATTCCATTCCATTCTACATTCCATTCCACTATCCATTCCATTCAATTCCACATTCCATTCCATTCCATTCCACATTCCATTCCACATTGCATTTCATTGCATTCCACATTCCATTCCACATTCCATTCCATTCAATCCCACGTTCCAATCTATTCCATTCCACATTCCATTCCACATTTCATTCCATTCCATTCCACATTCTGTTCCATTCCATTAAACATTCCATTCCACCTTCCATTGCCTTCCATTCCACTTTCCATTCCTTTCCATTCCATTCCATTCCACATACCTTTCCATTCCATTGCACTCCATTCCACACCGCATTCCATTCCATTCCATTCCACTTATCATTCCAATCCATTCCATTACACATTCCATTCCATTCCATATTCCCTTCCATTCCTAATTCCATTGCATTCTATTCCATATTGCATTCAATTCCATTCCAAAATCCATCCCATCCCATTCCATCCCACTTTCCATTCCATTCCATTCCACGTTCCATTCCATTCCATTCCATTACATATTCCATTCCACATTCCATTCCACAATACATTGCATTACATTCTACATTTCACATTCCATTCCACGTTCCATTCCACGTTCAATTCCATTCCATTGCATGTTGCATTCTACATTTCATTCCATTTCATTCCACATTCCATTCTGTTCCATTCCACATTCCTTTGAATTCCATTCCATTCCCGATTCCATTCTTTTCCATTCCCCATTCCATTACATTCCTATCCACATTCCATTACCCGTTTCATTCCCCGTTACACTCGACTTGCCTTTCCACTTTCCATTCCATCTTCCTTTACACGTTCCAATCCATGTTCCATTCCACAGCCCCTTACATTGCATTGCATTCCACTTTCCATTCCCTTCCACTTTGCATTCCATTTCATTCCACATGCCATTCCATATTCCTTTCCATGCTATTCCACATTCCATTCCACTTTCCATTCCATTCCATTAAACATTCGATTCCACGTTCATTTCCATTGCATTCCACATTCCATTCCACATCCAATTCCATTCCATTCCCCTTTCCTTTCCACTTTTAATTCCATTCGATACCATTCCACATTCCATTCCATTGCATTCTGCATTCCATTCCATTCCATTGCACATTACATTCCATTACACATTACATTCAATTCCACATTCCATTCCACATTCCATTCCATTCCATACCTCATTCGATTCCATTACGTTCTGCATTACATTAATTTCCATTCCACATTCCATTCCCTTCCATTCCATTCAATTCCAAGTTACATTCCAAATTCCATTCCATTCCATTCCACATTCGATTCCATTCCATTCCACATTGCATTCCATGCCATTGCTTTCAACATTCCATTGCAAATTCCATTCCACATTCCATTCGATTCCATTCCACATTCCATTCCATTCCATTCCACATTCCATTCCTTTCCTTTCCAGATTCCATTCCATTCCATTCCATTCCACATTCCATTCCACATTGCATTCCATTCCATTCCACGTTCAATTCCACATTCCATTCCATTCCATTCCACTTTCCATTCGATTCCATTCCACATTCCATTCCACATTGCATTCCATTCCACATTCCTTTCCATTCCTCATTCCATTCCACATTGCATTCCATTCCATTCCACATTCAATTCCACATTCCATTCCCCATTGCATTCCATGGAACGTGGAACATGGAATGCAACGTGGTATATAATGGGCAAAGGAATGTAGAATGGAACGTGGAATGGAACAGAATTGAAAGTGGAATTGAACGTGGAATGGAAAGGAAGGGAAAGTGGAATGGAAGATGGAATGTAATGTGAAATGGAACGTGGAATGGAAAGTGGAATTGAATGGAAAGGAATGTGGAAGGGAATTGAATGGTATGTGGAATGGAATTTGTAATTGAATGGAATGCAATGTGGAATGAAGAGTGGAATGGATTGGAATGGAATGTGGAATCGAATATAGAAGGGAATGTGGAATGGAATCGTATGTTCAATGAAAAGTTGAAAGCAATGTGGAATGCAATCAAATAGAATGTGGAATGGAGTGTAGAGTGGAATGGAATGGGATATGGTATCGAGTGTTGAATGGAATGTGGAATGGAATGCAATGGAATGTTTAATGGAACGTGGAATGGAATGTGGAAAGGAAGAAAATGCAATGTGGAATGGATTCTGTAATGGAATGTACAAATGAAAGTGGAATGGAAACGATGGAATGTGGCATGGAACGGGGAATTGAATGGAATGGAATGTGGAATGGAACATGGAGAGAATGGAATGGAACATGTAATGTATCTTGCAATGGAACGTGTAATGGAATGTGGTATGGAAAGAGGAATGGAACAAGGAATGGAATGAGGAATGCAATCGGCACTGGAATGTGGAATGGAATGCAATGGAATGGAATGAGGAATGCAATGGAATGGAATGTGCAATAGAATGGAAAGGAATGTGGACTAGAATGGAATAGAATGTGAAATACAATGGAATGGAATGAAATGTGAAATTGAATGGAATGAAACGTGGAATGGAATGGAATGGAATGTGGAATGGAATGGAACGTGGAATGGAATGCGTAAAGAAACGTGGAATGGTATGTGGAATGGAAATTGGAATGCAATGGAATGGAAGGCAGAATGTAATGGAATGGAATATGGAATACAATGGAATGGAAAGGAATGTGGAATGGAATGTGAAATGGAATGTGGAATGGAATGGAATGGAATGTAGAATGGAATGGAATGGAATTTGGAAAGGAATGGAAGGGAATGGAATGTGGAATGGAAAGTGGAATGGAATGGAATGGAAAGTGGAATGGTATGGAATGGAATGTGAAACGGAATGTGGACTGGAATGAAATGCAATGTGGAATGGAATGTGGAATGGAATGCAATGGAATGTAGAATGGAATGTGGAAAGGAATGTAAAGGAATGGGGAATAGAATGTGGAAAGGAATGTGGAATGCAACCGAATGGAATGTGGAATGGAATGTGGAAGGGAATGTGGAATGGAATCTTTAAAGGAATGTGGAATGAACGGAATGGAATGTGGAATGGAATGTGGAAAGGAATGTGGAATGGAATCTGGAATGGAATGGAATGGACTGTCGAATTGAACGTGGAATGGAATCGAATGGAACGTGAAATGGAACTTGGAATGAAACGTGGAATGGAATGTGTAATGGAATGTGGAAAGGAGCGTGGAATGGAATGTGGAGTGGAACGTGGAATGGAAGGGAATGGAGCATGGAACGCAACGTGGAATGGAATGGAATTTAACCTGGAATAGAATATGGAATGGAATATGGAATGGAACTTGTAATGGAAAGTGGAATGGAATGGAATGGAACGTGGATTGGAATGTGGTATGGAATGCGGAATGGAACGTGGAATATAATGTGGAATGCAAAGTGCAATGGAAAGGAATTTAATGTGGAATAGAATGTGGAATAGAATGGAATGGAATGCGGAATGGAATGGAATGGAATGGTATGGAATGTGGAATTTTATGGACTGGAACATGAATGGAACGTGGAATGGAACGTGGAATGGAATGTTGAATGGAATGGAATGGAAGGTTGAAAGGAAGGGAATGGAATGTGGAATGGAATCTGGAAAGGAATGGAATGGAATTGAATAGAATGGGATGGAATGGAAAGTGGAATGAAATGGAATGTAATTTGCAATGGAAAGGGATGGAATTCACAATGGAATGGAATTTTATTGAATGCGGAATGGAATTTAATTGAATGTGGAATGCAGTGGAATGGAATGGCATGTGGAATTGAAAGGAATGGGAAGTGGAAAGGAATGGAATGGAATGAGGAATGGAATCGAATGGAATGGAATTGAAGGTGGGATGGAATGTGAAATGGAATGTGGAATGGAACGTGGAATGGAACCCCTAATGGAATGTGGAATGGAACGTGGAATAGAATGGAGTGCAATGTGGGAAGGATTGTGGAATGGAAAGAAATGGAATGTGGAATGCAATGTGAATGGTATGTGAAATGGAATGGAATTGATTGGAACGTGGAATGGAATGGAGTGGAATAGAATGGAAGGTGGAATGGAATGGAATTTAATAGAATGTGGAATGGAATGAAAAGGAATGGAATGTGGAATGGAATGGAATGGAATGTGGAATGCAATTTAAATAAACGTAATTTGGAGTCGAATGGAATGCAGTGGAAGGTGGAATGAAATGTGAAATTGAATGGAATGGAATGTGGAATTGAGTGTGGAATGGAATGGAATGGAATATGGAATGCAATGTGGAATGGAAAGAAATGGAATGTGGAATGGCAAGGAAAGGAATGAGGAATGGAATGTGGAATGGAAAGGAATGGCATGTGGAATTGAATGGAATGGAATGTGGAATGAAATGGAATGGAACGTGGAATAGAATGTCTAAAGGAATGTGGAATTGAATGGAATGTAATGTGGAATGGAATGAAATGGAATGTGGAATAGAATGTAATGGAATGGAAAGTGGAAAGGAATTCAATGGAATGTGGATGGCAATGGAATGGAATTAAATGTGGAATTGAAAGGAATGGAATGTGAAATGGAATGCAGTGCAAAGTGGAATGCAACGGAATGGAAAGTGGAATGGAATGTGGAATGGAATGTGGAATGATATGCGGAGTGGAATGTGGAATGGAATGGAATGGAATGTTGTATGGAATGGAATGGAATGTGGAATAGAAAGGAATTGAATGGAATGTGTAAAAGAATGGAATGGAATGGAATGTGGAATGGAATGGAATGGAATGGAATGGAATGTGGAATGGAATCGAATGGGATGTGGAATGGAAAGGAATGGAATGTTGAATAGAATTAAATGGAATATGGAATAGAATGGAATAGAATGGAATGTGGAATGGAAAGTGTAATGTAACGTGGAATGGAATGGAATGGACTGTGGAATCTAATGGAATGGAATGTGGAATAGAATGAAATGGAATTTGGAATTGAATAGAAAGTGGGATTGAATGGAATGCAATGTGCATAGGAATAGAATGGAAAGTAGAATGGAATGTGGAATGGAATGGGATGGAATGAGGAATGGAATGTGGAATGGAATGTGGAATGGAAAGGGATGGAATGAGGAATGGAATGTGGAATGGAATGGAATGGAATTTGGAATGGAAAGTGGAATGGAATGGAATCAAATATGGAATGGAATGTGGAAAGGAATGGAAAGGAAATTGGAATGGAAAGCAATGGAATGGCATGGAATGTGGAAAGTAATATATTGGAATACGTAATGGAATGTGGAAAGGAACATAGAATGGAACGTGGAAAGGAACGTAGAATGGAATGAGGAATGGAATGCGGAATGGAATGGAATGGGATGTGGAATGGAATGTGGAATAAAATGGAAAGGAATGCCGAACAGAAAGTAATGCAATGTGGAAAGGAATGGAATGCTAAGGAATGTGGAATGGAATGTAATGGAATGAAATGGAATGTGGAATGGAATTAAATGGAATGTGCAATGAAATGGAATGTGCAAAGTAATGGAATGGAATTTGGAAAGAAACGGAATGGAATGTGTAATGGAATTAAATGCAATTTGGAATGGAATGGAATGGAATGGAAAGTGGAATGAAATGAAATGGAATGCGGAATGCAATGGAATGAAATGTGGAATGCAATGTAATGGAATGGAACGTGGAATGGAATGGAATGGAATGTGGAATAGAATGGAATGCAATGCGGATTGGAATGTGAAATGCAATGGAATTTACTGTGGAATGGAATGTGGAATGCAATGGAATGGAATGTGTAAAGGAATGTGTAAGACAATGCGGAAAGGAATGGAATGGAATGTGGAACTCAATGTGGAATGTAATGCAATGTATTGTGGAAAGAAATGTGGAATGGAAAGTGTAATGTAATGGAATGGAATGTGTAATTCAATGGAATGTAATGTGGAATGGAATATGGAATGTAAAGTGGAATGGAAAGGAATGGAATGAAAAGGAATGTGCAATGGAAGGTAATGGAAAATGGAATGGAATGGAAGGGAACGTGGAATGGAATGTGGAATGGAATGCGGAATGGAATGTCGAATGGAAAGGAATGGAATGGGGAATAGATTGGAATGAAACGGAATGGAATGCGGATTGGAATGTAATGGACTGTGGAATGCAATAGAAAGGAATGGAATGTGGAATTGAATGGAATGGAATGCAGAATGTAATGGAATCGAATGTAGAATGGAAAGGAATGGAATATGGATTGGAATGGAAAGCTATGGAATGTGGAATGGAATGGAAAGGAATCGAATGGAATATGGAATGGAATGGAATGGAATGTGGAGTGGAATTGAATGGAATGTGGAATGGAATGGAATGGAACGTGGAATATAATTTGCAGTGGAATGTGGAATGGAAAGTGGAATGGAATGGAATGGAACGTGGAATGGAACGTGGAATGGAATGTGGAATGGAATGTGGAATGAAAAGTGGAATGGAAAGTGGAATGGAATGGAATGGAACGTGGAATGGAACGTGGAATGGAATGTGGAATGGAATGTGGAATGAAAAGTGGAATGTAAAGTGGAATGGAATTGAAAGGAACGTGGAATACAGTGGAATGGAACGTGGAACGCGATGTGGAATGGAATGTGGAAAGGGGCGTGGAATGGATTGGAATGCGACTTGGAAGGGAATGTGCAATGGAATGGAATGGATCGAGGAATGGAATGTGAAAAGGAATGGAATGGAATGTGGAAGAGAATGTGGAATGGAATGGAATGCAATGTGGAATGGAATGTGGAATGGAATGGAATGCAATGTGGAATGGAATGTGGAATGGAATGGAATGGAATTTGGAATGGAATGTGGAAAGGAATGTGGAATGGATTGTGGAATGGAATAGAATGGAATGTGGAACAGAAAGTGGAATTGAATGGAATGAAATGTGGAATTGAACATGCAATGAAATGGAACGGAACGTGGAACGGAACTTGGAATAGAAGGTGGAATAGAACTTGCAATGGAATATGGAATGGAGCGTGGAATGGAATGTGGAATGGAAAGTGAAATGGAATGGAATAAAACGTGGAATGGGATGTGGAAAGGAATGTGGAATGGAAAGTGGAATGGAAGGTGGAATGGAATGGAATGGAAAGCAGAATGGAACGTGGAATGGAATGTGGAGTGGAACGTGGAATGGAATGTGGAATGGAATGTGGAATGGAAAGGAATGGAATGTGGAATGGAATGGAATGCGGAATGGAATGCAATGAATTATGAAATGCAATGTGGAACGGAATGGAATGGTATGATTAATAGAATGTGGAATGGAATGGAATGGAATCCACTATGGAATGGAATGGAATGGTATGGAATGACGAATCGAATGGAATGGAATGTGGATTGGAACGTGGAATGGAATGTGGAATGGAATGTGTAATGCAAATTGGAATGGAATGGAACGGAATGGAATGTGCAATGCAATTTGGAATGGAATGTAATGGAATGTGGAATGGAATGGAATGTGGAATGGAATGGAATGGAAAGTGAAATGGAAGCCTGAATGGAAGGTGAAATGAAACGTGGAATGGAATGGAATAAAAAGTGGAATGGAATGTGAAATGGAATGGAATGGAATGTGGAAAACACTGTAATCGAATGTGGAATGAATGTGGAATGGAATGGATTGGAATGTGGAATGGAATGCAATGGAATGTGGAAAAGAATGTAATCGAATATGGAATTGAATGTGGAATGGAATGGATTGGAATGTGGAATTGAATGTGGAATGGACTGGAATGGACAGTGGAAAGGAATGGAACTGGAAATGGAATGGATTGGAATGAAATGTGGAATGCAATGGAATGGAATGAAATAAGTATTTGAATGGAATGTAATGTGGAATGGAATGGAATGGAATGTGGAATGGAATGGAGTAAAGCGTGTAATGGAATGGAATGGAATGTGGAAAGAGATGGAATGGAATTTGGAATAGAATATGGAATGCAATGTGGAATGGAATGTGGAATGGAATGGAGTAGAATACGGAATGGAAAGGAATAGAATGAGGAATAGAGTGGAATGGAATGGAATTTAATGCGCAATGGTATGTAATGGAATGTGGAATGCAATGGAATGGAATGAAATGCGGAATTCAATGGAATGGAAAGTGGAATGGAATGGAATGGAATGAGGAATGGAATGGAATGGAACATGGATTGAAATGTGGAATGGAATGTGGAGTGGAATCTGGAATGGAATGGAATGGAATGGAAAGTGGAATGGAATTGAATGGAATATGGAATAGAATGGAATAGAATGGAATGTGGAATGGAAACTGTAATGAAATATGGAATGGAATGGAATGGAATGTGGAATCTAATGTAATGGAATGTGGAATAGAATGGAATGGAATTTGGAATAGAATGGAAGGTGGGATTGAATGGAATGGAATGTGGATTGGAATAAAATGGGAAGTGGAATGGAATGTGGAATGGAATGGGATGGAATGAGGAATGGAATGTGGAATGGAATGCGGAATGGAATTGGATGGAAGGATGAATGGAATGTGGAATGGAATGTGGAATGAAAAGGGATGGAATGATTAACGAAATGCGGACTGGAATGGAATGGAATTTGGAATGGAATGAAATGGAATATGGAATGGAATGTGGAATGGAATGGAATGGAAATTAGAATGGAAAGCAAAGAAATGGTATGGAATGTGGAAAGGAATGTAATGGAATATGCAATGGAATGTGGAAAGGAACATAGAATGTAACGTGGAAAGGAACGTGGAATGGAACGAGGAATGGAATGCGGAATGGAATGGAAAGGGATGTGGAATGGAATGTGGAATACAATGGAAAGGAATGCAGAACGGAAAGCAATGGATGTGGTAAGGAATCGAATGCTGTGGAATGTCAAATGGAATGGAATGGAATGAAATGGAATGTGGAATGGAATTGAATGGAATTTGAAAAGGAACGGAATGGAATTTGGAATGGAGTTAAATGCAATTTGGAATGCAATCGAATGGAATGGAATATGGAATGAATTGGAATGGAAAGGAATGGGATGCGGAATGGAATGGAATGAAATGTTTAATGCAATGGAATGGAATTGAACGTGGAATGGAATGGAATGAAATGTGGAATATAATGGAATGGAATGCGGATTGGAATGTGAAATGCAATGGAATTTAATGTGGAACGGAATGTGGAATGCAATGGAATGGAATGTGTAATGGAATGTGTATTACAATGCGGAATGGAATGGAATGAAATGTGGAATGCAATGTGGAATGGAACGAAATGTATTGTGCAATGGAATGTGGAATGGAAAGTATAATGGAATGGAATGGAATGTGGAATGGAATGTGTAATGGAATGGAATGGAACGTGGAATGGAATATGGAATGGAACGTGGAATGGAAAAGAATGGAATGGAATGGAATGTGCAACAGAAGGTAATGGAATGTGGAATTGAATGTGGAATGGAATGGAATGTGGAATGGAATGCGGAATGGAATGAAATGGAATGTGGAATGGAAAGAATTAAATGCGGAATGGAATGGAATGATATGGAAAGTGTAATGGAATGGAATGGTATGGAACGTGGAATGGAATGTGGATAGTAAGGTGGAATGGAAAGGAATGTAATGTGGAATAGAATGTTGAATGGCATGGAATGGAATCCGGAATGGAATGGAATGGAATGTTGTGGAATGTGGAAAGGAATGGAATGGAACGTTGAATGGAATGTGGAATGAAATGGAACGGTATGTGGAATGAAAGGGAATGGAATGTGGAATGGATTGTGGAATGGAATGAAATTCACTGGAATGGAAAGGAATGGAATGTTGCATGAAATGGAATTGAATGTGGAATGGAAAGGAATGAAATTCGCAATGGAATGGAATTTTATGGAATGCGGAAAGGAATTATATGGAATGTGCAATGGAGTGGAATGGAATGGAATGTGGAATGGAATGTAATGTAATGTGGAATTGAATGGAATGGGAAGTGGAATGGAATGGTAAGGAATGTGGGAAGGAATGGAATGGAATGCAATGGAACGTGGAATGGAATGTCAAATGGAATGTGGAATGGATCTTGGAATGGAACGCCTAACGGAAAGTGGAATGAAATGTGGAATGGAATGGAGTGGAACATGGGATGGAATGTGGAATGGAATGCAATGGAATGTGGAATGCAATGTGGAATGGAATGTGGAATGGAATGGAAAAGAATGGAATGTGGAATGGTATGGAATGGAATGTGGAATGGAATGTAATGGAATGGAAAGGAATGTGGAATTGAACGGAATAGGAAGTGGAATGGAATGCAACAGAATGTGGAACAGAATGGGGAATGGAATGGAATGGAAGGTGTAACGGAATGAGAAATGGAAAGTGAAAGGGAACATGGAATGGAACGAAATGGAACGTGGAATGGAATGGAATGGAATGTGGAATGGAATGGAATGGAACGTGGAAGGGAACATGGAATGGAACGTGAAATGGAATGGAATGGAATGTGGAATGGAACGGAATGGAATGTGGAATGGAATGGAATGGAATGTGGAATGGAAAGGAATGGAATATGGAATGGAACGTGGAATGGAACATGGAATGGAAAATCTAATGGAACATGGAATGGAATGTGGTATGTATTGGAATGGAACGTGGAATGGAATATAAAATGTAAAGTGGAATGTAATGGAATGTAATGTGGAACGTAATGTGGAATGGAATGGTATGGAATGTGGAAAGGAATGTGGTATGGAATGTGGAATGGAATGGAATGGAAGGTGGAAAGGAATGTGGAATAGAATATGGAATGGAATGCATAATGGAATGTGGAATGGAATGTGGAATGGAAAGAGACATGGAATGGAAAGGATTGTGGAAAATAATGTGGAATGGAAGGTGGAATGGGATGGAATGGAAGGTGGAAAGGGATGGAATGGAATGCTGAATGGAATGGAATGGAATGGAATGTGGAATGGAATGAGGAGTGGAATGGAATGGAATGTGGAATGGAATGTGGAATGGAATGGAATGTGGAATGGAAAGTTGAATGGAATGGAATGGAATGTGGAATGGAATGGAATGGAATGGAATGTATAATGGGATGTGGAATGGAATGGAATGGAATGTGGAATGGAATGGAATGGAATGTTTAATGGGATGTGGAACGGAATGGAATGGAAAGTGGATTGAAATGGAATGGAGAGGAATGAGGAATGGAATGCAATGGAAATTGGAATGGACTGTGGAATGGAATAGAATGTGGAACGAAATGTGGAATGGAACGCGAAACGGAATGGAATGCAATGTGGAATGGAATATGGTTTGGATCGTGGATTGGAACATGGAATGGTATGTATAATGAAATATGGAATGGATTTTCGAATGGAACATGATATTGAATGGAATGGAATGTTGAATGGAAATTAGAATGGAATGGAATGGAACGCGGAATCCAATGTGGAATGTCATATGGCATGGAACGTCGAATGGAATGTGGAATGAAACGGAATCAAATGTGGAATGGAGTGAGGAATGGAATGGAATGTAAAGTTGAATGCAATGTGGAATGGAATGAAAGAAATGTGGAATGCAATGCAGAATGGAATGGAATGGAATGTGGAATGGAATGTGGAATGGAATGGAATGGAATGTGAAACGGAATGTTGAATGGAATGTGGAATGCAACGTGGAATGGAATGGAATGTGGAATAGAATGTGGAATGGAACAGAATGTAATGTGGAATGGAATGTGAAATGGAATGTGGAAAGCAAAGTGGAATGGAATGAAATGGAATGTGGAAAGGAAAGTGGAATTGAATGGAGTGAAACGTGGAATGGAACGTAGAATGGAATGAGGAATGGAATGTGGAATGGAATACGGAATAGAATGTGGAATGGAATGTGGAGAGGAATGGAATGGATTGTGGAATGGAATGGAATGCAATGGTATGGAATGTGGAATGGAATGGAATGGAATGTGGAATGGAATTTGGAAGGGAATGTGGAATGAAACGTGGAATGGAAAGTGGAACAGAACGTGGAATGGAATGGAAAGGAACGTGGAATGGAAAGTGGAATGGAATGGAAAGGAATGGAATGAGGAATGGAAAGTGGAATGGAAACTGGAATGGAATGGAATGAAACGTGGAGTGGAATGTGGAGTGGAATGGTATGGAATGTGGAATGGAATGGAATGGAATGTGGCATGGAATGGAATGGAATGAGGAATGGAACATGGAATAGAACATGGAATGCAACGTGGAATGGAACGTGGAATGGAATGTGAAATGGAATCGAATGGAATGTGGAATGGAATGGAATGGAACACTGAATGGAACGTGGAATGGTACGTGCAATGCAACGGGCAATGAAACGTGTAATGAAACGTGGAATTGAATGGAATGAAAAGTGGAAAGGGAAGTGTAATGGAATGTGCAATGGAATGTGAAATGCAATGTGGAATGGAACAGAATGCCATGTGGAATGGTAAGTGGAATGAAATGTGCAAAGGAAAGTGGAATGGAAAGAAGGGATTGTGGAATGGAACTTGGAATCGAATCTAAAGGAACGTGGATTGGAAAATGGAATGGAATGTGGAATGGAACGAGAAATATAATGAAGAATGGAAAGTGGAAGGGAATGCGGAATGGAACGGAATGGAATGTGGAATGGAATGTGGAATGGAAGGTAATGGAATGTGAAAGAGAATGGAATGGAATCGAATGGAATGCAATGCGGAATGTAATTGAGTGGAATGTGATATGCAATGCAGAGGAATGAAATGTGGAATTGTATCGAATGGAATGTGGAATGGAATGGAATGGAATGTGGAATGGAATGGAACGTGGAATGGAAGGTGGAATGGAATGTGGAATGGAATGTGGAATGGGATGATGAGTGGAATGAATGGAATGTGTGGAATGGAATGGAATGGAATGTGGAATGGGTTGGAATGAAATGTGGAATGGAATGGAATGGAATGTGGAATAGTATGGAATGCCATGGAATGTGGAATGGAATGGAATGTGAAATGCAATGTTGAATGGAATGTGGAATGGAATGGAATGGAATTTGTAATGTAATGGAATGGAATGTGGATTGGAATGGAATGGAAAGCGGAATGGAATGGAAAGTGAAGTGGAATGTTGACTGGAATGCGAAATGGAATGTAGAATAGAATGTGGACTGCAATGTGGAATGAAGTGAAATGAAACGTGGAAAGGAATAGAATGGAACGTGGAATGGAATAGAATGGAACGTGGAATGGAAGTTGGAAAGGAATGTGGAATGGAATGGAATGGAATGTGGAATGGCATGGAATGGAATGGAATGTGGTGGGAATTTGGAAAGGAATGAGGAATGGATTGTGAAATGGAATGTGGAATGGAATGTGTAACGGAACAGAATGGAATGTGGAATGGAAAGTAGAATGGAATATAGAATGGAAGGTGGAGTGGAACGTGGAATGGAATGGAATGGAACGTGGAATGGAATGTGGAATGGAATGGAATGGAATGTGTTATGGAATGTGCAATGGGATGTGGAATGGAATGGAATGTGGATTGCAATGGAATGGAATGAAATGTGCAATTGAATGGAATGGAATCTGGAATGGAATAGAATCAAAAGTGGAATGGAATGGAATGGAACGTGGAATGGATTGTGGAATGGAATGTGGAATGGTTTGTGGAATGGAATGTGGAATGGAATGAAACGGAATGTGGAATGGAATGGAATGGAATGTGGAATAGAATGGAATGGAAAGCAATGTGGAAGGGAAAGTGGAATGGAATGTGGATTTGAATTGAATGGAATGTGGAATGGAATGGAATGAAATGTGGAATGGAATGGAATGGAATGTGAAACAGAATGCAATGGAAAGTGGAATGGAATGTGGAATGGAATGTGGAACGGTATATGTAATGGAATGTGGAATGTAATGTGGAATGGTATATGTAATGGAATGTGGAATGAAATGTGGAATGGAATGTGGAATGGAAACGATTGGAATGTGGAATGGATTGTGGAATGGAATGTGGAATGGAATATGGAATGAAATGTGAAATGGAATCTGGAAGGGAACAGAATGGAATGTGGAATTGAACGTATGGAATATGAAAGAGAATGCGGAATGAAATGTGGAATGGAATCTGGAATGGAAAGGAATGGAAAGTGTAATGCAATGTGGCATGGAATGGAAAGGAATGTGGAATGGAATGTGTAATGGAATGTGCAATAGAATGGAAAGCTATGTGGAATGTAATTTGGAGCGGAAAGGAATGGAATGTGGAATGGAACGTGGAATGGAATGGAATAGAAAGTGGAATGGAAAGTGGAATGGAATGGAATGGAATGAGGAATGCAACGTGGAATGGAAAGATAGGGAATGTGGAATTGAATGGTTTGGAAGGTGGAATAGAATGTGGAATGGAATGTGGAATGGAATGGAATGGAATGTGGAATGGAATGGAATAAAATCTGAAATAGAATGGAATTGAATCAAATGGAATGGGAGTGGAAATAAATGGAATGCGGAATGCAGTGGAATGGAGTGAAATGAGGAATTGAATGGAATGGAATGTAGAATGGAATGGAATGGAATGTGGAATGGAATGGAATGTGGAATGGAATGCAATGGAATGTGGAATGAAATCGAATGGAATAAAATGAAAAATTTAATGGAATGGAATGGGAATGAAATGGAATTCAATGTGGAATGGAATGGGAATGGAATGGAATTGAATGTGGAATGCAATGGTATTGAATGAAATGAGGAATTGAATGGAATGGAATGTGAAATGGACGGGAAAGTAAGGTGTAATGCAATGGAATGGAATGAAATGAGGAATTCAATGGCATGGAATGTGGAATGGAACGGAATGGAATGTGGAAATAAATGGAATAGAACGTGGAATGGAAGGTGGAATGGACAGGAATGGAATGTGCAATGAAATGGACTGGAACGTTGAATAGAATGTGGAATATAATGGAATGGAATGGAATGTGGAATGGAAAGGATATTGTAATGGAATAGAATGGAATATGGAATGGTATGGAATGGAATGTGGAATGGAATGGAACGTGGATTGGAATGGAATGGAATTTGTAAAGGAATGGAATGGAATGTGCAATGGAATGTGAAATGGAAAGGAAAGAAATGTGGGCTGGAATGGAATGCAATGCAATGGATTGTGGTTGGAATTTGTAATGGAATGTTGAATGGATTCTGGAATGAAATGTGAAATGGAATGTGTAATGGAACGGAATGGAATGTGGAATGGAATGTGGAATGGAATGGGCAATGGAAGGTGGAATGGAACGTGGAATGGAATGGAATGCAACGTGGATTGGAACCTGGAATGGAATGTAACGCGGAATGTAATGTGAATTTAATGTAATGGAATGTGGAATGGAATTTGCAATGGAATGTGGAATGGAGTGGAATGGAGTGTGGATTGCAATGGAATGGAATGAAATGTGGAATTGAATGAAATGGAATGTTGAATGGAATGCAATGGAATGTGGAATGGAATGGAAAGGAACGCGGAATGGAATGTGCAATGGAATGTGGAATGGTATGTGGAATGGAATGTGGAATGGAATGGAATGGAATGTGGAATGGAGTGGAATGGAATGTGGAATAGAATGGAATGGCATGGAATGTGGGAGGCAATATGGAATGGAATGTGGAATGGAATGGAATGGAATGTAGAATGGAATGAAATGGAATGTGGAATGGAATGTGCAATGGAATGTGGAATGGAATGGAATGTGGAATGGAATGGATTGGAATGTGGAATGGAACGGAATGGAATGTGGAACGAAATGGAATGGAACTTAGAATAGAGTGTGGAATGGATTGCGGAATCGAATGGAATGGAACGTGGAATAGAATTTAATGGAATGGAATGCGGAAAGAAATGGAATGAAATGTGGAATGCAATGGAATGGAATGTGAAATAGAATGGAATGGAATGTGGAACGGTATTTGGAATGGAATGTGGAATGGAATATGTAATGCAATATGGAATGAAATGTGGAATGCAATGTGGAATGGAAACGATTGGAAGGTGGAATGTAATGTGGAATGGAATGTGGAATGGAATACGGAATGAAATATGAAACGGAATATAGAATGGAATGGAATGGAATGTGGAATTGAACGGAATGGAATGTGGAATGGAATGTGAAATGGAATTTGGAATGAAACGTGGAATGGAATGCAATGGAAATTGGAAAGCAATGCGGTATGGAATGGAATGAAATGTGGAATGGAATGTGTAATGGAATCTGCAAAAGAATGGAATGGTATGTGGAAAGTAATTTGGAGTGGAAAGGAATGGAATGTGGAATGGAATGGAATGGAATGTGGAATGGAAAGTGGAATGTAAAGAACTTTAATGTGGAATAGAATGTGTAATTGAATGTGGAATGAAGTGGAATGGAATGTGGAATGGAACGGAAAGGAATGTGGAATGGAAAGGAATAGAACGTGGAATAGAATGGAATGGAATGGAATGTGGAATGGCATGTGGAATTGAATGGAATGGAATGTGGAATGGCATGGAATAGAACTTCGAATGGAATGTGGAAATGACTGGAATGGAACGTGGATGGAAATGGATTGGAACGTGGAAAAGAATGTGTAATCTAATGTGGAATGGAAAGTGCAATGGAATGCAATGGAATGAAGAATGGAATGCAATGGAATGTAGAATGGAATGCAATGGAATATGGAATGGAATGGATTGGAATGTGGAATGGAAGGGATTGAAATGTGGAATGGAAAGGAATGGAATTTGGTATAGATTGTGGAATGGAATGTGGAAAGGAGTGTGGGCTGGAATGGAATGGAATGTGGAATATAATGGAATGGAATGTGGAATGGAATGCAAAGAAATGCGGAATGGAATGGAATGGAATGTGAAATAGAATGGAATAGAGTGTGGACTGGAATGTGGATTAGAAAGCAATGGAATGTGGAATGGAATGTGGATTGTAAAGTATTGTAATGTGGAATGAAATGTGTAATTTAATGTGGAAGGGAATGGAATGGAATGTGGAATGGAATGGATTGGAATGTGGAATGGAATGGAATAGAACGTGGAATAGAATTGAATGTAATGGATGGTGGAATGGAATGTGGAATGGCATCTGGAATGCAACGGAATGGAATGTGGAATGGAATGGAATAGAACTTGGACTGGAATGTGGAATTGACTGGAATGGAATTTGGAAGAAAATGGATTGGAAAGTGGAATAGAATGTAGAATGGAATGTGGAATGGAAAGTGAAATGGAATGCAATGGACTGAGGAATGGAAATTATTGGAATGTAGAATGGAATGTTCAATGGAATGTGGAATGTAATATGGAATGAAATGTGAAATGGAATCTGGAATGGAATGGAAAGGAATGTGGAATTTAACGGATTAGAATTTGGAATGGAATGTGGAATAAAACAGATTTGAATGTGGAATGGAATGTTGAATGGAATGTGGAATAAAACATGGAATGCAAAGCGGAATGGAATGGAATGGAAAGTGGAATGAAATGTGGCATGGAATGGAATGGAATGTGGAATGGAAAGTATAATGGAATGTGCAATGTAATGGAATGGTTTGTGGAAAGTAATTTGGAGTGGAAAGGAATGGAATGTGGAATGGAATGCAATGGAATGTGGAATTAAATGTGGAATGGAATGGAATGGAATGTGGAATGGAATGTGGAATCTAAAGGACTGTAATGTGGAACGAAATTTGGAATGCAATGTGAAATGGAATGGAATGGAATGTGGAATGGAATGTGAAATGGAATGGAATGGAATGTGCAATGCAAAGTGGAAAGGAAAGGAATGGAATGTGGAGTGGAAAGTGGAATGGAATGTGGAATGGAATGTGGAGTGGAATGGAATGGATTGTGGAACGAAATAATATGGAGTGGTATGGAATGTGGAATGGATTGGAATGGAATGTGGAATGGAACGTGGAATGGAAAGTGGAATGGAATATAATGGAAAGTGGAATGGAACGTGGAATGGAACGGAATGCGGAATGGAATGTGGAATGGAATCGAATGGAGTGGAATGGAATGAAATGCAATGAGGAATGGAATGGAGTGGAATGTGGATTGCAATGCAATGGAATGAAATGTGAAATTGAATGGAATGGAATGTGGAATGAAATGGAATGGAAAGTGGAATGGAATGAAATGGAACGTGGAATGGAATGTGGAATGGAATGTGGAATGCTATGTCGAATGGAATGTGGAATAGAATGGAATGGAATGTTGAAAGGAATGGAATGGAATGTGGAAGACAATGAAATGGCATGGAATGTGGAAGGGAATGTGGAACGGAATGTGGAATGGAATGGTATGGAATGTGGAATTGAATGGAACGGAATGTGGAATGGAATGGAATGGAATGTGGAATGGAATGGAATGTGGAATAGAATGGAATGGAATGTGGAATGGAATGGATTGCAATGTGAAATGGAATGGATTCAAATGTGGAATGGAATGGAATGTGGAATGGAAAGTTTAAATAATTGGAAAAGAATGTGGAATAGAATGTGGAATGGAATGTATTGGAATGTGGAATGGATCGTGGAATGGAACGTGGAATGGAATGTAATGCGGAATGAAAGGGAATGGAATGTGGAATGGAATGTGGAATGGAATGGAATGGAATGGAGAGTGGAGAGGAATGGAATGGAATGTGGAATGGAAAGAATGTTATGTGGAATGGAATGGAATGGTTTTGAATGTAGAATGGAGTGGAATGGAATGGAATGGAATGTGGAACCGAATGGAATTTAGTGTGGAATGGAATTTGGAATGGAATGTGGAATGGACTGGAATGGAGTGTGGAATGGAACGGAACGCAATGTGGAATGGAAAGCAATAGAATGCAATGTGGAATGGAATGGAATTGAACGGGGAATTCAATGTGGAATGCAATGTGGAATGGTATGTGGAACGGAATGGAATGTGGAATGGAATGGAATGGAATGTGGAATAGAATGGAAAGGAATGCAATGTGGAATGGAATGCGGAACGGAATGATATATAATGTGGACTGCAATGGAATGGAATGTGGAATGGAATAGAATGTGGAATGGAAAGGAGTGGAATGTGGATTGGAATGGAATGGAATTTGGAAAGGAATGTGAAATGGAATGTATAATGGAATGTGGAATGGAACGTTGAATGGAATGGAAAGGAATGTGGAATGGAATGTGGAATGGAACGGAATAAAATATGTAATGGGATGTGGCATGGAATGTGAAATTGAAAGTGCAATGGAATGCAATGGAATGTTTAATGGAACCTGGAATGGAACGTGGAATGGAAAGTGGAATGGTACGTGGAATTGAAGGTGGAATGTAGTGGAATGGAATGTGCAATGGAATGGGTTGAAATGTGGAATGGATTGTGGAAAGGGAGGAAATGGATTGTGGAATGGAATGTGAAATTGAATATGTAATGACATATTTAATGGAATGGAATGGAATGAGGAATGGAACGTGGAATGCAATGGAATGGAATGTTGAATGGAATGTGGAATGGAATGTGGAATAGAAGGTGTAATGGAATGTGGAATGGAATAGAATGAAAAGTGCAATGGAATAGATTGGAATGTCGAAGGGAATGTGGAATGGAATGCAAGAGAAAGTAGAATGGAAAAAATGAAATGTGGAATGGAATGTGCAATGGAACGGCATGGAATGTGGAATGGATCGCCAAATGGAGTGTGGAATGGAATGTGGAATGGAATGTGGAAAGGAATGTGGAATAGAATGGAAAGGATTGTGGAATGGAATCGAGCAGAATGGTAAGGAATGTGGAATGGAACGGAATGGAATGTGGAATGGAATGTGGAATGAAATACACGGCAACGTAGGATGCAATGTGGATGGAATGTGGAATTGAATGTGGAATGGAATGTGAAATGGAACGTATAGTGAAATGAGGAACGGAATAAAATGGAACGTGGAATGGAACGGAATGGAACGTGGAACGGAAAGTTATAGGAAGGGGAATGGAATGGAATGGAACGTGGAATGGATAGTGCAATGGGATGGAATAGAACGTAAAATGGAATGTTGAAAGGAATGTGGAATGGAATGAGGAATGGAAACTGGAATGGAATGCAATGAAACGTGGAATTGAATGTGGAATGGGATGGAATGGAACGTGGAATGGAACGTGGACTGGAATGGAATGTGGAATGGAATGTGGAACGAAATGTTGAATGGAATGGAAAGGAATTTGGAATGGAATGTGGAATATAACGGAATATAATGTGGAATGGAATGTGGAACGGAATGTGAAATGGAAAGTGTAATAGAATGGAATGGAATGTGGAATGGAAACTCGAAAGGAATGTGCAATGGGACGTGTAAAGGAACGTGGAATAGAAAGTGGAATGGAGTGGAATGGAATGCTGAATGGAATGGAAGGAAATGTGGAATGGAGTGTGGAATGGAATAGAATGGAATGTGGAATGGAATGTGAAATGGAATGTTTAATGTAATGTGGAATTGTGTGGAATGGACCATGGAATGGAATGGAATGGAATGTGGAAAGGAATGTGAAGTGGAATGTGGAATAGAAGTTTGAATTGAATGTGGAATGGAATAGAATGGAAAGTGAAATGGAATAGATTGGAATGTCGAAAGGAATGTGGAATGGAATGCAATGGAATGTGGAATGGAACAGAACGTAATGTGGAACGGAATGTCGAATGGAATGTGGAATGGACCTGCATGGAAGTTGGAATGCAATGCGGAATGGATTGTGGAATGGAACGTGGAACGACGTGACATGGAACATGGAGTGGAATGGAATGGAAAGTGGAATGGAATGCAATGGAGCGTGGAATGGAACGTGTAATGGAACTTGGAATGGAATGTGGAATGGAATGGAATGGAATGTGGAACGCAATGTGGAATAGAATGGGGCATGGTATTGAATGGAATGTGGAATGGAATGCAATGGATTGTGGAATGGAAAGTGGATTGGAATGGAATGGAATGTGGAATGGAATGTGGAAAGGAATGTGCAACAGAACGGAATGGAATGTGGAATTGAATGTGAAATGCAATGTGGAATGGAATGTGGAATGGAACGGAATGCAATGTGGAATGGAATGTGGAAGGGAATTTGGAATGGAATGGAAAGGAATGGAGAGTGGATTGTAATGTGCAATGGAATTGAATGAAATGTGGAATGGAATGTGGAATGGAATGCGGAAAGCAATGTGGAACGCAACTTAATGGAATGTGGAATGGAATGTGGAATTGAGAGTGGAATGGAATGGAGATTGGAACGGAATGGAACGTGTAATTGAATGTGTAATGGAATGAGGAATGGGGTGTGGAATGGAATGTGCAATGGAACGGAATCGAATGTGGAATGGAATGTAGAATGGAAAGTGTAATGGCACGGAATTGAATGTGGAATTAAATGTTGATTGGAAAGGAATGTGACGTGGAATGGAACGTGGAAAGGAAGGAATCGATAGTGAAAAGGAACGTGGAATGGATTGTGAATGGAATGTGGAATGGAGCGTGGAATGGAATGTGGAAAGGAATGTGGAATGGAAAGGAATGAAATGTCTAATGGAAAGTAATGGAATGAAATGCGGAATGGAAAGTGGAATGGAAACGAATGGAATGTGGAATGGAATGAAATGGAGTGTGGAATGAAATGGAATGGAATGTATGGAATGTGAAATGGAAAGGAATGGAATGTGGAATGGAAAGGAATGGAAAGTGGAATGGAATGTGGAATGGAATGGGTAATGGAATGGAAAGGAATGTGAAATGGAATGTCGAATGTAATGTGTAATGGAAAGTGGAATTGAATGCGGAATGGAATGGAATGGAACGTGGAATTTAATGGAATGAAACGTGGAATGGAACGTGGAATGGATCGTGGAATGGGACTTTGACAGTAACATGGAGTGGAACGTGAACAGGAACGTTGAATGGAACGTGGAATGCAATGAAATGGTATGTGAAATGGAATTTGGAATGAAATGTGGAGTGGAATGGAATGGAATGTGGAATGGAATGGAATGGAATGGAATGTGGAAAGGAATGTGGAGAGGAATGTGGAATGGAATGGAATGGAATGTGGAATGGAATGCTGAATGCAAACTGGAATGTAATGGAATGTAATGTTGAATGGAATGTAATGGAATGAGGAATGGAATGTGGAATGGAATGGAATGGAATGTGGAATGGAATGTGGAAAGGAATGTGGAATGGAATGGAATGGAATGTGAAATGGAATGCAATGGAATGTGGAATGGAATGTGGAATGGAATGGAATGGAATGTGAAATGGAATGCAATGGAATGTGGAATGGAATGTGGAGTGGAATGGAATGGAATGTGGAATGAAATTTGGAAAGGAATGTGCAATGTAATGTGGAATGTAATGTGGAATGGAATGGAATGCAATGTGGAATGGAATCTGGAATGGAATGGAATGGAAGTTGGAATGGAAAGGAATGGAATGATGAATGGAATGCGAAATGGAATATGATAAGGAATGTGGAATGCAATGGAAAGGAATGTGGAATGGAATGTGTAATGGAATGAGGAATGGATTGGAATGGAATGGACAGTGGAATAGAATGTGTAATGTTATGTGGAATGGAATGGAATGTGGAATGAAAGGTTGAATGGAATGTGGAATGGAACGTGGAATGGAATGGAGTGGAATGTGGAACGGACCATGGAATGGAATTGAATAGAATGTGGAATGGAGCGTGGAATGGAAAGTGCAATGAACTGTGGAATGGATCATGGAATGGAATGGAATGGAACGTGGAATGGAACGTTGAAAAGAAGGAATGGACAGTGTAATGGAAATTGGAATGGATTGTGGAATGGAATGTGGAATGAAATATCTAAATGAATGTGGAAATTAAAGTGGAATGGAAACGAACGGAATGTGGAATGGAAAGGAGTGGAATGGAATGCGGAATGGAATGTGGATTGGAAAGGAATGGAATGTGGAATGTACTGTGGAATGGAATGGAATGGAATGTGCAATGAAATGGAATGGAACGGTATGGAATGTGAAATGGAATGGAATGGAATGTGGAATGCAACGTGGAATGGAACGTGGAATTGAACGTGGGGTGGAACTTGGAATGAAATGCTGAATATAACATGGAATGGAATGTGGAACGTAATCTGGAATGGAATTGAATGGAACGTGGAATGGAAAGGAATGCAAGGGAAAGGTACTCGGAATGGAATGGAATATAGTGACGAATGGATTGGAATGGAATGTGGAATGAAATGGAATTGGATGCGGAAAGGAATCTGGAATGGAATGGAATGGAAAGTGTAATGGAATAGAATGAAATGGAATGATACAGGGAATGGAATGGAATGGAATGAGGAATGGAATGGAACAGAATACTATGTGGAATTGAATGGAATGTAATGTAGAATGAAATTGAATGAAATGTGGAATGGATTGGAATGGAACATGGAAAGGAATGTGGAATGGAATTTGGAATGGAATGTTGAATGGAATGGAATGGAATGTGGAATGGAATGGAACGGAAGGTGGAATAGAATGGAATGGAATGGAATGTGGAATGGATTGTGGAGTGGAACGGAATGGAATGTGGAATGGAATGGAATTTGGTATGCAATGGAATGGAAGGTTTAACGGAATGGAATGGAATGTTTAATGCAGTGGAATGGAATGCGGAATGGAATGGAACGTGGAATGGAATGGAATGCAAATTGGAATGGAATGGAATGTGGAATGGAATGGAATGGAATGGAATGCGACGTGGAATGTGGAATGGAATGTGAAATGGAATATTGAATGGAACGTGGAATGGCATGAAATGGAACGTGGAATGTAGTGGAATGTATCTTTGAATGTAATGGAATGGAACGTGGAATGGAATGTTGAAAGGAATGTGAAATGGAATGGAATGGAATGTGGAATGGAATGTGTAAAGGAATGGAAAGGAATGTGGAATGGAACGTGGAATTGAATATGGAAAGGAATGTGGAATTAAACGGAACGGAATGTGGAATGTAATTTGGAATGGAGTGTGGAAAGGAATGTGGAATGTAATGGCATGGAAAGTGGAATGGAATGTGGAATGGAATGTGAAATGGAGTGTGGAATGGAATGTGAAATGGAACGCAATGGAGTGTGGGATGGAATGTGGAATGGAAAGGAAGGGAACGTGCAAGGGAATGTAGAATGGAACATAAAATGGAAAGGAATTCCATGCGGTATTGAATGTGGAATGTAATGTAATGCGACGTGGAATGGAAGTGGAATGGAACGTGGAATGGAATGGAATATGGAATGGAATAAAATGGAATGTGGAATAGAATTTGAAATGGAATGTGGAATGGAATGTGGAAAGAAACGTGGAATGTAACGCAATGGAATGTGAAATGGAATGTGCAATAGAATGGAATGGAATGTGGAATGGAATGGAACGGAATGTGGAATGGAACCTGGAACGGAATGAGGAATGGATTGTGGAATGCAAATTGGAATGGATGTGAGATGGAACGGAATGGAATGTGGAATGGAATGTGGAATGGAATCTGGAAAGGATTGGAATGTGGAAAGTAATGGAATGGAATGTGGACTGGGATGGAATGGAATGTGCAACGGAATGTGGAATGGAATTTAATGGATGTGGAATGAAATGTGGAATGGAATTGAATGGAATGTGGACTGGAACTTGGAATGGAACATGGAATGTAATGTGGAATGGAACGTCGAATGGAATGGAAAGAAATGTGGAATGGAATCTGTAATGGAATGTGGAATTGAAAGGTATGCAACGTGGAATGGAATGTGGAACTGAATGGAATGCAATGTGGAATGAAATGTGAAATGCAATGTGGAATGCAATGTGGAATGGAATGTGGAATTGAAAGGAATGCAATGTGGAATGGAATGTGGAACAGAATGGAATGCAATGTGGAATGAAATGTGAAATGCAATGTGGAATGCATTGTGGAATGGAATGTGAAATGGAATGTGGACTGGAATGGAAAGAAATGTTGAATGGAATGTGGAATTGAATGGAAATGAAGTTGAATGGAATGTGGAATGGAATGTGGAATAGAGTGTAATGCAATTGAATTCAATGTGGAAAGGGACGCCGAATGAAATGTGGAATGGAATGTGGAAAGGAATGTGGAATGGAACAGAATGGAATGTGGAATGGAATGTGGAATGGAATGTGAAATGGGAGGTGGAATTCAATGGAATGGATAAGGTGGAATAGAACTTGTAATGGCATGGATTACAACGCGTAATTTAACGTGGAATGGAATGTGGAAGGAACATGGAATGGAATGTGGAATGGAATGTGGAATGTAACAGAATGGAATGTTGAATGGAATGCAAAGGAATGTGGAACAGAATCCAGTGGAATGGAATGTGGAATAGAATGGAATAGAATGTGGAATGGTATGGAATGGAATGTGGAATGGAATGGATAGGAATGTTTAATGGAATGGAATGGAACAGAGAATGGAATGTGTAATGGAATGTGGTATGGAATGGAATGGAATGTGGAATGGAATGGAATTGAATGTAGTGTGGAATAGAATGGAATAGAATGGAATGTGGAATGGAATGTGGAATGGAATGGAAAGGAATGCAACTTTGAATGGAATGAGGAATGGAATGTGGAATGGAATGTGGAATGTAATGGGATGGAAAGTGGAATGGAAAGGAATTGAATGGAATGGAGTGTGGATTAGAATTTATTGCAATGTGTAATGGAAAGGAATGGAATGGAAAGTGAAGTGGAATGTGGAATGGAATGTGAAATGGAATGAAATGGAACGTGGAAAGGAATGGAATGGAACGTGGAATGGAACATGGAATGGAAGGTGGAATTCAATGTAGAATGGAATGTGCAATTGAATGGAATGGTTAGGGGAATGGAATGTGCAACTGAATGGAATGGAATGTGGAAAGGAATCAATAATGGAATGGAATGGAATGTGGTTTTAAAGTGGAATGCAATGTGGAATGGATTGTGGAATGAAATATGGAAAGGAATGTGCAACGGAACAGAATGGAATGTGGAATGGAAGGTGGAATGGAATGGAATGGAACGTGGAATGGAATGTGAAACGGAATGGAAAGGAATGTGCAATGGAATGTGCAATGCAAAGTATTATGGAACGGAATGGAATGTGGAAAGGAATGTGGCGTGGAATGGAATGAAATGAGGAATGTAATGTGGAATGGAATGAGGAATGGAATGGAATGTAATGTGGAATGTAAAGTGAAATATAATGTGGAATGTAATGTGGAATGGAAACTGGAAGGAAATTGAACGGAATGTGGAAAGGAACGTGGAATGGAATGGAATGGAACATGGAGTGGAACGTCGAATGGAATATGGAAGGGATCGTGCAATGGAATGAAATGTGGAATGGAATGGAATGGAATGTGGAATGAATTGTGAAATGGATTCCGGAATGGCATGTTGAATTGAATGGAAAGGAATGTGGAATGAAATGTGAAATGGAATGTGGAATGTAATGTGGAAGGGAACATGGCATTGAATGCAATGGAAAGTGGCATGGAATGTGGAATAGAATGTGGAATGGAATGGAATGGAATGTGGAATGGAATGTGGAATGGAATGTTGAATGGAATGGAATGCAATGTGGAATGGAATGGATTGGAATGTAGAAAGGAATGTGGAATGGAATGGAATGGAATGTGGAATGGAATGTGGAATGCAACGGAATGGAATGTGGAATGTAACGTGGAATGCAGTGTGGAATACAATCTGGAATGCAACGGATTGGAATGTGGAATGGAAAGTGGAATAGAATGTTTAATGGAACGTAATGGAATGTGGAAAGGAATGTGGACTCGAAGGTGTAATGTAACTGAATGGATTGTGGAAAGGAGTGGAATGGAATTGTATGAATTATGGAATGGAATGGAATGGAATGTGGAATGGAACGTGGAAAGCAACGTGGAATGGAAATCGCAATGGAACGCGGAATGGAAGGTGGAATGGAATGGAATGGAACCTGGAATGGAACGTAGAATGTAACGGAATGGAACATGTAATGGAATGTGGTATGGAATGGAATGAAATGGGGAGTGGAATGTGGAATGGAACATGGAATAGAATGTAGAATGGAATGCGGAACGAAATTGAATGGAATGTGGAAAGGAACGTGGAATGGAATGGGATGGAATGTGTAATGGAATGTGGAATGGAATGGAAAGGAATGTGGAATAGAATGTGGAATGGAATGGAATGGAATGTGGAATGGAATGGTATGGATTATAGAATGGAATGGAAACGAATGGAATGGAATATGGAATGGAATGGAATGGAATGGAATGTGGAGTGGAATGTGGAATGGAACGTGGAATAGAATGTAGAATGGAATGTGGAATGGAATGTGGAACGTAATTGAATGGAATGTGGAAAGGAACGTGGAATGGAATGGGATGGAACGTGTAATGGAATGTGGAATGGAATGGAATGGAATGTGGAATAGAATGCAGAATGGAATGTGGAATGGAATGGAATCTAATGCGGAATGGAATGTGGAATGGAATGGAATGGAATGTTGAAAGGAATGTGGAAAGGAGTTGAAAGGAATAGAATGTGGAATGGAATGTGGAATGGAAAGGAATGGAATGGAATGTGGAATGGAATGTTGAATGGAATGTGGAATGGATAGTGAAATGGAATGGAACGTGGAATCAAAGGTGGAATGGAATGGAATGTGAAATGGAACGTGGAATGGAACTTGGAATGGAATGGAATGGAATGTGGAATGGAATTTGGAAAGGAAAGTGGAACGGAATGGAATGGAATGTGGAATGGAACGTGGAATGGAATGGAATGGAAAATGGAATGGAAAGTGAAATAGAATGTGGAATGGAATGTGGAATGGAAGGGAAGTAATGCTGAATGAAATCTGGAATAGAATGTGGAAAGGGAAGTGGAATGGAATGTGGAGTGGAAAGTTGAGTGGAATGTGTAATGGAATGGAAGGGAATGTGCAATTAAATGTGGAATGGAAGGGAATGGAATGTGGAATGGAATGGAATGGATTGTGAAATGGAATGGAATGGAATGTGGAATGAAATGGAATGGAATAGAAAGCGAAATGGAGTGTGGCATGTAATGTGAAATGCAATGTGGTATGGAACGTGGAAAGGCATGACATGAAACAAGGAATGGAATAGAATGGAACGTGAAAAGGAATGGAATGGAACGTGGAATGGAATGGAATGGAACGCGGAATGCAACATGAAATGGAATGTGGAATGCCATGTGGAATGGAATGTGGAAAGGAATGGAATGGAATGTAGAATGGAATGTGGAATGAAATGTGGAATGGAATGGAATGGAATCTGTAATGGAATGGAATGTAATGCGAAATGGAATGTGGAATGTAACGTGAAATGGAATGTGGAAGGTAACGTAGAACGGCATGACATGAAACGTGGAATGGAATGGAATGGAACGTGAAATGGAATGGAATGGAACGTGGAAGGGAATGGAATGGAACGTGGAATGGAACGTGAATGGAATGTGGAATGGAATGTGGAATGGAATGTTGAATGGAATGTTGAACGGATTCGAATGGAATGTGGAACGGAACGTGGAATAAAATGTGGAATGGAATGGAATACAATGTGGAATGGAATGGAATGGATTCTGGAATGGAATGTGAAATGGAATGTGGAATGGAACATGGCATTGAATGGAATGGAATCTGAAATGGAATGTGGAATAGAATGTAGAATGGAATGAAAGGGAAAGTAGAATGGAATGTGGAATAGAATGTGGAATGGAATGTGGAATGGAATGGAATTGAATGTGCATTGGAATGGATTGGATTGTGGAAAGGAATGTTTAATGGAACGGAATGGAATGTGGAATGGAATGTGGAATGGAACGGAATGGAATGTGGAATCTAATGTGCAATGGAGTGTGTAACATAATGTGGAATGGAATATAATGGACTGTGGAAAGGAATGGAATGGAATGGTAAGGAATATGGAATAGAGGGCAATGGAATGTAGAAGGGAACGTGGAAAGTAACATGGAATGGAAAGTGCAATGGAAGGTGGAATGGAATGAAATGGAACGTGGAATGGAATGTAGAATGGAAAGGAATGCAACGTGTAATGGAATGTGGGATGGAATGGAATGTAATGTGGAAAAGAAAGTAGAACGTAACGTGGAATAGAATGTAGAATTGAATGTGGAATGGAATGTGGAATGTAATTGAGTGGAATGTGGAATGGAACGTTGAATGGAATTTAATAGAGCATGTAATGTGATGTGGAATGTAATGGAATGGAATGTTGAATAAAATGTGGAATGGTATGCGGAATGGAATGGAAAGGAATGTGGAATAGAATGTGGAATGGAATCAGGAATGGAATGGAATGGAATGGAATGGAAAGTGGAAGGGAATGTGGAAAGGAATGGAATGAAATTTTGAATGGAACGTGGAATGGAATGGAATGGAGTAGATTTTGGAATAGAATGTGGAATGGAATGGATTGGAATGGAATGTGGAATGGAATGTTTAATGGAATATGGAATGGAATGTGGAATGGAATGTAATGGAATGTGGAATGGAATGGAATATGGAATGGAAATTGGAACGGAATGGAATTGAATGTGGAATGGAACGGAAGTAATGTGGAATGGAATGTGGAATGAAATGTGGAAAGGAAAGTGGAATGGAATGTGGAATGGATTGTGGAATGGAATGTTGAGTGGAATGTGAAATGGAATGGAATGTTGAGTGGAATGTGAAATGGAATGGAATGCAATGGAATGTGGAATGGAAAGCAGAATGGAATGTGGAATGGAATGTGGAATGGAATGGAATGGAATGTGGAATGTAATGGAATGTGGAATGGAAAGTGGAATGGAATGAAATGTGGAATGGAATGTGGAATGGAAAGTTGAATGGAATGTGGAATGGAATGAAATGGAATGTGGAATGGAATTTGAAATGGAATGTGGAAAGGAAAGTGGAAAGGAATGGAATGGAATATGGAATGGATTGTGGAATGGAATGTAATGGAAACTGGAATGGAACGTGGAATGGAATGAGGAATGGAATGTGTAATGGAATATGGAATCGAACGGAAATAATGCGGAATGGAATGTGGAAAGGAAAGTGGAATGAAATGTGGAATGGAATGTGGAATGGAATGTTGAGTGGAATGTGGAATGGAATGGAATGGAATGTGCAATTCAATGTGGAATGGAATGGAATGGAATGTGGAATGGAACGTGGAATGCAATCTAACGGAATGTGGAAAGGAATGGAATGGAATGTGGAATGGAATGAAATGGAAAGGAATGCAAAATGGTATATGGAATGTAATGTGAAATGGAATGTGGAATGGAACATGGAACGGCAGGGCATGGAACGTGGAATGGAATGGAATGGAACGTGAAATGGAATGGAATGGAACGTGGATTGGAATGGAATGGAACGTGGAATGGAACGTGGAATGGAATGTGGAATGGAATGTGGAATGGAATTGAAAGGAATGTGAAACGTAATGTGGAGCAAAATGTGGAATGTAGTGTAATGGAGTGTTTAATTGAATGGAAAGGATTGTGGAATGGAATGTGGATTGAAATGGAATAGAATTTGGAATCGAATATGGATTGGAATGGGGAAAGGAATGTGGAGCAGAAGGGAATGAAATGTTAAATGAAATGTGGAATGGAATGTGGAATGGAATGTTTAATGGAAGGTGGAATAGAATGGAATGGAACTTGGAGTGGAATGTGGAAGGGAATGTGGAATGGAATTCAATGGAATGGAGTGTGGAATGGAATGTGGAATGGAATGTAGAATGGAATGGAGTGGAATGTGTAATTGAAAGTGGAATGGATTGTGGAATGGAATATGGCATGGTTTGTGGAATGGAATGTGGAATGGAATGGAAAGGAATGTGGAATGGAATGTGGTATGGAATGGAATGTAACATGGATTGGAATGGAATGGAATGTGGAATGGAATGGAATGGAACGTGGAATGGAATGTGGAATGGAATGTGGAATTGAATGTGGAACGGAATGGAATGGTATGTGGAATGGAATGTGGAATGCTTGGAATGGAATGTGGAGTGGAAGGCAACGGAATGTGGAAAGGAATGTGGAAATTAATGTGGAATGGAACGGAATGGAATGTGAAATGGAATGGAATGGAATGTGAAAGGTATGTGTAAAGGAAAGTGGAATGGAATGGAATGGAATGTGGAATTGAATTGAATGCAATATCGAATGGAATGGAATGGAACTTGGAGTGGAATGTGGAATGGAATGTGGAATGGAATTTGGAACCGACTGGAATGGAATGTTGAATGGAAAGGAATGGAATGTCTAATGGAATGGAATGGCATATGGAATGGCTTCTGGAATGGAATGTGAAATGGAATGTGGAATGGAATGTGGAATGGAACATGGCATTGAATGGAATGGAATGTGGAATTGAATGTGGAATAGAATGTGGAATGTAATGGAATGGAATGTAGAATGGAATGTGGAATAGAATGTGGAATGGAATGTGGAATGCAATGGAATTGAATATTGAATTGAATGGATTGGATTGTGGAAAGGAATGCTTAATGGAACAGAATGGAATGTGGAATGGAATGTGCAATGGAAAGGAATGGAATTTGGAATGGAATGTGGAATGGAGTGTGTAATATAATTTGGAATGGAATGGAATGGATTGCAGAAAGGAATGGAATGGAATGCTATGGAACATGGAATAGAATGGAATGGAATGTTGAATGGAATGTGGAAAGTAACGTGGAATGGAAAGTGCAATGGAACGTGGAATGGAAGGTGGAATGTAATGGAATGGAACGTGGAATGGAATGTGGAATGGAACAGAATGGAATGTGGAGTGGAATGGTGTGTGTAAATAAAGTGGAATGGAATGGAATGGATTGCGGAAAGGTATGGAATGGAATGCTATGGAAGATTGAATAGAATGGAATGAAATGTTGAATTGTACGTGGAAAGTAACGTGGAATGGAAAGTGCAATGGAACGTGGAGTGGAAGGTGGAATGGAATGGAATGGAACGTGGAATGGAATGTGGAATGTAATGGAATGGAACATGTAATGGAATGTGGAATGGAATGGAATGTAATCTGGAATGCAAAGTGGAATGTAAAGTGGAATAGAATGTAGAATGGAATGTGGAATGGAATGTGGAATGTAATTGAATGGAATGTGGATTGGAACGTTGAATGGAATGGAATAGAACATGCAATGGAATGTGGAATGGAATGGAATGGAATGTGGAATAGAATGTGGAATGGAATACGGAATGGAATGGAATGGAATCTGGAATAGAATGTATAATGGAATGTGGAATGGAATGGAATGGAATGGAATGTGGAATGGAATGCGGAATTAAATGGAATGAAATGTTGAACGGAAGGTGGAATGGAATGGAATTAAACAGAATGTGGAATGGAATGTGGAATGGAATGGATTTGAATGGAATGTGGAATGGAATGTTGAATGGAATATGGAATGGGAAGAGAAATTGAATGGAATGGAATGTGGAATGGAATGGAATTTTCAAAGAAAATTGGAATGGAGTGGAATGGAATGTGGAATGGAACGGAAGTAATGTGGAATGGAATGTGGAATGCAATGTGAAACGAAAGTGGAATGGAATATGGAATGGAATGTGGAGTGGAATGTTGAGTGGAATGGAATGTGAAACGAAAGTGGAATGTAATATGGAAAGGAATGTGGAGTGGAATGTTGAGTGGAATTGGAATGGAATGGAATGCAATGGAATGTGGAATGGAATGTTGAATGGAATGTGGAATGGAATGAAATGGAATGTGGAATTAAATGGAACGAGGAATGGAAAGTGGAATGGAATGAAATGTGGAATGGCATGTGGAATGGAACGTTGAATGGAATGTGGAATGGAATGGAATGGAATGTGGAATGGAATGTTAAATGGAATGCGGAAAGGAAGGTGGAACAGAATGGAATGGAATATGGAATGGAACGTGTAATGGAATGCAATGGAAAGTTGAACGGAACATGGAAAGAAATGTGGAATGGAATGTGGAATGGAATGTGGAAAGCAAAGTGGAATGAAATGTGGAATGGAATGTGGAATGGAATGTTGAGTGGAATGTGGAATGGAATGGAAAGGAATGTGCAATTAAATGTGGAATGGAATCTAATGGAATGTGGAATGGAAAGTGGTATGCAATGGAATGGAATGTGGAATGGTATGGAATGGAATGTGGAATGGAATGAAATGGAAAGGAATGCAAAATGGAATGTGGAATGTAATGCAAAATGGAATGTGGAAAGTAACGTGGAACGGCATGATATGGAACATGGAATGGAATGGAATGGAAGGTGGAATGGAACGCAATATAACACGGAATGGAATGGAATGGAAAGTGGAATGGAACGTGGAATGGAATGTGATGTGGAATGTGGAATGGAATGTGGTATGGAATGGAAAGGAATGTGGAACGTAATGTGGAAATGAATGTGGAATGCAATTGACTGGAATGTGGAATGGAATGGAATGGATTGTGGAATGCAATGTGGATTGAAATGGAATGGAATTTGGAATGGATTGTGGAAGGGAATGTGGAAAGGAATGTGGAATGGAATGGAATGGAATGAAATGTTGAATAGAATAAAATGGAATGGAATTTGAAATGGAATATGGAATGGAAAAGAATGGAATGTGGAATGCAATGGAATGGAATGTGGATTGGAATGGAATGGAAGGTGGAATGGAATGGAAGGTGGAATGGAATGGAATGGAATATGGATTGAAATCGAATGCCATGCGGAATGAAATGGAATGAACTGGAATGGGAAAAGGAATGTGGAATGGAATGTGAAATGGAATGTGGAATGGAATGTTGAATGGTATGTAATGGAACGTGGAATGGAATGAAATGGAACGAGGAATGAAATGGGATGGAACGTGGAATGGAACATGGAATGGAATGCGGAATGCAATGTGGAAAGGAATGTGGAATGGAACGGAATGGAATGTGGAATGGAATGAAATGGAATGGAATGGAAAGTAGAATGGAATGTGGAAAAGAATGTGGAATGGAACGGAATGGAAAGTGGAACGTGGTGGAATGGAAAGTGAAATGGAATGTGGAATGGAATGTGGAAAGGAATGGAATGAAATGTGGAATGGAATGAAGAATGGAATGGGGAATGGAATGGAATGGAAAGTGAAATGTAATGTGGAATGGAATGTGAAACGGGAAGTGAAATTTAATGTGGAATGGAATGGAATGGAACGTGGAATGGAACGTGGAGTGAAACGTGGACAGGAACACAGAGTTTAACGTGGAATGGAATGAAATGTAATGTGGAATGGAACAGAATGGAATGTGGAATGGAATGTGGAATGGAATGTGGAACGGAATGTGGAATTGAATGGAGTGGAATGTGGAATGGATTGTGGAATGGAATGTGGAATGGAATGGAATGGTATGTAGAATGGAATGTGGAATGGAATGTGGAATGGAATGTGGAATTTAGTGTTGAGTGGAATGTGAAATGGAATGGAATGCAATGGAATGTGGAATGGAATGCTGAATGGAATGTGGAATGGAATGGAATGTGGAATGGAAAGTGGAATGGAATGAAATGTGGAATGGAATGTGGAATGGAATGGAATGGAATGTGGAATGGAATGTGAAATGGAATGTGGAAAGGAAAGTGGAACGGAACGGAATGGAATATGGAATGGAACGTGGAATGGAATGGAATGGAAAGTGTACTGGAACCGGGAATGGAATGTGGAATGTAATGTGTAATGGAATGTGGATTGGAACGGAAACAATGTGGAATGGAAGGTGGAAAGGAATGTGGAATGAAATGTGGAATGGAATGTGGAATGGAATGTGGAATGGTATGTTGAGTGGAATGTGGAATGGAATGGAATGGAATGTGCAATTAAATGTGGAATGGAGTGGAATGGAATGTGGTATGGAACGTTGAAAGCAATGGAATGGAATGTGGAATGGAATGGAATGGAATGTGGAATGGAATGAAATGGAAAGGAATGCGAAACGGTATATGGAATGTAAGGTGAAATGGAATGTGGAATTTAACATGGAACGGCAGGACCTGGAACGTGAAATGGAATGGAATGGAACGTGGAATGGAATGGAGTGGAACGTGGAATGGAACGTGGAATGGAATGTGGAATGGAATGGAAAGGAATGTGGAACGTAATGTGGAATGAAATGTGAAATACAGTGGAATGGAATGTGTAATGGAATGGAATGGATTGTGGAATGGAATGTGGATTGGAATGGAATGGAATTTGGAATGGAATGTGGATTGGAATGTGGAAAGGAATGTGGAACAGAAGGGAATGAAATGTTAAATGGAATGTGGAATGGAATGAGGAATGGAATGTTTAATGGAATGTGGAATAGAATGAAATGGAATGTGGAATGGAATGTGGAAGGGAATGTGGAGCAGAAGGGAATGCAATGTGGAATTCAATGTGGAATGGAATGTGGAAAGGAATGTTTAATGGAATGTGGAACAGAATGGAATGGAACGTGGAATGGAATGTGGAAGGGAATTTGGAATGGAATGGAATGGAGTGGAGTGTGGAATGTAAACAGGAATGGAATGGAATGGAATGTGGAATGGAATGTGCAATGGAAATTGGAAAGGAATGTGGAATGCAACTTAATGGAATGTGGAATGTAATGTAGAATGGATTGTGGAATGGAGTGTAGAATGGAATGGAGTGGAATGTGTAATTGAATGTGGAATGGATTGTGGAATAAAATATGGAAAGTTGTGTGGATTGGAATGTGGAATGGAATGGAATGGAATGTGTAATGGAATGAGGAATGGAATGGAATGAAATGTGGATTGGAATGGAATGGAATGTGGAATGGAATGGAATGGAACGTGGAATGGAATGCGGAATGGAATGTGGAATGGAATGTGGAATGGAGTGGAATGGAATGTGGCATGGAATGGAATCGAATGGCAATACAATGGAATGGAACGGAATGTGGAATGGAATGTAGAATGGAATGTCATTGAATGTGGAATGTGATGGAATTGAACGTGCAATGGAATGCAATGGAATGTGGAATGGAATGTAATGGAATGTGGATTGGAATGAAATGGAATGTGGAATGGAACGGAATGGAATGGAATGCGAAATGGAATGTTGAATGGAATGTGAACTGGAGTGTGGAATGAAACGTATAACGGCATGAATTGGAAGTGGAATGGAATGGAATGGAACGTGGAATGGAATGGAAGGGAAAGTGGAATGGACTTTGGAATGGAATGTGGAATGGATTGTGGAATGTTCGGTGGAATGGATTCAAATGGAATGTTGAATGGAATGTGGAATGGAATGGAAAGGAATGAGGAATGTAATGTGGAATGGAATGTGGAAAGGAAAGTGGAATGGAACGTAATGAAACGTGGAATGGAATGTGGAATGGAGTGTGGAATGGAATGTGGAATGGAATTGAATGGAATGGAAAGGCATCGTATGTGGTATGTAATGTGGAATGGAATGTGGAATGGAATGGAGAGGAATGTGGAGTGGAATGGAATGTGGAATGAAATGTGGAAAGGAATGGAATGGAATGTGGAATGGAATGTGCAAAGGGATGTGGAATGGAATGTGCAAAGGGATGTGGAATGGAACGTAATGGAATGTGAATTGGAATGGAATCGAATGTGGAATAGTACGTGGAATGGAAAGTGGAATGGAATCAAATGGAATGTGGAATGGAATGTGGAATGGAATGTTGAATGGAATGTAATGGAATGGAATTTGGAATGAATACAATGGAATGTGGAATCCAATGTGGAGTGGAATGGAATGGTATATGGAATTGAATGTGGACTGGAGTGGAATGGAATGTGGAATGGAATTGAAAGGAACGTGGAATGCAATGAAATATAATGTGGGATGGAAACGAATGGAATGTTGAATGGAATGGAATGGAATGTGAAATGAAATCGAATGGAATGTGGAATGGAATGAAATGAAATGGAATGGAATGTGGAATAGAATGGAATGGAATGGAATGTGAAATGGAATCGTATGGAATGGAAGGTGGAATGGAATGTGGAATGGAATGGAATGGAATGTTGAAGAGAAAGTGGAATATAATTTAATGGAATGTGGAATGGAATGTGGAATGGAATGGAATGGAATGGAATGGAACGTGGAATGGAATGTGGAATGGAAAGCAATGGAATGTGGAATGGATTGGAACGTGGAATAGAACGTGGAATGCAAGGTGGAATGGAACGTTGAATGGTATGGAGTGGAGTGTAGAATGTAATTTGGAAAGGAATTGAATGGAATGTGGAATGGAATGTGGTATGGAATGGAATGGAATGTGGAATGGAATGTGGAATGAATGTAGAATGGAATGTGGAGTGGAATGGAATGGAATGTGGTATGGAATCTGGAATGGAATGTGGTATAGAATGTGGAATAGAATGGAATATAATGTGGAATGGAATGTGGAATGGATTGGAATGGAATGGAATGTGGAATGGAATGGAATGGAATGTGGAATGGAATATGGATTGGAATTCAATGGATTGTTTAGTGGAATGGAATGGAATGGAATGGAATGTGGAATGGTATGGAATGGAATGAAATGTTATGTGGAATGGAAGTGAATGGATTGTGGAATGGAATGGTACGTAACGTGGAATGGAATGGAATGGAATGTGGAATGGAATGGAATTGAATATGGAATGAAATGTGGAATGGAATGGAATGGAATGGAATGGAATATGGAATAGAAATGATTGGAATGTGGAATGGAATGGAATGGAAAGGAATATGGAATTGAATGGAATGGAATGTGTGATGGAATGGAATGGATGGAATGTGGAATGGAGTGGAATGGAATGGAATGGAATGTGAAATTGAATGGAAAGAGGAAAGGTATGTGTAATGGAATGGAATGGAATGGAGTGTGGAGTGGAATGAAATGGAGTAGAGTGGCATGGGATGAAGTTTAGTGGAATGCAGTAGAGTAGAGTGGAATGCATTGGAGTGGAGTGGATTGGATGCAGAGGAGTGTATTGGAAATCGACAGAATGGAGTGGAGTGGAATGGACTGGAAAGGAGTGGAATGGAATAGAATGGAATAGCACGGAGTGGAATGGAATGGAGTGGAGTAGAATCGAGTGGAGTAGAGTGGAGTGGTGTGTAGAGAAGTGGAGTGGAGTGGACTGGAATGAAGTGGAGTGGAAAAGAATGGAGTGGATTGGAAAGAACTGGAATGGAGTGGAATAGAATGGAGTTGAATGGAATGGATTGGAGTGGAATGGAATGGAATGGAGTGGAGTACATTGGAGTGGGGTGGAACGGAGTGGAGTTTAATGGAATGTAGTGTAGTGTAGTCGATTGCAATGGAGTTTAGTGGATTGGAGTGTAGTGGAACGGAGTGGAATGGAATGGATTTGAATGGAATGGAATGGAATGCAATAGAATGTAGTGGAATAGAATGCAATGTAAAGGAAATTTGTCTTGTAATGTGAAGTGAGATTGTGCCACTGCACTACAGCCTGGCTGACACAGTGATATCCTTTGGAAGAAAGGAATGGAATGCAATGGAGTGAAGTGGAATTGAACGGAATGGAGTAGAATGGAGTGGACTGGAATGGAGTAGAGTGTAGTAGAGTGCAGTGGAGTGGACTCGAATGGAATGAGATGGAGTGGAATGGAATTGTGATGAGTTCAGTGGAGTGGAGTGAAATAGAATAGAACGGAATGAGATGGAATGGAATGCAATGCTATGATGAAAATAAACGTCAGCTGAGATTGTGCCAATGCACTCCAGCCTTTGTGACAGTGTGAGATCTTGTCGAAAGCAAGGAATGGAATGGAAGTGAGTGGAATGGAATGGAATGGAATGGAGTGGTGTGGAGTAGAGTGGAGTTCAGTGGAGTGAAATGGAGTGGAATGAAATGGAGTGGAGAGAAGTAGAGTGGAATGGAGTAGGGTGGAATGGAGTGGAGTGCAGTGAAGTGGAGTGGAGTGCAGTTGAGTGGAGTGGAGTGGAATGGAGTGGAATGGAGCGGAGTGGAGTGGAATGGAATGTGGTGGAATGGAGTGGAGTGGAGTTGAATGGAATGGAGTGGAGTTGACTGGAGTTGAATGGAGTGCAGTGGAGTGGAGTGGAGTGGTATTCAATGGAGGGGAGTGGTCTGGAATGGAATGGAATGGAAAGGAATGGAAAAATGATATGTGAGCTGAGATTGTGCCACTGCACTCCAGGCTGGGTGACAGAGAGAGATACTCTAGAAAGAAAGGAATGGAATGGCATACAGTGGCATGGAATAGAATGGAATCAAATGGAGTGGACTGGAATGGAGTGGAGTGAAGTGGAGTAGAGTGGAATGGAGCGGAATGGAATTGGTTGGAATGGAATGGAATGAAGTGGAGTGGAGTGTGGTGGTGTGGTGTCCAGTGGAATGGAGCGGATTGCAATGGAATGGAGTGGAATGGATAATAGTGGAGTGCGTTGGAGAGGAGAGGAGTGGAATTGAGTGGAATGGAATCGGAAGTAAGAGAATGTAGTGGACCGGAATGGAGTAGAGTGTAGTAGAGTGGAGTGGAATGGACTCGAATGGAATGAGATGGAGTGGAATGGAATTGTGATGAGTTCAGTGGAGTGGAGTGAAATAGAATAGAATGGAATGGGATGGAATGGAATGCAATGCTATGATGAAAATAAACGTCAGCTGAGATTGTGCCATGCACTCCAGCCTTTGTGACAGTGTGAGATGGAGTGGATTGGAATGCAATGGAGTGGAGTGGAATGGAATGGAGTGGAATGGAATTGAGTGGAGTTGAACGGAGTGGATTGGAGTGAAATGGAGTGGAGTGGAGTGGAATGGAATGGGGTGGAGTGGAATGCAATGGAGTGGAATGGAATGGAGTGAAGTGGAACGCAGTGGAGTGGAGTGAAATGCAGTGGAGGGAGTGGAATGGAATGGAATGGAGTGGAATGGAATAGAGTGGAGTGGGATGGAGTGTAGTGGAGTGTAGTGGAGTGGAAAGGAGTTGAGTGGAATGGAATGGAGTGCAGTGGAAAGGAGTGGAGTGGAATGGAATGGAGTGGAATGGAATGGAGTGAAGTGGAATAGAACGGATTGGAATGGAATGGAATGGAGTGGAATGGAATGGAGCAGAGTGGAATGGACTGTAGTGGAGTAGAATGGAATGGGTTGGAGTGGAATGGAATGGAGTGGAGAGGTATGGACGGGAGTGGAGTGGATTGGAATGGGTTGGAGTGGAATGGAATGGAGTGGAGTGTAATGGAGGAGAGTGGAGTTAAATGGAATGGAGTGCAATGGAATGGAGTGGGGATCTATGGAGTGGAGTGGAGTGGAATGGAATGGATTGGAGTGGAATGGAATGGAGTAGAATGTAATGGAGTGGAATGGATTGGAATGGAATGGAGTGGAGTGAGATGGAGTGTAGTGCAATGGACTGGAATAGAATGGAATGGAATGTAGTGGAGTGGAAAGGAATTGAGTGAACTTCAATGGAATGGAGTGGAGAGGAAAGGAATGGAATGGAGTGGTGTGGAATGGAATGTAACGGAAGAGAGCAGAATTGAATGGAGTGGAGTGGAGTGGAAGGAAATGGAGTGGAGTGGGGTGAAATGGAATGGAGTGCAGTCGAGTGGAATGGAGAGGAATGGAATGGAATAGAGTGGAGTGGAATGGAATGCACTAGAGTGGAGTGGAATGGAATGGAGTAGAATGGAGTTGAGTGGAGAGGAGTGGAGTGGAGTGGAGTAGAGAGAAGTGGAGTGGAATCGAGTGGAGTGGAATGGAATGGAGTTGAGTGTAGTGGAGTGGAGTGAAGAGGAGTGAAATGGAATGGTATGGCATGGAATGGATAGGAGTGGACTGGAAGGGAATGGAGTGGAGTGGAAAGGAATGGATTGGGCTGGAATGGAAAGGAATGGGTTTGAGAGGAGTGGAGTGGAGTGCAGTGGAGTGGAAAGGAATGGAATGGAGTGGTGTGGAGTAGAATGGTATGTAATGGAGCAGAATGGAATGAAGTGGATTTTAGTGGACTGGGGTGGAGTGGAATGGAACGGAATATAGTTGAGTGGAGTGGAATGGAGTTCATTGGAATGGAGTGGAGTGGAATGGATTGGAGTGGAGTGGAATGGAATGTAGTCAAATGAAGTGGAATGGAATGGAGTGGAGTGGAATGGAATGGAGTGAAATGGACTGGAGTAGAATGGAATGGAGTGGAGTGGAAGGGAATGGAGTGGAGTGGAAAGGAATGGAATGGAGCGGTGTGGAATGAATTGGAATGGAATGGAGTGGAACGGAATGCAGTGGAGTGGAGTGAACTGGAATGGATTGAAGCAGAAATAAATGAAGTGGAGTGGAGAGGAAAGGAGTGGAGCGGAATGGAATAGAATGGAATGGAGATGAGTGGAATGGATTGCAGTGGAGTGGAGTGGAGTGAAATGGAATTGAATGGAATGGAATGAAGAAATGTGTGCTTAGACTTTTCCACTGCGTTGCAGCTTGTGTGACAGATGGAGATCCTGTTGAAAGAAAGGAGTGGAATAGAAGGGATTGGAAAAGCATAGCAAAAAATGGATAGGAGTGGAGTGGAGTGGAGTGCAGTGGAATAAAATGGAATGGAATGGAATGGAATGGAAAGGAATGGAATAGAATGGAATGGTGAAAAGAAATGTGACCTGAGATTCTGCCACTTCACACAATCCTGGGTGAAAGAGGGAGATCCTGTAAAAAGTACGGAATGGAATGGAATGTATTGGAATGGATTGAAATGGAGTGGAGTGGAGTGGAGTGGAAAAGAGTGGAGTGGAATACAATGGAGTGGAGTGGAACGGAATGGACAGGAGTGGAGTGCAATGGAATGGAGTGGAGTGGAGTGGAATGGAATTGACTCGAGTGGAAAAGAATGAAGTGGAGTGGAATGGAATGTAATGGAGTGGAGGGTAGTGGGGTGGAGTGGAATGGAGTGGAGTGGAGTGGAGTGGAATTGATTGGCGTGGAGTGGAAAAGAGTGGAGTGAAATGGAATGGAATGAGATGGAATGGAAAGGAGTGGAGTGGACTGGAATGGAGTGGAGAAGACTGAAATGGATTGGAATGGAGTTCAATGGAATGGAGTGGAGTGGAAAGGAATGGAATGGAGTCTAGTGGAATGGAATGGAGTGCAGTGGAATGGAGTGGAGTTGAATGGGGTGGAGTGGAATGGAATGGAGTGCAATGGAATGGAGTGGAATGAAGTGAAGTGGAGTGGATTGGAGTGGAGTGCAGTGGAATGGAATGTAACAGAGTGGAATGGAATGAAGTGGAATGGAATGCAGTACAGTGGAATGGAATGGAGTGAAATGGATAGGAATAGAATGGAATGAATTGGGGTGGATTGGAGTGGAGTGAATTGGAGTGAACTGGAACGGAGTTGAATGGAATGGGATGGAGTGGAATGGAATGGAGTGGAGTGTAGTGGAGTGCAATAGAATGGAATAGAATGGGATGGAATGGAATGCAATGGAATGGTGAAAAGAAATGAGAGCTGAGACAGTTTCATTGCATTCCAGCATTTGTGACAGAGTGAGATCCTGTGGAAAGAAAGTAATGAACTGCAATAGAGAGGAATGCAATGAAATGGAGTAGAATCGAATGAAGTGGAGTGGAATGGAGTGGAGTTGAGTGCAATGGAATGGAATGAAGTGGAGAGGAGTGGAGTGGAGTGGAGTAGAATTGAGTGGAGTGGAGTGGAAAAGAGTGGAGTGAAATGGAATGGAGTGGAGTGGAGTGCAGCGAAATGGATTGGAATGGAGTGGAGTGGAGTGCAGTAAAATGGATTGGAATGGAGTTCAGTGGAATGGAGTGGTGTGGAAAGGAATGGAATGGAATCTAGTGGAATGGAATGAAGTGGAGTGGAATGGAGTGAAGTTGAGTGGGGTTGAGAGGAATGGAAAGCAGTGCAGTGCAATGGAATGGAGTGGAGTGGATTGGAGTAGAGTTCAGTGGAATGGAATAGAACGGAGTGGAATAGAATGGAATGGAATGGAGTGGAATGGAATGCAATAGAGTGGAATGGAATGGAGTGGAATGGATAGGAATGGAATGGAATGAATTGGAGTGGATAGGATTGGAGTGAACTGGAATAAAGTAGAATGGAGTCGAATGGAATGGGATGGAGTGGAATGGAATGGAATGGAGTGTAGTGGAGTGAAATAGAATGGAATGGAATGGGATTGAATGGAATGCAATGGAATGGTGAAAAGAAATGTGAGCTGAGAATGTATCACTGCACTCAAGCATTTGTGACACAGTGGGATCTTGTGGAAAGAAAGTAATGAACTGGAATGGAGTGGAATGCAATGGAATGGAGTAGAACCAGATGGAGTGGAGTGGAATGGAGTGGAGTTGAGTGCAATGGAATGGAGTGGAGTGGAATGGAGTGGAGTGGAATGGATTGGAGTGGAGTAGAATGGAGAGGATTGGAGTGGAATGGAATGGAGTGGAGTGGAACGGAATGGAGTGGAGTGGAATGGATTGGACTTGAGTGGAATGGGAAGGAGTGGAGTGGATTGGATTGGAGTGGCGTGGACTGGAGTGGAATGGAGTGGAGGGGAAAGGAATGGAGTGGAGTTGAACGGAATGGATTGGAGTAGAATGGATTGGAGTGGAGTGGAATGGAATGGAGATGAGTATAATGGGATGGAATGGAATGGAGTGGAATGGAATGGAGAGGAGTGGAATGGCAAGGAATGGAATGGAATGGAGTGGAATGGAATGGAGTGGAGTACAGTGGAGTGGAGATGAGTGGAATGTAGTGGAAAGGAATCGAATGTAATGGAATATAGTGCAGTGGAGTAGAGTGGAGTGGAATGGAGTGGAAAGGAACAGAATAGAAAGGAACAGAATGGAATGGAATAGAATGGAGAAATGTGTGTTGCTATTGTGCCACTGCGCTACAGCCCTGTGACAGAGGGAGATACTGGGGAAAGAAACGAGTGGAATGGAATGCAAAGGAATGGAAAGGAATGGATTGGTGTGTAGCGGAGTGGGATTGAGTGGAATGGAAAGGAATGGAATGGAATAGAATGGAATTGAATAGAGTGGAGTGGAAAGGAATGGTGTGGAGTGGAATGGAATGGAATGGAGTGGAGTGGAAATGAGTGGAGTGGAGTGGAATGGAGTGGAGTGGAGTGGAATGGAGTAGAGTGGAGTGGAATGGAGTGGAGTGGAGTGGAATGGAGTAGAGTGGAGTGGAATGGAGTAGAGTGGATTGCAGTGGAGTGAAGAGGAATGGAGCGGAGTAGATAGGAGTGAAGTGGATTGTAATGGAGTGGAGTGGAGTGGAAATTAACGGAAAGGAGTGGAATGGAATGCAATGGATTGGAATGGAATGGAATGAAATAGAATGGTATGGAGTGGAATGGAATGGAATGGAATGCAATGCAATGGAAAGGAATGGAATGGAATGAAAAGGAATGGAATGTAAAGGAATTGAATGGAATAACGAAATGTGAGCTGAGATTGTGAAACTGAACTGCAGGCTTGATTACAGAGTGAGATGTTCCCGAATGTTAGGAATGGAATGAAATTCAGTGGAGTGGAATGGAATGGAATGGAATGGGGTGGACTGGAGTGGAGTGGAGTGAAGTGGAGTGGAGTGGAAAGGAGAGGAATGGAATCGGATGGAATGGAGTGGAATGAAGTGGAGTGGAGTGGGGTAGAGTGGAGTGAGGAAGAATGGAGTGGAATGGAAGGGGTTGGAGTGGAACGGAGTGGAGTAGAGTGCAGTGGAGTGGAGAAGAGTGGAATGGAGGAGAATGGAATCGGATGTAATGGAATGTAGTGCAGTGGAGTGCAGTGGAACAGAATGGAACGGAATGGAATAGAATGCAACATAACGAAATGGAATGGAGAAATATGTGCTGAGATTGTGCTACTGCGCTACAGCTTGTATGACACGGGGTGACCTGTCGAAAGAAAGGAGTGGATGGGAATGGAATGGAATGGAATGGAATGGAATGGATTAGAGGGTAGCAGAGTGGAATCGATTGGAATGGAATGGAATGGGATGGAATGGAATGGGACGGGATGGAATGGAATGGGATGCGATGGAATGGAATGGAATGGAATGGATTGGAATGGAGTGGAGCAGACTAGAGAGAAGCAGAATGGAATGGACCAGAATGGAACAGAATGGAACGGAATGGAATGTGAGCTGAGATTGTGCCACTGCGCTACAGGCTTGGTGACAGAGTGAGATACTCTCGAAAGAAAGGCATGGAATGGAATGAAGTGGAAAGGAATGGAATAGCATGGAGTGGACTGGAGTGGAGTGGAGTGGAGTGAAGTGGAGTGGAGTGGAATAGAGAGGAATGCAATGGGAAGGAATGGAATTGAATGAAGTGCAGTGGAGTGGGGTGGAGTCAAGTGCATTGGAATGGAGTGGAATGGAATGGGATGGAGTGGAATGGAGTGGAGTTGAGTGCAGTGGAGTGGAAAGAAGTGGAATGGAGTGGAAGAGAATCGGATTTAATAGAATGTAGTGGAGTGGAGTGGAGTTGAACGGAGTGGAATGGAATGGAATGGATTGGAATAGAAAGGAATGGCATGGAATGGAATGGCATGGAATGGAATGGAATGCAATGGAACAGAATGCAATGCAATGAAAAGTTGACATGTAATGTGACCTGAAATTGGGCCACTACCCTCCAGCCTGAGTTTCACAGTGATAACCTATTGAAAGAAAGAAATGGAATGAAATGGAGTGAAATGGAATAGAATGGAATGGTGTGCAGTGGAGTGGAGTGGAGTGGAGAGGAGTGGAGTGGAATGGAGTCGAATCGATTGGAATGGAGTGGAATAGAATGGAGTGGTGTGGAGGGGAGTGAAACAGAAGGGAACGGAATGGGATGGAATGGAATGCAATGGAATGGGGAAAATAAATGTGGGCTGAGATTGTGCCACTGCACTCCAGAATTTGTGACAGAGTGAGATCCTGTGGAAAGAAAGGAATGGAATGGAATGGAGTGGAATGGAATGGAATGGAGTGGAGTGGACTGGAGTGGAGTGCAGTGGAATGGAGTGGAGTGGAGTGGAGTGGAATGTATTGGCATGAAAAGTAGTGGAGTGGAGGGGAATGGAATGGAGTGGAGTGGAAGGGAATGGAGCGGATTGGAATGGAATGGAGTAGAGTGGAATGAAATGGAGAGAAGTGAAATGGAATGGAATGGAATGGAATGCAGTGGAGGGGAATGGAATTGAGTGGAGTGGAGTGGAGTGTCGTGTAGTGGAGTGCAGTGGAATGCAGTGGTCTGGAAAGCATTAGAGAGGAGTGGAGTGGAGTGGAGTTGAGTGGAGTGGAATGGAATGGAGTGGAATGGAATGGAGTGGAGTGGAGTGGAATGGAATGGAATGCAGTGGAAAGAAGTGGAATGAAATGGAGTGGAGTGGAAGGGAATGGAGTGGAATGGATTGGACTGAAATGGAATGGAGTGGAGTGGAATGGAATGGAACGGAGTGGAGTGGAATGGAATGGAGTGGAGTGGATTTGAAAGCCATGGAGAGGAATGGAATGGAGTGAAGCGGACTGGAGTGGATTGGACTGGAGTGAAATGGAGTGGAATCGAATGGAGTGCAGTGGAATGGAATGGAGTGGAATGGACTGGCATGGAATTGAATGGAGTGGAGAGGAGTGGAATGGAATGGAGTGGAGTGGAATGGAATGGAATGCAATGGAGTGGAGTGGAGTGGAATGGAATGGAGTGGAGAGGAAAGGAATGGAATGGAGTGGAGTGGAAAGGAATGGAATGGAGTGGAGTGGAATGGAATGGAATGAAATGTACTGGAATGGAATGGAGTGGAGTGGAGGGGAATGGAATGGAGAAGAATGAAATGGAATGGAATGCAGTGCAATGGAATGGAGTGGAGTGGAGTGGAATGAAATGGAATGGAGTGGAGTGGAATGGAGTTTAATGGAATGGAGTAGAATGGAATGGGGTGGAGTGGAATGGAATGAAGTGGAGTGGAATAGAATGGAGTGGAGTGGAAAGGAGTGGAGTGGAGTGGAATGGAGTAGAGTGGAGTGGAAAGGAGTGGAGTGCAGTGGAATGGAGTAGAGTGGAGTGGAAAGGAGTGGAGTGCATTGGAGTGGAGTGGAGAGGAATGGTGTGGAGTGGAAAGGAGTGGAGTGGATTGGAATGAAGTGGAATGGAGTGGAATGTAATGGAAAGGACTGGAATGGAATGCAACGGATTGGAATTGAATGGAATGAAATGCAATGCAATGGAATGCAATGGAATGGAATGGAATGGAATGCAATGGAATGGAATGAAAAGGAATGGAATGGAATTGAGTTGAATGGAATAACGAAATGTGAGCTGAGATTGTGCCACTGAACTCCAGACTGGTTTAAAGAGTGAGATATTCTCGAATGTAAGGAATGGAATGAAATTCTGTGGAATGGAATGGAATGGAATGGAGTGGACTGGAATGGAGTGGAGTGAAATGGAGTGGAGTGGAAAGCAGAGGGATGGAATGGAGTGGAATGAAGTGGAGTGGAGTGGGTTTGAGTGGAGTGCGGAAGAATGGAGTGGAATGGAAAGGGATAGAATGGAAAGGAGTGGAGTAGAGTACAGTGGAGTGGAGAGGAGTGGAATAGAGAAGAATGGAATCGGATGTAATGGAATGTAGTGGAGTGGAGTGGAGTGGAACGGAACAAAACGGAACGGAATAGAATGCAGCATAACGGAACGGAATGAAGAATCATGTGCTGAGATTGTGCCACTGCTCTACAGCTTGTATGACAGAGGGTGACATCTTGAAAGAAAGGAGTGGAAGGGAATGAAATGGAATGGAATGGAATGTATTAGAGGGGATCAGAGTGGAATCGAGTGGAATGGAACGGAATGGATTGGAATGGGATGGAATGGATTGGAATGTAATGGAGCAGATTAGAGAGAAGTGGAATGGAATGGAACGGAACGGTACAGAATGGAACGGAATGGAATGTGAGCTGAGATTGTGCCACTGCGCTACAGGCTTGATGACAGAGTGAGATACTCTAGAAAGAAAGGAATGGAATGGAATGAAGTGGAAAGGAATGGAATAGAATGGAGTGGACTGGAGTGGAGTGGAGTGAAGTGGAGTGGAGTGGAATAGAGAGGAATGGAATGGGAAGGAATGGAATCGAGTGAATTGGAGTGGAGTGGGGTGGAGTCGAGTACAGTGGAATGGAGTGGAATGGAATGGGATGGAGTGGAATGGAGTGGAGTTGAGTGCAGTAGAGTGGAGAGAAGTAGACTGGAGTGGAATAGAATCGAATTTAACGGAATGTAGTGAAGTGGAGTGGAGTGAAACGGAGAGGAATGGAATGGAATGGATTGGAATGGAAAGTAATGGCATGGAATGGAATGGAATGCAATGGAACAGAATGCAATGCAATGAAAAGTTTACATGTAATGTGACCTGAAATTGGACCACTGCACTCCAGCCTGAGTTTCACAATGATAACCTGTCGAAAGAAAGGAATGGAATGCAATGGTGTGGAATGGAATAGAACGGAATGGAATGGAGTGGAGTGGAGTGGAGTGGAATGGAGTCGATTTGGACTGGAAAGGAGTGGAATGTAATGGAGTGGAGTGGAGTGGAGTCAAATTGAATGTAATGGAATGGGATGGAATGGAATGCAACGGAATGGGGAAAAGAAATGTGGGCTGAGATTGTGCCACTGCACCTCAGAAATTCTGACAGAGTGAGATCTTGTGGAAAGAGAGGAATGGAATGTAATGCAGCAGAATGGAAAGGAATGGAGTGGAGTGGAGTGGACTGGAGTGGAGTGCAGTGGAATGGAGTGGAGTGGAGTGGATTGGAGTGAAAAGGAGTGGAGTGGAATGTATTGGAATGGAAAGGAGTGTAGTGGAATGGAATGGAATGGAGCGGAGTGGAAGGGAATGGAGCGGATTGGAATGGAATGGAGGGGAATGGAGTGTAATGGAATGAAATGGAGAGGAGTGGAACGGAATGGAATGGAATGGAATGCATTGGAGGCGAATGGAATTGTGTGGAGTGGAGTGGATTGCCATGTAGTGGAATACAGTGGAATGGAGTGGACTGCAAAGGATTGGAGAGGAGTGGAGTGGAGTGGAGTTGAGTTGAGTGGAATGGAATGGAGTGGAATGGAATGGAGTGGAAAGGAAAGGAGAGGAGTGGAGTGGAATGGAAAGGAATGGAGTGGAAAGGAGTGGAATGGAATGGAGTGGAGTGGAAGGGAATGGAGTGGAATGGATTGGATTGAAATGGAATGGAGTGGAGTGGAGTGGAATGGAATGGAGTGGAGTGGAATGGATTGGAATGCCATGGGGTGGAATGGAAAGGAGAGAAGTGGAGTGGAGTGGATTGCACTGGAGTGGAATGGAGTGGAATCGAATGGAGTGCAGTGGAATGGAATGGAGTGGAATGGACTGGACAGGAATGGAATGGAATGGAGTGGAGAGGAGTGGAATGGCATGGAATGGAGTGGAGTGGAGTGGAATGGAATGGAGTAGAGTGGAATGGATTGGAATGCCATGGAGTGGAATGGAAAGGAGTGAAATGGAGTGGAGTGGATTGGACTGGAGTGGAATGGAGTGGAATCGAATGGAGTGCAGTGGAATGGAATGGAGTGGAATAGACTGGAATGGAATGGAATGGAGTGGAGTGGCATGGAATGGAATGGAGTGGAGTGGAATTCAATGGAGTGGAATGGAATGGAATGAACTTGAAGGGAATGGAGTTGAGAGAAATAGAATGGAATGGAATAGGATGGAATGGATTGCAATAGAATGGTGAATACAAATGTGGGCTGAGACTGTGCCACTGCACTCCAGCCTTTGTGACAGACTGAGGTCCTGTGGAAAGAAAGGAATGTAATGTAATGGAGTGGAATGCAATGAAATGGAGTGGATGGAATGGATTGGAATGGAGTGGAGTGGAGTGGATTGTGGTGCAGTGGAATGGAGTGGAATGGAATGGAGTGTAGTGGAGTGGAATGGAATGGAGTGGAGTGGAATGGAATGGAGCAGATTGGAATGGAAAGGAGTGGAATTTAGTGGAGTGGAATGAAATGGTGAGGAGTGGAATGGAATGGAATGGAATGGAGTGGAATGGAATGGAATGGAATGGAATGGAATGGAGTGGAATGGAATTGAGCGGAGTGGATTGGAGTGGAGTGGAGTTGAGTGGAATAGAATGGAGTGGAATGAAAAGGAGTGGAGAGGAATGAAGTTGAGTGGACTGGAGTCGAGTGGAGTGGAGTGGAATGGAATGGAATGGAGTGGAGTGGAAGGGGTGGAGTAGAATGGAAAGGAGCAGAATGGATTGGTATGGAATGGAATGGGGTGGAGTGGAGTTGAATGGAATGGAGTGGAGTGGAATGGAATTGAGTGGAGTGGAATGGAATGGAGTTTAGTGGAATATAATGCAATGGAGTGGAGTGAAATGCAGTGGAGTGGAATGGAATGGAGTGAAGTGGAGTGGAGTGGATTGGGCTGAAGTGGAATGGAGTGGAGTGGGCTGGAGTGGAGTGGAATGGAATTGAAAGGAGTGGAATGGAGTGGAATGTGATGGAGTGGAAAAGACTGCAGTGGAATGGAATGGAATAGAGTGGATGGAATGGAATGGAATGCAATGGAAAGGAATGGAACGGAGTGGATTGTAATGGAATGGAATGGGGCTTTATGGAAAGGAGTGGAGTGGAGTGGAATGGAATGCAGTGTAGTGGAATGGAAAGGAGTGGAATGGACTGGAATGGAATGGAATGGAATGGAGAGGAGTGGAGTGCAATGGAATGCAGTGGAGTTGAAAGGAATGGAATAGAGTGGAGTGGAGTTGAATGGAACGGAGTGGAGTGGAAGGGAATGGAGTGGAGTGGAGTGGAGTGGAATGGAATGGAATGCAGTGGAGTTGAAAGGAATTGAATGGAGTGGAGTGGAGTGGAATTGAACGGAGTGGAGTGGAATGCAAAGGAGTGGAGTGGAATGGAATGGAGTGGAGTGGAGTGGAGTGGAATGGAATGGAATGGAATGAAGTGAAGTGGAGTGGAATGGAGTCCAGTGGAATGGAATGGTGTGGAGTTGAGTGGAGTGTAGTGGATTAGAATGGAATGGAATGGAATGAAGAAATGTGTGCTGAGATTTTGACACTGCTTTTTCAGCGTTTGTGACAGAGAAAGGTCCTGTTGAAAGAAAGAAGTCGAATGGAAGGAATTAAAATGGAATGGCATGGAATGGATGAGTGTGGAATAGATTGGAATTGAGTGGAGTGGAGTGGTTTGCAGTGGAATGGAATCGAATAGAATGGAATGGAATGGAATGGTGAAATGAAATGTAAGCTGAGATTGTGCCACTGCACACCAGGATTGGTTACAGAGTGAGATCCTGTCCAAAGAAAGGAATGGAAAGCAATGGAGTGGAATGGAATGAAATGGAGAGGAGTGGAGTGGAGTGCAAAGGAGTGGAGTTGCATGGTTTGGACTGCAGTGGAATGAAATGGACTGGAGTGGAGTGGAATGGAAAGGTGTAGAATGGAGTGGAGTGAAGTGGAGTTGAATGGAGTGGAGTGAAGTGGAGTTGAATGGAATGGAGGGGAGTGGAGTGGAATGGAGTAGAGTGGAATGGAATGGAGTGGAGTGGAATGGAATTGAGTGGAGTAGAGTGGAATGGAGTGGAGTGGAGTGGAATGGAAAGGAGTGCAGTAGAATGGAATGGAGTGGAAAGTAATGGAGTGGAGAGGAATGGAATGGAATGGAGTGGAATGGAATCCAGTGGATTGGAACGGAATGGAATGGAGTGGAAAGGAATGGAGTGGAGTGAAATAGAATGGAATGGAATGCGATGGAATGGATTGCAATGGAATGGTGAAAAGAAATGTGGGATGAGATTGTGCCACTGCACTGCTGCCTTTGTGCCAGAATGAGATCCTGTGCAAAGAAAGAAATGGAATGGAATGGGGTGGAATGGAATGGAAAGGATTGGAGTGGAGTAGAGAGGAGTGGAGTGGAGTGGGAAGGAAGGGAGTAGAGTAGAATGGAATGGAGCCGACTGGATTGGAATGGAATGGAGTAGAGTGAAATGGAAAAGACTGGAATGGATTGGAATGGAATGCAATTGAGTGGAGTGGAGTGGAATGGAATTGAGCGGAGTGGAATGGAATGGAGTGTACTGGAATGCAATGGAGTGGAGTGGAGTGAAATGCAGGGGAGTGGAATGGAATGGAGTGAAGTGGAGTGGAGTGGATTGGACTGAAGTGGAATGGAGTGGAGTGGGCTGGAGTGGAGAGGAACGGAATGGAATGGAGTGGAATGGAGTGGAATGGAATGGAGTGGACTGGAATGGAATGGAGTGGAATGGACTGGAATGGAATGGAATGGAGTGGAGTGGAGCAAATGGAATGGAGTGCAGTGGAAAGGAATGGAATGAAGTGGAGTGGAATGGAATGGAATGGAGCTTTATGGAAAGGAGTGGAGTGGAGTGGAATGGAATGGAGCATAGTGAAATGGAATGGAGTGCAGTGGAGTGGAGTAGAATGAAATGGAGTGGAATTCAGTGGAGTGAAGTGGAATTGAGTGGAGTCGAGTGGAGAGGAGTGAAGTGGAATGGAATGGAATGGAATGCAATGGAATGAAGAAATGTTTGCTGATATTGTGCCACTGCTCTACAGCCTGTGTGACAGAGGGAGATGATGTAGAAAGAATGGAGTGGAATGGAAGGGATTTAGAATGGAATGGCATGGAATGGATTTGGGTGGAATGGAATTCAGTGGAATGGAGTGGAGTGCAGTACAATGGAATGGAATAGAATGGTATGGTGAAATGGAATGTGAACTGAGATTGTGCCAATGCACACCAGCATGGGTGACAGAGTGAGACCATGTCTAAAGAAAGGAATGGGATGGAATGGAGTGGAATGGATTGAAATGGAGTGGACTGGAGTGGAGTGGCGTGCAAAGAAGTGGAGTTGAATGGAATGGAGTGGAGTTGAATGGAATGGAGTGGAGTGGAATGGAATGGACTGCAGTGCAGTGGAATGGAACGGAATGGAATGGAGTGGAGTAGAATGGAGTCGAATGTAGTGGAATGGAATGGAATGAAGAGGAGTGGATTGGAATGCAGTGGAGCGGAATGGAATGGAGTTACGCAGAGTGGAGTGGATTGGACAGGAGTGGTATGTAGTGGAGTGGAGAGGAGTGGAGTGAAATGGAATGGAATGGAGTGGAATGAAATGTAGTGGAGTGGAATAGAAAGGAATGCAATGGAGTAGAGTGGAAGGGAATTGAGTGGAGTGGAGTGGAGTGGAGTGGAGTGCCATGGAGTGGAGTGGAGTGGAGTGGAGTGGAGTGGAGTGGAGTGGATAGGAACAGAGTGGAATGGAATGGATTAGAATGTAGTAGATTGGAGTGGAGAGGAATGGAATGAAATGGAATGGAATGGAATGGAATGGGGTGGAGTGGAATGCAGTGGAGTGGAGTGGACTGCAATGGAATGGAATGGAGTGGAGTGGACTGGAATGTAGTGGAGTGGAATGGAATGGAGTTAAGTGGAGTGGAGTGCATTGGACTGGAGTGGTATGTAGTGGAGTGGATTGGACTGGAGTGGGTGGAGTGCAATGCAATGGAATGGAGTGTAATGGAGTGTTGAGGAATGGAGTGGAGTTGAGTGGAATGGAATTGAGTGGAGTGAAATTGTATGGAATGGAGTGGAATAGAGTGGAGTGGAGTGGAATGGAGTAGACTGGAGTGCAAAGGAGTGGCATGGAATGGAATGGAGTGCAGTGGAATGGAGTGGAGTGGAGTGGAATGGAGTGGAGTGGAGTGGAATGGAGTGGAGTGCAATGGAATGGAGTGGAATGGACTGGAATGGAGTGGAGTGGTATGGAATGGAGGGCAGAGGAATTGAGTGGAATGGAGAGGAATTGAATGGATTGGTGAGGAATGGAATGGAGTGGAGTGGAATGGAGTGGAGTGGAGTGGAATGGAATGGAGTGGATTGGAATGGAGTGGAGAGGAGTGGAATGGAGTGGAGTGGAGAAGAGTGCAGTGGATTGCAATGGAATGGAGTGTAGTCGAATGGAATGGAGTGGAGAGGAATGTAATGGAGTGGAGTGGAATGGAGTGTAGTGGATTGGAAATGAGTGGAATTGAATGGAGTGGAGTGGAATGGAATATAATGGAGTGGAATGGAGTGGAGTGGAGTGGAATGGAGTGGAATGGGGTCTAGGGGAGTGGCATGGAATGAAGTGGAGTGGAATGGAATGGAATAGAGTGGAATGCAATGGAGTGGAGTGGAGTGGAGATGAGTGGAGTGGAATAAAATGGAATGGATTCGAATGGAGTGGAATGGAATAGAGTGGAGTGGAACGGAATGGAGTGGAGTGGAGTAGAGGGGAATGGAGTGAAGTGGAGTGGAGTGGAATGCAGTGGAGTGGAATGGAATGGAATGGAGGGAAGACGAATTGAATGGAATGGAATGGAATAGAATGGAATGGAATGGAATTGACTGGATTGGAGTACAGTGGAGTGGATTGGAGTGGAGTGGAGTTTAATTGAGTGGAATGGAGCAGAGTGGAAAGGAATGGAATAGAGTGAAGTGAAGTGTAATGGGATGGAATGGAATGGTATGGTTTGTAGTGGGGTGGAGTGGAAAGGAATGGAGTGGAGTGGAATGGAATGGAGTGGAATGGAGTGCAATGGAGTTCAGAGGAATGGACTGGAGTGGACTGGAATGGAGTGGAGTATAGTGGAGTGGAATGGAGTGGAGTGAAGTGGATGGAAATGGAATGAAGTAGAATTGAAAGAAGAAATGTGTGCTGAGATTGTGCTACCGCGCTTACACCTGTGTGACAGAATGAGATCCTGTAGAAAGAAAAGAGTGGAATGGAAGAGATTGGAATGGAATGGAATGGAACAGATTGGAGAGGAGTGGAGTGGAATTGAATGGAGTGGAGAGGAGTGCAGTGGAATGAAATGGAATGGTGAAATGAAATGTGAGCTGAGATTGTGCCACTGCACACCAGGATGGGTGACAGAGAGAGATCCTGTCAAAAGAAAGGAATGGAATGGAATGGAGTGGCATGGAATGGAATGGAGTGACATGGAATGAAATGGAGTGGAGTAAGGTGGGACGGAAAGGAGTGGAGTGGAATTGAATTTAGAGGAGTGAGAAGGAATGGACTGGAATGTAGTGGAATGGAATGGAGTGGAATGGAGTGGAGTGGAGTTGGAGTGGAATGAAAAGGAGTGCAGTGGAATGCAATGGAGTGGAGTGGAATTTAATGGAATGTGACGCAATGGAAAAGAGTGGAGAGGACTGGAATGGAGTGGAGTAGAGGGAGTGTAATTCAATGAAGTGGAGTGGAGTGGAATGGAATGGAATGGGATGGGATGGAGTGGAGTGGAGTGGACTGGAATGGAATGGAAAAGAGTGGAATGGAATGGAGTGGAATGGAATGAAATGGAGTGGAGTGCAATGGAATGTAGTGGAGTGGAATGGAGTGGAGTTGAGTGTAATGGAATTGAGTAGTGAGGAATGGAGTGGAGAGGAAAGGAATGTAGTGGAGTGGAGTGAAATGGAGTGGAGTGGAGTGGAGTGGAATGGAGTGGAGTGGAGTGGAGTGGAATGAAGTGGAAAGGATCTGAATGGAGTGGAATAATGAAATGTGAGCTTTAATTGTTCCACTGCACTCCAGGCTGGGTGACAGAGTGAGATACTCTAGAAAGAAAGGTTTCGAATGGAATGCAGTGGAATGCAATGAAACGGAGTGGACTGGAGTGGAGTGGAGTGAAGTGCAGTGGAGTGGAATGGAGAGGAATGGAATGCTGCGGAATTGGATGGCCTGAAATGGAATGAAGTGGAGTGGAGTGGGGCGTAGTGGCATGCAGTGGAATAGAGCAGAATGGAATGGGATAGAGTGGAATAGAGTGGAATGGAGTGCAGTGGAGTGGAGAGGAGTTGAATGTAGATAAACGGAATAGGATGTTATGGAATGAAGTGAGTGGAGTGGAGTGGAGTGGAACGCAGAGGAATGGAATGGAATGGAAAAGAATTGAATGGAATGGACCGGAACGAAATGGAGAAATCTGAGTTGGCATTTTGCTACTGAGCTACAGCCTGTGTGACAGAAGGAGATCCTGTCGAAAGAAACGAGTGGAATGGAATGGAATGGATTGTAGTGGAACGAAGTGGAATTCAGTGGAATGAGATGGAATGCAAATGAATGGAATGGAGTGGATGGAGCAGAGTGGAGTGGAGTGGAATGGAACGGAATGGAATGTGAGATGAGATTGTGCCGCTGCACTTCAGGCTGGGTGACAGAGTGAGATACTATCGAAAGAAAGGAATGGAATGGAATGGAATGCAGTGAAATGGAATGGACTGGAGTGGAGTGGAGTGGAGTGGATTGAAATGGAATGGAGTGGAGTGGAATGGAGCAGAGTGGAATGGAATGGAGTGGTATCAAATGGAAAGGAGTGGAATGAAATGGAGTGGATTGGAATGGAATGCATTGGAATGGAATGGAATGAAGTGGAATGGAGTGGAGTGGAATAGCATGGAGTGGAGTGGAGTGGAATGGAATTTAATGGAATGGAGTGGAGTGGAGTGGAATGGATTAGATTGGATTGGAATGGATTGGATTGGATTGGAATGGAAAGGAGTGGATTGGAATGGAGTGGAGTGAAATGGAATGGAGTGGAGTGGAATGGATTGGAGAGTAGTGGAATGGAATGAAGTGGAGTGGATTGGAGTGGAGTGAAATGGAATGGAGTGAAGTGGAATGGAATGGAATGGAGATGAATGGAATGGAGTGGAGTGGAATGGAATGGAGTGGAGTGGAGTGGAGTGCAATGGAATGGATTGGAATGGAGAGGACTGGAGTGTCATGGAGTGGAGTGGAATGGACTTGAGTGGAGTTGAGTGGAGTGGAACCAAATGGAATGGAATGGAAGGAAGAAATTTGTGCTGAGGTTGTGCCACTGCGCTTCAGCCTGTGTGACAGAGGGAGATCTTGTCAAAGAAAGGAGTGTAATGGGAGAGACTGGAAAGGTACGGGATGGAAAGGATTGGAGAGAAGTAGAGTGGAATTGAGTGGAGTGGAGAGGAGTGCAGTGGAATGGAATGAAATGGAATGGTGAAATGAAATGTGAGCTGAGATTGTATAAATCCACACCAGCATGGGTGACAGAGTGAGATCCTGTCAAAAGAAAGTAATGGAACGGAAAGGAGTGGAATGGAATGAAATGGAGTTGAGTGTAGTGGAGAGGAATGGAGGGGAGTGGAATGGAATGGATTGGAATGGAAAGGAATGGAGTGGCATGGAATGGAAAGGAGTGGAGTGGAATGGAATGGAGTGGAGTGGTATGCAGTGGAGTGGAAACGACTGTAGTGGAGTGGAATGAAATGGAGTGGAGTGGAATTGAATGGAGTGGAGTGGAATGGTATGGAAAGGAGTGGAATGGAGTGGGGTGGATTGGAGTGGAGTGGTGTGGAGTGGAAACCAGTGGAGTGGAATAGAACTCAGTGGAGTGGCATGGAGTGGAGTGGAATGGAATGGAGTGGACTGGAATGGAGTGGAGAAGAATAAAGGGAAGTTGAGTGGAATGGGACGGGATCAAGGGGAATGGTGTGGAATGGAGTGGAATTGAGTGGAGTGGAGTAGAGTGGACTGGAAAGGGGTGGAGTGAAATGGAATGGAATGGAGTGGAATGGAGTGGAGTGGAACGGATTGGAATGGAATGGAATGGAGTGGAGTGGAATGGAATGCAGTAGAATGGAATGGGGTGGATTGAAATGGAATGGAGTAGAGTGTAATGAAGTGGAGTGGAGTGGAATGGAAGTGGAGTGGAGTGGAATGGAATATGATGGAATGGAATGGAATGGAGCGGAGTGGAATGGACTGGAATCGAGTGGAATGGAATAGAATGGAGTGGAATGGAATAGAATAGAGTGGAATGGAGTTGAGTGGAGTGCAGTGGAATGGAGCTGTATGGAATGGTGTGGAGTAGAATGGAATGGAGCTGTATGGAATGGTGTGGAGTAGAATGGAATGGATTGTAGTGGAATGGAGTGGAGTGGGACAGAGTGGGTTGGAGTGGAATGGAGTGGAGTGGAATGGAATGGAGTGGAGTGGAATGGAATGGAGTGGAGGGGCATGGAATGGAGTTGAGTGTAATGTAATGGAGTGGAGTGGAATGCTATGGAATGGAGGGGAATGGAGTGGAGTGGAGTGGAATGGAATGGAGTTGAATAAAATGTAGTGAAATTTATTGGAATGGAATGGATTGGAGTGGAATGGAATGGAGTGGAGTGGAATGGAGTGGGGTGCAGTGGAATTGAGTGGAATCAAAAGGACTGGATTGGAATGGAGTGGAGAGGAATGGAATGGAATAGAATGGAGTGGAATGTAGTATAGTGGAATGGAAAGGAATGTAACAGAATGGAGCAGAGTGGAGTGCAGTGGAGAGGAGTGGATTGGAATGGAGTGGAGTAGATTGGAGTGGAATGGTTTGGAGTGGAATGGAATGGAGTTAAGTGGAATGGAGTGGAGTGGAGTGCAGTCTAACGGAGTAGAGTTGAGTGGAATGGAATGGAATGGAGTGGAAAGGACTGGACAGCAGTGCAATGGATTGGAGTGGAGTGCAGTGTAATGGAATGGAACAGAGTGGTGTGGAATGAAATGGAGTGGAGTGGAAAGGAATGTAGCGGAGTGGAATGGAATGGACAGGGGTGGAATGGAGTGGAGTGGAGTGGAGTGAAATGGAATGGATTGGAATGGAATGGAATAGAATGGATAGAAATGGAATGGAGTGGAGGGGAATAGAAAAGAGTGGAGGTGAATGGAGTGGAGCATAGTGGAATTAAGTGTAATGGAATGAAGTGCAGTGGAATGGATTGGAGTGGAGTGTAACGGAATAGAATATAGTGGAAAGGAGTGGAGTGAAGTGGAGTGGAATGGAATGGAGTGGAGTGGAATGGTAGGGAATGGAGTGGAATGGAGAGTAGTGGAGTGGAGTGCAGTGGAATGGAGGGGAAGGGAATGGAGTGAAGTGTTTTGGAATGGAGTGGAGTGGAGTGGAATGGAATGCAATGGAGTGGAATGGAGTGGAGTACAGTGGAATTGAGTGGAATTGAATGGAGTGGATTGGAATGGAATGAAGTGGAGTGGAACAGAATAGAATGGAGTAGAATGGAGTGAAGTGAAGTGGAGTTGAATGGAGTGGAGTGCAATGGAATAGAATGGAGTGGAATGGAGTTGAGTGGAGTGCAGTGGAATGGAACTGTATGGAATGGAGTGGAGTAGAATGGAATGGATTGTAGTGGAATGGAGTGAAGTGGAACAGAGTGGATTGGAGTGGAATGGAGTGGAGTGGAATGGAATGGAGTGGAATGGAATGGAATGGAGTGGAGGGGCATGGAATGGAGTGGAGTGTAATGTAATGGAGTGGAGTGGAATGCTATGGAATGGAGGGGAATGAAGTGGAGTGCAGTGGAATGGAATGGAGTTGAATAAAATGTAGTGAAATTTATTGGAATGGAATGGAGTGGAGTGGAATGGAATGGAGTGCAGTGGAATGGAGTGGAGTGCAGTGGAATTGAGTGGCATTGAATGGACTGGATTGGAATGGAGTGGAGAGGAATGGAATGGAATAGAATGGAGTGGAATGGAGTGTAGTGGAATGGAAAGGAATGGAATAGAATGGAACAGAGTGGAGTGCAGCGGAGAGGAGTGGATTGGAGTGGAATGGATTGGAGTGGAATGGAATGGAGTTAAGTGGAATGGAGTGGAGTGCAGTCTAATGGAGTGGAGTTGAGTGGAATGTAATGGAGTGGAGTGGAAAGGAGTGGACAGCAGTGAAATGGTTTGGAGTGGAGTGGAGTGTAATGGAAAGGAGTGCAATGGAATGGAACAAAGTGGTGTGGAATGGAATGGAGTGGAGTGGAAAGGAATGGAGTGGAGTGGTGTGGAATGGAATGGAGTGGAGTGGAAAGGAACAAAGCAGAGTGGAATGGAATGGACAGGAGTGGAATGGAGTGGAGTGGAATGGAATGGATTGGAATGGAATGGAATTAGAGTGGAGAGAAATGGAATGGAGTGGAGGGGAATGGAAAGGAGTGGAGTGGAATGGAGTGGAGCATAGTGGAATGGACTGGAGCCTAGTGGAATGGAGTGGAGCATAGTGGAATTAAGTGTAATGGAATGGAGTGCAGTGGAATGTATTGGAGTGGAGTGGAACGGAATAGAATATAGTGGAAAGGAGTGGAGTGAAGTGGAGTGGAATGGAATGGAGGGGAGTGGAGTGATAGGGAATGGAGTGGAATGGAGAGGAGTGGAGTGGAGTGCATTGTAATGGAGTGGAAGGGAATGGAGTGAAGTGTTTTGGAATGGAGTGGAGTGGAGTGGAATGGAATGCAGTGGAGTGCTATGGAGTGGAGTGCAGTGGAATTGAGTGGAATTGAATGGAGTGGATTGGAATGGAATGAAGTGGAGTGGAACGGAATAGAACAGAGTGGAATGGAGTGAAGTGAAGTGGATTTGAATGCAGTGGAGGGCAACGGAATGGAATGGAGTGGAATGGAGTGGAGTGGAATTGAATGTAGTGGAGTGGAGTTGAGTGGAGTGGAGTGGAGTAGAGGGGAATGGAGTGGAGTGAAGGGGAGTGGAATGGAGTGCAGTGGAATGGAAGAGAATGGAGTGGAATAGAGTGGAGTGGAATGGAATTGAATGGAATGGAATGGAGTGGAGTGGAGGGCAGAGGAGTGGAATGGAGTGGAGTGTGGTGGAGTGGAGTGGGCTGGAAGGGAATGGAATGGAGTGTAATGAAGAGAAGCGGAGTGGAATTGACTGGAATTGAATGGAGTGGAGTGGAGTGGAATGGAATAGAATAGAGTGGAATGGAGTGGAGTGGAGTGGAATGGAGTGGAGAAGAATAAAGGGAAGTTGAGAGGAATGGGACGGGGTCAAGATGAATGCTGTGCAATGGAGTGGAATTGAGTGGAGTGGAGTAGAGTGGACTGGAAAGGATTGGAGTGAAATGGAATGGAATGGAGTGGAATGGAGTGGAGTGGAACGGATTGGAGTGGAATGGAATGGAGTGGAGTGGAATGGAATGCAGTAGAACGGAATGGAGTGGATTGGAATGGAATGGAGTGGAGAGTAATGAAGTGGAGTGGAGTGGAATGGAAGTGGAGTGGAGGGGAGTGGAATGGAATGGAATGGAGAGGAGTGGAATGGAGTGTAGTGGAATGGAGTGGAGTGGAATGGAATTGAAGGGAGTGTAGTGGAATGGAGTGGAGTGGAAAGGAGTGGAGTGGAGGGGAAAGGAATAAAATATAGTGGTAAGGAGTGGAGTGAAGTGGAGTGGAATGGAATGGAGTGGAGTGGAGTGATAGGTAATGGAGTGGAATGGAGAGGAGTGCAGTGGAGTGAAGTGGAATGGAGTGGAAGGGAATGGAGTGAAGTGTTTTGGAATGGAGTGGAGTGGAGTGGAATGGAATGCAGTGGAGTGGAATGGAGTGGAGTACAGTGGAATTGAGTGGAATTGAATGGAGTGGATTGGAATGGAATGAAGTGGAGTGGAACAGAATAGAATGGAGTAGAATGGAGTGGAGTGAAGTGAAGTGGAGTTGAATGGAGTGGAGTGCAATGGAATAGAATGGAGTGGAATGGAGTTGAGTGGAGTGCAGTGGAATGGAACTTTATGGAATGGAGTGGAGTAGAATGGAATGGATTGTAGTGGAATGGAGTGAAGTGGAACAGAGTGGATTGGAGTGGAATGGAGTGGAGTGGAATGGAATGGAGTGGAGTGGAATGGAATGGAGTGGAGGGGCATGGAATGGAGTTGAGTGTAATGTAATGGAGTGGAGTGGAATGCTATGGAATGGAGGGGAATGAAGTGGAGTGCAGTGGAATGGAATGGAGTTGAATAAAATGTAGTGAAATTTATTGGAATAGAATGGAGTGGAGTGGAATGGAATGGAGTGCAGTGGAATGGAGTGGAGTGCAGTGGAATTGAGTGGCATCGAATGGACTGGATTGGAATGGAGTGGAGAGGAATGGAATGGAATAGAATGGAGTGGAATGGAGTGTAGTGGAATGGAAAGGAATGGAATAGAATGGAACAGAGTGGAGTCCAGCGGAGAGGAGTGGATTGGAGTGGAATGGATTGGAGTGGAATGGAATGGAGTTAAGTGGAATGGAGTGGAGTGGAGTGCAGTCTAATGGAGTGGAGTTGAGTGGAATGTAATGGAGTGGAGTGGAAAGGAGTGGACAGCAGTGAAATGGTTTGGAGTGGAGTGGAGTGCAATGGAAAGGAGTGCAATGGAATGGAACAAAGTGGTGTGGAATGGAATGGAGTGGAGTGGAAAGGAATGGAGCGGAGTGGTGTGGAATGGAATGTAGTAGAGTGGAAAGGAATGGAGCAGAGTGGAATGGAATGGACAGCAGAGGAATGGAGTGGAGTGGAATGGAATGGATTGGAATGGAATGGAATTAGAGTGGAGAGAAATGGAATGGAGTGGAGGGGAATGGAAAGGAGTGGAGGGGAATGGAAAAGAGTGGAGGGGAATGAAGTGGAGCGTAGAGGAATGGACTGGAGCCTAGTGGAATGGAGTGGAGCATAGTGGAATTAAGTGTAATGGAATGGAGTGCAGTGGAATGTATTGGAGTGGAGTGGAATGGAATAGAATATAGTGGAAAGGAGTGGAGTGAAGTGGAGTGGAATGGAATGGAGTGGAGTAGAGTGATATGGAATGGAGTGGAATGGAGAGGAGTTGAGTGGAGTGCATTGTAATGGAGTGGAAGGGAATGGAGTGAAGTGTTTTGGAATGGAGTGGAGTGGAGTGGAATGGAATGCAGTGGAGTGCTATGGAGTGGAGTGCAGTGGAATTGAGTGGAATTGAATGGAGTGGATTGGAATGGAATGAAGTGGAGTGGAACGGAATAGAACTGAGTGGAATGGAGTGAAGTGAAGTGGATTTGAATGCAGTGGAGTGCAACGGAATGGAATGGAGTGGAATGGAGTGGAGTGGAATTGAATGTAGTGGAGTGGAGTTGAGTGGAGTGGAGTGGAGTAGAGGGGAATGGAGTGGAGTGAAGTGGAGTGGAATGGAGTGGAGTGGAGTGGAAGAGAATGGAGTGGAACGTAGTGGAGTGGAATGGAATTGAATGGAATGGAATGGAGCACTCGAGTGGAGGGCAGAGGAGTGGAATAGAGTGGAGTATGGTGGAGTGGAGTGGGCTGGAATGGAATGGAGTGGAGTGTAATGAAGAGGAGTGGAGTGGAATTGACTGGAATTGAATGGAGTGGAGTGGAGTGGAATGGAATAGAATAGAGTGGAATGGAGTGGAGTGGAGTGGAATGGAGTGGAGAAGAATAATGGGAAGTTGAGTGGAATGGGACGGGGTCAAGATGAATGGTGTGCAATGGAGTGGAATTGAGTGGAGTGGAGTAGAGTGGACTGGAAAGGAGTGGAGTGAAATGGAGTGGAATGGAGTGGAATGGAGTGGAGTGGAACGGATTGGAGTGGAATGGAATGGAGTGGAGTGGAATGGAATGCAGTAGAACGGAATGGAGTGGATTGGAATGGAATGGAGTGGAGTGTAATGAAGTGGAGTGGAGTGGAATGGAAGTGGAGAGGAGGAGAGTGGAATGGAATGGAATGGAGAGGAGTGAAATGGAGTGTAGTGGAATGGGGTGGAGTGGAGTGGAATGGAAGGGAGTGTAGTGGAATGGAGTGGAGTGGAAAGGAGTGGAGTGGAGTGGAGTGCAGAGGAATTGAATGGAGTGGAGTGGAATGGAAAATGATGCAATGGAATGGAATGGAGTGGAGTGGAAAGGAGTGGAGCAGAGTGGAATTGGGTGGAATCGTATGGAGCGGAGTGGAATGGAGTGGATTTGAGTGGAATGGAATAGAATGGAGTGGAATGGAACAGAATGGAGTGGAATGGAGTTGAGTGGAGTGCAGTGGAATGGAACTGTATGGAATGGAGTGGAGTAGAATGGAATTGATTGTAGTGGAATGGAGTGGAGTGGAACAGAGTGGATTGGAGTGGAATGGAGTGGAGTGGAATGGAATGGAGTGGAGTGGAATGGAATGGAGTGGAGTGGAATGGAATGGAGTGGAGTTGAATGGAGTGGAGTGGAGTGGAATGGAATATAATGGAGTGGAATGGAGCGGAGTGGAATGGTATGGACAGGAGTGGAATGGAGTGGAGTGGAGTTGAATTGACTGGAATGGAACACAGTGGAGTCGGATGGAGTGGATTGGAGTTGAATTGACTGGAATGGAACGGAGTGGAGTCGGATGGAGTGGAGTGGAGTGGAATGGAAGAGAATGGAGTGGAATGGAGTGGAGTGGAGTGGAGTGGAATGGAGTGGAGTGGAGTGGAATGGAGTGGAGTGGAGTGGATTGGAATGGATTGGTGTGGAATGGAGTGGAATGGAGTGGAATACAATGGAGTACAGAAAAGTTGAGTGGAGTGGAACGGAATAAAATGAAATGGAGTGGAATGGAGTGGAATGTTCTGGAGTAGAGTGGAATGAATTGTAGTGGAGCAGAATAGAGTGGAGTGGAGGAGAATGGAGTAGAGTGAAGTGCAGTGGAATGGAGTGTAGAGGAATGGAATTGAATGGAGTGGAAAGGATTTTAGTGGAATGAAATGGAATGGAATGGAGCAGAGTGGAGTATAGTGGAGTGGAGTGGAGCCGCATGGAATGGAGTGGAGTGGAGGGTAATGAAATGGAGTGGAGTGTAATGTAATGGACTCGATTGGAACAGAGTGAAATGGAATGGAGTTGAAGGGAGTGGAGTGGAGCGGAATGGAGCAGAGTTGGGTGGAATGGAATGGGGTGGAGTGAAAAGGAATGTACAGGAGGAGAATGGAGTGGAGTGGAGTGGAATGTAATGGAGTGGAATGGAATGGAGTTAAGTGGAATGGAGTGGACTGGAATGGAGAGGACTGGTATGAATTGGAGTGCGGTGGCATGGGGTGGAGTGGAATGGAATGAAGAAGAGTGGAATGGAATTGAGTAGATTGGAGTGGAATGAAGTGGAGTTGAATGGAGTGGAGTGCAGTGGAATGGAATAGAATGGAGTGGAATGGAGCGGAGTGGAATGGAATGGACAGGAGTGGAATGGAGTGGAGTGGAGTTGAATTGACTGGAATGGAATGGAGTGGAGTCGGATGGAGTGGAGTGGAGTGGAATGGAAGAGAATGGAGTGGCATGGAGTGGAGTGGAGTGGAGTGGAATGGAGTGGAGTGGGGTGGAATGGAGTGGAGTGGAGTGGAATGGAATGGATTGGTGTGGAATGGAGTGGAATGGAGTGGAATACAATGGAGTACAGAAAAGTTGAGTGGAGTGGAACGGAATAAAGTGAAATGGAGTGGAATGGAGTGGAATGTTATGGAGTAGAGTGGAATGAATTGTAGTGGAGCAGAATAGAGTGGAGTGGAGGAGAATGGAGTAGAGTGAAGTGCAGTGGAATGGAGTGTAGAGGAATGGAATTGAATGGAGTGGAAAGTATTGTAGTGGAATGAAATGGAATGGAATGGAGCAGAGTGGAGTATAGTGGAGTGGAGTGGAGCCGCATGGAATGGAGTGGAGTGGAGGGTAATGGAATGGAGTGGAGTGTAATGTAATGGATTGGATTGGAACGGAGTGAAATGGAATGGAGTGGCAGGGAGTGGAGTGGAGGGGAATGGAGCAGAGTTGAGTGGAATGGAATGGGGTGGAGTGAAAAGGAATGTACAGGAGGGGAATGGAGTGGAGTGGAGTGGAATGTAATGGAGTGGAATGGAATGGAGTAGATTGGAGTGCAATGGAATGGAGTGGAGTGCAATGGAATACAGTGGAGAGGAATGGAGTGGAGTGGAGTGGAATTGAGTGTAATGGAATGGAGTTAAGTGGAATGGAGTGGAGTGGAGTGCAATGAAATGAAATGGAGTGGAATGGAATGGAGTGGAATGGAGTGGATTGGAAAGGTTTGGAGTTTAATGGAATGGAGTGGAGTGGAGTAGAGTGGAGTGGGAAAGAATGGACTGGAATGTAGTGGAATAGTAGAGTGAAGTAGAGTGAAGTAGAGTGGAGTGGAGAATATTGGTGCTAAAATTTGCAAAACGCCTAGCAAACTGAATTAAACAATACATAAATAGGTAAGTCATAATGACCATGTGGGATTTATTCCAGGGATGCAAGGATAGTTCAACATGCAAATCAATGAATGTGATAGATCACATAAAGAGAATGAAGGGGCCAGGAACAGTGGTTCACACCTGTAATCCCAGCAATTTGGGAAGCCGAGGTGGGTGGATCACCTGAGGTCAGGAGTTTGAAACCAGTCTAGCCAACATGGCGAAGCTACGTCTCTACTAAAAATACAAACATTAGCCAGGCATGGTGGTGAGCACCTGTAATGCCAGCTACTCAGGAGGCTGAAGAAGGAGAATCACTTGAACCCGGGAGGCAGAAGTTGCATTGAGCTGAGATCGTGCCATTACACTCCAGCCTGGGTGACAGAGGGAGACTACATCTCAAAAAAAAAAACAAACAAACAAAAAAAAAAAAACAAGGACAAAATCCATATAATAATTTCAATTATGCTAAAAAATTTTGATAAAATTTAATATTCTTTAATAATAAAAAGCCCTTTGAAAACTGGTTATGGAATGAACATACCTCAACATAATAAAGTCATATATGACAGACCCACAGCTAGTATCACACTAAGTGGGGAAAAAATAAAAGCCTTTTCTCTAAAATCTGGAAGATGACAAGAATGTCCACTTTTACCACTGTTATTCAACATAATGCTGAAAGTCCTATCTGGAGCAATCAGACAGGAGAAAGCAATAAAACGCATCCCAATTGGAAAAGAAGTCAAATTACCTTTTTTTTTTTTTTTTTGCCAATGTTATAATGTTATATTGGAAAAGGCATAAATACTCCTCTGATAGGCTTTGAATGTGTGTTCCCTCCCAAATCTCATATTTAAATGTAATTCTCAATGTTGGAGATGGGCCTGTTGAAAGGTGATTTAACCATTGGGGTGGATTACTATAAATGGCTTAGCACCATCCCAGTTGGTGCTATCCTGATGATAGTGAGTGAGTTCCCATAAAATCTGGTTATTTAAAACTGTGTAACAACTCGCCCCTCCGTTTTTTGCTTCTGCTTTTTGCCCTGTGATGTGCAAGATTCTGCTTCAACTTCTGCCATGACTGTAAACTTCCAGAGACCTCCCCGGAAGCATATTCCAGTACTATGTTTTCTCTACAGCCTGTAGAATCATAAGCCATTTAAACCTACTTTGTAAAAAATAAATTATCCAGTACTACTCTCATAGTGTTGCAAAAGCATATTCCAGTACTATGTTTTCTCAACAGCCTGTAGAATCATAAGCCACTTAAACCTACTTTGTAAAAAATTAATTATCCAGTCCCACTCTCATAGTGTTGCAAAAATAGCTTAATACAAAAATTGGCACCAAGGAATGGAAAATAGTTATAAGAATACCCCACAATGTGGAATCAGCTTTGTAATTGCGTAAACAGGCAGAAGTTGGAAGAATTTGTGGGATTCAGAAGACAGAAAAATGAGGGAAAGTTGAGATTTTCTTAGAGACTGGTTGAATGTCTGTGACAAAATGCTGATAGTGATCTGGACAGTGAAGGCTGGGCTGAGAAGGTCTCAGATGAAAACTAGAAACTTATTGGGACTGAAACAAAGGTCATGCATGTTGTCTTAGCAAAGTGGTTGGCTGAATTTCTGTCATGCACTAGGGATATAAAAAAGTTTGAATTTGAAATTGATGACTTAGGGTTTCTGTTGCAAAAATGTCTAAGCAGCAAAGCATTTGTGATGTGACCTGGCTGCCTCTAACAACTTATGCTCACATGTTCTAGCAAAAAAATAAAAATAAAATAATTACTAACTTATACTTACAAAAGAAGCATAGTGTAAAAGCTTGAAAACTTTGCAGCCTAGTCATGTGGCTGAAATATAAAAAGCTTTTATAAGAGAGGAACTCAAGCAGCATATGGGTCAACCACTTGTTAGAGATATTTGTATAACCTAAAAAAAAAGCAAGTGTTGATAGCCAAGACAATGGGAAAGAGGAATTGAAGGCATTTTAGAAATCTGAAAGGCAGCCACCCATCACAGGCCCTGAGGCCTGAAAGAAGAGAATAGTTTCTGGGATCAGGTCTAGGACCTGCTGCCTTGGGTAGCTTTGGAACAAGGCTCACTGCATCCTTGCCACTGCTTCAGCTCCAGGTGTAGCTCATATTGATCCAGTTACAACTCCAGTCACTGCTTCAGAGGGTGCAAGCCATAACCTTGGCAGCTTCCATGTGGTGTTAGGCCTGTGGGTTTACCAAATGCGAGTAGTTGAGACTTGGGAGCCTCCACCTTTATTTCAAAGGATGTATGAAAAAGACAGGGTGTGCAGGCAGAAGCATGTTGCAGGTGTGGAGCCCTCATGGAGATCCTCTACTAAAACAATGGAGAAAAGAAATTGGGGTGACAGTCCACAGGAAGGCTCCCCACTGGGTCATGGCCTAGTAGATCTGTGAGGAGAGGATCACTGTCCTCCAGACCTCAGACCCCAGAATGGTAGATCTAGCTACAGCCTGCACCTTGCAGCTTGAAAAGCCAGAGGCACAGTATGCCAGCCCATGAGAGCAGCTGTGGGGGCTGAACCATGCAAAGTCACAAGGTAGAACTTTCCCAATGCGTTAGCATGCCCTGGAAATGGGACACAGAGTCAAAAATAATTATTTTGGAGCCTTACAATTCAATAACTGCCCTTCTGGGTTTCAGACTTTCATAGATCCTGTGACCGCTTTCTTTTGGCTGATTTCTTCCTTTTAGAATAGGATTATTTACCCAATGCCTCAGCCTCATTTGTATCTTGGAAGAACCTAATTTGTTTCTTTATGTTACAGGCTTATAGGAGGAAGAAATTAGCTTTGTCTTAGATGAGACTTTTGACTTTTGAGTTAAGGCTGAAATTAGTTAAGACTTTGGGGATTATTGGGAAGTCATGATTGTATTTTGAAATATGAGAAGGATTTGAGATTTGGAACGGCCAGGGGCAAAATGATACAGTTTGGATGTGTATTCCCACCAAAATCTTATATCGAAATATAATCCTCAATGTTGGAAGTGGGCCTAGAGCGGAGGTGATTGAATCATGAGGGCAAGATTTCCACGGACAGTTTGGCATCATTTCCTTTGGTGCCATTCCCACAACAGTAAGTTTTTATCAGAGCTGGTTATCTATAAGTGTGTGTAACACTTCCCCCCGCCCTCGCACTTACCAGGTGATGTGCAAGCACTGGATTTATTTTTCACCTTGTCAGTTGTCAGAGGCTTCCCCAGAAGCAGAAGCCAGTGCTATGCTTTCTGTACAGCCTGTAGAAACATGAACCAATTAAACCTATTTTCTTTATAAATTAACCAGTCACTGATTACTTTTTATAGCAATATGAGAATGGCCTAATACATCCACCATAATCTATTGGAGGTAATAACTTGAGTAAATTTGCAGAATATGAAATCAACACATACAAATCAGTAGGGTTTCTATATACCAACAGTCAACAAACTGAAAAAGAATTCAAAAATGTAATACTATTTGCAGTAGCCACAAATAAAACAAAATATGTGGAAATTTACCAAAGAAATAAAAGTTCTCAACAATTAAAACTGTAAAACACTGATAAAAGAAATGAAAAAGGACCGAAAAATTGGAAAGATATTTTTATGTTCACAGATTGGAAGAATCAGTATTTTTTTTAAAAATGTCCATACGATCCATAGCAATCTATACATTTCATGCCATCTCTATCAAAATAACAGGCAAGGGGCAGTGGCTCATGCCTGTAATCCCAGCACTTTGGGAGGCCGAAGTTGGTGGATCATGAGGTCAGGAGTTCAAGACCAGCCTGGCCAACTTGGTGAAACCCCACCTCTACTAATAATACAAAAAATTAGCCAGGTATGGTGGCGGGTGCCTCTAATCCCAGCTATTCAGGAGTCTGAGGCAAAGAATTGCTTGGACCCAGGAGGTGGAGGTTGCACTGTGCCCAGATCACATCACTGCACTCCAGTCTAGGTGACAGAGCAAGACGCCATCAAAAAAAAAAAAAAAAAAAAAAAAGAAAAAGAAGAAGAAGACATTCCTCACAGATATAGAAAAAAAACTCTGAAATTTATATGGAAACATCACAAAACACCATAATAGTCAAAGCTATGCTGAGTATATAAAACAAAACTGGAGGAATTCCATTACCTGGTCTTAAATTATACTACTACATTGTAGTAATTAAAACAACATGACACTAGCATAAAAACAGACATAAAGACAGATGGAACGAAATAGAGACCTGAGAAACAAACTCATACAGCTAAATTAATTTTCAACAAAAGTGCCAAGAACATACAATAAAAAATAAGACAGTTTTTGTAATAAATATGGCTGGTAAAACTGGCATTCTGTGTGAGGGACAAACATTCAGACGCTCATAGCAGTGTTCTGGAATCCTATGTGAGGGACAAACATTCAGACCACAGCAGGAGTGTTCTGGAATCCCCTGTGAGGAACAAATATTCAGATCCTCGTAGCAGTGTTCTGGAATCTTATGTGACAAATGTTTGGAACCCAGCAGCAGTGTTCTGGAATCCTATGCGAGGGACAAACATTCAGACCCTCATAGCAGTGTTCTGGAATCCTATGGGAGGGGCAGCTAAATTAATTTTCAACAAAAGTGCCAAGAACATACAATAAAAAATGAGACAGCTTTTGTAATAAATAGGGCTGGGAAAACTGGCAAGCCATAGGCAGAAGAATAAAACTAGAACCCTATTTCTTGCCACTTACAAAAATCAAATTAAAATGAATTAAAGACTTAAACCTAACGCCTCAAACCATCAAACTTTTACAAGAAAACTTTGGGGAATCTCTTTAGGGCATTGGTTTGGGCAAAAATTCCTTAAATAATGCCCCAGAAGCAGACAACTAAAACAAACATGGACAAATCGGATTACAGAAAGTCAGAAAGCCTTTCTAAAGTGAAAGAAACAAGAAACAAAGTGAAGAGAAAATCCACAGAATGGGAGAAAATATTTGTAAATTATCAAACTGAAAAGCAATTAATAGCTACATGATATGGTTAGGATTTGTGTCCCCACCCAAATCTCATATTGAATTGTAATCCCCAGATGTTGAGGGAGAGGTTGGTAGAAGGTGATTGGATCATGGGGGTGGTTTCCCCCATGCTGTTCTTCTGATAATGAGTAATTTCTCATGAAATCTGATGGTTTTATAAGGGACTCTTCCCCCTTTGCTTCACATACATGCTCTCTCTCCTGCTGTCATGTAAGAGGTGCCTGCTTCCCCATCTGCCATTATTGGAAGTTTCCTGAGTCCTCCCCGTCCATGTGGAGCTGAGTCAATTAAACCCATTTTCTTTATAAATTACCCAGTCTTGCCAGGTGCCATGGCTCATGCCTGTAATCTCACCACTTTGGGAGGCTGAGGAGGGTGGATCACAAGGTCAGGATTTCAAGACCAGGCCGGCCAAGATGGTGAAACCCTCTCTCCACTAAAAATACAAAAATTAGCCAGGCATGGTGGCAGGTGCCAGTAATCCCAGCTATTCAGGAGCCGAGGCAGAGAATTGCTTGAATCAAAAGGTGGAGGTTTCAGTGAGCCGAGATTGCACCACTGCACTTCAGTCTGGGCAACAGATCAAGACTACATCTCAGTAAATAAATAGATAACACAGTCTGAGGTATTTTCTTATAGCAGTGCAGGAACAGACTAATACACTACAATATATTGAGTTCAAAAAATTCCATAGAAAAAAGTAATAACCCAAATAAAGAGTGGACAAAACATTTAAATAGACATTTATGAAAAGACGACATACGAATGTGAAACAGGCAAATGAAAAGGTGCTCCAGATTACTGATCATCATCGAAAGGCAAATCAAACCCAAAATGAGATATCATTTCACCCCAGTTAAGGTGGCTTTTATCCAGAAGTCAGTCAAAAACAAATGCTGGTGAGTATGTCGAGTGAAGGGAACCCTTGTACACTGCTGTTGGGAGCACATTTAAGGACAGTTTGGATGTTCCTGCTATAACTTAAAAATAGAGCTACTATATGGTCCAGCAATGCCACTGCTCATTATATGCCTACAAGAAAATAAATTAGGAAATCAAAGATCTATTGGCACTCTCATGTTTGCTACAGCAAGGTTTATAATAGCCAAGATTTGGAAGGAACCTAAATGTCCATCAACAGATGACTGGATAGAGAAAACGTGGTACATATACACAATGGAGTACTATTCAGCTGTAAGAAAGAATGAGAGCCTTCCATTTGCAATAACATAAATGGAACTGAAAGTCTTTATGTTAAGTGAAATGTCACGCACAGAAAGACAAATGTCACATGTTCTCACTATTTATGGGTGCTAAAATTCGAAACAATTGGTGTCATAGAGGTAGAGAGTATAAGGATGGTTACCAGAGGCTGGGAAGGGCAGGGAGGGAACAAGGGGATAGTGGGGATGCTAAATGGATAAAAAAACAATTGTTAGAAAGAATGAATAAGACAGCATTTGATAGCACAACAGGGTGATTATAGTAAAAAATTAATTCCACATTTAAAAAAACTAAAAGAGTATAATTGGATTGTTTATAACACAAGCTATAAATGCTTGAAGGGAGAGATACCCCGTTTTTTATTATGTATTACTCATTGCATGACTGCATCAAAGTGTGTCATGTACCCCCATGAATATATACACCAACTATGTACCCACAAAAATAAATTAAAAATTGAAATTGAAATTAAAATTAAAACAAAAGCGAAGAGAGTATAATGAGGCATGTGTGACCCATGTCTTGAACTAGCTTTTCCGGTTAACTTTGGAAAGTCCTTATCCAAGAAAAGAGGTCCATTTAATCAACAGGGGATTAGAAATTAATTTTTAGTTTATAAATGGAAAAAAGAAGGATTTTAAATCTTGAGCCATAGTTCTCACTCAATCAATCATTGCAGGGAACTCTGTTCTTTACTCTGGAGATAAACACTAGTTTTCTTTTCCATGGAATAACATCGCATTTCAAAATGTGGGGAAACATCTTGCAACTAAGAGGTGTGGCCTTATTAAATTTGATTTGGTTTCCATTGTAATTAATTTAATCACATGTGTTCTAGAGTTTGTCCTCAGTCTCCCCCTAGTATAGGCCCATGATCTGTTGAATTTGCTCAGCTCCCTTCTCAACAGCAGGAAATCAGAATTATTTAAAACCTCATTGTGGCTGGGAGTGGTGGCTCTCGCCTGTAATCCCAGCTACTTGGGAGGCCAAGGTGGGCAGATCGCTTGTTGTCAGAGGTTTGAGACCAGCCTGGCCAACAGAAGGAAACCCCATCTCTACTAAAGATACAAATATTAGCTGGGTGTGGTGATTCATGCCTGTAATCCCAGCTACTTGGGAGGCTGAGGCAGAAGAATTGCTTGAACCAGGGAGGCACAGGTTTCAGTGAGCCAAGATAGTGCACTGCATTGCAGCCTGGGCAACAGAGCAAGACTCTGTCTCAAATTAATAATAATAATAATAATAATAATAATAATAATAATAATAATAAAAATAAGTAACAATAAAAATCTCATTTTGTTTCAAACAAAATTTCTTTTGAATATCAACTGTATCAAATTGCATATTAACTGTAATCATTTTGTTTATTTGATATCCAATCTTGAGAAATCTTTGAGGAGTAATTTCCCTCTTTTCTGCCATTTTGGTAAACATACCAAATGCCATTAAAAAAATGCACAAAATTCCTGAGAAATACATTTTCTCCTTGAGGAGTAGACTTGCTGTGTTAGAGGAACTCATGGTTACCTAGCTTCTAGTTTAATAAACATGACTAGAATATTCTATGTTAATATGTGTAGCTAGGTACTTACAGGGCATCTAGAAGATTAATGTTCATGGTCTGAAAATAGTCACATTTTTTAACTGGCCACAAATTACAATTGCGCAATATTTGTGGTCACACAAGACATCTTCCACCAAGCCTGAAAAAAGTATAAATGTCCTAGGAGTGCAGCATTTTTTGTAAGGATATTATTAATGAGCTAGCTTATGTCAATGGGTTAATGGTTATTGTTAAAACGAATAGCCACGACTTTAGTGACTACATCTGCACCTTCCAAGTTTAATTATAACGCTTTATCTTTAGAGTTACTTATAAGTAGAGACACTAACAAAAGACAATGCATTCCTGCTCTTGTTTTATGAGGATGTCCAACTCTGTAATAGAGTAATTTCTAATAAACTTGCTTCTTTCACTGTGCTCTCCAACTCACCTCAAATTTTTTCCTGCAGAAGATCTAGGAATCCTAATTTGTCGTCTGTATCAGGACGCTCTTTTCCAGCAACATCTTTCAGCAACACCATGAACGGACAACAAGACAAGACCCCCACTCCAAGGAAAACAATCCACACAGAATTAATCAGCTGACACCTGGCAAGTGGGCTGTCTTTTAGAGTCGTGAAGCCATTCTGGTGGGCAAGAATGATTATCCACTATTATCATACTCAGATTAGAGGCCAAGCCCATAGGGATAGAGGCCCTGGGGAATATTGAGAAGAATGGATTTGGCTAAACAAGATGTTTGCCACTTTCTCTTTTTGGACTGTCCACCTTGTGCTTTCGGTCCCTCAACTGAATGCTCTATATCTTGTCACCTTTCTGCTCATCGCCTCTGTTTTGCAGTAGCCTGGAGGCTGCCCCAGGACAGAGGCCCCAAACAGTTTAGCTTTTACTTTCCTCAGCGATCTGACTCTGAACTGACTGCTTGTTTAATTTGCCACTTGTCCAAGTAACACTGAAAAAAAAGAATTGTCTTGGAACCTAGAAATTTTTTACCTTAATTTTCAGAAAAGATCAGCAGTAACCTCGCCATCATGACTGAAGGTGAAACGTGGTATTTAAGAGCTCTACATGATAAGATCAGATATGCCTGTTTAGTGACAGCCTCTTTTATGACAACCCTTTGCAAACAATTACCCTCAAGATGGAGAACATGAGACTTATTCTTAACAGTTTTCTCTCATTTCTTAACCATAACGCCATCTTTGATGAGCTGGTATAGGGCAGCTGGACCCTGCTTTCTTAACCCAGCAGGTCACTATTTCCTGAGCGAGTTTTGTCAGATTTGTCGTAGCAGTGTGAAAATGGACTAATACCATCAGAGTGAACAGGCAACCTACAAAATGGGAGAAAATTTTCGCAACCTAGTCATCTGACAAATGGCTAATATCCAGAATCTACAATGAACTCAAACAAATTTACAAGAAAGAAACAAACAACCCCATCAAAAAGTGGGCAAAGGATATGAACAGACACTTCTCAAAAGAAGACATTTATGCAGCCAAAAGACACATGAAAAAATTCTCACCATCACTGGCCATCAGAGAAATGCAAATCAAAACCACAATGAGATACCATCTCACACCAGTTAGAATGGAGATCATTAAAAAGTCAGGAGACAACAGGTGCTGGAGAGGATGTGGAGAAATAGGAACACTTTTACACTGTTGGTGGGACCGTAAACTAGTTCAAACCTTGTGGAAGTCAGTGTGGCGATTCCTCAGGGATCTAGAACTAGAAATACCATTTGTCCCAGCCATCCCATTACTGGGTATATACCTAAAGGATTATAAATCATGCTACTTTAAAGACACATGCACACGTGTGTTTATTGTGGCACCATTCACAATAGGAAAGACTTGGAACCAACCCAAATGTCCACCAATGATAGACTGGATTAAGAAAATGTGGCACATATACACCATGGAATACTATGTAGCCATAAAAAATGATGAGTTCATGTCCTTTGTAGAGACATGGATGAAATTGGAAATCATCATTCTCAGTAAACTATCGCAAGGACAAAAAACCAAACACCGCATGTTCTCACTCATAGCTGGGAATTGAACAATGAGAACACATGGACACAGGAAGGGGAACATCACACTCTGGGGACTGTTGTGGGGTGTGGCTGTGGGGAGGGATAGCATTAGGAGATATACCTAATGCTAAATGACGAGTTAATGGGTGCAGCACACCAGCATGGCACAGGTATACGTATGTAACTAACTTGTACATTGTGCACATGTACCCTAAAACTTAAAGTATATATATTTATATAAAAGAAAATGGACTAATATATTACAATATACAAGTTACAGCCTTCCTACTTCCCCTGTTTGATCTGACTCCTATTTTGCTGCTTCATTTGTTTTATAGAAGAGAAATTAAGAGGGAGGAAATACATTATATACAGGCTTCTCTGATGCTTGGTCAGGATAAAAATTAAAATGGGCTTCTATATGTTTGATGGAGGAAAAGACAAAACAGGGATGGCACATAATTGATTACCTTTTTAATGCAAGTTACTCTTAATATTAGGCTTTTCTTAGCTGGGGCTGAACACCCCCTGCCAATCCGAGCACCCCATAAGAACACAATCATATTCCTTCCAGTTCTAGTGAGGTGTGCAACATATTATTAATTTATTCTAGTTTTCCAGGGTTATGTAGTGTCCGCTCATCATCTTCTCCCTGCCCTTCAAGTCCTGTCTTACGTACATAACCCACTCTCGAAACACCCGAGCTTCACCATAACAACATGTAGTGGGGCCTCTTATCAGCTGGCAAAGTTGAATATTTGCCCTCTCTGGGAAGTGACAGATGATAATAGGGACACTATATTGAAGGAGTGGCCTGTCTCTCCACACCTGTGAGCGTTTCTCATCAGGTAGAACTAGAGGCTTGTGAAAAGAGACGCAGAGACAAAGTATAGAGAAAAAGTGGGCCCAGGGGACAAGTGCTCAGCATGCGGAGGACCAGCGCCGGCACCAGTCTCTGAGTTTCCTTAGTATTTATTGATCATTATCGGGCATTTCTCGGAGAGGGGGATGTGGCAGGACAATAGCGTAACAGTGGAGAGATGGCCAGCAGGAAAACATGTGAACAAATTTCTCTGCAACATAAACAAGGTAAAGAAAAATGTGCTGTGCTTTTGCTGTGTATATACACAAATATCTCAATTACTTAAAGAGCTGTATTGCCTCCAGCATGTCTCACCTCCAGCCCTAAGGCAGTTTTCTCCTATCTCAGTAGATGGAATATGCAGTCAGGTTTTACACTGAGACATTCCATTGCCCAGGGACGAGCAGGAGACAGATGATTTTGTCTTACCTCAAATGCAAAGAGGCTTTCCTCTTTTACTAATCCTCCTCAGCACAGACCGTTTACAGGTGTTGGGCTGGCAGATGGTCAGGTCCTTCCCTTCCCATGAGGCCATATTTCAGACTATCACATGGGGAGAAACCTAGGACAATACCTGGCTTTCCTAGGCAGTTGTCCCTGTGGCCTTCCGCAGTGTTTTGAATCCCTGGGTACTTGAGAATAGGGAGTGCTGATGACTTTTAACAAGCATGCTGCCTTCAAGCATTTGTTTAACAAAGCACATCCTTCATATCCCTAAATCCATTAAACCTAGAGTCGACACAACACATGTTTCTGTGAGCACAGCGTTGGGGCTAGGGTTACAGATTAACAGCATCTCAAGGCAGAATAATTTTTCTTAGTACAGAACAAAATGGAGTGTCTTCTGTCTACTTCTTTCTACATAGACACAGTAACAGTCTGATCTCTCTTTCTTTTCCCCATACTATATAGGTAAATGTACACTTTTCTATATCTGAATTAGCCATATGCAAGGAAAAATTAAAACAGTTTTCAGAGGTTCCGGGAAAATTCATAGACAAATTTAAAAGGCTAACCTTGACATATGATCTGACCAGGCAGGATTTGCGTATATTTATGTTCAACTGCTGCATGGTAGAAAAGCAGTGCATTATGGGAGTGGCTAGAGCACATGCTATTAGGGTGGCAACCTGCAACCAGGGGCATGACACCTATCAAGTAGGAGGCACAGCAGTGCCTGACTAGGACCCAAAAGAACTAGAATCTTGAAAAAACAAATGAATTAGGAAGAAAGTAGGATATAGAGAGAAAAAATTATGATTGACTCCGTGAAGGAATAAAAAAAAGTGTGATACAGCTTTTTAATTTTTATAAAGTCTGGAAAATTACTCAGGGAAAAGATGAAAACCTAGCCTTATTACAAGGGTGGATAATTTAGACCTTGAGGAAATACACTAACACTGACCCTGACTCCAAAAAGGGACAGGCATTTCTAGGAGTTTAATTTATAGCACGGTCTCCTTCTTATATCTGCAGGAAGCTGCCAAAAGCAGCCTTAGGCTTCCAGACTCCCATGGATCAGATTTTAGACTTGGATTTTGCAGTTTTCCATCACAGGAATTCAGCAGAGAAAACATAAAATAAAGCAAATCTTCCAAGAGGCCCAGCTTCTAGCTGCAGCCTTGTGCTCTCCACCACTTCAGAGGCAGCCCCTTAACCCCTGGCCCTCACAGAGGAAGTGAGAAGGTGAAGATCGCAGTATGTGCCTCTGGGCCTCTGCGCCTTGGGTATAAATCTGTGTGCCTTCTGTAGGAAGGTAAGCCTCTGCCGAAGGAATTGCACTGTGCTTCCAAGGGAGCCATCATCAGAGCCCAGCAGACTCAAAAGTGGCGGGGCCTGATACTTCCTACCTCCACTCCCATTGGACTACTAGCTATCGAGAGATGGAGGAGCCTCAGGTGACTCTTGAAGTAGCAGGTAGGGGTATTAACTTCATATTAGGTGTGGGAGCAGATTACTCTGTACTGATTTAATACAATGGTTTCCTGTCTTCTCGTGATGGACAAGCCCCAAAACACTCTTTTTTGTATCTTCTAAGTTGTCCTCCAGAGTCTCTAGGTTTCTCGCCTGCCTTTTTAGTACTGTCTGATTGCCTGACCTCTTACTGGGGAGAGGTTTATTGACTGAGGAGACCAAGTCATGGTCACCTTCACAGATCATAAAGCATAGAAACTGTTACTTTTGTTCCTGACCCATCAGGGGAAAAAGAAGTTAAGAATGAGCTGTCACATTTACCACCTGAGGTGTTGTCTTAAGTAAATCTTGAGGTTTGGGCCACACAGGCTCTGCGAAACGCACTAAACACCTCCCCCATTGAAATCCAACTTCAGCCTAGTACTCCTCGACCTCAGAAGAGACAATATATTTTAAGGCAAGAAGCATGAGGGGAAATTCAACCCCGTATTGTCAAATTCTTGCCATATGAGTTATTAAGCCCATGAGAGTCTCCTTACAGTACTCGCATGTTACCAGATAAAAAGCCTAATGGCAAGTACAGATTTGTCAGAACCCTTAGAGCATTAAGAAATGCAGTTGTCTCCATACACCTAATTGTCCCCAATACTTACTATGTCCCAGGGGATGCAAGCTGGTTTACATTCCTAAATCTGAAAGATGCACTTTTCTGGATCTCAATGCATCCAGATTCATAATATGTTTGCCTTTGAATGGACTGATCCAGATATGCATTCAGCCACAAAACTAACCTGGACAGTCATCTCTGAAGAGTTCTGGGATAGCCCCCACTTATTTGAAAATACTCTAGCTAAGGACTTAACAAATCTATAATTGGAAAGAGACACAATTATTCAGTATGTAGGTGACTTGCTCATTGCTAACCCAACTAAAGAAGACTCATAATAATAATGTTAATTTGGTAAATTCCCTGGGAACTTGCAGATATAGGGCGTCACCACACAGAGCTCAGATTTTGAATGAAAGACTTAAATATTTGGAATCTGTTTTAACCAGTGGAACTGATCAACCTCCCTAGAAGATAAAAAAGTTATTTTAGTCACCCAACAGTCCCTGTCCAAAAAATGACTGTGGGCTTTTTTAAGAGATGGCTGGGAAATGCTGCTTATGGGTGCCCAGATTTGCGCATGTAGCCAAGCCTTTATATGATACACTAAAGGGAAAGATTTAGAGCTTCTAGAATGTAATGAGAACTGCAAGCAAACCCTCAATACTCTCAAGGAGAAATTGGGCTCTGCTGCAGCCATGGGAGTCCCCAAGTTGGATGAACCACTTTTTCTTTATGTGACCAAAAAGCAAAGCATAGGCCTTGGGTAATCTTGTCCCAAAACTGGGGGACATTCCAAGGCCAGCAGCCTAATTTTCTAAGCAGATTGACCAGGTGGCCTCAGGGTGGCCTTATTGTCTTAAAGCTATTGCCGCTACCACTTTTCTAGCAGGCAAAGCTAATAAACTAACATTAGAACAGCACCTACAGGTTTTTGACCACACACCAAGGGAAGGTGGTCCTAGAAGCTAAAGGGCAGCAGTGAATAATAAGAGAACATTTATGAAAGTATCAGGGCTTATTGCTAGACACTCCAGACATAACCCTTAAAGCTTGCCAAACCATAAACCCAGCTACTTATCTGCCAGAGTCCACAGGTGCTTCTAGCCTTTCTGGCATGCAGGTTGTATTAGTCTGTTCTTATGCTGCTAATAAAGACACATCTGAGGCTGGGTAATTTATAAAGAAAAGAGGTTTAATGGACTTACAGTTCCACATGGTCAGGGAAGCCTCACACTCATGACAGAAGGCAAATGAGGAGCAAAGTCACATCTCTTACATGGCAGCAGGCAAAAGAGCTTGTGTAGGGAAATTCTCCTTTATAAACCCATCAGCTGTAATCCCAGCAATTTGGGAGGCCAAGGCAGTGGATGACCTGAGGTGAGGAGATCGAGGCCAGCATGGCCAACATGGTGAAACCCCGTCTATACTAAAAGTACAAAAATTAGACAGGCATGGTGGTAGGCGCCTATAATCCCAGCTACTCAGGAGGCTGAGACAGGAGAATCGCTTGAACCCAGGAGTCAGAGGTTGCAGTGAGCCAAGGTCATGATAATGCACTCCAGCCTGAGCAACAGAGCAAGACTATGTCTCAAAAATAAATTAATAAATAAACCATCAGATCTCATGAGGCTTATTCCCTGTCACGAGAACAGCATGGGAAGACTCATCCCCCGATTCGATTGCCTCCCACTGGGTCCCTCCCACGAAATATAGGAATTATGGGAGCTACAATTCAAGATAAGATTTGACTGGGGACACAGCCAAAGCATGTCACAAGTTATGAAACAAATTTATTCTAGCAGGCCAGACTTTAGAAGGATGAGCCCCTTGACCATCCCAAGGATGATTGGTTAACAGATGTAAGTTGTTTTATGCATCAGGAAAACAAGAAGGGTAGGTATGCTATTAGTAGTAGGCACAAGTCTTGCTGGCCTCGACCTCAGCTCAAAAAGCTGAGTTAATTGAACTTACTCAGCTCCTGCAATTGAGAAAGGATCTAAAAGTTAACATTTACACTGATTCCAAGTATGACTTTTTAGTGCTTCATGCTTATGCTGTAATTTGGAATGGGTAGGGACTCCTGACCCCCAAGGGCTTTTCCATACAACATTATTCAAATTTTGAGCTTGTTAGAATGCTGCTTTGCTGCCAAAAAGTGACTATAATTAATTGCAGAGGACATCAAAAGAGAGACTGACCATGTAAAAGGAAATGCTCTTGTAGATGCCACAGCCAAGGCCCCTGCACTGAAAGGGCCAATGAAGCTTATGGGCGTGCTGGACAGCATACATAGAACTGGGCCAGAACACTCTGAAGAAGAACAAAAATGGGCCAGGGTTTGCATTTCAGTCCAGGGCCCCTCTGGCTGGCTGAATGATGGTAAGAAATTACTAATGCCAAGTACCAATCATAGGAATATAATTCAGCACTTTCATTATTCTTTTCACCCTAGAAGGGATTCTTGGTTTCTGTTAATGTCTCATTTGTTTATAGGGGTAAATCTTTTCAAGACTCCAAAACAGGTGACTCAGCCCTGTGAGCTCTTTGCCTGACATGACCCAAATTGCCAGCAATTTTCTCCTTCTCCAGGTAAACCTGTCCAAAATTGGGGACCATATCCAGGTGAGAACTGGCAACTCTAATTTACTCAGATACCTTTCTGCAGGAGATTCAAATATTTGATAATGCTTACTGATATCTTCACTGGTTAGATCGAGGTATTCCCCACCCCATCTGAAAAATCTTTACCAGAAGAAATATCTCCTCAGTTTGGGTAATCTAAACGCCTGCAAAGTGGCCATGGCCCATCTTTCACAGCAGGTGTATCCCAACACCTATCCTCAGCTTTAAGAATCCAATATTACCTTCACTCTGTGTGCAGACCGCAGTCCTCTGGAAAGGTGAAAGGGCTAATCCTACTCTAAAGAAGACTGTGGCTAAATCAGACGCCTGACTGTCTCTAACACCCATAGCTTACTGTGGGTTTGAATTGTTCCAAAGTAAAACTTATAATTAAATCCTGTTGAGTTAACTTTCGGAAGACCTTTCCTAAGCACAGGTCTCCTAATAGATGAAAAGACTCATCAATTACAACAATATGTTATCAATCTAGGACAGGTGCAAAGGCATTCTGTGAATATGGAAACAAGAGTCTTCTCCTCCCACATGGGAGGAAAATTCAGTTTCAGCTCAGCTAAGGATTTAGTCTTACTAAAGATGTGGGAGGAAGTTCTCCAGCTGACCAGCTTTCCCCAACGTGGAAAGGACCACAGCAAGGACACCTGAGTTTTCCAACAGATGTTCAACGGCAAGGGATTCACAGGTGGGTACACCTGTGTGGAAGTAAAGCTGTTGCTTATTCTGGGAGCCGAATCCGAGGCTGAGGGAGGTGGGCGCGGGGCGATTTCAGCGTCAGTGGAGGGCGTACTGGGTAGCTATGCGTCTGCTTCTCCTTCTCGCGTTTCTCCTGCCACTGTAATCACGCCTTGGCCATGAAGGAAATCGTGCTAGCACAGGCCGGGCAGTACGGGAACCAGATCGGCACCAAGGTTGTATATGACTCCATAAAAATTAAAATTTTGTATAAGAAAAAAATGCCTCAAAGTCAAAAGTCAAAAGACTGGGGAAATAGATCTGCAACATACATGACAGACAAAAAGCTAATTTGGGATATATGTATAGATAGATAGATAGATAGATAGATAGATGTAAATATCCGTTTTTAACACCATTTTAAAAAATATCGTCCTTTCCCCATTGAACAGTGTTGACGCCCTTGTTAAAAATCATGACCATATTTTTTGGTTCTTTATTTCTATTGCATTGGTCTTTGCGTCTGTCTCTATGCTGGTACAGCATTGTTTTGCATACTGAAGTTTGAAACCAGGAGGTGATAGTCCTCTAACTTTGTTAGTTTTTAAGATTGGTTTGGGTGCTTGGGTTTTTTTGAGATTTCATCTGAATTTTAGAATAGGTTTTTCTATTTTTGCAAATATTGGAATTTTTGTAGTGATTTTATTGAATCTGTAGAAGACTATAGATAACAATGGCACCTTGACAAGATTTTGTCTTCCAGTCCATAAACACATGATGTCTTTTCATTTATTTGTGTCATCTTTAATACTTTCATGCCATGTTTATAGTTTTTGCTCTACAGGTTTTTCATTTCCTTGTTTAAGTGGGTTCGTAAGTATTTTATTATTTTGATGCTATCATACATGACCCTGTTGTCTTGATTTCTTCTTCAGATAGTTTATTGTTATTGTAGAAATACAACGATTTTTGTGTATTATTTTGTTTCACGCAGCTTTGATGAATTTTATTTATTGCATCTGACAGTTTATTTCACAGAAACTAAAATATTTTTAATATATAAGGTTATGGCATCTGCAAACAGATAATTTTACTTTTTAAAAATTGGAATATCTTTAATTCTTTTACTCACCTTATTGTTTTAACTAACCAGAACCTTCAGTATTATATTAAATAGAAGTAGTGAAAGCAAGCATCCTTGTTTTTGCTCTTAGGGTAAAAGCTTTCAGTCTTTCACCATGTTATCTGTGTTTTTGTTTTGTTTTGTTTTTTTGTATAGCATTATGTTAAGGTGTTTTCTTTCTTTTTATAGTTTACTAACTATATTTTATCATGAATGTGGGTTAAATTTCTACAAATGCTTTTTCTTCTTTGATTAATATGATCACATGAAGGTTTTTTCCTTCTTTATGTTAATGTGATATTATGCTGATTTTCATGTGTTGGAACATACTTTTATTTCAGGAGTCAATTATACTCATTCATAGTGTATAATCCTTTTAAAGTACTGCTAAGTTTGAGTTGCTGGTATTTTGTTGAGGATTTTTGCATCAGCATTTATAGGGTTTTTTTTTGTAGTTTTCTTATGGTGCCTTTTTCTGGCTTGGTGTCAGGGTGATACTGAACTCATAGAATAAGTTAGAAAAAATTACCCCCTCTTCAATGTTTTGAAAAAGTATGAGAAAAAGTGGTTTTAATTCTGCTTTAAAAATTGGGTAGAATTCAACAGTGAAGACATCTGGTCCAGGCTTTTCTTTGTTGCTGGGTTTTTGATTACTGATGCAATCTTCCTGCTGAATCTCCTTGCTGAATAGGTTTATTCAACTTTTCTGATTCAGTCTTAGTAGGTTTTTTGTTTCTAGGAATTTGTTCATTTTATTTAGGCTATTCAATTTTTTAGTGTATACTTCCTTATGTTACTCTCTTACATCCCTTTTTTACTCCAAAAATTTGTTAGTAATGTACCCATTTTATTTTTGAGTTTAGTAATTTGAATATTCACTTTTTTTCTTAGTCAATCTAGATAAAATTTTGTCAGTTTTGATCTTTTTCAGGAACAAACTAGGCTTTGTTGATTTTTGATATTGTTTTTCTATTCTCTATTTCAGTTATTTCCACTGCTATCTTTATCATTTTTTCACATTTGCTAGTTTTAGTTGTCCCTCTTTAGTAGTCCCTCTTTTTCCCTCTGTTTTTAGTTCCTTAGGAGTAAAGTTGATGATTCGGTATCTTATTTTTTATAATCACTTATAGCTATAAATTTTTCCCTTATGGTACTGTTTTTGATGTATCTCTTAACTTTTGGTATTTCATGTTTTCAATTTGTCTCTACATATTTTCTATTTTCTCTTGTGATTTCTTCTTTTATCCATCCTTGAGTGTTTCATACCTATATTTTTAGACATAAAATGTATAACCTACAAAATTTTCTTGATTTGTTAATTTTATTTGTTGTAAGTTTTTATTTCAGAATTAAATGTGTGTATCAACATTTATTATGTTCTCATAAACTTTGTAATACCTGGAGATTTCTGGTCCACATATGTAAGTCTCTACATGAGTATTATTTTGAAGCATTTAACCTTCTGTTTTAATATTTCAAAAATCTAAATGAAACTGAGATTTTGGTTTCTGAGATGAAATCATGGTAGGTGACTGAGAAACGCTTAAAAATTAGCCAAAACTTAAAATTAAGTTAAAGTTTACCTTCAAGATTCAACCTGAATAAGTCACCCTGTATTGCTGGTAATAAAGAATAAGTCTTTAATGGTATAAAAGGAAACTTCAGAGAATGTTTCTCTTTCCCCAGTTGACATATAAATTAAAAGATGTAAAAAAATTTTTATGGCCTTGTGCATTTTTTACTTTAGAATTCCAACTTTTTCTGGTTAAAATTTTTCCAAACAGATTCCTGTGTATTTGAAAGACAAATAATTTTTTAATAGAAATGCTTAAGCAGTTAAATAAGGCCATGAAAGTTTCTTGAACTTGTGGGAATCCATGAGAAAATCTGACATTTTGTTCTATTGTCTTGGAAGGTAGGAATATCGTTTGACTTCTGCTTTGCTGACAAGAAATGTCCTGAGCAAGACTTCCTGGGGCAATGAACTCACACATGGAAAACGCTGGAGCCCATCTGTTTCCAATCTGCTTTTTTCCAAAAATTAGGGACCTTTAGTTTTCCCTTTGATACTCTCTGTTACTGCCAATCCCAATGCCAGGGCTGTCCTGCTTCTACAAGAGACAATGACAAATATAGGTCTGAAGAAAGATGAGCTGATGGCATTCCCAACTTATTACCTCTCCTTGGGGGCCTTATCTCACATACATGGATTCAACTCATAGACTCAGCTGGGTGAGGATCTATTATTCAGCTACATTAGAAGTGACTGCTTAAGATTCAGGTGTATGGTGAAATGACGCAGAATTTTCTCAATGGAGTGTTAGGAGAATTTTCTCCTCATAATTACCTTCTTATTATCACTAAATCATAGCTAAAATGAGGAAATTATTCAAGAAGAAATAGAAATGTAATCTTATGAGGACATAAATTTAGAGATTTGTGGAGAGCTCTTCATAATTTCATGGTGTTCTCTTTGAGCTGAGATTATAGTTGACTTTTCATTATAATGTATTAGCTGTTCTAGACTTTATGCATGTATGTAAAGTTTTCTTTGTTGTACTTTAAGTTCTGTGATAAATGGGCAGAGCATGCAGGTTTGTTACATAGTTATACACGTACGATGGTGGTTTGCTGCACCCATCAACCCGTCATCTACATAGGTATTTCTCCTAACGCTATTCTTCCCCTAGCGTCCCACCCCATGACAGGCCCCAGTGTGTGATGTTCCCCTCCCTGTGTCCATGTGTCCTCATTGTTCAACTCCCACTTATGAGTAGGAACATGCAGTGTTTGGTTTTCTTTTCTTTTTTCTTTTTCTTTCTCTCTCTTTTTTTTTGAGACAAAATTTCACTCTTGTTGTCCAGGTTGGAGTGTAATGGCGTGTTCTTGGCTCAACACAACTTCTGCCTCCTGGGTTCAAGCTATTCTCCTGCCTCAGCCTCCCAAGTAGCTATGATTACAAGTATGTGCCAACATTCCTGGCTAATTGTTTGTATTTTTAGTAGAGACGGGGTTTCTCCATGTTGGTCAGGCTGATCTCAAACTCCCCACCTCAGCCTCCCAAAGTTCTGAGACTACAGGCATGAGTCACTGCTCCTGGCCTTGTTTTCTTTTCTTGTGTTAGTTTGCTGAGAATGATGATTTCCAGCTTCATCCATGTCCCTGGAAAGGAATAAATGCATAGTATTCCATGGTGTATATGTGCCACATTCTCTTTAACCAGTTTATCATTAATGGGCATTTGTGTTGGTTCCAAGTCTTTGCTATTGTGAACAGTGCTGAAATAAACATGCAGTGCTGAAATAAACATGCAGTGCTGAAATAAACATACAGTGCATGTGTCTTTATAGTATAATAATTTATAATGCTTTGGGTACATACCCTATAATGGGATTGCTGGGTCAAATGGTATTTCTGGTTCTATATCTTTGAGGAATTTTCATACTGTCGTCCACAATGACTGAACTAATTTACACTCCTACCAACAGTGTAAAAGCATGCCTATTTCTCCACAGCCTCATCAGCATCTGCTGTTTCCTGATTTTTTAATAATCGCCATTCTAACTGGCGTGAGATCATATCTCTTTGTGGTTTTGATTTGCATTCATCTAATGACCAGTGATGATGAGCTTTTCTTCATGTTTGTTGGCCACGTAAATGTCTTCTTTTGAGAAGTGTCTGCTCGTTTCCTTTGCCCACTTTTTGAGGGGGCTGTTTTTTTCTTGTAAATTTGTTTAAGTTCTTTGTAGATTATGGATATTAGCCCTCTGTCAGACAGAGAGATTGCAAAAATTTTCTCCCAATCTGTAGGTTGTCTGTTCACTCTGATGATAGTTTATTTTGCTGTGCAAAAGCTCTTTTAGTTTAGTCTGATCCCATTTGTCAATTTGGGCTTTTGTTGCCATTGCTTTTGGTGTTTTAGTCACAAAGTCTTTGCCCATGCCTATGTCCTGAATGGTATTGCCTAGGTTTTCTTCAATGTTTTTTATGGTTTTAGGTCTTATGTTTAAGTCTTTATTCCATCTTGAGTTATTTTTTGTATAAGGTATAAGGAAGATGTCCAGTTTCAGTTTCTGCATATGGCTAGCCAGTTTTCCCAACATGATTTATTAAATAAGGAATCTTTTCCCCATTGCTTGTGTTTGTCAGGTTTGTCAAAGATCAGATGGTTGTATGTGTATGGTCTTATTTTAGAGTTCTCTATTATGTTTCATTGGTTGTTTTTGTACCTGTACCATGCTGTTTTGGTTACTGTAGCATTATAGTGTAGTTAGAAGTTGGGTAGCGTGATGCCTCCAGCTTTGTTCTTTTTGCTTAGAATTGCCTTGGCTATCTGGGCTCTTTTTTGGTTCATGAGAATTTTAAAATACTTTCTTCTAATTCTGTGAAGAATGTCATTGGTAGTTTAATGGGAATAACATTGAATTCTTTTATAAATTACTTTGGGCAGTATGGACATTTTCAGGAATGAATTCTTCCCTATCCATGAGCATGGAGTGCTTCTCCATTTGTTTGTGTCCTATGTGATTTCTCTGAGCAGTGGTTTGTAGTCCTCTTTGAAGAGGTTCTTCACTTCTCTTGTTAGCTGTATTCCTATGTATTTTGTTCTCTTTGTAGCAATTGTGAATGAAGTTCATTCACGATTTGGCTCTCTACTTGCCTGTTGTTTGTGTATAGGAATACTAGCAATTTTTGCACACTGATTTTGTATCCTGAGATTCTGTTGATGTGGTTTATCAGCTTAAGAAGCTCTTGGGCTGAGATGATGGGGTTTTCTAGATACAGGATTATGTCATCTGCAAACAAAGATAATTTGACTTCACCTCTTCCTATTTAAATATCTTTATTTCTTTTTTCTACCTGATTGCCCTGGCCAGAAATTCCAGTACTACGTTGAATAGGAGCGGTGAGAGAGGCCATCCTTTTCTTGTGCCAGTTTTCAAGGGGAATGCTTCCAGCTTTTTCTCACTCAGTATGATATTGGTTGTGGGTTTTTCATATACGGCTCATATTATTTTGAGGTGTGATCTTTCAATACCTAGTTTATTAAGAGTTTTTAACATGAAGCGATGTTGGATTTTATTGAAGGCCTTTTCTGCATCTATTGAGATAATCGTGTTGTTTTTGTGTTTAGTTCTGTTTATGTGATGAATTACAGTTATAGATTTGCCTGTGTTGAACCAACCTTGTATCCCAGGGATGAAGCCATCTTGATCGTGGTGGGTCAAGGTACCCTTATCAGTTTTAAGTTCAGTCTTTTTACATAATCCCATAATTCTTGAAGGTTTTGTTGTTCTTTCTTTTTATTCTTCTTTCTCTATTCTTCTCTTCCTGTCTTATATCAGACAGAGAGTTTTGAAGCTCAGATTCTTTCCTCCACTTGGCCTATTCTGTGAGTGATTGTTGTGGTTGTGTTGTGAAGTTCTCATGTTGTGTTTTTCAGCTCCATCATGTCAGTTATGTTCCTCTCAAAACTGAATATTCTGCTTATAAGCTACTGTGTTCTTTTATGATTTTTAGCTTCTTGCATTAAGTTAGAACGTGCTCCCTCGGCTCAGAGAAGTTTGTTATTACCCACCTACTAAAGCCTACTTTTGTCAATTCAGCCATCTCAGCCTCGGGTCAGTTCTGTGCCTTTGCTTGGGAGGTGTTGTTGTCATTTAGAGGAGAAGAGGCATTCTGCCTTTTTGAGTTTTTAGCGTTTTTGTGTTGATACTTTCTCATCTTTGTGGGCTTATCTAACTTTGACATTGCTGACCTTTGAACGTAGTTTTTCATGGGGTCTTTTTGTTGATGTTGTTGTTGTTGCTTTCTGTTTGTTTTTAACAGTCAGACCACTCTTCCCTAGGGCTAGGGCTGCTGTGGTTTTTGGGGGTCCACTCTAGACCCTAGTCACATCAGTCTCCCCTGCACCTGGAGGTATCACCAGTGAAGGCTGCAAAACTGCAAAGTTGGCAACCTGATCCTTCCTCTGGGAACACAAGTCCAAGGGGGTACAGAGTTGATGCCAGCTGGAACGCTCCTGTAAGAGGTGTCTGGAGACCCCTGTTGGGAGGTCTCACCGAGTCAGGAGGAACAGGATCAGGGACTGCTTAAAGAAGCAGTCTGGCTGCCCTTTGGCAGAAGAGTTGTGTTGTTTTGACCCCCAGGAGTCTTCAGAGCTGGCAGGCTGGAAAGTTTCAGTTGGCTGAACTGGGGAGACAGTAGCTACTTCTCTCCCTGGGGACTTCATCCCAGGGAGAAATCAGAGTTCTGTCCATAGAACTCTGGCTGGAGTTGCTAAAATTCTGATGGGGAGGCCCTGTCCAGTGAGGAAGGATGGATTTCAGTCTCTCTTAAAGAAGCAGCCTGGCCACGATCAGTCACAACAGCTGTACTGTGTTATAGGGGACTCCTGATCCCTGGTGCCAGCAGGCTAGAGCAGCCAACTCAAACCACAGATAGAGTGGCTGTCCCTCCCCCTGGGAACTCGGTCCACCGCCAGCTTTCTCCAGCCTGCTGCCACTGGCCAGCTGGAATTCCAAGCCAATGGGTCTTGTGAGGTGCTGTGGGAGTGGGGCCTCAGAATGATGTCACTTGGCTCCCTGGATTCAGCTCCCTTTCTAAGGGAATGCACAGATGTATCTCCCGATTTGATGGAATTCTCAGGGCAGAGTATGCAAAATTCCTGTGTTTCCATGCATACCACAGTAAGCCATCAAGCACTCTGCTGAGACTCCACACAGCTCTGTGCTTCAAACCTGAGGCCGTGGTTGCTGAGCTCACGAAGGTACCTCCTGATTTGCAGGTTGCAAAGATCCATCAGAGAAGCATGGTTTCCCGGGCAGGGTCTCAAAATCACTCATGGCCTCCCTTGTCTGCAAGTGGGGACTCGGCTAGCTCCGTGCCACACCTGGGTGGGTCATTGACCCACTAGCTTTTCCTGACTCTCTGTGGGTCGAGCTGTCTGCCTAGTCAGTCCCAATGCAAGAACCTGAATACATCCATTGAAGGTGCAGAATTCACTCGCAGTTTTCATTGCTCTCTGTGAGAGCCACAGGCCACAGCTGCTTCTAATCAGCCAGTTTGGCTCCATCTAAATTATGATTTCTTGATAAATGAGATGTTTTAAATACGTAAAAATAATGATATTTATCACAAATATATTTTGTCTCAATGTGATATACAAATTACTTATAAATCAATACTTTTTTGGTTACCACAAAGCTATCTGGAAATGTAACGTCTGCCATTTATAAAATTTTTGTAGAGTTAATAGAACTTTACTTGAAGGGAGGCTGGCAATATGCATCATGACTTCAAGCACTGCCAGTGAAGTTGTGGAGTTTGAAGTGTTACTGACGTCTTGTTACTGGGATTATAAATTTGTACAAACTATATCAATTGTGATTAAACAATATATACCAAAATTATAAATGAAAATACTCTCCCATTCAGAAATTTCATTTTCAGAAATTTACCCTACAGACACACTCATGATGCCTGGAATTATGTATGAATGGGTGGAAGTATTATACCATCTTTTTAATTAAAAAAAGTCTAGAAATCAACTTAATGTTTATCAATCACATTAATGATTATCACCTTACTGTTTATTGAAATTATCGTTATTCATAAGATAGAATACTATGCAGCTAATTAAAAAAATAAATTTTAAAAGGATGCTCAAAAATGATGTCCAAAATAAGTTACAAAGTAAAAAACCTGGGTACAGAGCCAATTGTCTGATATGCCTTCATTCCTATAAAATCAGAGTGTATAAAAATGCATAGAGTATATCTATTAACTGGTAACTCTTACAAAATTCAAAGTTAATGCAAGCAAGGCCTTTCTTTTTTAATGCTAAATCTCCAAGGAACTGCACAACATTTGAAGATTTCCAACACATGCCAATCTACCTTTGAACCTACAGATTTTAGGAAATGAAGCTCTTGAAAAATCAAGCATTAATATTCTTAGCTATAGTTGTTTGGGACATAACTAGAATGATCCATTCTTTGAAAGTCTTTAAAATTTGCTCATACAACCATCTGGGCCTAGTCCTTCCTTTGTGAAAGATTTTATTTTACTAGAGGTTTTATGTTATTCATGTTACAGTATTTCTTAGGTTTTCTATTTCTTCTTGATTCTTGAGTCAATTTTGGTACCACTTAGTACCCCACAGGGTGCTTGGGCTCAGAAGACATCAGTCATAGAAAGAGAGAAGAAAGGAAGGCAGGATGGAGGGAGGGAGGAAGGAAGGAAGGGGACAAAGAAGGAAAGAGAGAAGAAAGGAAAGAATGAGAGAAGGAAGGATGGAGGGAGAGAAAGATGGAGAGAGAGAGAAAGAGAGAAGGAGATGAGAGGGAGAAAGAAGGAAGGAGGGAGAGAAAGAGGGAAAGAGAAAGAAGGAAAGAAACAAGGAAGCAGGTAGGGAGAGAAAGAAGGAAGGAGGGAGAGAAAGAGGGAAAGAGAAAGAAGGAAAGAAACAAGGAAGCAGGTAGGGAGAGAAAGTATAAGGTAGAGGAAGGAAGGAAGAAATGAAGGAAGGAGGGAAGGATGGAAAGGAGAGAAAGGGAGGGAAAGAAAGAGAGAAAGGTGAAAGGTAGGGATGGGAAGAGAAGAGGAGCCAGCCACAGGCTACATGCTCTTTGTTCACTCTTTTAGTTTACCCAGGCAGTTCTGCCTTTTAAATATTCCACCTTCTGCCATGAGTTACAATGTTCAATACTCATTCCTCAGAGCATTCAAAGGTTTATGTGTGCCCTGCCATGATGGTGCATGGTTTCAGCTCCCAAACACAACTCTCAGCTAAAATATTCATCACTGGTCACTCCTATATACCCATCAATACCCCATGTATGGTCTGCATGTGTCCCCCGGAGCTCAAGTGTTGGAAACTTAATCCTCTATGTGACAGTGTTGAGAGGTGAGGCCTAATAAGAGTGATTGGTTTATGAGATTCTGCCCCCATGCATGGATTAATGTCACTATCTCAGGAATAGGCTAGTTATCTTGGGGGTGTGTTAGTTATCTTGGGAGTGGGCTTGTATTAAAAGAAAGTTCAGCCCCTTTTGCTCTCTTTCTTTCTCAAAGTCTTGCTCTGCTGCCTTCAGCCATGAGATAACACAGCAAGAAGGCCCTCACCAGATGCAGACCCCTAATCCTTGGACTTCCTATCTTCCAGAACTCTAAGAAATAAATTTCCTTTATTTATAGATTCCCTAGTCTTTGGTATTCTGTTATAGCAGCACAAAATGGGTTAAGATGTCCCATTACATGGAGAGTGCAGATCCACAGGGTTGAGATCATTGACTTAGAAATTGGAGTCTTATACAACATGCCTACGGGAGTTGGCCTCCACATTCCCTAACTTCCAGGAATCACAAATGGTGATCTCAGACCAAAATATAGCCCAGATATTTTGCACTTGGCAATATTGCCCACTTTTCCACTTTATCGTGGCAGCTTTGATGTGTTCACTTCTATGATCCCTAAAAGGAAATGAGTCCAAGATCCTGCTATGTTACAATCCAAGAATAGGAGAACCTAGACAAGAGTCTCATCACCTGGGTGATCAGTGCAGAGATATGTCACAAAGCCCCCGTAGACAGAGCCTAGACAAGAGTTACATCACCTGGGTGACAGGCAAACAACAACGGCAACTTATTTTCATCCCCACTTCAGTCTTTGAGGTTAGACAGACCTGGATTCAAATCCAAGCTCCACCCCTCACTGTGTGACCTTGCTCATGCTGCTAACCTCTCTGAGACTTGAATCTTCATTTGTGAAATGAGGATAAAGCCCCTTCTCTCAGGGGCTGTGCCAAGGATGAGAAGAGTCATGCATTGGTCAGGACAGGTGACGCAGTGTGACAAAAATGTCCCCAAACCTCAGTGGCTTCAACAGCAAAGTTGACTTCTTTTCTTTTCTTTTCTTTTTTTTTCAGGGCATGGGGTGCGGTGGATGGAGTCTCGCTCTGTGGCCCAGGCTGGATTGCAGTGGTGCAATCTCAGCTCACTGCAACCTCCGCCTCCTGAGTTCAAGAGATTCTCCTGCCTCAGCCTCCTGAGTAGCTGGGACTACAGGCGCCTGCCACCACGCCCGGCTAATTTTTTGTATTTTTAGTAGAGACTGAATTTCACCGTATTAGTCAGGATGGTCTTGATTACGTGACCTCATGATCTACCTGCCTCAGTCTCCCTAAGTGCTGGGATTACAGGCGTGAGCCACCGCACCCAGCCTTGACTTCTCAATTGATTTCACATCCATCACGGGTCAACAAGAGGCCTCTGGTGGTCGTAGTCATTCAGAGACTCAAAAAGATAGACCCTTATCCCAGAAGATGCTCCCACAGCTCCAGAAACAGAACAAAGAAAACACAATCAGCCATGAGCCACTTCTTAAATCCCCTGCCCGGAAGGGATACACATTTCTTCTGTCACAGCTGTTGCCCAAAATGTCTCAGGCAGCCGGGCATAGTGGCTCACATCTGTAATCTCAGCATTTTGGGTGGCAGAGGTGGGCAGATCACCTGAGGTCAGGAGTTCAAGACCAGTCTGACCAACATGGAGAAACCCTATCTCTATTAATAATACGAAAATTTTCTAGTCGTGGTGGCGAGTGCCTGGTAGCCCCAGCTACTCTGGAAGCTGAGGCAGAGGAATCACTTGAACCCGGGAGGCGGAGATTGCAATGAGCCGAGACCAGGCCACTGCACCCCAGCCTGAGTGACAGAGTGAGACTTCATCTAAAAAAAAAAAAAAAAAAAAAAGTCTCAGGCTATGTCTGAACTAGGAGGGTAGAAAATTTGTCATTTTGGTTGCCACAAACCATCGAAACAAAGATGCAGATCATTGATGTAAAATTACTGTTAGTTCTTTCCCACTCCTTTTGAGCTTCTCTTCGTTGCTATGAGCCAGCGTCTCCAGTGTCAGTTTTCAGTCTGTTGCCTCCCAGCTCCTAGTGCACCTTCCGATACGTGCACTGTGATAAACTGGGAAATACTGTTCAATATACCCTCTGGAAGTGAACATTCTGCAGGCATCTAAGTAGAGGATGGAGAGACTGCAGGGGGCAGGAGCTCTCTGCCTGGGCCTGGATTATGTTCAAGCCCCAACCACAGACCTAGGCCTGGTCCCTCAGCCACCTTGTAGCCTTGGGTTGCAACATCTTGACATGGAAACCAAAACGTAGCAGGGCCCATGTGGTCTGAAAGTTCCTGAAAAGTTTCCCAGAACCCCTCTTGTACCCCTTGTACAACCTGCACACAGTGACCTGTATTCTAGAGGGTCCGCACAGAGCTGCCATTCCTTCTGCCAGACCCTGCGGGACTCAAGCATTCTGGAGACTTCCTGCCCTACAAAGGCAGCCAGACTCCCGCCATGCATCCCTGCACCAACGGCTTACGTCCAGCTCCCTCACCTGCACTCCAGTGGCTGATGGCCAGCTCCCTCACCTGCCGCAACTGCTCAAGGCCTGCTCCCTCCCCTGCACACCAGCGGCTCATGGCCAGCTCCCTCCCCTGCATTCCAGTGGCTCACAACCGGCTCCCTCACTTGCACTCCAGTGGGTGGCCTAGTGCTTGTGCAAAAGCTGCTGACGAGCTCCAGCCTGCCCAAATCCACAAACGTCTCTTATGTGGTGGCTGAACCACATTTTATGACATCCGAACATCTTTCAAATCTGTACTTCCTTGGGTACCTACCTCTGCACTAGGGCACCAGCAGAATTGCTTTATGTCTTACAGTGACTCTTTTATCATAGTTGCAATCCTTTATACTACACTTCCTCGTTAGACCCACTATGTGGTTTCTATCTCTTGATGGGACCCAGGCTGCTACACAACTTAACCCATGCACATTGCACTTCATTAGTTCCTCACCATTGGCCCAAGATCATGCTCCACCACCCCTCTCTGCCCCCTGGCTTTCTTTCCTTAAGTGAAACCCCTAAACGCCCTCTTTGGGCCCAAAGCTTACCTGCTCTTCCTTCCCTATATTCTTGGCCAGACATAAAAATCTGATGCTCTGGCAAATGCAGAAGTGGGGAGAAGGCAGGGGAATCATTTCTCCTCCCTTAGGTAAGTACTGAGGGTTATGTTATTCCATTGTGTGAGGAATAAAAAAATGAGGCATAGAGAGCTGCCATGATTTGCCTGGACGAAGGAAGTTGTCCTGGCAGAAGTGGAACAAAGGTTTAGGTGTCCCGAATGTCAGTCCAGCTCCTATGCCTTCAGAACGTGCCGTGGAGGGAGACACTGGGGGACCCCACTCATGCTGAGCACTCAGGGGTACCCAGGTGCTGAGAGTGGGGATGTGACAGGCTGAGTTGACTCTGTCCAGTCCTCCTACACCAAATAAGGATGGAAACCGTCACATAATAGAAGTGAAGAGAGGAAACGAGGCCAGGAACTATTAAGAGGCTGATGCCTGGAAGGCCTGGGCAGAATGACAGGGAAAATGGAGCAGAACAGAGGCCCTAGATGGGGACAAGGGGAAGGAAGTGGCCTCAGTGGCCAAATGGCACCTTCCATCTAGTCTTTGTGAACTACAATCATTCTGCCCTATGGTTCAATGAGTCCTGGAGAAAATGTGTTTTCTGCAGTCTGGGGAGGTGAGAGTAAAACAATTCAGCCTTAAGAAGTTGAAAGCCCAGGAAATCATAGCACATGGAGATGGGAATCACACTTAAACTTCCTGCCCTTGACTTCTGGTTTGGCCACGTGACTCACTTTGGCCAGTGGATGTGGTAAAGTGGTAGTCTGCCTATTCTCAGCCTGGGTGGTGAGATAAGAGACCTTCACATTTTCCTTTGTTCTTTGCACTCCTGCCATTGCCATGAGAAGAAGGCACCCTGGCTGGCCCCAAACCCAGGAGGATCAGAGACACTTGGAGCAGATCCAGCTCAGCCACCACTGGTCGAGCTGAAACCTCCCAAGCAACCCATGCTCAGGAGTGAGGAATGGTGGCCTATGGTCGTAGGCCTCTGAGGTGTGGGGTTACTTGTTACCAAGCAAGAGTTAACTGATAGAGATTTCTACCTCACATCCCTACGAATCAAAGAACAAAGGAAATAAAACAGAATGTGAGAAACAGATTTCCAATTTTTAGAAGAAAACAGAGGACAGATTTTATGACACTAAGCAAAGAAAAACTTTTTTTAATATGACACAAAACACAGACACCATAAAAGAATTTACTGATAAATTCAATCATATTAAATGTAGAAGCTTTGATCTGACAAAAAAGGCAATGAATAAAGTTAAAAGACAAAGACAGTGCATGATGTGGTTTGACTGTGTGTCCCCACCCAAATCTCATCTAGAATTGTCCTCCCATAATTCTCCTGTGTCGTGGGAGGGACCTGGTGGGAGATAATTGAAATCATGGGGTTGGTTCCCCCATACTGTTCTCCTGGTAGTGAATAAGTCTCACGAGATCTGACGGTTTTATCAGGGGGTTCCACTTTTGCATCGTCCTCATTTTTCTCTGGCCACTGCCATGTAAGAAGTGCCTTTCACCACCCTCTATTATTCTGAGGCCTCTTCAGTCATGTGGAACTGCAAGTCCAATTAAACCTCTTTTTCTTTCCAGTCTGGGGTATGTCTTTATTGGCAGTGTGAAAATGGACTAATACAGTGCACCAATAGGGAAAACATATTTGTAAGGTATTTGGCCAAAAAAGCATTGATATCCAGATCATTAAAATCAAAATTGGCCAGACGTGGTGGCTCATGCCTGTAATCCCAGCACTTTGGGAAGCTGAGATGGGTGGATCACCTGAGGTCAGCAGTTCGAGAGCAGTCTGACCAACATGGAGAAATCCTGTCTCTACTAAAAATACAAAATTAGCCGGACGTCGTGGCACTTACCTGTAATCCCATCTACTCAGGAGGCTGGTGTAATCCCATCTACTCAGGAGGCTGAGGCAGGAGAATCGCTTGAACCCGGGAGGCAGAAGTTGTGGTGAGCCGCGATCATGCCATTGCACTCCTACGTAGGCATCAAGTGCAAAACTCCATCTAAAAAAAAAAAAAAAAAAAAAAACACAAGTCAGCAAGGAGAAACCAAAGACCCAACAGACATATGGGCCAGGAGCTATTCACAGAGGAGGAGACCCGAAGGGCTGGGAAACACAAGGCATGCATTCAGCTGCACAGCAAAATCTAGGAACAATATCAGAAAGTGAGATAACAAATATCGATGAAGATGAGTGAAGACGGATGTGGGCACTGCTGGCGAGGGGCATAGTGAGGTCTCCAGCCCCAAGGTCATCTGGCTGTGCTTCCTAGGAAGGAAGGGCTGACAACAGACCTGTCCCAAGACCCCAAGCCTCACCAGGCTATGTGCAGGCCTTGGACCAGAACATCAGCATCACCTTGGGGTGGGGGTTGAAGGGGGCGTTGCGCATCCTCTGCTCACCAGAAATGCAGGATTCTAGATTCATGTGGAAGATATTGTTGAAGGAAAAAGCAACTTTCAGGAGAGTATGTACAGACTGATATTGGTATAAAATTGCAAAAACAGACCAAAGAGAACTATCCATTCCTCATGGACAGGCACACTAGGTATTAAACATGGATGGGAAGACACATATTGACTTCAGAATAGTGGGGAGGGAGACGGTAGCTGGACTAGAAAAGGGATATATAACTCGAGTGTCAGCGTGAACATTATGGCTGAATCCGTAGTTTTCTTCCCTTAAACTCCGAGCAAATGCATCCAAAAGCTACCACGTTTGAATTTTAACTGGGAGGTACATGAAAGTTTGATGTCATTATCCCCTACATAGTCCTGTGTGTTTGTAATGTTGAGACATATTTTTTAAACACTTGACACAGCATGAAAGGAAGCTTGCCTGCATGGTAACAATGGTTATCTTTAGGTAGCAGAATTCAAGACTGCTTCTTTTTCTTTTTTTTCGTGCTTGTATATTATCTCTATTTCCCTGTGTGAGGATTTAAGACTGTTGTGTTGAAAAGGCTAGTATTCTAACTCCATGCATCATAAGCATAAACCATGCCCTGGCTGGCAGGACGGGGTAGAGGGAGCATGTCTATTCACCTGGCCAGCCCCAGGCAACTCTGCAGAGAAAGACACAGGCACTTCCCCTCTGCAGCCAAAGAGTTAAGAAGGCTTGATGTGAAATGAATCATTCCAGGGGAGCTAAATCCCGGCCTTATCTAATTCTGTATCCTGAGGCTGACTAATTTAAACTCAAAAATAAAATAAACATCATCTTTAAATAGGGATTAAATACTCAACGGGCTCCCTAGTTGAACAAACTGAGATACATTTTATGGTATGGATTCAGGGGGCCCGGGGTGGGGCGAGGGGTGTCTGTGGGGATGCTCTCTGAGCTAAGGTGAGAAAATCGCCAGTGCTTCTGGATTCCGGAGTGCATTCACCTTTAGCTTTTTTCTGGATACCCGCAGAAAACCAAAGAGCCACACTGTGGCAGGATCTTCACACAGGAAGTGGGCTTTTGCCCTGTGTCCCTGAGGGAGAAGGGATTAGTGGAGGGAGTAGGTGAAGAGTTTGGAGGAAGTCCCTGATGTTCTTAGAAAACAGTAGGAAAGAGATTCCCTTGCCTGGGCATTGTTCGCAAATAGGAGACAAGAGCATGAACTAAAAACAGAGACTCCCGGCTCCCTCCATGTTCCCTGAGTTCAGAAGGGAATCCAGGGAGGTGAGGCAAGGAAAACATTGAGGGGCTGACATGGGCCTGGAGGGACCCACGAACCTGAGTCAGGCATGAGAGTGGGCAGCTGGTGGATTCTTCCAGGTCTGCATCACAAAGCCATGCGGACATCCCAAGAACAAGCCATGTCTGCAGAGGCCTCTACTGCATCCCTGCCTCGTGGGCACAATGTCACAGAACAGAATTACATCATGTGGGAGACCATGGGCAGTGTGGTTGTCATAATGGAGCTGGACCCAGAAAGTCCCAGACCCAGGTACAGCTATGTCTCTGCTATAGTCAATGTTTTGTGCCCCTAAAATCCGTGTGTTGAAACCTAACCCCTGATAGGTTAGGTTTGAATTAGAAGGAGGCAAAGACTTTAGGAAGTGATTTCATCATGAAAGCAAAGACCCCATGAATGGGATAAGTGGCCTTGTAAAAGGGAGCCAAGGGAGCTTGTTCTCCCCTTCCACCATGTGAGGACACATCTAGGAGGTGCCTTCTATAAGGAACAGGCCCTCAACAGACACTACCTTGACCTTCCACTTGCCAGCATCCAGACCTATGAGACATAAATTTCTGCTGCTTATAAGCCCCCTAGGCTAAGGTATTTTGTTACGGTAGCCCAAATGGAATAAGACAGCCTCTGACCATCTTGAGCAACTCACTTATCTGCTGAACTCTCCACAGATTTAACTGTGATGAAATCCCTTCAACAGATGTATATTGAACTCCTGCTGTGTATAAGGACACACTGTGTTATTGGATAGGGTATAAAGCAAGTCACAGTTCCCCAGAGGTAGGCCCTGCAATAGCTGAATAGCAAACCCAAGTTGCTGTGGCCAATGGGGGAAGGGGTGGGTGTCAGAGAAGAAGAGAACATGCTAGAGTCCATGTCTGCAGCAATATTGGAACGTCTAATGGATGGTTACCAAAGTGGTGACTTCTCATCTTCTTACAAAAACTCATAGTTGTCCCTGTGTAAAGTCTTCCCAGAAGTGCAGGGCAGTTGAGAATATGCAGATCAGAAAAGAGAAGAGGACAGACAGAACACATTGTTGGCATCAGCAGCCACGGACTTCTTGCAGAAAGGAAAGCATTTCTCCTGGATCCCTCGGTAGCAGATAAACGTACTGAAATACATTTGTTGGCTATTTGATACACGGACTTTGAACATTTGCAGACCGAGAGGCTGAGAATCTTCTCCAACCAGATGGTGTGGGGCGTGGAAGTACAGAAAGGGATAAAATGAGGAGGAAAACAGAGCAATGAGAAGGGAGCTCTCAGCATAACCAACACAGAGACCTGGGTCTCTGCTACGAACAATACAAGCTAATGTATAATTATTGCAGGTCTGCAAACAGCAGGCTTTCCATATCACATGTGACAATCTCTGATGACAAACCTGTGTGACAGGTATTGTCAGAGGCAGAGAGTTGCTAAATAATCACACGCAACTGGTGGAATGCCGGAGAGTTTGGTTTTAATTGGTCATCTTCCTGTTTGCTTTCTATTTGTCCCATCTGTAGTTTCTTCTCCTTTTCTTCTTTCTCTGACTTCTTTTGAATTTGTTGAGTATTTTTATTTCATTTAATCTTGTTTTTTGGCCTTTTACGTCTAACTATTTTTGCTTCGTTTGGTTTTCAGTTTTAATCATTGCTTTATGGTTTATGGTATATCATATGGTTTGGATCTGTGTCCCTACCCAAATCTCATGTGGAAATGTAATTCCCAATGCCAAACGTGGGGCCTGGAGGGATGTGATTGGATCATGGAGCCAGTTTCTCATGGTTTAACATCATCCTCGCTTGGTACCACATAGCGAGTGAGTTCTCACAAGATCTGGTTGTTTAATAGTGTGTGGCAACTCCCCCTCTCTCTCTTCCTCTTGCTCCAGTCACATAAGATGCGCCTGCTTCCCCTTTGCCTTCTGTCATGATTGTAAGCTCCCTGAGGCCTCCCCAGAAGCCGAGCAGATGACAGAATCACGTTTCCTGTGCAGCCTGCAGAACTGTGAGCCAATTAAACCTCTTTTCATCATAAATTCCCCAGTCTCAGACATTTTTTTTTTTTTTGAGACGTAGTCTCACTCTGTCTCCCAGGCTGCAGTGCAGTGGTGCGGTCTCAGCTCACTGCAACTTCCGCCTCCCTGGTTCAAGTGATTCTGCTGCCTCATCCTCCCAAGTAGCTTAGCTGGGACTACAGGCATATGCCACCAAGCCCACCTAATTTTTTTTTGTATTTTTAGTAGAGACAGGTTTCACCATATTGGACAGGATGGTCTCAATTGCTTGAACTCATAATCCACCCGCCTCAGCCTCCCAAAGTGCTGGGATTACAGGCGTAAGCCACCATGCCCAGCCCCAGTCTCAGACATTTCTTTTTTTAATTTATTTATTATTATATTTAAATTATTATTATTGTACTTTAAGTTTTAGGGTACATGTGCACAATGTGCAAGTTTGTTACATATTAATACATGTGTCATGTTGGTGTGCTGCACCCATTAACTCGTCATTTAGCATTAGGTATGTTTCCTAATACTATCACTACCCCCTCCCCCCAATCCACAACTGTCCCTGGTGTGTGATGTCCCCCTTCCTGTGTCCATGTGTTCTCATTGTTCAATTCCCACCTATGAGTGAGAACAGGAGGAGTTTCGTTTTCTGTCCTTGCGGTAGTTTGCTGAGAATGATTGTTTCCAGCTTCATCCATGTCTCTATAAAGGACATGAACTCATCAATTTTTATGGCTGCATACTATTCCATGGTGTATATGTGCCACATTTTCTTAATCCAGTCTATCATTGTTGGACAGTTGTGTTGACTCCAAGTCTTTGCTATTGTGAATAGTGCCGCATAAACATATGTGTGCATGTGTCTTTATAGCAGCATGATTTATAATAATTTGGGTATATACCCAGTAATGGGATGGCTGGGTCAAATGGTATTTCTAGAAGAATCGCCACACTGACTTCCACAATGGTTGAGCTAGTTTACAGTCCCACCAACAGTGTAAAAGTGTTCCTATTTCTCTGCATCCTCTCCAGCACCTGTTGTTTCCTGACATTTTAATGGTCTCCATTCTAACTGGTGTGAGATGGTATCTCATTGTGGTTTTGATTTGCATTTCTCTGATGGCCAGTGATGATATTGTGGTTTTGATTCACATTTCTCTGATGGCCAGTGATGATGAGCATTTTTTCATGTGTTTTTTGGCTGCATAAATGTCTTATTTTGAGAAGTGTCAGACATTTCTTTATAACAGTACAAGAACAGACTAATACAGTATATGTATTTAACTTAGCATTGGCTGCCATCAACATTATACGACTTCACATAGAGGATAAGAACCTTAAAACAGTGTCCATTCATTTCCCTCCTTTTGGGTTTTGTGTTGTTGTTTTCATGCATTTTACTTCTATAAGTGCTCTAAACTCACATTAATTTGTTATCATTTTTTGCCTTAGACTGTCAATTATCTTTTAAAAATGCTTTTTAATGTTGTATTTTTGCTCACACATTTGCCATCTCTGGTGCTCTAGATTCTTTTGTTTACATCTGGACTTCCATCTGGTTTCACTTTCCCTCTGCCTGAAGGATTTCCTTTAATATTCCTTGTAGTGAGGACTTGCTGGTAATGTATTCCTCAAGTTTTCAATGTCTGAAAGTCTTTATTGCACTATCATCTTTGAAAGATATTTTTGCTGGATGTAGAATTCTAGACTGACAATCGTTTCATCCTTAAGTATTTTATAGAAGTCACTCTTACTATCCTCTGGTATGCATTGTTTCTGTTTTTTTTTTTTTTTTTTTTTTGAGACAGGGTCTTGCTCTGTCACCCAGGCTGCAGTGCAGTGGCATGATTTCAGCTCACTGAAACCTTTACTTCTTTGGTTCAAGAAATCCTCTCACCCCAGCCTCCCAAGTAGCTGGGACTACAGGCATGCGCCACCACACCCAGCTAATTTTCGTATTTTATGTAGAGGCCAGGTTTTGCCATATTGTCCAGGCTGGTCTAGAACTCCTGGGCTCAAGTGATCATCCTGCCTTAGCCTCCCAAAGTGCTGGGATAACAGGCATGTGCCATTACATCTGGCCTTGCGTTGTTTCTAACCAGATGTCTGCCATCTTTTTTTTTTGAGACAGAGTCTCACTCTGTTGCCCAGGCTGGAGTGCAATGGCACCATCTCAGCTCACTGCAACCTCCGCCTCCCGGGGTCAAGCGATTCTCCCTGCCTCAGCCTCCTGAGTAGCTGGGGTTACAGATGCGTGTCACCATGCCTTGCTAATTTTTGTGTTTTTAGTAGAGACGGGGTTTTGCCATGTTGCCCATGCTGGTCTTGAACTCCTGGGCTCAAGTGATCATCCTGCCTCAGCCTCCCAAAATGCTGGGATTACAGGTGTGAGCCACCACGCTAAGCCCATTTTCATCTTTGTTCCTCTCTGTATACTGTCCTTTTCCCTTTGGTAACTTTTCAGATTTTCTCTTTGTCACTGGTTTGGGGCAATTGGATTATGATGTGCTTCAGTGTTTCATCCTTATGTCTCTTGTGCTAAGGGTTCCTTGGTTCTTAGATCTCTGGGATTACAGTTTTTCTCAAATTTAAATTTTTTCAGCCACAGTTTTTTGAAATATTTTTTCTTCTACTCCTCCCCACCTTCTTCAGAAAATCCAATTAAACATATATTAGTCCTGTTGGTGCTGATTTTCTGTTCAATTTTTTCCATTATTTTCTCCATGTTCCATTTTTGATAGTTTCTACTGCTACATCTTCAGGTTGACTAATCCTCTTTTGTATAATATCTACTCTATTTTAAGTGCCATTTAGTATATTTTTCATCTCAGACATTGTATTTTTCATCTCTAAAATTTCAAGCTGGGTCTTCCATGTCTCTACTTCCATGTTCTAGCTTCCCTTTACTTTCTTCTTGTGGAATGTTATCATTACAATAACTGTTTTAATATCATTGCTTACTAATTCCATCTTATTTGCCATTTCTGCATCTATTGATCAAGTTTTCTTCTCATTATTGAGACATTTCCTTTTTCTTCACATGCCTGGTAATTTTCAGCTGGATGGCAGACAACATGAAATATATCTTATTGTGTGTTGGATATTGTTGGGTTCCTATAATATTATTGAGCTATGTTCTAGGATGCAGTTAAATTATCTGGAAAGATTTTTGTTCTTTGAGGGTTTTCTTTGAGGTCTTGTTAATTAGGACCTTAGCAGCCTCGGCCTAGATCTAATCTTCCGCACTGCTGAGGCAATTCTTTTCTGAGTGTTCCATCCAATCGTCTGGAAAGTATAAGATTTGTCCACTGTTGCTGGTGGGAACACCAAATATGCCTGGTTCTGTGGGAGGTTCAAGCATTGTTCTTTCTGTTTCCTTCAGGTATTTTTTCCCCCAGACTTGTAGTTTACACACATACATGTGCTGATCAGTATTTAACTGAAGACTGGAGAGTTTTTGTTTTGTGACTTTGTCCTTTTCATGACCTGAATACTCTGCCCTGCAGGGTTTATCTGAGCTTCTTTGGTCTCTCCGGACTCCAGCTTCATCTACTCAACACGGGACAATCACCAGGCTCAGCCTGTGTTCTCCATCCCTGAGCTGTGGGCTAGAAATGGTCTCCACTCCCTGATTCCTTTCTGTTCACCACACCTTGGCAGCCCAGAGTCACGAGAAACTCTAGGCCATGTGGCAGAATGTGCACTACCCCACTTCACCACACTGTACTCTCTCCATCCAGTGCTGGCTGCAGCCACGCTGTCTCACAGTCCAGAATGCTAGCCAGAGACCAAGCATTCTGCAGTGCCTTGGCTGGGGCCCACAGATAAGGATGGCCAAGCAGTGCTCCCAGAAAACCAGCAGATGCCATCAATTGGTTTTACATCCGCCAGTCACTGAGAATCTCTGGACACCAGAAGTGTCCTCTGTTACCAGAGCTGAACTCTCAAGTGAAGACTCCAGAAGGCCCTGAAATGTGGGCAGGCTCCCATCATTGTCTATCAGTGGCCACAAGGACAAACACTCTTTCCATGGCTTTTGAGATGTCTAGCACACTTGGGACTCTGGAAAGCCCCTTTTCAATTTTATGCCTTAGCTGGGCTCTCCATTTACCTCAGGCCCAGCAGTGCACATTATGGGGGACACCACTGGGTGCTGGGATGAGAATGGCACTTGGCATTTGAGCTAGGATTGAGAGCCCACTGCTCTCTTCCCCCACCAGGCAGCAGCCTGTTACCATCTCTGGCTTCTGTCCCCTTACCAGTCTCCTCTGCTACAATTGCATTTCTGGCTGGCAGTGGATCAGGAAAGCACTGGCAGTTGAGAACCATGTGGAGAACCACTACTGGCCAAGCATTCCAAACCTGAGAGCAGAACAGGAGTACAGCAGTGCTGAGGTGAACTTGACAGAGAACTTTGAGACCATGAAGGAAGCCAACACTTCCAACTTACCACAACCTGCCTCTCCCATAGATTTATTGTAGACCAACTCAACCATCTCCATGTCAACAAGAAATGGTCCTCACTCTAAGCCATCACCCTTGGATTTAGATCATGGGACTGTCCTGTCTTTAGTATGGAAATGAAAAGCTTTAATTTCCACAAAAATGTAAGGTTTTGGGCTACAGCCTTATTACAACAAAGAAATATGAGCATAGTGGTCTACAGATGGAATATCTGGGGCTCTAAACAAACTGCTTCTTGAAAGTATAATCGCTGTCTTTTTGTCTGTTTCTTTAGCGTGGTAGGAAAATATCAGAAATTTCTTTGGTCATAGGGAATATAAACCATAGTTTGAACAAAAGCAGCAATAAAGCTACAAACTATTTTTTGGTGTATTTGCTTAAGTATAAGATAGCTGATTGGGGCTTTATCATGTAATGTTAGTTTGCTTAGTTTTCATTAAGTTTGTTAAACTTGAATTGTGAATAAATTTATGGCTGATTCATATTGTAATTAAACTGCACATTGACATAAACTGTACATTAAAAGTTGCTGCCGATTGTCATCCAAAATAATACTTAGGTAAAACCAAAAATACTATAAACCAATGTCAAGGAACCTACCCTAAAATAAAAATACAATTAACATGGAATTGCAAAACCAGAATGGGAGAAATATTTACCCTTAAAATCTTGTTTGGAACATTGATATAACACTAGAAAATAATTTTTCTAAATAACTACTATGTTCAACTGTGACTGTGCATCTGTGAAAACCAGGCATTTTGAATCATTGCCTTGTAGTGTGTGGCAGTACAATTTTACAGAAATACAATACAATAATTAATGAAATTCTCTAATGCGAAGATTTAAGTGAATAAGTATCTACACTATAAATATTTGTAATATTGGTGCTATTATTTCACAAAATAAAAAAGCTGTATTACAGCCTTTAAAAGCAAATAATAGCCTTAAATTTCTAAATAAAGAAAAAAGATAAATTTTATGAAATATGGTTAAAAGTAATTGATAAAATAAAAATTGGGGCACAAATTATAGTTTGGACAGAGGTTGAAAAAAGTGGATGAAAATTTTAATGAGCCCTTTTTGCCTGCACTAAACTTAATCTTATAGGAGAACATTATAATATATATAGGTTTCCTGCTGGCTATCTAATTTACTTTTCACACAATGTATAAATCCTAGCCTAATGGTCTTAATATTTGAACCTAAAATAACACACAAACATACAAGAGAACAAAATAAGGAAGAAATGTATGGAGACAGTGACATTATCAAAGTGGTGGAATAGGGGGTCCCTACATTTGTATTGACCTGCAGCAATAAAAACTAGTCAGCCATCCGTCAACAAAAATAACTTTATGAGAGATCCAGGCACAGTGGCTCATAACAGTAATCTCCTCCATTTAAGAGCCTGAGGCAGGAGGACTGCCAGGCCAGGAGTTCAAGAACAGCCTGGGCAATATAGTGAGCTTTGGGATACAGGGCCTTATGAAACCTCGCTAAAACCCAAGATCGAAAAGGGTCATTTTGAGAAGGCAGGCCCTTTGGTTAATAAGGGGTCATATTATCCAAAGCAATCTGTAAGTTAACTCAAATCCCTATCAAAATCCCTGTCCCAAATTTTATAGTAATAGAAAATGTAAGCCTACAATGTAGGCTGAATGGCCAAACCAATCATGATTAATAAGAAAAAAGCTGGGGACAACATACTCGTGACTCACACAAAACAGTTCAAAAGTCACTGTTTGTAGATAAAATGGGGACACCCTGCTAGGTACTCAGTGGAAGCCACACTCGCCCACACATCTGCTATTAGGCCCAGCATATAGCAGAACCTGCCCTAGTGCTTGCTCCACAGAACAAAGCCATGAAGACAATCCAGCCTGCCGAAAAACATGACAGAACTCACAACCACACGTGCTCCTGGCAACAAGCCCACTAAAGGTAAAACTCACTCCAGATTCGGCAGCGACCTTGTGATGCAGCTACAAGCCTTTTTACTGCAAACCCAGTAAAGATCTCATCAGTCTTGAGACCCAAAAGGTGAAGATCTTTACCTACTAAAACCAGTTTATAAAAATGAAAAGAGATGGCTGGGCACGGTGGCCCAAACCTGTAATCCCATCATTTTGGGAGGCCGAGGTCAGGCGTTCAAGACCAGCCTGGACAATATAGTGAAACACTGTCCCTAATAAAAATACAAAAATTAGCCGGGCATGGTTGTTGGCGCCTGTAATCCCAGCTACTCGGGATGCTGAGGCAGAGAATTGCTTGAACCCAGGAGGTGAAGGTTGCAGTGAGCCAAGATCGTGCCACAGCACTCCAGCCTGGGTGACAAAGCGAGACTCCATCTCAAAAACAAAACAACAACAACAAAAAAAAAAAAAAAAAGAAAAGAGTTGTTTGCTCCTTCAAATGCACAAACACCAATGCAAGTCTATATTATGCCCATTCTAACGGTTCTATTTTAACATAGAACTGGAAGTCCTACATAGAATAATTAAGTCCTACGTCAAAAAATTAAGCAAGAGAAGCTAAAAGATCCAAATTGAAAAGAAGAAATAACGTCACTGTTTGTAGATGACATATTATATATAAAAACATAAATAATACATTTAAATAGTGCATTTAATTCATCTATAAATAGTGCATCTAATAAATGCACTCAGTAAAGAAGCAGAATATACAATTAACATACAAATATCAGTTTTGTTTCTATATGCTAGCAACAAACCAATAAAAAAGAAAAAAAAATCTCATTTACAATAGCAACAAACTAATAGATTTCTTAGCAATAAATTTAACCAGTGTGGTGAAAGATCTTTACAATAAAAAATAAAATTTTAAAAAATTTAAAAAAAATACAAATAAATGTAAACATATTATATGTTTATGGATTAGAAGAATATTGTCTAAAAGCCATATTATCCAAAGCAATCTGTATATTAATTCAACTTCCTATCAAAATTCCTGTGCCACTACTTACAGTAATAGAAAATAAATTCTGCAATGTATATAAAACTATAAGAAATATTGAAAGGCAAAAGCAATCATGAGGAATAAAACGAAATCTGGGGACATTATACTTTATTATTTAAAACTACATTTCAAGACTACAGTAAACATAACAGAATGGTACGTTTATAGGAACCCACACAAAAACCAATGGAACAGAATACAGAGCCCAGAAGTAAAACTATGCATCTAAAGTTAATCTTTGACAAGGGCACTATGAATACACAATACAAAAAGTGTAGCCTTTTCAATACTTCGTGCTGGGAAAACTGGATACTCACAAGCACAATAATAAAACTTGGTCATATTTCTTACGCCAGACACAAAAATTGACTTAAGACAAATTTAATACATAAATTCTTAAAAGAAAATATTTTAAAAAGCGTAGGAAAAGCCTCCATGATACTGGCCTTTGCAATTTTTTTTAAATATAACATCAAAAGTATAGCAATAATACCAGACATAAAGTTGTGGTGTATTAAACTATTGTGGACAGCAAAAAATAAGAAAACATTTAAGATGGGATAAAATATTTGCAAATCATATATGATAAAAGGATAGTATTCAAAATATAGCAGAAACTCATACAAATCAGAAGCTAAACAATAATAATTATAATACCCAACTAAAAAATAGGCAAAAGACTAAACATTATTTTTTAATATTATTATACTTTAACTTTTAGGGTACATGTGCACAATGTGCAAGTTTGTTACATATGTATACATGTGCCATGTTGTTGTGCTGCACCCATTAACTCGTCATTTAGCATTAGGTATATCTCCTAATGCTATCCCTCCCCCCTGCCCCCACCCCGCAACAGTCCCTGGTGTGTGATGTTCCCCTTCCTGTGTCTATGTGTTCTCATTGTTCAATTCCCATCTATGAGAGAGAACATGTGGTGTTTGGTTTTTTGTCCTTGAGATAGTTTGCTGAGAATGATGGTTTCCAGCTTCATCCATGTCCCTACAAAGGACATGAACTCATCATTTTTCATGGCTGCATAGTACTCCATGGGGTATATGTGCCACATTTTCTTAATCCAGTCTATCATTGTTGGACATTTGGGTTGGTTCCAAGTCTTTGCTATTGTGAATAGTGCCACAATAAACATATGTGTGCATCTGTCTTTATAGCAGCATGATTTACAATCCTTTGAGTATATACCCAGTAATGGGATGGCTGGGTCAAATGGTATTTCTAGTTCTAGATCCCTGTGGAAATGCCACACCGACTTCCACAATAGTTGAACTAGTTTACTGTCCTACCAACAGTGTAAAAGTGTTCCTATTTCTCCACACCCTCTCCAGCACCTGTGGTTTCCTGACTTTTTAATGATTGCCATTTTAACTGGTGTGAGATGGTATCTCATTGTGGTTTTGATTTGCATTTCTCTGATGGCCAGTGATGATGACCATTTTTTTATCTGTTTTTTGGCTGCATAAATGTCTTCTTTTGAGAAGTGTCTGTTCATATCCTTTGCCCACTTTTTGATGGGGTTGTTCGCTTTTTTCTTGTAAACCTGTTTGGGTTCATTGTAGATTGTGGATATTAACCCTTTGTCAGATGAGTAGATTGCAAAAATTTTCTCCCATTCTGTAGGTTGCCTGTTCACTCCGATGGTGGTTTCTTTTGCTGTGCAGAAGCTCTTTGGTTTAATTAGATCCCATTTGCCAATTTTGGCCTCTGTTGCCATTGCTTTTGGTGTTTTATACATGAGTTCCTTGCCCATGCCTATGTCCTGAATGGTATTGGCTAGGTTTTCTTCTAGTGTTATTATGGTTTTAGGTATAACATGTAAGTCTTTAATCCATCTTGAATTAATTTTTGCATAAGGTGTAAAGATGTGATCCAGTTTCAGCTTTCTACATATGTCTAGCTAGTTTTCCCAGCACCATTTATTAAATAGGGAATCCTTTCCCCATTGCTTGTTTTTCTCAGGTTTATCAAAGATCAGATAGTTGTAGAACTGTGGCACAATTTCTGAGGGCTATATTCTGTTCCATTGGTCTATATCTCTGTTTTGGTGCCAGTACCATGCTGTTTTGGTGGCTGTAGCCTTGTAGTATAGTTTGAAGTCAGGTAGCGTGATGCCTGTAGCTTTGTTCTTTTGGCTTAGGATTGACTTGGTGATGTGGGCTCATTTTTGGTTACATATGAACTTTAAAGTAGTTTTTTTCAATTCTGTGAAGAAAGTCATTGTTAGCTTGATGGGGATGGCATTGAATCTACAAATTACCTTGGGCAGTATGGCAATTTTCACAATATTTATTCTTCCTACCCATGAGCATGGAATGTTCTTCCATTTGTTTGTATCCTCTTTTATTTCATTGAGCAGTGGTTTTTAGTTCTCCTTGAAGAGGTCCTTCCCATCTCTTGTAAGTTGGATTCCTAGGTATTTTATTCTCTTTGAAGCAATTGTGAATGGGAGTTCACTCATGATTTGGTTCTCTGTCTATTATTGGTGTATAAGAATGCTTGTGATTTTTGCACATCGATTTTTTATCCTGAGACTTTGCTGAAGTTTCTTATCAGCTTAAGGAGGTTTTGGGCTGAGATGATGGGGTTTTCTGGATATACAGTCGTGTCATCACAAACAGGGACAGTGTGACTTCCTCTTTTCCTAATTGAATGCTCTTTATTCCCTTCTTCTGCCTAATTGCCCTGGCCAGAACTTCCAACACTATGTTGAATAGGAGTGGTGAGAGAGGGCATCCCTGTCTTGTGTCAGTTTTCAAAGGGAATGCTTCCAGTTTTTGTCCACTCAGTATGACATTGGCTGTAGGTTTGTCATAGATAACTCTTATTATTTTGAGATACGTCCCATCAATACCTAATTTATTAAGAGTTTTTAGCATGAAATGTTGAATTTTGTCAAAGGTCTTTTCTGCATCTATTGAGTTAATCATGTGGTTTTTGTCTTTCATTCTGTTTACATGCTAGATTACGTTTATTGATTTTCGTATGTTGAACCAGCCTTGTATCCCCAAGGATGAAGCCCACTTGACCATGGTGGGTAAGGTTTTTGATGTGCTGCTGGATTCGGTTTGCCAGTATTTTATTGAGAATTTTTGCATCAATGTTAATCAAGGATATTGGTCTAAAATTCTCTTTTTTGGTTGTGTCTCTGTCCGGCTTTGGTATCAGGATGATGCTGGCCTCATAAAATGAGTTAGGGAGGATTTCCTCTTTTTCTATTGATTGGAATAGTTTCAGAAGGAATGGTACCAGCTCCTCCTTGTACCTCTGGTAGAATTCGGCTGTGAATCCATCTGGTGCTGGACTTTTTTTGGTTGGTAAGCTATTAATTATTGACTCAACTGCAGAACCTGTTATTGGTCTGTTCAGAGATTCAACTTCTTCCTGGTTTAGTCTTGGGACGGTGTATGTGTCAATGAATTTATCCATTTCTTCTACATTTTCTAGTTTATCTATATAGAGGTGTTTATAGTATTCTCTGATGGTACTTTGTATTTCTGTGGGATCCGTGGTGATATCCCCTTTGTCATTTTTTTTTTTTTTTGCGTCTATTTTATTCTTCTGTCTTTTCTTCTTTATTAGTCTTGTTAGTGGTCTATCAATTTTGTTGATCTTTTCACAAAACCAGCTCCTGGATTCATTGATTTTTTGAAGGGTTTTTTTGTGTCTCTATTTCCTTCAGTTCTGCTCTGATTTTAGTTATTTCTTGCCTTCTAACGGCTTCTGAATGTGCTTGCTCTTGCTTCTCTTGTTCTTTTAATTGGGATGTTAGGGTGTCAATTTTGGATCTTTCCTGCTTTCTCTTGTGGGCATTTAATGCTATAAATTTCCCTCTACACACTGCTTTGAATGTGTCCCAGAGATTCCGGTATGTTGTGTCTTTGTTCTCGTTGGTTTCAAAGAACATCTTTATTTCTGCCTTCATTTCGTTATGTACCCAGTAGTCATTCAGGATCAGGTTGTTCAGCTTCCATGTAGTTGAGCGGTTTTGAGTGAGATTCTTAATCCTGAGTTCTAGTTTGATTGCACTGTGGTCTGAGAGACAGTTTGTTATGATTTCTGTTCTTTTACATTTGCTGAGGAGTGCTTTACTTCCAAGTATGTGGTCAATTTTGGAATATGTGTGGTGTGGTGATGGAAATAATGTATATTCTATTGATTTGGGGTGGCGAGTTCTGTAGTTGCCTATTAGGTCCGCTTGGTGCAGAGCTGGGTTTAATTCCTGGGTATCATTGTTAACTTTCTGTCTCGTTGATCTGTCTAATGTTGACAATGAGGTGTTAAACTCTCCCATTATTTCTGTGTGAGAGTGTAAGTCTCTTTGTAGGTCACTAAGGACTTGCTTTATGAATCTGGATTCTCCTGTATTGGGTTCATATACATTTAGGACAGTTATCTCTTCTTGTTGAATTCATCCCTTTACCATTATGTAATGGCCTTCTTTGTCCTTTTGATCTTTGTTGGTTTAAAGTCTGTTTTATCAGAGACTAGGATTGCAACCCCTGCCTTTTTTTTTCCATTTGTTTGGTAGATCTTCCTCCATCCCTTTATTTTGAGCCTATGTGTGTCTCTGCACGTGAGATGGGTTTCCTGAATACAGCACACTGATGGGTCTTCACTCTTTTCCAATTTGCCAGTCTGTGCCATTTAATTCGAGCATTTAGCCCATTTACATTTAAGGTTAGTATTTTTAAGTGTGAATTTGACCCTATCATTATGATGTTAGCTGGTTATTTTGCTCGTTATTTGATGCAGTTTCTTCCTAGCCTTGATGGTCTTTACAATTTGGCAAGTTTTTGCAGTGACTGTTACTGGTTGTTCCTTTCCATGTTTAGTGCTTCCTTCAGGAACTCCTTTAGGGCATTTCTGGTGGTGACAAAATCTCTCAGCATTTGTTTATCTGTAAAGGATTTTATTTCTCCTTCACTTATGAAGCTTAGTTTGGCTGGATGACATTCTGGGTCCAAATTATTTTCTTTAAGAATGTTGAATATTGGCCTCCACTCTCTTCTTCCTTGTAGAGTTTCTGCTAAGAGATCTGCTGTTAGTCTGATGGGCTTCCCTTTGTGGGTAACCTGACCTTTATCCCTGGCTGCCCTTAACATTTTTTCCTTCATTTCAACTTTGGTGAATCTGACAATGTTGTGTCTTAGAGTTGCTCTTCTCGAGGAGTATCTTTGTGGTGTTCTCTGTATTTCCTGAATTTGAATGTTGGCCTGCCTTGCTTGATTTGGGAATTTCTCCTTGATAACATCGTGCTGATTGTTTTGCAACTTGGTTCAATTCTCCCCGTCACTTTCAGGTCCACCAATTAGACGTAGATTTGGTCTTTACACATAGTCCCGTATTTCTTGGAGGCTTTATTCGTTTCTTTTTATTCTTTTTTCTCTGAACTTCTCTTCACACTTCATTCCATTCATTTCATCTTCCATCGCTGATACCATTTCTTCCAGTTGATCGCGTTGGTTATTGAGGCTTGTTTATTCATCACGTAGTTCTGGTGTCATGGTTTTCAGCTCCATCAGGTCCTTTAAGGACTTCTCCGCATTGATTATTCTAGTTATCCATTTGTCTAATTATTTTCAAGATTTTTAACTTCTTTGCCATTGGTTTGAACTTCCTCCTTTAGCTTGGAGTAGTTTGATCTTCTGAAGTCTTCCTCTTTCAACTCATCAAAGTCATTCTCTGTCTAGCTTTGTTCCATTGCTGGTGAAGAGCTGCGTTCCTTTGGAGGAGGAGAGGTGCTATGATGTTTAGAGTTTCCGGTTTTTCTGCTCCGTTTCTCCCCATCTTTGTGGTTTTATCTACCTTTCGTCTTTGATGATGGTGATGTACAGATGGGTTTTTGGGGTGGATGTCCTTTCTGTTTGTTAGTTTTCCTTCTAACAGTCAGGACCCTCAGCTGCAGGTCTGTTGGGGTTTGCTAGACGTCCACTCCAGATCCTGTTTGCCTGGGTATCAGCAGCGGTGTTTGCAGAACAGTGGATAGTGTTTAACCAAAAATGCTGCTGCCTGATCGTTCCTCTGGAAGTTTTGTCTCAGAGGAGTACCCAGCCTTGTGAGGTGTCAGTCCAACCCTACTGTGGGGTGCCTCCTAGTTAGGCTACTTGGGGTTCAGGGACCCACTTGAGGAGGCAGTCTTCCCATTCTCAGATCTCCAGCTGCATGCTGGGAGAACCACTACTCTCTTCAAAGCTGTGGGACAGGGACATTTATATCTGTAGAGGTTATTGCTGTCTTTTGTTTGTCTGTGCCCTGTCTCCAGAGGGGGAGCCTACAGAGGCAGGCAGAATTCCTTGAGCTGTGATGGGCTCCACCGAGTTCGAGCTTCCCAGCCACTTTGTTTACGTACTGAAGCCTGAGCAATGGCAGGCGCACCTCCCCCAGCCTCACTGCCACCTTGCAGTTTGATCTCAGACTGCTGTGCTAGCAATGAGTGAGGTTCCATGGGCATAAGTAACTCTGAGCCAGGTGCAGGATATAATCTCCTGGTGTGCTGTTTGTGAAGGCCATTGGAAAAGTGCAGTATTAGGCTGGGAGTGACCCGATTTTCCAGGTGCCATCTGTCACCCCTTTCTTTGACTAGGAAAGGGAATTCCCTGACCCCTTGCAGTTCACCAGTGAGGCGATGCCTCACCCTGCTTTGGCTTATGTGTGGTGCCCTGTACCTACTGTCTGGTACCCACTGACAGGCACTCCCCAGTGAGATGAGCCTGGTACCTTAGTTGGAAATGCATAAATCACCCATCTTCGTCACTCAAGCTGAGATTTGTAGACTGGAGCTATTCCTATTCGGCCATCTTGGCTCCAACGACCAACACTAAATATTTTTTACAAACATATTCAAATATCCAACAGGTGTGTAGAAAGATGCTAAACATTACCATTCATGAGAAAATTGCAAATGAAAAGATACCACTTTACAGCAGTTGGAATGGCTAATATAAAAAAAGAGATATGACAACTGTTAACAAAGATGTGACAAAATATTTCTGTACAGTCTTAATGAGTTGTAAACTGGAAGAGTCATTATGAAAATTAGTATGCAGGTTATTTTTAAAAAATTGAACTATCGTACAGTCCCGAAATTCCACTTCTGTCTATAAACAAAATAAAATCAGCATCTCAAAAATAATCTGCACCCCTGTATTCAATGCAGCGTTATTCACAACTGTCAAGAGTACTTTTTTAAAAACATGACTTATATGTAGATGCTGAATGGATAAGGAAAATGTGGTAAAATAGACAACTGAATATTATTCACCCATAAAAAAGAATGAAATTCTGCTATTTCAACAACATGAATAGACCTGGGTACATTATGCTATGCAAAATAAGCTGGGCACAGAAAAATAAACACTGTATTTTCTCACTTAAATTGAGAATTTAAAAAGCCTAAACACACAGAAGCAGAGAGTACAATGGTAATGACCAAGCCTGGAGGTAGAAAAAATGATAAGGTGTTCAAAGAGTACAAACTTTCAGTTATAAGATAAATAAGTTTTGGGGGTCTAATGTATAGCTTTAAAATGTAGTTAATAACAGTGTTTTGTATGCTTAAAATTTGCTACAACAATAGGAGACCTCAAGTGCTCTCACTACAAAATCATAACCCTGTGAGGTGATATAAATGTTCATCAACTTAATTGTATTAAACATTTTACAATATATATCTATGAAATTATTATAATGTAGACATGCATAATTATCCAATTTTTATTGGTCAAAAAATTAATGTTATGTACACATGCATATATTCACATAATTGTGTATATACACATATATAAAACATATAGATATATATCAATTACATATGTTGTTATATATATACTTGTGTGTGTATATATATATATATACATATCAATGACAAAATCCTAGTAAGCTTCAAACTAAACAAGAGAAAATTATAAAATGATAAATATTAAAAAATCAGGAAACAAATGGGTATTTAATACATGCTCAGCAATATTCTAAGTTACTCAATGGCAAAGTACATGTTTTAAATGTAGAAAGTAGATACATTAAACCATACTACAGTTTAGGAATTATGGCACAGAATGTTTACAGCTTTAGCGTCAATACATACCAAAAACTTAAAATTTTGAAGTAAAATAACGTTAGGTTTTATTATATGGGGCAGAGGCTTAGTGTTCTGATAAAATTATTGAGTAGGAATTTCTGTAGAATCACATTTGAAACCTTCACAGGATATGAAATTATAAAGCAGAAAACATACGACATCTGGATGTGGTGTTTCTGCGATTTCTAAACCAAATCCCAATATCTCCACTACTCACACATTTTAGACAAGACTCAAAATGGAAATTAGAAAATGTTTAACTAGAGTTCCTTAAAAATCACAGACAGTCCCATGTCCTCAAAAGCAATAAAAGAGCAAGCAGCCAGTTCCTCCAGTCCCTTGCAAGCCATGCAAAGGGTTTGATTTTCTTTGTAACTTAGATGAATGATCGTTGAAGGGGAAGTCCAGTCCTAGAAAACTGAAGAGCATGGGGCAGAAGATGTTGGTCTCTAATAAAAGCAAAAGAAAGAAACCAGGGCTTCTCAGAAAAGATTTCCATTGGAGTATAGCTTCGCAAACCACACTTTAAGATCTGGCTTTCTCTTTGACCTTTGGAAATCTCATCTGTGTCATCTGCCTTATTCACTCCCACCTCTTTGGATGTTCGGCTACTATCTCCTGTCTCCTCACACTCTGGGGCTTTTTCTTTTTCTCAATGTAGGTGATCAGGTTTAGCTTAGAGAATAGCCAAGGAGTCTGTATTAGAAAAAGTAGCATGACTTATGCTGTGATTTTCCAATTACTACTTAGTACTGTGTTCAGTGGAAAAAAAAAAAGAACATTATAAAAGAGTCTAAAAATGTAATAACAAATACTATTTCCTCACAGAAACGTTATGATATTTAAAAACTTTTCTAAATTTGTGGGTCCTTAGCTTCACGACCCATTGCTGCTGAATCAAAACTTGGTGGTTGTTGGCTGGGCATGGTGACTCACACCGCTGATCCCAGCAATTTGAGAGGCCAAGGCAGGCATATCACTTAAGCCCGGGAGTTTGAGACAAGCCTGGGCAACATGGCGAGACCTAGTCTACGGGTTGAGGGTGGTGAGGAGGGGGAAAGGTGATGGTAATGGGAGGTGGTAATGCGATTATAAGGTGTGGGCAATCATATTTTGTACGTCTAAGTTTGTGGAGTTACCACTAATCTAAAATTAAGGATACATATCAGCTGAAGAAGGAAAAACATTTATGTCGAGATGAAACCTTCTCGTGGGGGTCCGCAGCTGCAATACCGCCAGGCGGCAGCATCCCACCTCTTCTGCCTGGTTGCAGCCCCACCAGAAGCCTAGCTCCAGCTGGGGCGCTGTGGCAGGTACTAGACCCCAAAGGGGCAGGCTAGGGTTTCCTGCCCTCCAGGGTGTCTTCCCACTCCCCGGACCCCAGGCAATTCAATTCATTTATCAAGTGCCACTGCAAATGTCCAAGCTGGGGCAGCAGGTCCCATAGTTGCCAGCCAAGACCTCCGCTCCAGAACACGTGGGCTGCTTTCCCCAGGGGAAGGACGTTGTTTTTGCCAGCCACGAATAAATCCATCTCTGTGCACCCTGTTTCCCATTGCCACTGACTTCGTGTAAACTCAAGTCCTGAGGACACAAGAGAGACCCAGGCCTGGCCCCGTGGACACGCCTGGTGCCATGGCTTCCACCTGATGGACTGGTGCACTCTACAAATCTCAGGGACGTCCACACCTAGGAGACAGAAAGACCCTATGAAACACACCCCCAAAACAACCAATCAATCCAAGAAAAAAAAACAAAACAAAACACGTCTCAAGGCTCCGTTGGTTTTCCCACTTGGGCGGTCGTGACCACCTGTTCTAGCCTGGCCCAAGCACCCTCCACCTCACCCTGGCCTGCTCAAAGTTGCCCTGTCTACCTGAGCAGAGCCTCCTTCTCCAAGGTTCTGTCTCTCTTGCTCTACAACTCCCTCGCCTTCTCCCTTTCTCTATTTCCCCCTCCACCTCTTGCTCTTCTGTCACCTTCTGTCTCTCTCCTCCTCCACCTTTCTCTCTCTCCCTACATTTCTATCTCTCCATCCCAGTCTCCCCAGCTGTCTTTCAAGCTGTGTCTGTGTCTTTGCCTGTATGTCCTTGTGTGTGTGTCCGTGTGTGTGCTTGTGTGCCTGTGTGCCTGCACCCGTGTGTATCTGTGTGTGTGTCGGGGTGGGTTTGCTCGTGGTGTTGGTGTGGTGTGTCTGGATGTCCGTCAGCCCCTCTTTCCCGGGATCAGGCTGCCGGGGCTCTAGTGCCAGCGTGGGTCAAATCAGGGCCTTCCTTTCCCGTTGGCCATGGGCGGTTACTCGTCGGGACAAGCGACGATTGTGTGGGCATTGTGAGAAAAAGGGCTGGGCAGGCTGTTTGCCCCTGGGCAGCCCTGGCGTCTCTGGGTGTGTGGGGCAAGAGGGGGCCTTGCAGGAGGGGCAGCGAGGGATCCAAAACAATTTTTCTGCGGTAAGGCAGAGGACTGGAGGGGATCCCAGAACTGTGGGCCCCGGGCCCTGACGTCTCCGAGCACACCCTGTCCTGAGACGGCGCAATGTGTTGGAAGCTCGGGAGCTCATGAGCTGGGCGAAGGCCTGGAGTGTCAGCGAAAGGGAGGCCTCCTGGTGGGCCTGGAGCCAGGGCAGGGGACTGAGGCATCACAGCCTGATGATGCATTCCTGTTTCCTGCAACATGGGGAGTCTCCAAAATGGCCTGTTTGGAAACTGCAAAGGAGAGTGAAGACAAAATGCCGCTTTTCCACTCTTCGCTGGAGGTTTCTGTGTCCCCACAGAGCTCGGGAAACAAACAGTCCACATGGTCACGCTTTCAGGGGCCAGAGACCAGTGATCAACAGGCCACCTTGCAGAGGGCAAAGGAACGTGGAATCCAGAATCATGGTTCACTCGGCTTGAGTGTGACTCCTTTGTGGATGGGAGTATCTGCCTCGTGCTCTGTTGCAGGCTTAGCGTGGGGATAGGCCATCTGTGAACCATGTGGATGAAAAACAGACAACCATTCGAGTCTCGGCTCTGCTCTTTGGGGAATTCGCTCATTCCTTGGGAGGTAGAATTCGTCTGAATCGCTCCCAGATGAAGTAACCCAGGCTGACAATCCCGAGGGCCGGTGAGGGCACCGTCGGCCTACACGGCCTTTGGCCGAGCACTCAGCCTGCACTGGGCACCCAACATTTTCCTAGAGTTCGAGGTCCTGCTGGTCCTGGAGGCAGAAGACAGCTTTTCTCTTTGCCTTCCCTTCTCTGTTTCTTGCTCCTTTTCTCCCTCTGTACATCCTTCCCTCTATTCTTCCTTCTCTCCCTGTCTCCCTCCCTCTGTTCTTCTCTCCTTCCCACTCTCCCTCCATCCATACCTCCATTTCTCCCTCCTTCCCTCCCTCCATTCGTCTCTTTTTCTTTCCCTCCCTCCCTCCATCCCTTCCAAGTTCCCTCCGTTCATCCGTCCTTTCCTCCCTCTTTCACTCCTTCTCACTTTGTCTCCGTTCCTTTCCCCATCTCTGCCTGGCTTCCCTCCCGCCTAGAAAGAGCAGAACCACAGTTTGTGAGAGATCTCGGGGTCTAAATTTAGTTGCCAGGCAATCCACGTGATGCCAGGGAGTATGGCAGGGCACGGGTGCCTGAGTGATGGTGGAGCGGGGGGGCAGTGGAGTTGAGCCACAGGAAAGAGAGCAGGCCTGGCCACTGCCCCGGCCGGTGTTTCCCGGGGTGGAGGTCTCCGCCTACACCACTGAAGAATGCGGGGGCGAGGGGGTACAAGGCGTAGGGGGGCTGGGGAAGGGATGAGAGCCCTGCCTGGGCTGGTCCCAAACCCTAGCTGGCTGCCCACGGACCTGCGCATGGGCAGTAGACGGCCCATCTCTGAGTACCTGTGCTGGCTCTGAAATCCCTGAGATGCTCAGAAAAGAATAACAGCCCTCCTTTCTGTGGAGTCTCTTGCCGGACCTGGACTCAGGAATCCTAGACAGGTCAGCTGGAAGGGAAGACACAGGTCTCCATACTGAGCCAGAGGTTCACCGCGAATGAAGGGCCACCCCCCTGTCCCTATCCTTTCCCAACCCTGCGTCCTAAAGCTCCTCCAACTGAGCCCAGTGTTCTTCCTGGCTGAGGAGTGGTTCCAGAAAAGTGGGCTCTTCCACGTCCTTAAACTCCCCCAGTGGCTCCATTGCTAGGAAAGGATGTGGCTTTTGTTGAAATTCTGGGGTCGACAGGAGTTCATATAGCCGGGTGGATACGAGTGCAGATGAACGCTCCAGCTCCAGGAGCGGTTGGGAGGGTGTCTGGATGGCTTACATCTGCTTCTGACACGCAGAGGCCTCCATGGGCGTGAGCTGCGGAGGTAGATGTGCCTCAGCTTAGCGTCCCCACGTGCCCTGGTGACTTGGAGACCCTGGCCCCAGCCCCAATACGGTCTCATGTGGGACATGTGCGGTGCAAGCACACCTTGCTCCTGTGACTCAGCCTGAGAGGCTCAAGTTGTCCCACTAAGCAGGTACCCAGAAGGCCGCCTTGCTGTGGGTCCTGGTCCCCCTGCCATCTGTTTGACTCAGCATGAGCGGCCCAAGCTGTCCCATTGAGCACACACCCAGAAGGCCACCATAGTGTGGATCATGGACCCCTGCCATCTCTTTGGGTGCTGAGGTCACCCAGGTGTCTGAGGGTTGGTCAGCGCCACTTCCGAAGGAGCCAGGACAGCAAACCCAAAATCCCCGTGTTCCACGGCAGGTTGGGAGATTCTTTCTGCCTGAGAAGCCTCTCTGAGCTATAGCAGAGGGGTGACAATTGCTGCCTGGCTAACGAAAGCCCCCTGTACCCCACGCCCTGGTGGGGGTGAAGGCGACCAAGGAGGGAGGGTGGCACCCTTGTGGGCCGCATTGCACAGGCCGTCTGTGTGCGTGGGTTCCCTGCCACCCTGGCCTGGATGCCTGAACCTTCGATTCTGACATGAAATCTGAATCCTGGACTCTAAAAGGCAGGTCTCTCTGGCCAGTTCAGGTAAGGGTTCCACTCAAAGCACACTGGCAGGGCATCTTTTTCGTTCAGGTTACAAACGAGTCCCTTTGCCGTCCTCATCCTCAGGCTTCCGCAGGGAAGGGGCTGTCAGAAGGTGTCGGGAGAGACATCACGGGGGCACCTGGCCAGAATTTCACAGAGAGACAAGGGCAGAGAGTGGCTGGCAGCTCCCGTGCACCTCTGTTGGCCTTTGTGCTTCATGCAGGTCCAGTCAGGAGTCCGACCCCGCCAGTGGCACGTATAAAGACCCACCAGCTTCACCCCTTCACGAGTATGCATGAGTACCCAAGGGCCATGGATAACCCGCCCTCTGAAGCCAGAGACCACAAACACAGGGCCATGTGTGGTAGGTGAAGGTGGGGCCAGATCGGCCAGGAAGGGGGGGCTTCCGGGGCTGTCTCTCTGAGTTCTCCAGAATTCTACGGAAACTGGAAGTTTCTCTCTGGGCTCACACACGATTTCAGGGAGAAACCACCTTCGAAGGGTGGAGTGTAGAACTGAACATCCATGATAGTCTTGAGTTTTCCATGCCCTCTCCGTGAAGGCGGCAATGCCTGTGGGTGTCGCTGTTGCCGTGATAGTCTCACACACGCAGGTGTGTGGATCGCATTCATTTTCTTTTTTTTTAATTTTATTTTTTTATTTCTACCTCTTAAAGTCAATAATAAAGCCACAAGTGTAAACTGAATGCATTTAAAAACATAAAAATACATTTCAGTGACAAGAAGTATGCAATGATCATGAAAATCTATTGTACACTTTGCCAAAGTCAAAGAATGAAAGACATTACGGAAAACCCAATCTTCAAATATATCCTTAACAAAAACTCTCTCCTGCATAGTAAAAGCATCATCTAAACAGCAGTTCCAACATAGAAAAAAAAAAAACTGCAGCGTAGATGGGACAGACAACTTTCCCCAGGTTTTCCAGTTAAAAACATGTGGTCACCAGGAATTCAAGGTAACTTCAAAAGCCACATTTAATTCATAATAAAATGAACATTTCTGACAGATGACAACAGTATGATACTGATTTTTTTCTTTCCTAGATACAAATCATATGGGTCATTTCTTAGCAGTTTAGTAATCATCTAAGAATAACTGTAGAAATAACCCCAATTCCACCATCCTAGCCACTGATATAAAAAAAATAACCTTCAATTGATACTGCCTTTCACATAACTAAAATATCCTCACTTACTTGGAACAATTTCATGCTTACACATGATCACAAACACTTGTTTTCAGATGTTGTGGAATTATTGGGGCTGAGATTTTTGAAACAATATCTTAATCTTAGCAGAGAGATAATAATCCTTTCACTATACTTTGATTGGGCTTCCTTAACCAAATCTGAGCAACTACTGTAATAATAATCCTGGTGGTAATCCATGATTCTCTCAAATTTTTCCCTTTAAGAAATATATAATCCATGTAACTCTAGCAAATATGTTACATTGCACACTTTCTTAATAAAGAATGGCTGTTTCCAGGCCTTATTAGGAAAACAAACAAGCAAACAATGGCAATTACTACCTGTTTTTTATCACTGATAAGCTACAATAAAGATCAAATATGGACAGTTTAATTGTGTGATATTAAGTAAAAAATGAAAACCATTATAGTTTTACCAAAAGAAACATAAAAAAATATGGGAAGAAGTCAAATGAGCATAGCATGAGTCCCAAAGATTACACTATGATTCTGAACAGGATTTTCCAAACAAAAGGTATCTAGATACAATTTCTGTGAATATTTCTTGTACTAGAAAGATCCAAAGCAAGTGTAGGCTCAGCCCTACCTTGTCAAGGATAAATATTCAGGTAAACTAGAAGTTCCATCTAGTAAAGTGCATCCACTGACCAGGTCTACCATGGCCCTGCTACTTACAGACATCTAAGAAAGTGGCCTCACTCATGCACATTCACTTGTTCTGTGGCCTATCAAGGGTCACACATAACGATGATTTTGCTTTTTTTAAAAAAAGCAAATACTTTATACAGTGAACTATAGAAAAAACAATTCTAAATATAATTTAAAAATTCTAGAGAGTGGGCACAGCCAAGATAGCCGAATAGGAACAGCTGAAGTCTACAGCTCCCAGCGTGACTGAGGCAGAAGATGGGTGATTTCTGAATTTCCAGCTGAGGTACTGGGTTCATCTCACTAGGGAGTGCCAGACAGTGGGTGCAGGAGAGTGAGTGCAGCGCACCGTGTGCAAGCTGAAGCAGGGCTAGGCATTGCCTCACTCAGAAAGTGCAAGGGGTCAGGGAGTTCCCTTTCCTAGTCAAAGAAAGGAGTGACAGATGGACCTGGAAAATCGGGTCACTCCCACCCTAATACTGCACTTTTCTGACGGGCTTAAGAAACGGCACACCAGGAGATTATATCCCGGACCTGGAAATTCGGGTCACTCCCACCCTAATACTGCACTTTTCTGACGGGCTTAAAAAACGGCACACCAGGAGATTATATCCCGCACCTGGCTCGGAGTGTCCTACACCCACGGAGTCTCACTGATTGCTAGCACCGCAGTCTGAGATCAAACTGCAAGGTGGCAGCGAGGCTGGGGAAGGGGCGCTGCCTTTGTCCAGGCTTGCGTAGGTAAACAAAGCAGCCGGGATCTTCGAACTGGGTGGAGCCCACCACAACTCAAGGAGGCCTGCTGCCTCTATAAGCTCCACCTATGGGGGCAGGGCACAGACAAACAAAAAGACAGCAGTAACTTCTGCAGACTTAAATGTCCCTGTCTGACAGCCTTGAAGAGAGCAATGGTTCTCCCAGCCCGCAGCTGGAGATCTGAGATCGGGCAGACTGCCTCCTTAAGTGGGTTCCTGATCCATGAACTCCAAGCAGCCTAAGTGGGAGGCACCTCCCAAGAGGGGCAGACTGATACCTCACACGGCCGAGTACTCCTCTGAGTCAAAACTTCCAGAGGAATGATCAGACAGCAGCATTTGTGGTTCATGGAAATCTGCTGTTCTGCAGCCACCGCTGCTGTTACAAAGGCAAACAGCGTCTGGAGTGGACCTCTAGCAAACTCCAACACACCTGCAGCTGATGATACTGTCTGTTAGAAGGAAACTAACAAACAGAGAGGACATCCACACCAAAAACCCATCTGTACATCACCATCATCAAAGACAAAAAGGAGATAAAAGCACAAAGATGGGGAAAAAACAGAGCAGAAAAACTGGAAACTCTAAAAAGCAGAGTGCCTCTCCTCCTCCAAAGGAATGCAGTTCCTCATCAACAAAGGAGCAAAGCTGGAGGGAGAATGATTTTGACGAGTTGAGAGAAGTCTTCAGATGATCAAACTACTACGAGCTACAGGAAGAAATTCAAACCAAAGGCAAAGAAGTCAAAAAACTTTGAAAAAAAATTAGACGAATGTATAACTAGAATAAACAATAAAGAGAAGTGCTTAAAGGAGCTGATGGAGCTGAAATCCAAGGCTTGAGAACTACGTGAAGAGTGCAGAAGTCCCAGGAGCCAATGCAATCAACTGGAAGAAAGGGTATCAGTGATGGAAGATGAAATTAATGAAATGAAGCGAGAAGGGAAGTTTAGAGAAAAAAGAATAAAAAGAAACGAACAAACCCTCCAAGAAATATGGGACTATGTGGAAAGACCAAATCTACGTCTGATTGGTGTACCTGAAAGTGACGGGGAGAATGGAACCAAGTTGCAAAACACTCTGCAGGATATTATCCAAGAGAACTTCCCCAATCTAGCAAGGCAGGCCAACATTCAGATTCAGGAAATACAGAGAACACCACAAAGATACTCCTCGAGAAGAGCAAGTCCAAGACACATAATTGTCAGATTCACCAAAGTTGAAATGAAGGAAAAAATGTTAAGGGCAGCCAGAGAGAAAGGTCGGGTTATGCACAAAGGGTAGTCCATCAGACTAACAGTGGATCTCTCAGCAGAAACTCTACAAGCCAGAAGAGAGTGGGGGCCAATATTCAACATTCTTAAGGAAAAGAATTTGGACCCAGAATGTCATATCCAGCCAAACTAAGCTTCATAAGTGAAGGAGAAACAAAATACTTTACAGACAAGTAAATGCTGAGAGATTTTGTCACCACCAGACCTTCCCTAAAAGAGATCTTGAAGGAAGCACTAAACATGGAAAGGAACAACTGGTACCAGCAACTGCAAAATCATGCCAAATTGTAAAGACCATCAAGGCTAGGAAGACACTGCATCAACTAACGAGCAAAATAACCAGCTAACATCATAATGACAGGATCAAATTCACACATAACAATATTAAATTTTAATGTAAACGGACTAAATTCTCCAATTAAAAGACACAGACTGGCAAACTGGATAAAGAGTGAAGACCCATCAGTATGCTGTATTCAGGAAACCCATCTCACGTGCAGAGACACACATAAGCTCAAAATAAAAGGATGGAGGAAGATCTACCAAGCAAATGGAAAACAAGAAAAGGCAGGGGTTGCAATCCTAGTCTCTGATAAAACAGACTTTAAACCAACAAAGATCAAAAGAAACAAAGAAGGCCATTACCTAATGGTAAAGGGATCAATTCAACAAGAAGAGCTAACTATCCTAAATATATATGCACCCAATACAGGAGCATCCAGATTCATAAAGCAAGTCCTGAGTGACCTACAAAGAGACTTAGACTCCCACACAATAATAATGGGAGACTTTAACACCCCACTGTCAACATTAGACAGATCAACGAGACAGAAAGTTAACAAGGATACCCAGGAATTGAACTCAGCTCTGCACCAAGCGGACCTAATAGACATGTACAGAAGTCTCCACTCCAAATCAACAGAATATACATTTTTTTCAACACCAAACATACTCGAAAATTGACCACATAGTTGGAAGTAAAGCTCTCCTCAGCAAATGTAAAAGAACAGAAATCGTAACAAACTGTCTCTCAGACCACAGTGCAATCAAACTAGAACTCAGGATGAAGAAACTCACTCAAAACTGCTCAACTACATGGAAACTGAACAACCTGTTCCTGAATGACTACTGGGTACATAACGAAATGAAGGCAGAAATAAAGATGTTCTATGAAACCAATGACAACAAAGGCACAACATACCAGAATCTCTGGAACACATTTAAAGCAGTGTAGAGGGAAATTTATAGCACTAAATGCCCACTGGAGGAAGCAGAAAAGATCCAAAACTGACACCCTAACATCAGAATTAAAAGAGCTAGTAAAGCAAGAGCAAACACATTCAAAAGTTAGCAGAAGGCAAGAAATAACTAAAATCAGAGCCGAACTGAAGGAAATAGAGACACAAAAAACCCTTCAAAAAATTAATGAATCCAGGAGCTGGTTTTTTGAAAGGACCAACAAAATTGATAGACCACTAGCAAGACTAATAAAGAAAAAAAGAGAGAAGAATCAAATAGATGCAATAAAAAATGATAAAGGGGATACAATCTCCAATCCCACAGAAATACAAACTACCATCAGGGAATACTACAAACACCTCTATGCAAATAATCTAGGAACTGTAGAAGAAATGGATAAATTCCTCGACACATACACCCTCCCAAGACTAAACCAGGAAGAAGTTGAATCTCTGAATAGACAAATAACAGGCTCTGAAATTAAGGCAATAATCAATAGCTTACCAACCAAAAAAAGTCCAGGACCAGATGGATTCACAGCTGAATTCTAACAGAGGTACAAGGAGGAACTGGCACCATTCCTTCTGAAACTATTCCAATCAATAGAAAAAGAGGGAATCCTCCCTAACTCATTTTATGAGGCCTGCATCATCGTGATACCAAAGCTGGGCAGAGACACACCAAAAAAGAGAATTTTAGACCAATATCTTTGATGAACATTGATGCAAAAATCCTCAATAAAATACTGGCAAGCCAAATAAAGCAGCACATCAAAAAGCTTATCCACCATGATCAAGTGGACTTCATCTTTGGGATGCAAGCCTGGTTCAGTATACAAAAATCAATAAATATAATTTAGCATATAAACACAATGAAAGACAAAAACCACATGATTATCTCAATAGACACAGAAGAGTCCTTTGACAAAATTCAACAACCCTCCATGCTAAAAACTCTCAATAAATTAGGTATTGATGGGACGTATCTCAAAATAATAAGAGCTATCTATGACAAAACCACAGCCAATATCATACTGAATGGGCAAAAACTGGAAGCATTCCCTTTGAAAACTGGCACAAGACAGGGAAGCTCTCTCTCACCACTCCTATTCAACATAGAGATGGAAGATCTGGCCAGGGCAATTAGGCAGGAGAAGGAAATGAAGGGTATTCAATTAGGAAAAAAGGAAGTCAAATTGTCCCTGTTTGCAGATGACACGATTGTATATCTAGAAAACCCCATCATCTCAGCCCAAAATCTCCTTAAGCTGATAAGAAACTTCCGCAAAGTCTCAGGACACAAAATCAATGTACAAAAATCAGAAGCATTCTTATACACAAATAACAGACTAACAGAGCCAAATCATGAGTGAACTCCCATTCACAATTGCTTCAAAGAGAATAAAATATCTAGGAATCCAACTTACAAGGGACATGAAAGTCCTCTTCAAGGAGAACTACAAACCACTGCTCATTGAATTAAAAGAGGATAGAAACAAATGGAAGAACATTCCAAGCTCATGGGTAGGAAGAAACATATCATGAAAATGGCCATTCTGCCCAAGGTAATTTATAGATTCAATGCCATCCCCATTAAGCTACCAATGACTTTCTTCACAGAATTGGAAAAAACTACTTTAAAGTTCATATGGAACCAAAAAAGAGCCCTCATCGCCAAGTCAATCCTAAGCCAAAAGAGCAACCCTGGAGGCATCACGCTACCTGACTTAAAACTATACTACAAGGCTACAGTAACCAAAACAGCATGGTACTGCTATCAAAACAGAGTCATAGATCAGTGGAACATAACAGAGCCCTCAGAAATAATGCCGCATATATACTGCTATCTGATCTTTGACAAAACTGAGAAAAACAAGTAATGGGGAAAGGATTCCGTATTTAATAAATGGTTCTGGGAAAACTGGCCAGCCATATGTAGAAAGCTGAAACTGGATCCCTTCCTTTCACCTTATACAAAAAATAATTCAATATGGATTAAAAACTTAAACATTAGACCTAAAACCATAAAAACCCCAGAAGAAAACTTAGGCATTACCATTCAGGACACAGGCATGGGCAAGGACTTCATGTCTAAAACACCAAAAGCAATGGAAACAAAAGGCAAAATTGACAAATGGGACCTAATTAAACTAAAGAGCTTCTGTACAGCAAAATAAACTACCATCAGAGTGAACAGGCAACCTACAAAATGGGAGAAAATTTTCGCAACTTACTCATCTGACAAAGGGCTAATATCCAGCATCTACAATGAACTCAAACAAATTTACAAGAAAAAAAAAAACAACCTCATCAAAAAGTGGGCGAAGGACATGAGCAGACACTTCTCAAAAGAAAACATTTATGCAGCCAAAAATCACATCAAAAAATGCTCACCATCACTGGCCATCAGAGAAATGCAAATCAAAACCACAATGAGATACCATCTCACACCAGTTAGAATGGCGATCATTAAAAAGTCAGGAAACAACAGGTGCTGGAGAGGATGCGGAGAAATAGGAACACTTTTACACTGTTTGTGGGATTGTAAACTAGTTCAACCATGTTGGAAGTCGGTGTGGTGATTCCTCAAGGATGTAGAACTAGAAATACCATTTGACCCAGCCATCCCATTACTGGGTATATACCCAAAGGACTATAAATCATGCTGCTATAAAGACACATGCACAAGTATGTTTATTGAGACACTATTCACAATAGCAAAGACTTGGAACCAACCCAAATGTCCAACATTGGATTAAGAAAACGTGGCACATATACACCATGGAATACTATGCAGCCATAAAAAATAATGAGTTCATGTCCTTTGTAGGGACATGGATGAAATTGGAAATCATCATTCTTAGTAAACTATCCCAAGGACAAGAAACCAAACACTGCATGTTCTCACTCATAGGTGAGAATTGAACAATGTGAACACAGGGACACAGGAAGGTGAACATCACACTCTGGGGAATGTCATCGGGTGGGCAGAGGGTGGAGGGATAACTTTAGAAGATATACCTAATGCTAAATGTCGAGTGCTAAATGGGTGCAGCACACCAGCATGACACATGTATACATATGTAACTAACCTGCACATTTTGCACATGTACCCTAAAACTTAAAGTATAATAATAAAAAAATTCTAGAGAGTTAAGATAACCTCATTTTTTAAAATACTGAAAATGTAAAGGGTGCATATAAAAAGTTGTGCTAAGTACATACTTCCTATTTTAATAATTCACTTGCTTTGCTCTTAAAATCTCTATGAGAGAAGTTGATATTTTACTCATGTCTTTTGGAAAGAGATTCAAAAGCAAAAGTAGCTGTGCTGTGAAATTTCATAAAATTTGTGGGATTTTTACAAGCTAAATTATTCAGTATTTTGTATTGTTATTACAGTCATATATTGCCCGGAATATATATACAGCAACCCAGCAACAGTGATTGCAACAAAATTAAGGTAAATAGGTCTACAATCATTTGATTTCCTTATTAGATAAATGAAGTTTTCATAGAGGCAATGCAAATTCATATCAGGTTACATAAGTTTAACTATCATTTAAACCTTATATAAAATTAAATCTAACCCTCACAACTGCAAATCTGTAAGGAATCACTGTCAGGAATCTACAGACTTGGCTCGTATTTACATTCGACCCACACTTAGAAATTTCATAAATGATGAGATGCAGGCCAAGGGGATTCCTCAAAGGGCTCCACCCAAAAGGAAAGGAAAGAGAGTTAAACAGAGAATTACCACTTACGTATTTGTGGGTAATCAGCTTATTCCTCAGCCTCTAGACAGTAAGGATGAAAAAATGGAAGAAGATAGCAAAGAAGAGGAAGAAAAAGATCAGAGTGAAGCGATGAAGCCAGAGGAGTAACCTCAAAATTTACTGAGAGAAAAAATCATGAAACTGCCCCTCCCTGAATCTTTAAAAGCTTACTTGACATATTTTAGAGACAAATAACTTAGATCAAGAAGAAAGAATGCCTACTGATAATTCCTTTAGTCCTGAAAATGTAGCATTTGTGAGGAGTTAAAAGAATTATTTCTTTCATCAGAGCAAATTATAGTGGAAAAAATATCACTTGTTGCTCTCAGTAACTTAAATTATGTATTGAGTGAATAAAAGAATCCCTTTTATAAAATCTATTTTTCTTTAAATCTTGGAAAACTGTTGTTTTAGCTCAAAGTGATTTTAAAGTGGAATGCAACAGTAGTCAAGACTTGTGTACCATAAATTCTTTCCTGATTCCTTACGAATCTCGTTCATTTTCATGTAGAAAATGAGAGCGAAACTACAGAGAAAAGAAACGCCTGGTGCATCACAGCCTGACGATGGTTTCCTGTTTCCTAAGACATGGGGAGTCTCCACTATGACCTGTTTCCAAAGAGGAAACTGGAAAGGAGAGCAAAAACACAATGCTGCTTTTCCACTATTCTCTGGAGGTTTCTGTGTCCCCCACAGAGCTCGGGAAACAGTCAAAATTGTCACGCTTTCGGGGGCTAGAGACACATGAGCAACAGGCCCCCTTGCAGAAGACAAAGGAACGTGGAACCCGAAACCATGCTTCAGTCGGCCTGAGTGTGACTCCTGTGTGGGCGGGACTATCCACCTCGCGCTCCGTTACAGGCTCAACGTGGGGCTATCTCATATGTGAACCATGTGGATGAAAAATGGACAATCACCCGAGTCTCGGCTCATTGCTCTCTGGGTAATTCGCTTATTCCTTTGGAGACGAAATTCGTCTGAATCGCTCCCAGATGAATTAACCCAGGCTGGCGATCCAGAGGGCCGGTGAGAGCCCCGCAGGCCGACGCGGCTGTGGGCCGAGCACTCAGCCTGCCTTGGGCACCCAACATTTTCCCGGAGTGCAAGATCCTGCTGGACCTGGAGGAAGAAGACAGCTTTTCTCTCTGCCTTCCTCTCTTTGTTTCTTGCTCCCACCCTCCCTCCCTCTTTCCCTCCGTCCCTCCCTCAGTTCCTCCCTTCCTCCCTCCCTCCCTCCTTCCCTCTCTCCCTCCTATCCCTCCAAACCTTCCAAGGTCCCTGGGTCCATCCGTTCTTTTCTCCCTCCATCGCTCCCTCCCTCTCTGTCTCCGTTCCTCTCCCCATCTCTGCCTGAGTTCCCTCCCGCGTATAAAGGGCAGCACCCCGGTTTGCGCGGGGTCTCGGGTCTGCATTTAGCTGTCAGGCACTCCACGGTGATGCCGAGGAAGCTGGCTGGGCAAGGGTAGGCGAGTGACGGTGGGGCGGGGAGACAGAGGTGGCGAGATGCGAAAAAAATAGTAGGTTTGGCACCTGCCCAGGCCAGTGTTTCCCGGGATGGAGGTCTCCGCCCGCCCCACTGAAGAAAGCGGCGGGGGCGCAAGAGGGAAGGGATGAGAGCTCCGCCTGAGCTGGTTAGAAAACCTAGGCTGCTGCCTGCTAACCCGCGCATGAGCAGTAGACACTCCACCTCCCGGTACCTGGACGGGCCCTGGGATCCCCGGGATGCTCAGGAAAGAATGACAGCCCTCCTCTGAGTGGAGTCTCTCATGGGACCTGGAACTCAGAGATCCTAGGCAGGTCAGCTGGAAGGGAAGACACGCCTCTCCATACCGAGTCAGAGGTTCACCGCGAAAGAGAGGCCGCCGCCCTGCCCCCTCCCCGCCCCAACCCCGCTTCCTAAAGCTTCTCCAGCAGAGCCCGGTGTTCTTCCTGACTGAGGAGTGGTTCCAGTGGAGCGGGCTCTTCCACTTCCTTCAGCTTCCCCAGTGGCGCCGGATCTAGGAAAGTTGTGCCTTTTGCTGAAACTCTGGGGTTGACAGGAGCTCATCTAACAGGCTGGAGGTGAGTGTAGAAAAGTGCCCCGGCTCCTGGAGCGGTTGAGAGGTGCCTGGATGGCTTGCATCTGTGCTTGATGCGGAGGCCTCCGGGGTAGATAGCTTCGGAAGTGGAGGTGCCCCATCTTTGGTTTCCCGCACCGCCCTGGGGACCTGGGGCTCCAGACCCACCGCGGACTCTGGTGGGACAAGGGTGGTGCAAACACACCTTACCCCGTGACTCAGCTTGAGGGGGCCCAAGCTGTCCCACTGAGCATGCGCCCAGCAGGCTGCCATGCTGCAGATCCTTGTCCTTCTGGCATTTTTTGGGGTGTGGAGGCCACCGAGGTGTCTGAGGGTGGGACAGTCCTACTTCCAGAGGAGCCAGGGCAGTGAACACAAAAATTCCCACGTGCAATGGCAGGTTGAGAGATTCCTTCTGCCTGCACAGCCTTGCTGGGCTGGAGCGGGGGGACGGCCCTTGCTCCCTGGCTCACGAAAGCCCCCTGTGTGAGAGCCCCAGGCATGCAGGGCGTGTGTGGTGCAGAAAGCCCCGTTCCCCATGCAGAGATATGGGTGAACTCGATTGAGGAGGGAGGAGGATGACACCCACTGGGGGTGTTAATTAGTAACCACAGTGGCCTCAAAGAGCTCAAATGGAAGGAAGAATTGCACGTCTCTCACTTTAAGTAAAGAGCTAGAAATGATTAAGCTTACTGAAGATGTAAAATTTTCATCGCTAGAGAGACGTCAACACTTGGCTTCAAAACTTCAAAGGATGGGCTGACTGTCTTTGAGGACCACTGCAGTTGGTGACTTTAAGTTACAGCCAATGCTCATTGACCACTCTGAAAATCTCAAAGCTCTTAAGAATTATTCAAAATCTATTCTTTCTGTGCTCTAGAAATGGAATATCACTGTCTAAGTGACAACACAACTGTTAACAGTATGGTTTACTGAATATTTTAATCCCACTGTTGAGACCTACTGCTCAGAAAAAAAAAAAACGAGTCCTTTAAAGGGATTGCTGCCTGGCCTGGTGCAGTGGCTCACACCTATAATCCCTGCACTTTGGGAGGCCGAGGTGGTTGGATCGCCTGAGGTCAGAAGTTGGAGACCAGCTTGGCGAAAATTATGAAACCCCTTGTCTAATAAAAATACAAAAAAATTAGCCAGGCATGGAGGTGGTACTTGTAATTTCAGCTACTTGGGAGGCTGACACAGAAGAATGGCTTGGACCCTGGAGGCGGAATTTGCAGTGAGCCAAGACCACGCCACTGCCCTCCATCCTGGGCAACAAGAGGGAAACTATATAAAGGAGAGGAAAAAAAAAAAAAAAAAAGGAAAGAAAAGAAAAAAGGAAAAAAGATTGCTGCTTATTAATAATTCTCCTAGCTACCCAGAAGCTTAGTTGGAGATGTACTTGGAAATTAATGTTATGTTCATGGCTGCTAATACAATATCTATCCTTCAGCCTGTGGATCAAAGAGTGGTTTTGACTTTCAAGTGTTTTTATTAAATAATAAATGCATTTTGTAAAGGTATAGCTGTCATAGATAGTAATTTCTTTGATGAGTCTGGATAAACTGAATTGAAAACCTTTTGGAAAGGTTTCACCATTAATCCCTTCATGATATTTCAAACTCCTCCCATGAATCACAAATGTCCTTAATAGCAAATGCCATTAAGAACATTTGTGTTTGATGGGAGGAGGTTGAAATATCAACATTAACAGGAGTTTGGAAGAAGTTGATTCCAGCCCTCATGGATGACTTTGAGGGCTCAGGATGTCAGTGGAGGAAGTCCCTACAGATGTAGTAGAAATCGCACGATAATCAGAATTGGAATTAGGGCCTTAAGATGAGATTAAATTGCTGTAAACTCATGATGAAACTTGAACAAGTGGGGAGTTGCTTCTTATGGATGAGCAAAGAAAATATTTTCTTGAGATGGAATCTACTCCAGGTGGAGATGCTATGAACATTGTTGAAATAACAACAAAGGATTTAGAATATTCCATAAACCTAGTGGATAAAGCAGCAGCATGGTTTGAGAGGGTTTACTCCAATTTTGAAGGAAGTTCTACTGTGGATAAAATGTTATCAAACAGCATCACATGCTACAGGGAAATCTTTTGTGAAAGGAACAAACTTCATTGTTTTAAGAAATTGACACAGGTACCAAAACGTCAGCAGCCCCCATACTGATCAGTCAGCAGCCATCAACATAGAGGCAAGACCCTCACTGTAGAGAAAAGAAAGAGAGATCAGACTGTTACTGTGTCTATATAGTAAGAAAAGACATAAGAGACTCCATTTTGAAAAAGTCTTGTACTTTAAACAATTGCTTTGGTGAGATGCTGTTAATTTGTAGCTTTGCCCCAGCCACTTTGCCCCAGCCACTCAGACCCAACCTGGAGCTCACAAAAACATGTGTTGTATGAAATCAAGGTTTAAGGGATCTAGGGCAGTGCAGGATGTGCCTCGTTAACAAAATGTTTACAAGCAGTATACTTGGTAAAAGTCATCGCCATTCTCTAATCTTAATAAACGAGGGGCAAAATGCACTGCAGAAAGCCGCAGGGACCTCTGCCCTTGAAAGCGGGATATTGTCCAAGGTTTCTCCCCATGTGAACGTCTGAAATATGGCCTCATGGGATGAGAAAGATGTGACTGTCTCCCAGACCGACACCCGTTAAGGGTCTGTGCTGAGGTGGATTAGTAAAAGAAGAAAGCCTCTTGCAGTTGAGATAGAGGAAGGCCACTCTCCTGCCTGCCCCTGGGAACTGAATGTCTCAGTATAAAACCCGATTGTACATTTGTTCAATTCTGAGATAGGAGAAAATCCGCCCTATGATGGGAGGGCAGACATGTTTGCAGTAATGCTGCTTTGTTATTCTTTACTCCACTGAGATATTTGGGTGGAGAGAAACATAAATCTGGCTTACGTGCACGTCCAGTCATAGTACCTTCCCTTGAACTTAATTGACATAGATTATTTTGCTCACATGTTTTTTGCTGAACTTCTCCTTATTATCACCCTGTTCTCTTACTACATTCCTTTTTGCTAAAATAATGAAAATAATAAGCAATAAAAACTTCTCCTTATTATCACCCTGCTCTCCTACTACATTCCTTTTTGCTCAAATAATGAAAATAATAAGCAATAAAAACTGAGGGAACTCAGAGACCGGTGCCTGTGCAGGTCCTTGGTATGCTGAGTGCCGGTCCCCTGGGCCTACTATTGCTTCTCTATACTTTGTCTCTGTGTCTTACTTATTTTCTCAGTCTCTCATCCCACTTGACTAGAAATACCCACAAATGTGGAGGAGCAGGCCACCCCTTCACTCACCAGCAAAAAGATTATGACTTGGTAAGGTTCAGATATTCATTAGTATTTTTCAGCAATGAGGTATTTTAAGTTAAGGTATGTACATGGATTTTTAGACATAATGTGATTACTAATTAATTAATTAATAATTATTAAATACTCATTAGACTACAACACAGTTTAAGCATAACTTTTATAAGTACTGGGAAACAAAATGTTTATGTGACTAATTTGAGTGTAACATTTGCCTTATTGTGGTTGTCTGGAACCAAACCTACACTATCTCTGAGTATTCTTGAAAGTTTTTGGTTGTTCTTTGTTTTGAGAAGGGGTTTCGCTCTGTCACCCAGGCCAGAGTGCAGTGGCATGATCATAGCTCACTGCAGCCTCAAACTGCTGGGTGAAGTGATTGTTCTACCACAGCCTCCTGAGTAGCTGGGACTACAGGCATGCAGCAATATGCTTGGATATTTTTTTTTTTTTTGAGACGCAGTGTCGCTCTTTAGCCCAGGCCAGAATGTAGTGGCTCTATCTCGGCTCACTGCAAGCTTTGCTTCCCGGGTTCATACCATCCTCCTGCCTCAGCCTCCCGAGTAGCAGGGACTACAGGTGCCCACACCAGGCCCAGCTAATTTTCTGTATTTTTAGTAGAGATGGGGTTTCACCGTGTTAGCCAGGATGGTCTCGATCTCCTGACCTCGTGATCCACCCGCCTCAGCCTCCCAAAGTGCTGGGATGACAGGAATGAGCCACCGCGCCCGGCCTGTCTTTTCTTTCTAGTGGCACAAGCCCCATGGAGTGTGGTGCGTCTGATCTACGATGTTTTTGAACAGTGTAGAAAGTGTTGCTGTCTGTATTTAATTTTTTCCTACATGTATGGCCGCAATCGATCACAAGATCAATAAGCCCTTCTCCTTATTCTACTTCCCTTTCTAGCAATGGAGAACTTTGATTGGATTTTTCCTGCCTACAGGCAGGAATGAGTCTGCTGTTTTCTTTTTTAAACCCGAGGGGACTGAGCCTGAGGGCCCGGAGCGCGGCCACCCTCCGCCAACCCCCAACTGGTGATTGTGGTGGTGGTGGTGGTTTTGTGTTCCAGCTTCTGTTCTGTTGTTGTTGTTGTTGCTGCTGTTGCTGCTGGTGCTGTCGTCATTGTTTTGGTATTTTACAGACTTAGGGGGTGTAACTGCTTGTTTGTTAGATCAGCATACTACTGCCTCCGGATGTAGAAGTGGACCTCCAATGTATCTGATATCCACGTGGCGAACGTTGTCTCTGACGGGTGATTTATTCATCCCTCGTCCCCCTGTTGTCCTCCTCCTCCCTTTTGGAGTGTCTGTTATTTCCATCTTGATGACCATGTGCGTACCCACTGTTTACGTCCCACTTTTAAGCAGAAGGCAGTTCACTGGGTATATACTTGCTTCCAGCTGTATCCATGTTGTGGGAAAAGACGTGAAATCACTCTTTTTTGTGCCTACACCGTTAGAGAATTTTAACTTTCTTGGTGATTGTTTTTCTTTTTTCTTTTCTTTTCTTTCCTCCTCCTCCCCCTTTTTTTTCATTTTTTCAGCTGGGCTTTCCTACTTGTGTTGCTGAGTTGATCAGGTTGGTCTCCTGGCCTTGACACTTCTCCCATCACATCCACCGCCTGGTTGCTGAAATGATCATCTCTTGTAAAATGGAAAAGACAAAAAAAATAAAGAGAAAGACAAAAAGTATGGGGTGAACGTTTCTGTTGCCGCCTCCCAGGGTGTACCTTGGACCCGATAGGAGGGAGGGAGCTTGCCTGGGTGGGTTTTCTGTGCTAAATCCTCCCGGGGGCTTCCTTCCCTCTCCCCCTTCTCCCTGCTTCTCCCCCAGCCAAGGCTCCCACTGCCGCTGTGGGATTTTTCCGTGGGAGAGGTATGGGAGAGGACTGATGCACCTTCCAGATCTATATCCTGCCAGACGTCTCTGGCTCAGCGTCCCCCACCGGCTGCCTGCCACCTTCCAGCGAGCTCTGAGGCTGATGCCCCGCCCCCTTCATGTCCCACCACCCTCCCCCGGCTGGCTGTTGCCTAGTGACCCCAAGGGAACTGCGATGATGCTTTCTTTTTTCTTTTTTTAAAATTTTATTATTATTATACTTTAAGTTTTAGGGTACATGTGCACAACGTACAGGTTTGTTACATATGTATACGTGTGCCATGTTGTTGTGCTGCACCCATTAACTCGTCATTTAGAATTAGGTATATCTCCTAATGCTATCCTTCCCCCCTTCCCCCACCTCACAACTGTCCCCGGTGTGTGATGTTCCCCTTCCTGTGTCCATATGTTCTCATAGTTAAATTCCCACCTATGAGTGAGAATATGCGGTGTTTGGTTTTTTGTCCTTGCAATAGTTTGCTGAGAATGATGGTTTCCAGTTTCATCCATGTCCCTACAAAGGACATGAACTCATCATTTTTTATGGCTGCATAGTATTCCATGGTGTCAAATCCTCCAGTGAAGACTTCCACCAGATACCCCAGGTGGGCTGGATGGGATGAGACTGGACCACCCCGGACCATGCTGTTCTTGGGGGTATGTTGACATACAGGGTGGACTGGCAGCCCCAGCATTCTAAAGGGTGTCCAGGTATGGAAATGTCACATAGGATGTCCTCCGTCCCGTCAGCCTGCCTTCAGCCTCCTCAGGCATGAAGACAACTTCCCATCAGAACCTCTTTTCTTTCCTTTCTCCACCACACACGTGAGACGCATGAGAGGGAGAAACAGCTCAATAGATACTGCTGACCTTCATTTGTGGAACCTTCAGTCATCTACACACAGACAGGTGAATAGAGAGGTACCCAAATCAAACACCATTTCCGCGTCCTCATGGTGGGATTGATCTCTCTCTCTCTCTCACACACACACACAATTTCCATATCTAGTTCACAAACCACACTAATTTACCATTTTCACAGTATGCAGTCTGAGTAAAACCCACCCCACCCTCCACCCGGCGGTTGACAAAACTCCTTCTCTACAATTTATAAAAAAGATCATCTGGGCTGGGCACAGTGGCTCACGCCTGTCATTCCAGCACTTTGGGAGGCCAAGGTGGGTTGATCACTTGAGGCCAGGAATTCAAGACCAGGCTGGCCAACATAGTGAAACCCCATCTCTAGGAAAAATAGAACAATTACCAGTTCTGGTGGTATAGGCTTGTAATCACAACTACTCAGGAGACTGAGGCAGGCGAGTTGCTTGAATTAGGGAGGCCGAGGTTGCAGTGAGCTGAGATCATGCCATGGCAATTATTGAGACAGAGCGAGACTCTGTCTCAATAATAATTATAATATTATTATAAGATTAGTTTTGCGTGGTAATACCTGCCTGTAGCCGCAACTACTCGGGAGACTGAGATAAGGAGAAGAACACTTGAGGCTCCACAGGTCGAGGCTTCAGTCAGCTGTATCCTGGGCAGTCACCAGTCAAGGAGATATGCCCCTCCCCGTTTTCTTTTCTTTTCTTTTTCTTCTCTTTTCTTCTCTCTTCTTCTCCCTCCCTCCCTCCCTCCCTCTCTTTCTTTCTTTCTTTCTTTCTTTATTTCTTTCTTCTTTCCTTCCTTTCCTAGCTGACTGCCTTCCTGCCTTTCTTCTTTCCTCCCTTTCTCCCTTCCTCCTTTCTTCCTGCCTCAGCCTCCCAAAGTGCCGAGATTACTGGCGTGAGGCAGCATGCCTGCTTGGCCTAAAGAGACACCCTTTGAAAGTAAGACACAGACAGCACCTTCTAGTGATCTGATTGATTGATTAACTGATTTAGAGGCAGCGTCTCACTCTGTCACCCTGGCAGTGGTGCCATCATAACTCACTCACTGCAGCGTGGATGCTCCTGGACTCAAGCGATCCTTCCACCTCAGCCTCCAGAGTAGAGTACCTGGGACCACAGGCACACGCCACTGTGCCCAGATAATTTTTATTTATTTATTTATTTATTTTTTCCCCAGACAGAGTTTCTCTCTGGTTGCCCAGACTGGAGTTCAATGGCACGATCTTAGCCCACCACAACCTCTGCCTCCTGGGTTCAAGCGATTCCCCTGCGTCAGCCTCCCCAGCAGCTGGGACTGCAGGCATGTGCCACCACGTCTGGCTGATTTTGTATTTTTAGTGCAGACGGGGCTTCCCCATGTTGGTCAGGCTGGTCTTGAACTCACGACCTCAGGTGATCCACCCTCCCCGGCCTCCCGAAGCGCTGGGATGGCAGGCATGAGCCACCGAGCCTGGCCTTCATTTTTCAATGTTTTTCCACAGATAGGGTCTCATCATTTTGTTGCAACACTCCTGACCCGGTGCCTCAAAGTGCTGGCGTGACAGGCATGAGCCACTGTGCCTGGACTCTGGGGAATGATTCACGACCACGACCACTTTACTGATTCTTTCTTTCTTCTTTCTTTCTTTCTTTCATTGATTATTTTTTATTATTGATTGATTGATTGATTGATTTTGAGATGGAGTCTCGCTCTGGGCGAGGTGAGGCGAGGTGAGGTGCAATGCTTTGGAAGCCGCAGCACCGCCTTCTAAAGCCCCTTTCAAATGCACAAAGCCCTATTCGCTTCCTGGACTTGGAGCTGATGCCTTCCATTGCCTTGGGTTTCTCTCCATTCAGAAGCTTTTACAGGCACAACCCCACCCAGAGGCTGGCTACGGCTGAGGATTATGGGATGTGGTGGGGCTGGAAACTCTTTCACCCATTGTTGCAAGCTCAGCCAAGATACCCCCGACCCCCATCGCTTGCTCACCCTTTGAGATCCCCTCCCTCCACCACCTTGGAGGCTGACCTCTTACTTTAATTTCTGTCTTTCTTCCTTTCCTGCGTTTGAGGAGTGTGTGCAGGAATGAGGGAGTGTAGGGGGAGGGGGTGTGGGGTGGGGACAGAGGGGAACGTCCTAAGGGTCGATTTAGTGTCATGCCTCTTTCACCGCCACCACCGAAGATGAAAGCAACAATCAGTTAAATACCGCGTGTTCTCATCCATAAGTGGGAACTTATAGATGAGAGTTCTGCGTTGGCAGAACGAGGGACACGAGAGACGCGGGAGCCTACTTGAGGGAGGAGGGTTAGAAAGAGAGACAGCTTCAGGAGAAACCAAAACAGATCGAAACATGAAAACTGTCGAGTACTGCGCTCAGTGTCTGGGTGATGAAATTATCTGCACACCGAACCTCCCATCAGAAGCTTACCTATGTAACAATCTTGCACATATATGCTTGAACAAGAAATGAAAGCTAGAGGAAAAAGAGAGAGAGAGGGAGAGAAGGAAAGAGAGATAGAGAGAAGTGAAACAAAACACCACCTCCTTGACCTGAGTCAGGGGGTTTCTGGCCATTTGGGGGAACATTCAGCGACAATGTAGTATTTGGGCCTGTTCTTTCTTTTTTTCTTCATTTCTTTTTTTTGGACTGAGTCTCTCTCGCTCTGTCACCCAGGCTGTGGTGCAGTGGCGCTCTCTTGGCTCACTGAAACCTCTGCTTTCCGGGTTCCAGTGATTATTCTTCGGTAGCTGGGATTACAGATGCGCACCACAACAGACGGCTAATTTTTCTATTTTTAGTGGAGATGGGGTTTCTCCATGTTGGCCGCGTTGGTATTGAACTCCTGACCTGAAGTGATTTGCCCTACTGGGCCTCCCAATGTGCTGGGACGACAGGCCTGAGCTGGAGGAATTTCAGCGTTTAAAAGTGCCAGCCCTGCCACCTTTCACTGTGGCCCTTACACTCAGAATGACGTGTCCTCTCTGCCATAGGTTGACTCTTTGAGTCCCCTATGCCATTGCACTCTAGCCTGGGCAGCAAGAGCGAAACTCCATCCCCCCACCTTTCTGTGCAAAAAATAAATAAATAAGTAAATAAATAAATAAATAAAATATCTACACATGACCTATAAGTGTGTGTTCCCATGAGTGATTTCTAATAAATGGCACTGTACACTGAAAGCAGTGGCTCACGTCTGTCATCCCAGCACTTTGGGAGGCCGAGTTGGGTGGGTCACGAGGTCAGGAGTTCAAGACCAGCCTAGTCAACATGGTGAAACCCCGTCTCTACTGAAAATACGAAACTGAGTTGGGCGCGGTGGGGCAGGCACCAGTAATCCCAACTACTCGGGAGGCTGAGGCAGGATAATTACCTGAACCTGGCAGGCAGAGGTTGCAGTGACCCGGGATGGCGCCATTGCACTACAGCCTGGACGACAGAGTGAGATTCGGTCTCTAAATAAATAAATAGAAAGAAAGAAAGAAAAGAAAAGAAAAGAGAAGAGAAGAAAAGAAAAAAAGAAAAGAAAAGAAAACCAGAAAAGAAAGAGAAAATGAAAGAAAAGGCACTATATCGCTACTCGGCTAGGACCTTCTCTCTTTCTGTGTTTCTCTCTGTCTCTCTCTGTCTGTCTTTGTCTTTCTCTATCTGTCTCTTTCTCTGTCTGTCTGTCTCTTTCTCTCTATCTCTGTCTCTCTCTCTCTGCCTGTCTCACTGTGTCTGTCTTCTGTCTAACTCTCTTTCTCTGCCTGTCTATCTCTCTCTGTCTCCCTCCCTGTCTGTTTCTCTCTCTCTGTCTCTTTCTGTCTGTTTCTCTCTGTCTCTGTCTGTCTCTGTTTCTCTCTGTCTCTCTCTGTCTGTCTCTGTTTTTCTCTGTCTGTCTCTTTCTTTTTCTGAGTCTCTCTGTCTGTCTCTCTCACTCTCTCTCTCTCTGTGCCTATCTTGTCTTACTGTCTTTCTCTACCCATCTGTCTCTCTCTCTGTCTGTCCCTCTTCCTCCCTGTCTGTCTCTCTCCCTCTCTCTCTCACTCTCTGTCTGCCTGTCTCTCTTTCTGTCTGTTTCTGTCTCTCTGTCTCATCTCTGTCAGTCTCTCTTTCTGTCTGTCTCTGTCTGTCTCTCTCTGCCTGTCTCTCTCACTGTGTCTGTCTTCTGTCTTGCTCTCTTTCTCTGCCTGTCTCTCTCTCTGCCTGCCTTTCTGTTCTCTCTCGATCTGTCTTTCTGTCTGTTGATCTCTGTCTGTCTCTGTCTCTTTCTCTGTCTGTCTGTCTCTCTCTCTTTTTTTTTCATATGGAGTCTCACTGTGTCGCCAAGGCTAGAGTGCAGTGGCACCATCTCGGCTCACTGCAAACTCCACCTCCCAGGTTCACGCCATTCTCCTGCCTCAGCCTCCCGAATAACTGGGACTAGAGGCGCCCGCCACCAAGCCCGACTAATTTTTTGTATTTTTAGTAAAGACGGGATTTCACCGAGTTAGCCAGTATGGTCTCGATCTCCTGACCACGTGATCCACCCGCCTCAGCCTCCCAAAGTGCTGGGATGACAGGAATGAGCCACCGCGCCCGGCCTGTCTCTCTCTTTCTTTCTTTCCTCTCTCTCTCTCTGTGTGCCTATCTTCTGTCTTACTCTCTTCTCTGCCTGTCAGTCTCTCTCTCTCTGTCTGTCTCTCTCCCTCCCTGTCTGTTTCTCTCTCTCTGTCTCTCTCACTCTCACTCTCTCTGTCTCTCTCTCTTGCTGTTTCTCTCTGTCCGTCTCTGTCTGTCTCTTTCTCTGTCTGTCTCTCTCTTTCTTTCTCTCTGTCTCTGTCTCTCTCTCCCTCTGCCTGTCTCTCTCACTATGTCTCTCTTCTGCCTTACTCTCTTTCTCTGCCTGCCTGTCTCTCTCTCCCCCCCTTTCTGTTTCTCTCTATATATCTCTCACTCTCTCCGTCTCTCTCTGTCTGTTTCTCTCTGTCTCTGTCTCTCTCCCTCCCTGTCTGTCTGTTTCTGTCTCTGTCTCTATCTCTGTCTCTCTCTTTCTGTTTCTCTCTGTCCATCTCTGTCTTTCTCTGTCTGTCTCTTTCTCTGTCTGTCTCTCTCTTTCTCTCTGTCTCTTTCTCTCTCTCTCTGCCTGTCTCTCTTACTGTGTCTGTCTTCTGTCTTACTCTCTTTCTCTGCCTGTCTGTCTGTCTCTCTCTCCCTCCCTTTCTCTCTCTCTCTGTCTCTCTCTTTCTGTTTCTCTTTGTCTGTCTCTGTGTGTCTGTCTGTTTCTCTCTTTCTCAGTCTCTCTCTCTGTTTCCTCTCCGTCTGTTTCTGTCTGTCTGTCTGTCTCTCTCTCTGTCTCTCTCCCTCCCTGTCTGTCTGTTTCTCTCTGTCTCTGTCTCTGTCTCTCTCTCTTTCTGTCTGTTTCTCTCTGTCTCTCTCTGTCCGCCTCTGTTTTTCTATGTCTGTCTCTTTCTCTGTCAGTCTGTCCGAACCCCCATGAGGAAGAGGGCCCTGCCCCTTCCACGAAAGTGAGAAGGGCCTGCTTAGGGAGGCCGAGAGGAATTCAGACAGACGGGCCTTGCTACGCTTCACCACTCGGTGTATGACTTTGGGAGGTCGAGGCCGGGTACCCAGTTGGATGGAAGGGGCATTTTCAGACTTTTCTCTCTGTCACGTGTGGCGTCCCTATTTCTCGTATTTCCCTGATAAGCTCCTCAACTCAAAAATACATGGTTAAGGCCGGGCGTGGTGGCTCACGTCTGTCATCCCAGAACTTCCGGAGGCTGAGGCGGGGGATCACGTGAGGTTGGGAGTTCGAGACTAGCCTTGCCACCATGGTAAAACCCCGTCTCTACAAGAAATACTAAACTAAGTCGGGCACGGTGGGGTATGCGCCTGTAATGCCAGCTACTCGGGAGGCTGAGGTGGGAGAATCACTTGAACCTGGGAGGCGGAGACTGCAGTGAGCCGAGATCGTGCCACTGCACTACAGCCCGGGCTGTAGAGTGAGTAGGACTCTGTCTCTAAACAAACAAATAAATAAATAAATAAATAAATAAATGCATTCTTTTCCATGCTGACTGACACTTGCAGGCATCGGTTGTCTTCAGGCATCATCTAGCGGCCACTGTTATTGAAAGTCTAGGTGACATGGAGGGAGGTCTTGCTTACTTCACTGAGCCTGGGCAACGGGTTTCTCTCTCTCCCTTCTGGAGGTCCCTCCCTCTCTCCCTGGTTGCCTAGGGAGCCTCTGCCCTGACGGGGGCCATATTGGTCTTTGATCAGCGCTTTAGTTTTCTTTGTGTGTTGGTTTCTTTCATGCGCATAGACTCTTCTACTTGGGTTTTAGGAGGGGTAACTTTCATTTTCAAGTCGACCCCCGGCTCCCCCCACTACCCACGTCCCTTTACCTTCATTTAGTGAGTCAGTTAGGCGGGTTCCCCCCAAACCCCCCACCTCCCGCCTCCCAACACCCTGCTTGGAAACCTTCCGGAGCCACCCTGGTGTGCCTCCGACTTCTCACCCCTTCCCCCACCCCTTACCGGCGATCTCATTCTCGTCAGGCTGACATTTGCAACGGTGGGCATCAGGCCTCACTCAGTGGCCACCGTTTTTGAAGATGGAGGTGGCACGGTCCCACTTCCCTGGAGGCAGCTTGGGCCGATGGCATGGCCCTTGACTCCCGTGGGCAAGTGGGCGGGTCTGCTGTTGTGGGGTTTTTTCCCCCCTCTTCCCTCCTCAGGCCTCCCTTCCTAGGAAAGCTTCACCATGGCTGGGTCTCCATCACCTTTTATCATGATGTTTTAGTTTCTCCGCCCTCCAGCCAGTATAGCTTCACAACGGGAATGGTGTCACAGCTCTAGTCTGGGTGTTCTTAGTATTTGCCCATAATAGAAACGTTTTCTGAGAACTAATACTTTGCTCACTTAAGATTTCCAGGGACGGTGCCTTGGCCTCTATTTGTTGTTTTGTTTTGTTTTGTTCGTGTTTTTCCTTTTTCATATGTATTTCTTTTCAGGTGAAGTAGAAATCCCCAATTTTCAGGAAGACGTATCTTTTCCCCAAGACATGTTAACTGCTGTTTTCTCCTGTTGTTAACTAGCGCTTTTGTGAATCTCTCAACGTGTAGTGAGAGCCGGTTGATGTTTACTTCAGAACATCTTATTTTCTAGAAATCCATAAGTGAATGCTGCTGCTGCTCTTGCTGCTGCTGCTGCTGCTGCTCTTGTTGCTGTTGTTTTTGTTTTCAAAGCACACCCCGGCCACCCTTTATGGAATCAAAAGCGTTATAAAATATGTGTAATTATTTCCTGACCACGCCATTCCTCCTCCTCTCTCTGTCTCTCTGTCTCTCTTTCTCTGTCTCTCTCTCTCTGCCTGTTTGTCTATTTTTCTCTCTCTCTCTTTGCCTGTCTCTCTCATTGTGTCTGTGTTCTGTCTTACTCCCTTTCTTTGCCTTTCTGTCTCTCTCTCTCTGCCTGTCTGTCTGTCTCTCTCTCTCCCTGTCTGTCTGTTTCTCTCTGTCCGTCTCTGTCTTTATCTCTGTCTGTCTCTTTCTTTCTCTCTGTCTCTGTGTGTCTCTCTCTCTGCCTGTCTCTCTCACGGTGTCTGTCTTCTTTCTTTCTTTCTCTGCCTGCCTCTCTCTCTCTTTCTCTCTCTCTGTCTCTCTCTGTCTGTCTCGTCTTTCTCTGTCTGTCTCTTTGTCTGTCTGTATCTCTCTTTCTTTCTTTGTCTCGCTGTCTCTGTCTCTCTCTCTGTCTCTCTCACTGTGTCTGTCTTCTGTCTTATTCTCTTTCTCTGCCTGTCTGTCAGTCTCTCTCTCTCTCCCTGTCTGTCTGTCTCTCTCTCCCTGTCTGTCTGTTTCTTTCTCTCTCTTTGCCTGTCTGTCTCTCTGTCTCTGTCTCTCTGTCTCTCTCTCTCTGTGTCTGTCTTCTGTCTTACTGTGCTCCTCTTCCTGTCTGTCTGTCTCTCTCTCCTTGTCTGTTTCTCTCTGTCTCTGTCTCTGTCTGTCTCTCTTTCCGTCTGTTTCTGTCTCTCCCTCTGTCTGTCTCTTTCTCTCTCTGTCTCTTTCCCTCTGTCTGTCCCTCTCTTTCTTTCTCTCTGTCTCTCCAACTGTCTTTGTCTCTGTATGTGTGTGTGTCTGCTTTCTGTCTTACTCTCTTTCTCTGCCTGTCTGTCTGCCTGTCGGTCTGTCTCTCTCTCTGTCTATCTCTCTCTCTTTCTGTCTGTGTCTCTCTTTCAGTTTCTCTCTGTCTCTTTCCATCTTTGTCTTTCTCTGTGTCTTTCTCTCTATGTCTCTCTCTGTCTTTCTCTCTTTGTGTATCTTTGTGTCTCTCTGTGTCTCTGTCTCTGTCTCTGTGTCTCTCTCTCTCTCTTGCTTGCTCACTCTCTGGCTCTCTCTATCTCCCGCCCTCTCTTTCTTGGCAAAATAAGTTCAAGTACATCTAATCTAATCCATTACCACGGCCTGAATTATTAACTTTAGACATCCCGGATTTGATCTCCCTACAAAATGCTGTACAGAACTGGAGAGTTGATTTCTGGACTTGGATACCTCATAGATACTACATATTAATAAAGATCCAACCCTAAAATCTGGGGTTGCATCTAGCTCGACTGTCTCAAAAAATCATACCTCTGTTCACCTAGGATGCTGGGAGGGTTTTCTCAATGTGCATCTGCTCATGTCCTTCATGACCTATGACCCAGCCCTGTCTGTTCTGTCTAAAATATGTATCTGCAAACACTTCTCTCCATTTCCACAACTACCCACGGCCCATTGTGGAACCACTGGCTCTTTGAAAAAAAATCCCAGAAGTGGCTTTGGCTTTTTGGCTAGGAGGTCTAAACCTGCTGAGAACTTTCCTGCCCAGGATTCTGTGTGAACAAAAGTGCTTCTGCTGGGAGCTGGGATCCTCGGGACCATGTTTGCTAGCACTGGATGAGTCTCTGGAAGGACGCACGGGACTCCACAAAGCTGACCTGTCCCACCGAGGTCAAATGGATACCTCTGCATTGGCCCGAGGCCTCCAACTTACATCACTGTCACCAACCATTACCTTCAGCATCCTTGTGAGCCTGCCCAAGGCCCCAACTCCAGGGAGACTCTTGGGAGCCCAGCCTTCCTCTGCTAAAGTCCAAAGGGATGGTGACTTCCACCCACAAGGTCCCCACTGAACTGCAAAGATGTGGAGCGTAGGTCAGAGAGGGGACCAGGAGGGGAGACGTCCTGACAGTCAATGAGTTTCCTAGGCTCTGGCCACCCCACTCACATCCCACGTACTGGGCACCCACGGGACACCACCGCTTTATCCCCTCCTCTATCCACAGCCGCCCCAACCCCACCCTGCAACCCAGGCACACACGCTGGAAGTTACAAAACCACACGGCCTGAATAGAGCCTAACAGAGCGAGAGCTCATTTCACGAAGCAGGGGGGTGGGTTGGGGTGGGGTGGGGTGGGGTTTGGGTGTCTTTAGAGAGCCCAATTCTCCCTCATGGGTGGCTACAGGATACAAATGAATATCGCTTCTTGGGCGGAGGGGCTTCATTAGGCCATCACGTTTGCGGGACTGTCTCTCAAACCCTTCCTTAAGGCCACAAAATAGATTCCACCCCACCCATCAACATTTCCCCGGGTGCTGGATGTATCCTGTCAAGAGACCTGAGCCTGACATGTTGAGTTAAACACCTTTATTGGCTTTCTGTGTTTGTTTGCTTCTGAGATGGAGTCTTGCTCTGTCCCCCCATGGCTGGAGTACAGTGGCGTGATCTCAGCTCACTGCAACCTCTGTCTCCTGGGTTAGAGTGATTCTCCTGCCTCAGCACCACCACGCCTGGCTCATTTTTTTATTTTTAGTAGTCACGGGATTTGACCCTGTTTCATTGGTTTTCACTGGAGATTCTAGATTTGAGTCACACCACGTTGTGTGCCATATAATGACTTTTTTTTAGAGCACAATATATCTGCTTTATTTGAGTGGTTTGTATATCATTATAATTGTGTTATAGATGAAGAAAAGGTATTAAACATGGTGCTAATTATAGTGAAAGTGAAAAGAAAAGCAAGGCTATCTATTTTGTAGATAGAATAAAGTTGCTCAGTATTTACAGTTACCTAAATAAGTCAGCATTTAAACTCCTCCTACTAAAAGCTTGCCAGTCTGAATAATCCTCCTTTAAACACAATTTTTGATATGGTTAAGGTTTTTAAGAATGTGTCTCCTGCAGAATAGCTGGACCGACAATACACATTTAAAAAAGAACAGCACAAGGATCCACCAGACTTGGGAAAAAATCAAAAACAACACAAGCCTTATGAAGAACTGAGTTCTTAAAATATTATGGAGAACACAGCTATTGGAAGAGATGGCAATATTGGCAAGTTGATTGTTACATTGGTCAGCAATAGCTAGCACTATTTTTTTGGCAATCTTTCAGGCACTGCAACTACTACTGCAAAATGATATATAATCCTTTAAACAACATAATCACAAATCAAAAAATATTTTAGTAATATAATGCTTCAGATTTAGAAGCAAATCAAGTGTTAAAACTCAACTGCTATAGTAACTAACCCCAAAGATAACCGTATCTGACAAAAAAGCTTCCTCAGAGTTACTACTTCAGAATTATACTTTCTCTTGATACTTTTATTTTATTTTATTTTATTTTTATTTTATTTCTTCTTGAGACGGCATCTCACTCTGTCACCCAGGCTGGAGTGCAGTGGCATAATCTTGGCTCACTGCAACCTCCACTTCCCAGGTTCAAGCGATTATCCTTCCTCAGCCTCCTGAGTAGCTGGGACTACAGGCGCCTGCCACCAAGCCCAACTAATTTTTATACTTTTAATATAGGCGGGGTTTCACAATATGGTCTCGATATCTTGACGTTGTGATCTGCCTGCCTTGGCCTCCCAAAGTGCTGGGATGACAGGCATGAACCACCATGCCTTGCCTTCTCTTGATATTTAAACTTTTAAGTCAGTCCAGAGAAATACAATAAATGTCAACAGTAAGTATGGTATTGAGGCAGAAGTAGGACCAAACTTTTTCATATGTTATTCAGTTGATAACAATATGACCTAGGTAGTAATTTCCTATGTGTCTACTTATACACAAATACAAAAAAGTAAAACAGAGATACTGCTAAATAAAGGATACACTAAGTTCTTAATAGTAACTCAATAAACCGGAACATTGTCAAAAAGCAGCTAGTGAACTTTTTCAGTGTTTTTTTCTATTATCCAATAAGTGAATTATGCTATTCCTTTCCAATTTCCCAAGCACTTTTTGTCCCAATCACCATTTTTGTATTCGAAGAAAAAGTAACAAATCAAGTAACAAATCTAAACAAGCAAACAAACAAAACACAACTACAGTATCTGCAAAAGTTTTGTAGAAGACTGAAACTGTTGAGTATAAGCATCTCGTATTCTATTATCATTAATTAACTGAAGAGTTTGTTAAAGACATACATTTCATAAAAAAAGTTAGTTTGAAGTTATTGACCAGTATGTACCATTCCTAAGTATTAGTAAAGAAATTCATGACAGTAAAGAGCTATCTAACATGAAAAATTAGTGACTACCAGCACCATCAACAAGACTTTGTCTTTACAATTCATTACCACTTACCATGCATTGTAATGTCTAGGACTGACTCTGATAGCATTTCGAATACAAGCTAATGCTTTGTCCAATTCTTCAGTTAAGACAAACTCTCGCCCTAATAAAGTATAGGCATAAGCATAATTTGGATCCACTTGGATAGCTCTCTGGAAGAATTTAATTGCAATATCGTGTTCCTGTTGCAGACTGAAACAGTTCCCTGCAGCACACCAGGCCTCTGGCGAATTTTTATCCGTGTCTGTTAAGTCTTTTGACAGAAATGAAAGAGCGACATCTTTTTGAAGATGCCAAAGTGTTGTAGAGTAGATTTCCATGCCTTCGACTCTATAATTCTCAATCCTTCTAACCTCTGAGAATATTCTTTCAGCTTGCATGTACTCTGAAAGTTCAAAATAGGACCTTCCAATTTGGCACAGTACCCAACCAGTATTGAAGTGGTGAGAAGGTAGATGGCTCAAAATATTTATAGCTTCTTTGCAGTGGTATGAACATAAAGCTAAATAACCTTTCCCCCTTTCACGAAGAAGGCTCATCAAGCCTTCTGCTGCTGCTTTTTGTAGATTAAAAGCCTGAATCTGAGGTGTGATTGTGGATATTTCCTCTTCTGAATTGTTGGAAGAGTCCAATTTTGTAATTTCCAGGTTGTCATTTATATTAGATTGAGTTATTCCTCCTTTATTAGCTTTACTTTTTGTTTTTCTGTTTGAGATTTTAGGTGGAAACTTCATTTTTAATTTCTTCCTATTCTCCTTGGTTGTGGAACTGTCACTAGTAAAGAGTCATGAACTTCTTCGATGCCGTGCATTTGGGGGAGATGTCATAGTGGGGCTCATTACCTGAGGTGTTGTAGTTATTTATGGACCAGAACTTTCTGTTAGTGAAAGAATTGGAGTTACCTCTCGGCTATGTCCACTCTGTGAGAAGACAGACTTTGCTCCATTTTGGCCAATTCTGGCAACAGACTTTTTTGAAGAGGCTCCAGTGGATGGCACATCAATTACAGAAGGTGTATTAGTGTAGTTTTGTAAATAAGATCCATCTCCAGGACTTGGGGTTTCTAATGGCAAAATCCCAAAACTTGGGGTAAATGGACTAAGAGCTGCTGGTCCTGTTAATAAACTTTGACCAGTTTTTGGTTTATTTTGAACCTGTTTAGATAATATGGAAGTTCCTGTTCCCAGTGGGATAGTTTCAGTTGAAATTACAGCTGAATCAATAAAAGACACTGGGGAATCCGTATTCAAGGAGTACTTTGAATTGGAAGATTCTAAATTGACTCTGTTTAATTCAATTGTGTCCTGGGGTGTTTCCATAAGAATGGTCTCAGGCTGTCTGTGACATAAACTGTGATTAGGTACTTGTGTTGTGCAAGAGTTGGGCAGACAGTTGCTAAAGTTCTGTAAAGATGTGAATTTAAATGTTTGGTCAGGATCTGGCTTTTCACCTATTTCACATAATGATTCAAAGGGATACCAGAGGAAAGGATTTAAACTAAGTCTCTTTTGGTAACATTCTTATCCTTTGGCAAGCCGATCTGTCTTGCAATATACACGTCCCAACAATGGAAGGGGAAAGCAAACTGAATCACCAAACTCAGTAACAATATCATCATGGCTTTTCTGCTTATTAAACACTCCACCAGATAAGATTTGTTCCCAGTCTGCAAGCTTACTGAGATCAACACAACATTTTGCAAGCAGGTATTTGCATTGTGGTGTAGGACAACTGTGTCTTTTAAAGAGTCTATATGCTTTATAGGCCTTTTCTGGGAGGTAAGAACAGGTCGCCATTAAAAACAAGGCTTCTTCTGAGTGTACTTCTGCATAAAGGCGTTCTGTGAGGAAAACCCCATCTCGGTAAGCATAGTGGTTTAGTGCTTGCCATATAGCAGCCTGGAAAGGTTCCTGCAGCACTGTCATCCTCGAGGCAAAGGCCCAATTTCTGCAGGGCCTCAGGAAACCCCCACCCCACCCACCACCCTCCCCCCTGTAGCGGCTCCGGCCCGGCCAGCCTCGACTCCTTTAAATTCACCAGTTATCGGGGGATGGGGGTGGCTGAGCCAGAATGACTTCTTTATCCTGCCGACTCTGGAAAGCCCGGCCCCTTGTGATCCATTGCAAAGCGAAAGTCACCTCATGTTTTGGAAACAGATCCACTCCCATGTTCAGTGGAGGGATGTGGCATGTAGGACCTTAGGACTCTCTTCCTTCTGATTTGGTCTGCACAGCGGGGCCTAGGGCTGGAGTCCTCTCTGTGAGGACGGCTGACTCCCTCTACCTTGGGTTCCATTGGCCCCACCCTGGGACATGGGCCTTGGCAGATTCTGGCCCTTCCTGGCCTTAAATTGCTGTCAGAAACCCCATCTCGTGTTCGGATGCCCCGAATAACTGTGGCTCACGCCTCTCTGGAAACATTGGAAATCTCTCCTCTACACATGGTCACCTAAAACCCCAGGAGCTCGGGACACACGTCTGCCATCCACCTAACTGGTTTCGGGAGAGAATGCTGAGAGTCTCTTGCCAACTCTCTCTTGACTTGAGTTCTTCATGGGTGTGTAGTTAAGATGTAGTGAGACCAGATGTATTAACCCAGGCCGGGTGCTGGTGGCTCACGCCTGTAACCCCAACACTTTGGGAGGCGGAGGCTGTAGGATCCCTTGAGGAATAGCCTAACCCTGGGGAGGTTGAGGCTGCAGTGTGTGAGCCATAATGGTGTAATTTGGATCCAGCCGTTTTCTAAACAGTCATTTTGTAGAATCTGCAAAGAGATATTTCTGAGCCCATTGAGGCCTATGGTGAAAAGGGAAATATTTTCAAATAAAAAGAAAACAGAAGCTTTCTGAGAAACTTCTTTTTGATGTGTGTATTCATCTCACAGTGTTGAAACTTCTTTTATTGAGCAGTTTGGAAACAGTCTTTTTGTAAAATCTGCAAAGGGATATTTCTTAGCCATTTGAGACCTAATGTGAAAAAGAGATATCTTCCCATAAAAACTAGACAGAAGCATTCTGAGAAAGTTCTTCCTGATGTGTGCATTCATCTCACAGGGTTGAACCTTTCTTTTGTTTGAGCAGTTTGGAAACAGTCTTTTTTTAAAATATGCAAATGGATATTTGTGAGCCCTTCACAGCCTATGATGAAACAGGAAATACCTTGACATAAAAATTAGACAGAATCTTTCTGAGAAAATGCTTTGCAATGTGTGCTTTCATCTCACAGAGTTGAACTTTTCTTTTTATTGAGCAGTTTCTAAACAGTCTTTTTGTAGAATACACAAATGGATATTTGCAGCGCTTTTAGGCCTATGGTGAAAACGGAAATATTTTTACAAAAACACTAAAAAGCAGCTTTCTGAGAATCTTCTTTGTGATGCCTGGATTCATATCACAGAGCAGAACCTTTCTTTTGATTGAGCAGATTGGAAACAGTATTTTTGTACAATCTGCAAATGGATATTTCTGAGCCGTTTGATGCCTGTAGTGAAAAAGAATTATCTTCACATAAAAACTAGACAGAATCATTCCGAGAAACTTCTTCCTGATGAGTGCATTCATCTCACAGAGTTGAACCTTTCTTTTCATGGAGCAGTTTGGAAACAGTCTTTTTGTAGTATCTGCAGAGGGATAATTTTGAATGCTTTAAGGACTATGGTGAAAAAGGAAATATCTTCACAAAAAAACTAGACAGAAGCATTCTGAGAAACTTCTTTTTTATGTGTGCATTCATCTCACACAGATGAATCTTTCTTTTCATTGAGCAGCATGGAAAGAGTCTTTTGGTTCAATCTGCAAAGGGATATTTCTGAGCAGTTTGAGGCCTATGGTGAAAAAGTAATATCTTCACATAAAAACTAGACAGAAGCATTCTGAGAAACTTCTTTTTTATGTGTGCATTCACCTCACAGGGTTGAAACTTTCATTTCATTGAGAAGTTCAGAAACACTCTTTTTGTAGAATCTGAAAGGGATATTTTTGAGTCCATTGAGGCCTGTGGTGAAATAGGAAATATCGTTACATAAAAACTAGACAGAAGCTTTCTGAGAAACTTCTTTGTGATGTGTGCTTTCATCTCACAGAGTTGAGCCTATCTTTTGATTTAGCAGACTGGAAACAGTCCTTTTGTTTTATCTACAGAGGGATATTTGTGAACGGTTTGAGGCCTATGGTGAAAAAGGAAATACCTTCACATACAAAGTAGACAGAAGCATTCTGGGAAACTTCTCTGTGATGTGTGCATTCAACTCACAGAGGTGAAACTTTCTTTAGATTGAGCAGTTTGGAAACAGTTCTTTTTTACAGTCTGCAAAGGGATATTTCTGAGCCCATTGAGGCCTAGGATGAAAAAGAAATATCTTCACATAAAACTGGATAGATGCATTCTGAGAAACTTCTTTGTGATGTGTCCATTCATCTCACAGAGTTGAACCTTTCTTTGGATTGAGCAGTTTGGAAACAGTCTTTTTGAAGAATCTGCAAAAAATATTTGTGAGCTCTTTATGGTCTACGGTGAAATAGGAAATATCTTCACATAAAAACTAGACAGAAGCTTTCTCAGAAACTACTTTGTGATGCGTGCTTTCATCTCACAGAGTTGAACCTTTCTCTTGAATGAGCAGTTTGGAAACACTCTTTTTGTAGAGTCTGTAAATGGATATTTGGAGCAATTTGAGACCCATGGTGAAAAAGGAAATATCTTCACATAAAAACCAGACAGGAGCATTCTGAGAAACTTCTTTGTGATGGGTGTATTCATCTCACAGAGTTGAACATTTCTTTGGATGCAGCAGTTTGGAAACAGTCTTTTTGTAGTATCTGCAGAGGGATATTCATGAGCAGTTTATGACCAATGGTTAAAAAGGTTATATCTTCACAAAAAAAACTCGACAGATCCGTTGTGAGAAACTTCTTTGAGATGTATGCATTCAACTCACAGAGTTGAAACTTTCTTTGGATTAAGCAGTTTTCTAAACTGTCCTTTTGTAGAATCTGCAAAGGGATATTTCTTAGCCCATTGAGGCCTATGGTGAAAAACGATATATCTTCACATGAATGCTAAACAGAAGCTTTCTGAGAAACTTCTTTGTGATGTGTGCATTCATCTCACAGTGTTGAAACTTTCTTTTGATTGAGAAGTTTGGAAACAGTCTTTTTTTAGAATATGCAAAAGGATATTTGTGAGCCTTTTCAGGCCTATGGTGAAATAGGGAAAATCTTCAAATTAAAACTGGACAGAAGCTTTCTGAGAAACTTATTTGTCATGTGTGCCTTCATCTCACAGAGTTGAACTTTTCTTATGATTGAGTAGGTTGGAAACAGTCTTTTTGTAGAATCTGCAAATGGATATTTGCAACATTTTATGCCTATGGTGAACAGGAAATATTTTCACATAAATACTAGGCAGAAGCATTCTGAGAAACTTCTTTGTGATGTGTGCATTCATGTCACAGGGTTGAAACTTTCCTTGGATTAGGCAGTTTGGAAAGAGTCCTTTTGTAGAATCTGCAAAGGGATATTTGTGAGCCCATTGAGGCCTACGGTGAAATAGGAAATGTCTTCACATAAAAACTAGACAAAAGCTTTCTGAAAATCTTCTTTGTACTGTGTGCTTTTATCTCAAAGAGTTGAACCTCTCTTTTGATTGAGCAGTTTGGAAACACTCCTTTTGTAGAATCTGCAAAGGGATATTTGGAGTGCTTTGAGGCCTATGGTGAAAAAGGAAATATCTGCACATAAAAACTAGACAGAAACTTCTGAGAAACTTCTTTGTGATGCGTGCTTTCATCTCAGATTTGGACCTTCCTTTTCATTGAGCAGTTTGGCAACAAGTCATTTTGTAGAATCTGCAAAGGGATATTTGTGAGCAGTTTGATGCCTATGGTGAGAAACTAAATTCCTTCACATAATACCTGAACAGAAGTATTTTGAGAAAACTCTTTGTGATGTTTGCATTCATGTCACTGAGTTGAAACATTCTGTTCATTGAGCATTGTGGAAACATACTTTTTGTGCAATCTGCAAAGGAATATCTGTTTGCAGTTTGAGACCTATGGTGAAAAAGTAATATCTTCACATAAAAACAAGACAGAAGCATTCTGAGAAACTAATTTTTTATGTGTGCATTCATCTCACAGAATTGAACCTTTCCTTTGATGAAGCAGTTCGGAAAGAGTTTTTTGTAGAATCTGAAAAGGGATAGTTGTGATCCCTTTGAGGCCTAAGGTGAAATAGGAAATATCTTCACATAAAAACTAGACAGAAACTTTCTGAGAAACTTCTTTGTGACGTGGGCTTTCATCTCAAAGATTTGAACCTTTATTTTGATTGAGCAGTTTGGAAAGACTCTTTTTCTAGTATCTGCAGAGGGCTATTAATGAGCAGACTGAGGCCTATAGTGAAAAAGGAAATGGCTTCTCAAAATACTAGACAGAAGCATTATGAGAGACTTCTATGTAATGTGTGCATTGATCTCACCAAGTTAAATCTTTCTTTTGATTGAGCTGTTTGGAAACACGCTTTTTTGTAGCATCTGCAAGGGTATACTTCTGAGCCCTTTGAGGCCTATTTTGAAATATGAAATATCTTCACATATAAACTAGACAGAAGGTTTCTAAGAAACTTCTTTGTGACGTGTGCTTTCACCTCACAGAGTTGAAACTTTCTTTTGATTGAGCAGATTGGAAACACTCTTTTTGTAGAATCTGCAAGTGGATATTTGGAGCGCTTTGAGGCCCATGGTGAAAAAGGAAATATCTTCACAAAAAACTAAACAGAAGTTTTCTGAGAAACTTCTTTGGGATGTGTGCATTCATCCCACACATTTGAACCCTTCTTTTGATTGCTATGGTGAAAAAGGAAACTTCTTCACATAAAACTATACAAAAGCATTCTGAGAAACTTCTTTGTGATGTGTGCTTTCATCTCACAGAGTTTAACCTTTCTTTTCATTGTGCAGTTTGGAAACAGTCTTTTTGTAGAATCTGCAAAGGGATGTTTGTGAGCAGTTTGAGGCCTATGGTGAAAAAGGAAATACCTTCACATAAAAACCAGACAGAAGCTTTTTGAGAAACTTCTTTGTGATGTTTGCATTCATCTCCCAGAGTTGAATCTTCCTTTTCATTGAGCTGTTTAGAAACAGCCTTTTTGCACAATCTGTAAAGGGATATTTCTGAGTGGTTTGAGGCCTACGGTGAAAAAGAAATATCTTCACATAAAAATCAGACAGAAGCATTCCGGGAAACTTCTCTGTGATGTGTGCATTCATCACAGAGATTTGAAACTTTCATTTCATTCAGTAGTTTGGAAAGAGTCTTTTCATAGAATCTGCAAAGGGATATTTCTGAGCCCTTTGAGACATATTATGAAATAGGAAATATCTTCACATAAAAACTAGACAGAAGATTTTTGAGAAACTTCTTTGTGATGCTTGCGAACCTTCTTTTTGATTGAGCAGTTTGGAAACAGTCCTTTTGTAGAATCTGCAAAGGGATATTTCTGAGCCCTTTGAGTCCTATAGTGAAATAGAAAATGTCTTCACATAATAACTAGACAGAAGCATTCTGAGAAACTTCTTTGTGCTGTGTGCTTTCATTTCACAGAGTTGAACGTTTCCTTTGATTGAGCAATTTGGAAACACTCTTTTTGTAGAATCAGTAAATGGATATTTGGAGCACTTTGAGGCATAAGGTGAAAAAGGAAGTATTTGTACCTAAAAAGTAGACAGAAACCTTCTGAGAAACTTCTTTGTGATGTGTGCTTTCATCTCACAGAATTGAACATTTCTTTTCATTGAGCAGTTTGGGAACAATTCATTGTATAGAATCTGCAAATGTATATTTGTGAGCTGTTTGATGCCTATGCTGAAAAAGTAAATATTCACATAAAAACCAGACAGAAGGTTTTAGAGATAACTTTTTGTGATGTTTGCATTCATATCAAAGAGTTGAACCTTTCTGTTCATTGAAGAGTTTGGAAACATTCTTTTTGTGCAATCTGCAAAGGAATATTTCTGAGTGGTTTCAGGCCTGTGGTGAAAAAGAAATATCTTCACATAAAAACTAGACAGAAGCATTCTGAGAAACTTCTTTTTCATCTGTGCATTCACCTCACAGAGTTGATCCTTTCTTTTCATTGAGCAGTTTGGAAACAGTCTTCTTGTAGTATCTGCAAATTGATATTTGTGATCCCCTTTAGGCCTATGGAGAAATAGGAAATATCTTCACATAAATACTAGACAGAATCTTTCTGAGAAACTTCTTTGTGATGTGTGCTTTCATCCTACACAGTTGAACCTTTCTTTTGATTGATCACTTTGGAAACAGTCTTTTTGAAGAGTCTACAAATGGATATTTGGGGAGCTTTGAGGCCTAAGGTCAAAAAGGAAATATATTCACATAAAAACTAGACAGAAGGACTTTGAGAAACTTCTTTGTGATGTGGGCTTTCATTTCAGAGAGTTGAATCTTTCTTTTGTTTGAGCAGTTTGGAAATAGTCTTTTTGTAAAATGTGCAAAGGGATATTTCTGAGCCAATTGAGGTCTATGGTGAAAACGAAATACCTGTACATAAAAAGTAGACAGAAGCATTCTGAAAAACTTTTTTGTGATGTGTCCATTCATGTCGCAGATTCGAACCTTTCTTTTGATTGAGCAGTTTGGAAACAGTCGTTTTGTAGAATCTGCAAAGAGGTATTTGTGAGCTCTTTATGGCCTGTGATGAAATACGAAATATCTCCACATAAAAACTAGACAGAAGATTTCTGAGAAACTTCTTTGTGATGTGTGCTTTCTTCTCACAGTACTGAACCTTTCTTTTGATTGAGCAGTTTGGAAAGTCTTTTTGCAGAATCTGCTAATGGGTATTTGGAGCTATTTGAGGCCCATGGTGAAAAAGGAAGAATCTTCACATAAAAACTAGACAGAAGATTTCTGAGAAACTTCTTTGTGATGTGTCAATTCATGTCACAGAATTCAACCTTTCTTTCAATTGAGCAGTTTGGAAACAGTCTTTTGTAGAAGCTGCAAAGGGAAATTTCTTAGCCTTTTGTGGCTTATGGTGAAAAAGAAATATCTACACGTAAAAACTAGACAGAAGCTTTCTGAGAAACTTCTTTGTGATGTGCCCATTCATGTCACAGAGTTAAACTTTTCTTTTGATTTAGCAGTTTGGAACATGTATTTTCTTAGAATCTGCAAATGGATATTTGTGAGCCCCTTTTGGCCTATTTTGAAATATGAAATATCTTCACATAAAAACTAGATAGAAGCTTTCTGAGAAACTTCTTTGTGATGTGCACTTTCCTCTCACAGAGTTGAACCTTTCTTTTTATGGGGTGGTTTGGAAACAGTCTTTTTGTAGAATCTGCAAATGGATATTTGGAGCGTTTTGAGGCCTAGAGTGGAAAAGGAAATATCTTCACATAAAAACTAGACAGTAGCTTTTTGAGAAAACTATTTGTGACATTTCCATTCATCTCTAATAGTTGACCATTTCTTTTCATTGAGCAGTTTGGAAACAGTCTTTTTGTACAAACTGCAAAGGGATATTTCAGAGTGGTTTGAGGCCAATGGTGAAAAATAAATATCTTCACATGAAAACTAGACAGAAGCATTTTGAGAAACTTCTTTGTGATGTGTGCATTCATCTCACAAATTTGAATGTTTCTTTTGATTTAGCAATTTGGAGAAAGTCTCTTGGAAGTATAAGCGGAGTTATATTTGTGAGCAGTTTAAGGCCTATTGTGCAAAAGGAAATACCTTCATATAAAAAGTAATCAGAAGCTTTCTGAGAAACTTCTTTGTGATGTGTGCTTTCGTCTCACAAAGTTTCACATTTCTTTTGATTGCAAAGTTTGGAAACATTCTTTTTGTAGAATCTGCAAATGGATATTTGGAACAATTTGAGTACTATGGTGAAAAAGGGAATATGTTCACATAAAAACTAGACAGAAGAATTCTGAGAAACTTCTTTGTGATGAGTCCATTCATCTCACAGAATTGAAACTTTCTTTGATGGATCAGTTTGGAAACAGTCTTTTTGTAGTATCTGCAGAGGGATAATTTTGAGTGGTTTAAATAGTGAAAAAGGAAATATCTTCACAAAATAACTAGACAGAAGCATTTTGGGAAACTGCTTTGTGATGTGTGCATTCATCTCACAATGTTGAACGTTTCTTTTGATTTAGCAATTTGGATAAAGTCTCTTGGAAGTATAAGCGGAGTTATATTTGTGAGCAGTTTGAGTCCTATGGTGCCAAAGGAAATACCTTCATATAAAAAGTAGACAGAAGCTTTCTGAGAAACTTCTTTGTGATGTGTGCTTTCGTCTCACAGAGTTGCACCTAACTTTTGATTGAGCAGTTTGGAAACATTCTTTTTGTAGGATCTGCAAATGGATATTTGGAGCAATTTGAGTCCTACGGTGAAAAGGAAATATGTTCACATAAAAACTAGACAGAAGAATTCTGAGAAACTTCTTTGTGATGAGTCCATTCATCTCACAGAGTTGAAACTTTCTTTGATGGACCGGTTTGGAAATAGTCTTTTTGTAGTATCTGCAGAGGGATATTTTTGAGCGGTTTAAAGACTATGGTGAAAAAGGAAATATCTTCACATAATAACCAGACAGAAGTATTCTGAGAAACTTCTTTGTGATGTGTGCATTCATCTCACAGAGTTGAACCTTTCTTTTGATTGAGCACTTTGGAAACAGTCTTTTTGTAGAACCTTCAAAGGAATATTTGTGAGCCCTTTACGGCCTCAGGTGAAATGGAAATATCTACACATACAAACTAGAGAAAAGCTGAGTAACTTCTTTGTCATGTGTGCTTTCATCTCAGAGAGTTAAAAATTTGTTTTGATTGATCAGTTTGGAAACAGTCTTTTTGTAGAATCTGCAAATGGATATTTGTATCACTTTGAGGCCTATGTTGAGAAAGGAAATATCTTCACATAAAAACAAGACAGAAGATTTCTGAGAACCTCCTTTGTTATATGTGCATTCATCTCACAGGGTTGAATCTTTCTTTTGATTGAGCAGTTTGGAAACAGTCTTTTTGTAGAATCTACAAAGGGATATTTCTGAACGGTTTTATGCCTATGGTGAAAAAGAAATATCTTCACATAAAAACTAGACAGAAGCATTATGAGAAATTAATTTATTATTTGTGCATTCGTCTCACAGAGTTGAAACTTTCTTTTCATGGAGCAGTTCGAAAACTGTCTTTTTGTAGAGTCTGCAAAGGGATATTTGTGAGCCCTTTGAGGCTTATATTGAAATAGAAAACATCTTCACAAAACAAGTAGACAGAAACATTATGGGAAACTTCTTTGTGACATGTGCTTTCATCTTTCAGATATGAATCTTTCTTTTCATTGAACAGTGTGGAAACTCTCTTTTTGTAGATTCTGCAAAAGGGTATTTGGAGGGCTTTGAGGCCTATGGTGAAAAAGGAAATATTTTCACTTAAAAACTAAACAGAAGCTTTCTGAAAAACTTCTTTGTGATGTGCATATTCATGTCACAGAGTTGAACCTTTCTTTTCATTGAGCAGTTTGGAAACCATCTTTTCGTACAATCTGCAATGGGATGTTTCTGAGTGGTTTGAGGTCTATGGTGAAAAAGAAATATCTTAGCATAAAAACTACACAGAGGCATTCTGAGAAACTTCTTTTTCATGTGTGCATTCATCTCCCAGAGTTGAACATTTCTTTTCATTGAGAAGTTCAGAAACAGTCTTTCTGTAGAATCTGCGAAAGGATATATGTGAGTCCATTGAGGGATATGGTGAAATAGGAAATATATTCAGAGAAAAACTAGACAGAAGCATTCTGAGAAATTTCTTTGTGATGTTTGCATTCATCTCACAGGGTTGAAACTTTCTTTTGATTGATCCGTTTGGAAACAGTCTTTTTGAAGAATCTGCAAATGGATATTTGGAGCGCTTTGTGTCTTGTGGTGAAAAATTAAATATCTGCACATAAAATCGACTGAGAAGCTTTCTGAAGAACGTCTTTGTGATGTGTGCTTTTATCCCACAGAGTTGAACTTTCTTTTCATTGAGCAGTTTGGAAGCAGTCTTTTTGTATTATATGCAGAGGGATATTTGGGAGTGGTTTAAGGCCTATGGTGAAAAAGTAAATATCTTCACATAAAAACTAGACAGAAGCATTCTGAGAAAGTTCTTTGTGATGTGCACATTCATAACACAGAGTTGAAAATTTCTTTTGGTTGAGAAGTTTGGAAACAGTCTTTATGTCCAATCTGCAAAGGGATATTTCTTAGACGTTTGAGGCCTATGGTGAAACAGAAATATCTTCACATAAAAACTAGACAGAAGCTTTCTGAGAAACTGCTTTGTGATGCATCCATTAATCTCATACAGTTGAAATTTTCTTTTGATGGAGCAGTTTGGAAAGAGTCTTTTTGTAGATTCTGTAAAGGGATACTTGTTATCCCTTTATGGCCTAAGGTGAAATAGGAAATATCTTCCCATGAAAACTAGACAGAAGCTTTCTGAGAAATTTATTTATGATATGTGATTTCGCCTCACAGAGTTGAAACTTTCCTTTGTTAGAGCAGTTTGGAAAGAGGCCTTTTGTAGGATCTGCAAAGAGATATTTTTGAGACCACTGAAGCGTACGGTGAAAAAGGAAATGTGTTCACATTAAAACTAGAAAGAAACCATCTGAGAAACTTCTTTGTGATGTGCACTTTCATCTCATAGAGTTGAACCTTTTTTTTGATTGAGCAGTTTGGAAAAAGTCTTTTAGTAGAATGTGCAATTGGATATTTGGTGCGCTTTGAGGCCTATGGTGAACAAGGAAATATCTTCACATAGAAACTAGACAGAATCTTTCTGAGAACCTTGTTTATGATGTGTGCATTCATCACACAGAGCTGAATGTTTCTTTTGATTGAGCAGTTTGTAAACAGTCTTTTTAGAGATTCTGCCAAAGGATATTTGTGAGCCCTTTCAGGCTTATGGTGAAAATGGAAATATCCACTAATAAAATCTGGACAGAATCTTTCTGTGACACTTCTTTGTGATGAGCGCATTCAACTCACAGAGTTGAACCATTATTTTCATTGAGCAGTTTGGAAACAGTCTTTTTGTAGAATCTCCAACGGGATATTTTAAGTGATTTATGGCTTAAAGTGAAAAAGGGAATATCAACATATAAAATCTAGACAGAAGCTTACTGAGACTTTTTTTGTGATGTGAGCATTCATCTCACAGGGTTGAAACTTTCTTTTGATTGAGGAGTTTGTAAATTGTCTTTCTGTAGAATCTGCAAAGGGATAATTTTAAGCAGTTTATGGCTTATGGTGAAAAAGGAAATATCCACAAATAAAATCTAGACAGAAGATTTCTGAGATACTTTTTTTTGATGTGAGCATTCATATCACAGTGTTGAAACTTTCTTTTGATTGAGCAGTTTGTAAAGTGTCTTTTTGGAAAATCTGCAAAGGGATATTTGTGAGCAGTTTGAGGCCTAAGGTGAGAAAGTAAATATATTCAGGTAAAAACTAGACAGAATCTTTCTGAGAAACTTCTTTGTGATGTCAGCATGCATCTCACAGTTTGGAACTGATCTTTTGATTGAGCAGTTAGGCTACAGTCTTTTTGTAAAATCTGCAAAGAGACATTTGTGAAAGCTTTGAGGCTAATAGTGAAAAAGGAAATACATTCACATAAAAACTTGACAGAAGCTTTCTGAGAAACCTCTATTTGATGTGTGCATTCATCTCAAGAGTTGAACCTTTCTTTTAATTGAGCTGTTTGGAAAGAGTCTTTTGTAGATCTATAAATGGATATTTGTGAGCGGTTTGAGCCCTATGGTGAGAAGGGAAATGTCTACAAATACATACTGGAAAGAATCTTCCTGAGAAACTTCTTTGTGATGTCTGCATTCATCTCATCGAGTTGAACCTTTCTTTTGATTGATCAGTTTGGAAACAGTCTTTTTGTAGAATCTTCAAAATGATATTTGTGAACGATTTGAGGCTTATGTTGAAAAAGGAAATATCTTCACATAAAAAATAGACAGAAACTTTCTGAGAAGCTTTTTTGTGATGTGTGCATTCATCTCACAGATTTCAACATTGCTGTTGATTGAGCAGTTTGGAAACGGTCTTTTTGTAGATTCTGCAAAGGGATATTTGTGAGCAGTTTGAGGCTTATGGTGAAAAAGGAAATATCTACAAATAAAATCTACACAGAAACTTTCTGAGAAACTTCTTTGTCATGTGTGCATTCATTTCACAGAGTTGAACTTTTCTTTTGATTGAGCAGTTTGGAAACCATCTTTTTGGAGCATCTCCAAAGGGATATTTGTGAGTGTCTTAAGGCATATGGTGAGAAAGTAAATATATTCATATAAAAGCTAGACAGAATATTTCTGAGAAACTACTTTATGATGTGTGCCTTCATGTCACAGAGTTGAACCATTCTCTTGATTGAGCAGTTTGGAAACAGTCTTTTTGTAGAAACTGCAAAGGGATATTTGTGAGTGATAGGAGGCCTATGGTGACAAAGGAAATATCTTCACATAAAAACCAGACAGAAGATTTCTGAGAAACCTCTTTGTGATGTGTGCATTCATCTCTCAGAGTTGAACCTTTCTTTTCAGTGAGCAGTTTGGAAACACACTTTTTGTAGAATCTGAAAACTGATATTTCTGAAGGCTTTGAAGCTTATGGTGAAAAAGGAAATATCAGCCCATAACAACTAGACAGAAGCTTTCTGAGAAACTTCTTTGTGATGTGTGCATTTACCTCACAGATATGAACCTGCCTTTTGATTGAGAAGTTTGGAAACCGTCTTCTTGTAGAATCTGCAAAGAGACATTTGAGAGAGCTTTGAGGTCTATGGTGAAAAAGGAAATATCTTCACATAAAAACTAGATAGAAGCTTTCTGAGAAACTTTTTTGTGATGTGTGCATTTGTATCACAGGGTTGAACCTTTCTTTTGATTGAGAAGTTTTGAATCAATCTTTTTGTAGGATCTGCAAAGGGATATTTGCGATCCATTTTTGGCCTACAGTGAAAGAGGAAATGACTTCACATAAAAACTAGACAAAACTATTCTAAGAAACTTCTTTGTGATGTGTGCATTCATCTCACAGAGTTGAATCTTCCTTTTGATTGAGTAGTTTGGAAACAGTCTTTTTGTAGAATCTGCATAGGGATATTTGTGAGCCCATTGAGGCCTTTGTTGAAAAAGGAATTATCTTCACATGAAAACTAGACAGAAGCTTTTTGAGAAACTTCTTTGTGATGTGTGTGTTCATCTCACAGAGTTGAAACGCTCTTTTGATTGAGTAGTTTGGAAACAGTCTTTTTTAGAAACTGCAAGGAATAATTGTGAGCAATTTGAAACCATGGTGAAAAACGAGTTATCTACAAATAAAATCTAAACAGAAGCTTTCTGAGAAACTTCTTTGTGATGTGTGCATTCATCTCACATAGTTGACCTTTTGTTTTGACTGAGAAGTTTTCAAATAGTCTTTTTGTACAATCTGCAAAGAGATATCTGTGAATGCTTTCAGGCTTATGGTGGAAAAGGAAATATCTTCACCTAAACCTATAAAAAAGCTTTCTGAGAGACTTCTTTAGGATGTGTGCATTCATCTCACAGAGATGAACATTTGTTTTGATTCACCAGTTCAAAAGCAGTATTTTTGTAGAATCTGTAAGGAGATATTTTTGAGCTCTTTGAGGCCTATAGTGTAAAAGGAAATGTCTTTACATAAAAACTATACAGAAGTTTTCAAAGAAACTTCTCTGAGATGTGTGCATACATCTCACAGAGTTGAACCTTTGTTTTGATTGAGCAGTTTGGGAAGAGTCTTTTTGTATAATCTGTAAAGGGATATTTGAAGGCGTCTTGAGGCATATGGTGAAAAAGGAAATACCTTCACATAAAAAGTAGACAGAAGCTATCTGAGAAACTTCCTTGTGATGTGTGCATTCATCTCACAGAGTTGAAACTTTCTTTTGACTTATCAGGTTGGAAACAGTATTTTTGTAGAATGTGCAGAGGGATATTTATGAGTGGTTTGAGGTCTGCAGTGAAAAAGGAAATATTTTCACATAAAACCTAGAGAGAAGCATTCTGAGAAACTTCTTCATGATGTGCACATTCGTCTCAGAGAGTTGAACCTCTCTTTTCATTTGGGCAGTTTGGAAACCGTCTTTTTGTAGAATCTGCAAAGTGATATGTTTCAGTGGTTTGAGTCCTATGGTGAAAACGGAAATATTGAAAAATGAAAGGTAGACAGCAGCTTTCTGAAAAACTTCTTTGTGATGCGTGCATTCGTCTCACAGGGTTGAAACTTTCTTTTGATTGAGCAGTTTGGAAACAGTCTTTTCATAGAACCTGCAAAGTGATATTTGTGAAGGCTTTGAGGCTTATGGTGAAAAAGGAAATATCTTCACATAAAAACTAGACTTATGTTTTCTGAGAAACTTCTTTGTGATGGGTGTATGCATCTCAAAGAGTTGAATCTTTCTTTTGATTGAGCAGTTTGAAAACAGTCTTTTTGGAGAATCTGCAAAGGGATGTTTTTGAGTGGTTTGAGGCATGTGGTGAAAAAGGAAGTATCTTCATATAAAAACTAGACAGAAGTATTCTGAGAAACCATTTTGTGATGTGTGCATTCATCTCACAGAGTTGAATTTTCTTTCATTGAGTAGTTTGGAAGCAGTCTTTTTGTAGAATATGCAAAGGGATATTTGTGAGCTTTTTGAGGCCTGTTGTGAAAAAGAAATATCCACAAATAAAATCTAGACAGAAGCCTTCTGAGAAACTTCTTTGTGATGTGTGCATTCATCACACAGAGTTGAACCTTTCTTTTGATTGAGCAGTTTGGAAACAGTCCTTTTGTAGAATCTACAAAGGGTTATTTATGAGCAGTTTGAAGTCTATGGTGAAAAAAGGAATATCGAGAAACAAGAACTAGACAGAAACTTTCTGAGAAACTTCTCTTTGATGTGTGCATTCATCTCACAGAGTAGAAAGCTTTCTTTGATTAAGCAGTTTGGAAACAATCTTTTTGTAGAATCTGCAATGGGACGTATGTAGGTGATTTCAGGTCTATGGTGAAAATGGAAATATCTTCACAAAGAAACTACACAGAAGCTTTCTGAGAAAATTCTTTGTGATGTGCTCATTCATTTCACAGATTTGAAGTGTTCTTTTCATTGACCAGTTTGGATAGAGTCTTTTTGTAGAACCTGCTTTGTGATATTTGTGAGCTCTTTGAAGCCTATGGTGAAAAAAGAAATATCTTCACACAAAAACTAGACAGAAGCTTTCTGAGATACTTCGTTGTGATGTGTGCATTCATCTCGAAGAGTTGAAACTGTCTTTGGATTGAGCAGTTTTGAAACAGTCCTTTTGTAGAATGTACAAAGGGATAATTGGGATCCCTTTTTGGCCTATGGTGAAAAAGGAAATGTCTACACATAAAAACTAGACAGAAGCATTCTATGAAACTTCTTTTTGATGTGTGCTTTCTTCTCACAGCTTTGAACCTTTCTTTAGATAGAGCAGGTTGGAAAATGTTTTTGTAGAATCTGCAAAGTGATAATTTGAATGCTTTGAGACTTATGGTGAAAAAGGAAATACCTTCAAATAAAAACTGGACAGAAGCTTTCTGAGAAACTTCTTTGTGATGTGTGCATTCATCTCAAAGAGTTGAAGCTTCGTTTTGGCTGGACAGTTTGGGAACAGTCTTTTTATAAATTCTGTAAAGGAACACTTGTGAGCACTTTGAGGCCTATATTGAAAAAGGAAACATCGTCAAATAAAAACTAGACAGAAGCTTTCTGAGAAACTTCTTTGTGATGGGTGCATTCACCTCACAGAGTTGAACCTTTCTTTTGATTGAATAGTTTGGAAACAGTCTTTTTGTAGAATCTGCAAAGGGTTATTTATGAGTGGTATGAGGCCTATGGTGAAAAAGGGAGTATCAACAAATAAAAAGTAGACAGAAATTTTCTGAGAAACTTCTCTGTGATGTGTGCATTCATCTCGCAGAGTGGAAACTTTCTTTGAGCCGTTTGGAAACAGTCTTTTTGTAGAATCTGCAAAGGGATATATATAGGCAGTTTGAGGTCTATGGTGAAAAGGGAAACATCTTCACATAAAAACTGACTGCTCAATGGGAGGAAACTTTTACTTCTGTGTAATGAATGCACATGTCAGAAAGGAGTTACTCAGAAAATTTCTTTATACTTTTTATGTGAAGATATTTCCTTTTTCACCATATGCCTCAACGTGCTCCCAGATATCCCTTTGCAAATTCTATGAAAAGAATGTTTCCAAACTGCTCAATAAACAGAGTGGTTCAACACTGTGAGACGAATGTGCACATCACAAAGAAGTTTCTCAGAAAACCTCCTTCTCGTTTTTATGTGAAGATATTCCCTTTTTGAACATAGTCCTCAATGCACTCCCAAATATGCCTTTGCAGAATCTACAAAAAGACTTTCCAAACTGCTCAATCAAAAGAAAGTTTCAACTCTGTTAGATGAATGCACACATCAGAAAGTAGTTTCTCAGCAAGCTTCTCACTAGTTTTTATGTGAAGATAATCCCTTTTTCAATGTGGGCCTCAAAGCACTCAAAAATAACCGTTTGTAGATTCTAGAATAACAGAGTTTACAAACTGCCCAATGAAAAGAAATATTTACCTCTGTGAGATGAATACACATATCTTAAAGCAGCTTCTCAGAATGCTTCTTTCTAGTTTTTATGTGAAGATATTTCTTTTTTCACCATAGGCCTCAATGCGCTCCTAAATATCCCTTTGCAGTTTGTACCAAAAGGATTGTTTTCAAACTGCTCAATCTGAAGAATGTTTCAATTCTGTGAGATGAATGCACACATCATGAAGAAGTTTCTCTGAAACTTTCTTCATAGTTTTTCTGTGAAGATATTTCCTTTTTCACCATAGGCCTCACCTCAAAGCTCTCAGAAATGTCCCTTTGCAGATTCTACAAAAAGACTGTTTCCAAACCACTCAATAAAAAGAATTATTGAACACAGTGAGATGAATGCACACATCTCAAAGAAGTTTCTCAGAAACCTTCAGTCTAGTTTTTATGTGAATATATTTCCTTTTTCACCATAGGCCTCAAAGTGCTCCAAATATCCATTTGCAGATTCTACAAAAAGACTGTTTCCAAACTGCTCAACCAAAACAAAGGTTTAACTCTGTGTGATGAATGCACACATCACAAGGAAGTTTCTCAGAATGCTTCTGTCTAGATTTTAAGTGAAGATACTTGCTTTTTTCACCGCTGGCCTCAAAGTGCTCACAAATATCCCTTTACAGATTCTACAAAAATACTTTTACCAAATTGCTCAATCAAAAGAAAGGTTCAACTCTGTGAGATGTATGCACACCACAAAGAGGTTTCTCAGAAAGCTTCTCTCTAGTTTTTATGTGAAGATATTTCCTTTTTCACCATAGGCCTCAAAAGGTTCACAAATATCCCTTTGCAGATTCTACAAAAAGACTCTTCACACACTGCTCAATCAAAAGAATGTTTCAACTCTGTGAGATGAATGCTCACATCACCAGAATGTTTCTCAGAAAGCTTCTGTGTAGTTTTTCTGTGAAGATATTTCCTTTTTCACCATATGCTTCAAAGGGCTCATAAATATCACTTTGGAGATTTTACAAGAAAAGAGTTTCAAATCTTCTCAATGAAAAGAAACAGAAACATCTGGGAGATGAGTGCACATATCACAAAGCAGTTTCTCAGAAACATTCTGTCTAGTTTTCATATGAAGGTATTTCCTTTTTCACCACTGGATGCAAAGTGCTCAAAATTGTTCCTTTGCAGATTCTACAAAAAGTCTGTTTCCACACTGCTCCTCAAAAGAAAGTTTCAACTCTGTGAGATGAATGCACATGTCAAAAAGAAGTTTCTCTGAAAGCTTCTATTAAGTTTTTATGTGAATGTTTCCTTTTTAACCATAGGCCTCAATGCCCTCACAAATATCTCTGCAGATTCTGCAAAAAGACTGTTTCCAAGCTGCTCAATAAAAATAATTATTGAACTTTGTGAGATGAATGCACACACCTCAAAGAAGTTTCTCAGAAACCTTCAGTCTAGTTTTTATGTGAATATAATTCCTTTTTCACCATAGGCCTCGAAGTGCTCCAAATAGCCTTTTGCAGGTTCTACAAAAAGACTGTTTCCAAACGGATCAAAGAAAAGAAAGTTTCAAATCTGTGAGATGAATGCACACATCAGTAAGAAGTTTCACAGGAGGCTTCTGTCTAATTTTTATATGAAGACATTTCCTTTTTCACCATAGGCCTCCATCTGCTCACAAATATCCCTTAGCAGATTTTACAAGAACAGAATTTCCAGACTGATCAAAGAAAACAAATGTTTTCCTCTGTGAGATGAATGCACACATCACAAAACTCTTTCTCAGAAACCTTCTTTATACTTTTTATGTGATATATCTTTTTTCTCCCTTGGACTCAAAGCGCTAAAAAATATCCCTTTGCAGATTCTACAAAAAGATTGTTTCCAAACTGCTCAATCAAAAAAATAGTTCAACTCCATGAGATGAATGCATACATCACAAAGAATTTTATCAGAAACCTTCTTTATAGTTTTTATGTGAAGGTATTTCCTTTTTCACCATAAGCCTCAAAGTGCTCAGCAATATCCCTTTGCAGATTCTGCAAAAAGGCGTCTTCCCAACTGCTCAACCAAATAAATGTTTGAACTCTGTGAGATGGATGCACACATCACAAAGAGGTTTCTCAGAAATCTTCTGTCCATTGTTTATGTGAAGATATTTCCTTTTTCACCATAGCACTCAAAGTCCTGAAAAATATCCCTTGCAGATTCTACAAAAAGGCAGTTTCCAGACTGCTCAATCAAAATAATGGTTGAACTCTGTGAGATGATTGCACACATCACAAAGAAGCCACTAAGAAAGCTACTGTCTAGTTTTTATGTGAAGATATTTTCTTTTTCACCATAGGCCTCAAAGCACTCACAAATATCCCTTTGCAGATTCTACAAGAACAGAGTTTCCAGACTAATCAGAGAAAATAAACATTTACCTCTGTGAGATCAATGCACACATCACAAAGCTGTTTCTAAGAAACCTTCTTTATACCTTTTATATGAATACATTTCCTTTTTTACCATTGGCCTCAAAATGCTCATAAATATCCTTTTGCAGATTCCACAAACAGATAGTTTCCATACTGCTCAATCAAAAGTAAGTTTCATCTTTGTGAGATGAATTCCCACATCACAAAGACGTTTCTCAGAAAGCCTCTCTCTAATTTTTATGTGAAGATATTTCTTTTTTCACCACAGGCCTCAAAGGACTCATACATATCCCTTTGCAGACTCTACAAGAACAGTTTCCAGACTGACCAGAGAAAAGAAAAGTTTACCTCTGTGAGATGAATGCTTACGTCACAAAGCTGTTTCTGAGAAATCTTGTTTATCCTTTTTATATGACTATGTTTCCTTTTTCACCATAGGCTTCAATGCACTCATAAATATCCCTTTGCAGATTCTACAAAATGACTGTTTTCAAACTGTTCAATCAAAAGAATGGTTGAGCTCTATGAGATGAATGCACACATCGCAAAGAGGTTTCTTGGGAAGCTTCTGTCTAGTTTTTATGTGAAGATATTTCCTATTTCCTTATAAGCCTCAAAGCTGTCAAAAATATGCCTTTACAGATTCTTCAAAAATACTGTATCCAAATTGCTCAATCCAATTAAAGGTTCAAATCTGTGAGATGAATGCGCACATCACAAGGAGGTTTCTCAGAAAGTCTCTCTCTAACTTTTATGTGAAGGTATTTCTTTTTACACCATAGGCCTCAAAGGACTCTTAAATATCCCTTTGCTGACTCTACAAGAACAGTTTCCAGACTGACCAGAGAAAAGAAAATTTTACCTCTGTGAGGTGAATGCTTACATCACAAAGCTGCTTCTGAGAAACCTTGTTTATACTTTTTATGTGAATATATTTCCTTTTTCACCATAGGCCTCAAAGCACTCATAAATATCCCTTTGTAGATTCTACAAAAAGACTGTTTCCAAACTGTTCAATCAAAAGAATGGTTGAGCTCTATGAGATGAATGCACACATCACAAAGAAGTTTCTTGGGAAGCTTCTGTCTAGTTTTTATGTGAAGATATTTCCTATTTCATCATAAGCCTCAAAGCTCTCAAAAATATACCTTTACAGATTCTGCAAAAATACTGTATCCAAATTGCTCAATCCAATGAAAGGTTCAAATCTGTGAGATGAATGCACACATCACAAAGAGTTTTCTGAGAAAGCTTCCCTCTAGTTTTCATGTGAAAATATTTCCTTTTTCACCATAGGCATCAAAGCATCACAAATATCCCTTTGCAGATTCTATCAAAATACTGTTTACAAACTGCTCAATCAAAAGAATGTTTCAATTCTGTGAGATGAATTCTCGCATCTCCAAGATGTTTCACGGAAAGCTTCTGTCCAGTTTTTACATGAAGATAATTCCTTTTTCACCATAGGCCTCAAAGCGCTGACAAATATCCCTTTGCAGATTTTACAAGAACAGAATTTCCAATCTGCTCAATGAAGAGAAATGGTTAACTCTGTGGGATGAAATCACACATCACAAAGCAGTTTCTCTGAAATATTCTGTCTAGTATTTATGTAAAGATAATTCCTTTTTCAACATAGGACACAAAGTGCTAACTAATAACCATTTGGAAATTCTACAAAATAGTGTTTCCAAACTGCTCATCCAAAGAAAGGTTCACTTCTCTGGGATGAATACATATATCAAAAAGATGTTTCTCAGAAAGCTTCTATCTTGTTTTTATGTGAACGTGTTTCCTTTTTCACCACGGGCCTCAAAGTGCTCAAAAGTATCCCTTTGCAGATCCTAAAAAAAGACTGTTTCCAAACTGCTGAGTCAAAGGAATGGTTCAACTCTGTGAGATGAATGCACACATCACAAAGAGGTTGTTCACAAACCTTCTTTATAGTTTTTATGTGAAGATATTTCCTTTTAACCATAGACCTCAAAGCGCTCACAAATATACCTTTGCAGATTCTACAGACAGACGGTTTCCCAACTGCTCAATCAAAAGAATTGTTGAAATCTGTGAGATGAATGCATACATCACAAGGCAGTTTCTCAGAATTCTTTAGTCTAATTTTTATGTGGACATATTTTCTCTTTCACCATAGGCCTCAAAGTGCTCAGAAATATCCCTTTGCAGATTCCACAAAAAGATGTTTCCAAACTGCTCTATCAAAAGAAAGTTTTGATTCTGTGAAATGAATGCACACATCACTAAGAAGTTTCTCAGTAGGCTTCTGTCTAGTTTTTATGTGAAGACAATTCCTTTTTCACCATAAGGCTCTATGCACTCACAAATATCCCTTAGCAGATTCTAAAAAAACAGAGTTTCCCAACTGATAAAAGAAAAGAATCATTTACCTCTGTGAGATGAACGAAGACATCACAAAATAGTTTCTCAGAAACCTTCTTTATAGTTTTCTTTGAAGATACTTCTTTTTCTGCATAGTCCTCAAAGTGCTCAAAAATATCCATTTGCAGATTCTGTAAAAATACCATTTCCAAACTGCTCAATCAAAAGAGAGGTTCAACTCTGTGAGATGAATGCACATATCTCAAAGAAGTATCTGAGAAACTTTCTTTTTACTTTGTATGTGAAAATATTTCCTTTGTCAACATAGGCCTCAAAGTGCTCAAAAATACCCCTTTTCAGATTGTACAAGAGCAGATTTTCCAGACTGAACAGAGAAAATAAACCCTTACCTCTGTGAGATGAATGCACACATCACAAGGCTGTTTTTAGGAAACCTGCTTTACAGGTCTTATGTGAAGATATGTCCTTTTCCACCATAGGCCTCACAGCACTCCAAATATCCACTTGCAGATTCTACAAAAAGTGTGTTTCAAAAATGTTCAATCAAAGGAAAGGTTCAACTCTATGAGATGAATGCAAAAAACAGAAAGAAGTTTCTCAGAATCCTTCTTTCTAATTTCTATGTTAAGGTATTTCCTTTTCCACCATATGCATCAAAGTGCTCTAAATATCTACATGCAGATACTACAAAAAGTCTGTTTCCAAACCGCTCAATCAAAAGTGTGGTTTAACTCTGTGAGATGAATACACACATCACTAAGAAGTTTCTCAGAATGCTTCTGTCTAGTTTTTATATGAAGATAATTCCTTTTTCAAAAAAGGCCTCTAATGACAACAAATATCCACTTACAGATGCAACAAAAAGAGTGTTGCAAAACTGCTGAATAAAAAGAAAGTTTCAACTCTGTGAGATGACTGCACACATCACAAAGAAGTTTCTCAGAATGCTTCTTTCTAGTTTTTATGTGAATATATTTCTTTTCCACCATCAGCCGCAAAGCGCTCCAAATATCCACTTGCACATTCTACAAAAAGTGTGTTTCGAAACTGATCAATCAAAAGATAAATTCATCTCTGTGAGATGAATGCACACATCACAAAGAAGTTTGTCCGAATTCTTCTGTCTCTTTTTTATGTGAAGATATTACCTTTTCCAACATAGGTCTCAAAGTACTCTGAATATCCAATTGCAGTTTCTACAAAAACAGTGTTTCATAACTGCTCAATCAAAAGAAAGGTTCAACACTGTGAGGTGAATGCATACATCACAAAGAAGTTTCTCAGAGTGCTTCTGTGTACTTCGTATGTGAAGATATGTCTTTTCCACCATAGGCCACAAAGCGCTCCAAGTATTCACTTGCAGATTGTACAAAAAGAGTGTTTCAACAATGGTCAATTAAAAGAAAGATTCAACTCTGTGAGATGAATGCAAACATCACAAAGAAGTTTCTCAGAATGCTCCTCCTTAGTTTTTATGTGAAGATATTTCCTTTTCCACCAAAGGCCCCAAGGCTCACCAAACATCCCCTTGCAGATCCTACAAAAGGACTGTTTCAAAACTGCTCAATCAAAAGAAGGGTTCAGCTCTGTGAGATGAATGCACACATCAAAAAGTAGTTTCTCAGAATGCTTCTGTCAAGTTTTTATATGAGGTTACTTCCTTTTCCACCATAGGCCTCAAAGCGCTCCAAATATCCATCTGCAGATTCTACAAGAAGAGTGCTTCAAAACTGCTTAATCAAAAGATAGTTTCAACCCTGTGAGTTAAATACACACATCACAAATAAGTTTCTCAGAATGCTTCTTTCTGGTATTTACGTGAAGATATGTCGTTTTTCACTGTAGGCCTCAATCTCCTCCAAATATCCATTGGCAGATACTACAAAAAGAGTGTTTCAAAACTCCTCAATCAAAAAAAATGTTCAACTCTGTGAATTGAATGCACACATCAAAAGAGAGTTTTTCAGAATGCTTCTGTTTAGTTTTTCTGAAGATATTTCCTTTTCCACCATAGGCCCCAAAGATCTGCAAACATCCACAGGCAGATTCTGCAAAAGAGTGTTTCAAAACTGTTCAATCAAAAGAAAGTTTTAACTCTGTGAGTTGAATACACTCATCACAAATAAGTTTCTCAGAATGCTTCTGTCTAGTATTTATGTGAAGATATGTCCTTTTCCACCGTATGCCTGAATCCGCACCAAATATCCATTTCAAGGTGCTACAAAAAGAGTGTTTCAAAACTGATCAATCGAAGGAAAGGTTCCATTCTGTGAGTTGAATGCACACATCACAAAGAAGTTTCTCAGATTATTTCTGAGTAGTTTTTATGTGAAGATATTTCCTTTTCCATCATAGGCCCCAAAGCGCTCCAAACATCCAAAGGCAGATTCAACAAAAAGAGTGTTTCAAAACTGTTCTATGAAAAGAAATCTTCAACTCTGTGAGATGAACACACACATCAGTAAGAAGTTTCTCAATATGCTTCTGTCTAATTTTTATATGAAGATATATCCTTTTCCACCATTGACCTCAAGGTGCTCCAAATATCCACTTGCAGATTCCACAAATAGAGTGTTTAAAAACTGCTCAGTCAAAAGGAAGGTTAAATTCTGTGAGATGAATGCACACATCACAAAACAATTTCTTAGAATACTTCTGTCTAGTTTTTATGTGAAGATAATTGCTTTTCCTCCATGGCCCTGAAACACTCCAAATATCCAATTGCAGATTCTACAAAAAGAGTGTTTTAAACTGCTCAATCAAAATACAGGTTCAACACTGTGAGATCAATGCACACATCACAAAGAAGTTTCTCAGAATGCTTCTGTCTTGTTTTTATGTGAAGATATTTCCTTTTCCACTGCAGGACTCAAAGCGATCCACATATGCACTTGCGGATTCTACAAAAAGAGTGTTTCAAAACTGCTCAATGAAAAGAAAGTTTCAACTCAGTGAGATGAATGTACACATCACAAAGGACTTTCTCAGAATGCTTTTGTCTAGTTTTTACGTGAAGATATTTCCTTTTGCAACATAGGCCTCAAAGTGCTCCAATCACCACTTGCAGATTCTACAAAAAGAGTGCTTCAAAACTGCTTAATTAATAGAAAGGTTCAACTGTGTGAGATGAATGCACACATCACAAAATAGTTTCTCTGAATGCTCCTGTCAAGTTTTCATGTGAAGATATTTCCTTTTCCAGTAAATGTTGCATATCATGCAAAATATCCACTTGCAGAATCAACAAAAACTGTGTTTTAAAACTGCTCAATCAAACTAAAGGTTCAACCTTGTGGGTTGAATGCACACATCACAAAGAACTTTCTCAGAAATCTTCAGTCTAGTTTTCATGTGAAGACATTTCCTTTTCCACCATAGACCTCAAAGCGCTCCAAATATCCAATTGCAGATTGTAGAAAAAGACTGTTTCAACACTGATCAATTAAAAAAAAGATTCAACACTGAGAGATGAATGCAAATATCACAAAGCAGTTTCTCAGAATTCTCATGTTTAGTTTTTATGGGAAGATATTATCTTTTTCACCTTAGGCCCTAAGGCGCTCCAAACATCCACTTGTGGATAGTACAAAAGGACTGTTTCAAAACTGCTCAATCAAAAGAAGGTTTCAACTCTGTGAGATGAATGCACACATCACAAAAAAGTTTCTCAGAATGCTTCTGTCAAGTTTTTACGTGAAAATATTTCCTTTTCCACCATAGGCCTCAATCCAATCCGAATATCCATTTGCAGATACTACAAAAAGACTGTTTCAAAACTGCTCAATCAAAAGAAAGTTTCCACTCTGTGAGTTGAATGTGAACAGCACAAAGAAGTTTCTCAGACTACTACTGTGTAGTTTTTATTTGAAGATGTTTCCTTTTCCACCATAGGCCCCAATGCGCTCCAAACATCCACCTGCAGATTCTACAAAAAGAGTGTTTCAAAACTGCTCTATCAGAAGAAAGGTTCAACTCTGTGAGATAAACGCAAACATCACAAAGAAGTTTCTCAGAATGCTTCTGTCTAATTTTTATGTGAAGATATTTCCTTTTCCACCAAAGGGCTCAAAGTGCTCCAAATATCCACTTGCAGATTCTAAAAAAACAGTGTTTCAAAACTTCTCAATAAATAGAAATGGTCAACACTTTGAGATGAATGCACACAAGAAAAAGAAGTTTCCCAGACTGCTTCTGTCTGATCTTTATATGAAGATATTTCCTTTTTCAGCATTGACCTCAGAGATCTTCAAATATCCATTTGCAGATTCTTCAAATAGACTGTTTAAAAACTGCTCAATCAAAAGAAAGGTTCGACTCTGTGAGATGAAGGCAAATATCACATAGATGTTTGTCCGAATGCTTTTGTCTAGTTTTTATGTGAAGATATTTCCGTTTCCAACATAGGTCTGAAAGCTCTCCAAATATCCACTTGCAGATTGTACAAAAAGAATGTTTCAAAAATGCTGAATAAAAATAAATTTTCAAGTTGGTGAGATGAATGCACACATCAAAAAGAAGTTTCTCAGAATGCTTCTGTCCAGTTTTTATGTGAAGATATTTCTTTTTCCACCTTAGGCCACAAAGTGCTCCTCATATCCACTTGCAGAGTCTACAAAAAATGTGTTTCAAAACTGCTCAAACAAAAGAAAGTTTCAACTCTGTGAGTTGAAATCAGACATCACAAAGTAGTTTCTCAGAATGCTTCTGTCTTGTTTTTATGAGAAGACTTTTCCTTTTCCACAATAGTCTGTAAAGTGCTCCAAATATCCACCTGCAGATTCTACAAAAGGAGTGATTCAAAACTGCTCAATCAAAAGCAAGATTCAACTCTGAGAGATGAATGCACACATAGCAAAGTAGTTTCTCAGAATGATTCTGTCTAGTTTATTGGGAAGATATTTCCTTTTCCACCATAGGCCCCAAAGGGCTCCAAATATCCACTTTCAGATTGCACAAAAAGTGTGTTTTGAAACTGCTCAATCAAAAGAAAGGTTGAACTCTGTGAGATGAACGCACACATCACAAAGAAGCTACTCAGAATGCTTCTGTCTAGCTTTTATGTGATGGTATTTCCTTTTCCACCATAGGCCTGAAATCACTCAAAATATCTGCTTGCAGGTACTACGAAAAGAGTGTTTCAAAACTGCTCAAACAAAAGAAAGGTTCAACTCCGTGAGATGAATGCACACATCACAAAAAAGTTTCTGAGAATGATTCTGTCTGGTTTTTACATGAAGGTGTTCCCTTTTCCACCATAGGCCTCGAAGGGCTCAAATATCCAATTGCAGATTCTACACAAAGATAGTTTAACAACTGTTCAATCCAAAGAAAAGTTCAACTCTCTGAGATGAATGCACACATCACAAAGAAATTTGTCAGAATGCTTCTCTCTAATTTTTATGTGAAGATATTTCCTTCTCCACCATAGGCCTCAAAGCGCTCCAAATATTCACTTGCAGATTCAACAAAAAGTGTGTTTGAAAACTTCTCAATCAAAAGAGAGGTTGAAATCTGTGAGATGAATGCATACATCACAAGGAAGTTTCACAGAGTGCTTCTGTCTACCTTTTATTTGAAGAAATTTCCTTTTCCAACATAGGCCACAAAACGCTCCAAATATACAGTTGCAGACTCCAAAGAAAGAGTGTCTCAAGCTCCTCAATCTAAAGAAAGTTTCAACTCTGTGAGTTGAATGCACTCATCAGAAAGATATTTCTTATAATGCTTCTGTGTCATTTTTAAGTGAAGATATTTCCTTTTCTACCATAGGCCTCAAAGCACTCCAAATATCCACTTGCAGATTCTACAAAAAGAGTGTTTCAAAAATGCTCAATCAAAAGAAAGGTTCAACACTGTAAGATGAATGCACACATCACAAAGGAGTATCTCAGAATGATTCTGTGTAGTTTTTATGTGAAGACATTTCCTTTTCCACCTTAGGACTCAAAGAACTCTGAATCTCCAATTGCAGATTCTACAAATAGAGTGTTTAAAAGCTGCTCAATCAAAAGAAAGTTTGAACTCTTCGAGATGAAAGTGCACATCATGTAGAAGTTTCTCAGATTCTTCTGTGAAGTTTTTATGTGAAGATATTTCTTTTCCACCATAGGCCTCAAAGCGCTCCAAATATCCACTTACAGATTCCACAAAAAGAGTGTTTCAAAACTGTTCAATGAAAAGAGAGGTTCAATTCTGTGAGATGAATGCACACATCACAAAGAGATTTTTCAGAATGCTTCTGTCTAGTTTTTATGTGAAGATAGTTCCTTTTCCACAATAGTCTACAAAGTGCTCCAAATACACATTTGCAGATCCTGCAAAAAGAGCTTTTCAAAACCACTCAATCAAAAGAAAGGTTCACCTCTGTGAGATGAATGCACAAATCACAAAGAAGTTTCTCAGAAAGCTTCTGTGTAGTTTTTATGTGAAGATATTTCATTTTCCACCATTGGCCCCAAAGCACTCCAAATATCCCCAGCAGATTCTATAAAGAGTGTTTCAAAACTGCTCAGTCAAAAGAAATATTCAACTCTGTGAGATGAACACACATATCACAAAGCAGATTCTCAGAATGTTTCTAATTTTTATGTGAAGATATTTCCTTTTCCACCGTAGGTCTCAATGCCCTCAAAATATCCACTTGCAAATTCTACAAAAAGAGGATTTCAAAACTGCTCAATCAAAAGAAAGGCTCAACTCCATGAGATGAATGAACACATAACAAAGAAGTTTCTCAGAATGCTTCTGTCTAGTTTTTATGTGAAGATATTTCCTTTTCCACCATAGGCCTCAGAGCACTCCAATTATCAACTTGCAGATTCTACAAAAAGAGTGTTTCAAAACTGCTCAATCAAAAGAATGGTTTAAATCTATGAGATGAATGCACACATCACAAAGAAGTTTCTCAGAATGCTTCTGTCTAATTATCATGTGAAGATATTTCCCTTTCCACTAGAGGCCACAAAGAACTCCAAATATCCACTTGCAGGTTCTACAAAAACAGTGTTTCAAATCTGCTCAATCAAAATAAAGGTTCAGCCTGGTGACATGAATGCACACATCTCAAAGTTGTGTCTCAGAATATTTCTGTCTGGTGTTTATGTGAAGATAGTTCTTATGCACCTTAGGCCCCTATCTACTTGCAGATTCTACAAAAAGAGTGTTTCAAAACTACTGTATCTAAAGCAGTGTTCAACGTTGTGAGATGAATGCACACATCATGAAGAAATTTCTCAGAATACCTCTGTCTTGTTTTTTAAGTGAAGATGTTTCCTTTTCCATCGTAGGCCTCAAATCGATCCAAATATCCACTTGCAGACTCTCCAAAAAGAGTGTTTGAAAACTGCTCTATCAAAAGAAAGTTTCAACTCTGTGAGATGAAGGCACACATCACAATGAAGTTTCTCAGAATGCTTCTGTTTTGCTTTTAAATGAAGATATTTCCTTTTCCACCATAGACCTCAAAGCACTTGAAATATCCACTTGCAGATTCTACAAAGGAGTGTTTCAAAGCTATTGAATCAAAAGAATGTTTCAACTCTGTGAGATGAATGCACACATTACAAAGAGGTTTCTTAGAATGCTTCTACTTTTTATATTAAAATATTTCCTTTTCCACCATAGGCTGCAAATCTCTCCAAATATCCACTTGCAGTTTCTACAAAAAGAGTATTTCTAAACTGCTCAATCAAAAGAAAGGTTCAACACTGTGAGTTGAATGCACATATCACTAAGAAGTTTCTCAGAACACTTTTGTCTTGTTTCTGTGTGAAGTTATTTCCTTTTCCACTATACGCCACAAATCGCTAAAAATATCAAGTTGCAGATTCTACAAAAAGAGTGTTTCAAAACTGCTCAATCAAAAGAAAGGTTCAACTCTGTGAGATGAATGCAAATATCACAAAGAGGTCTCTCAGAATGCTTCTGTCTAGTTTTTATGTAAAGATATTTCCTTTTTCACCATGGGCTGTAAAGCGCCCCAAATACCCACATGCAGAATCCATAAAAAGAGGTTTTCAAAACTGCTCAATATACAGAAAGGTTCTACTCTGTGAGATGAATGCACACGTCACTAAGATGTTTCTCAGAATACTTCTATCTAGTTTTTATGTGAAGATATTACCTTTTCCACCTTAGGCCTCAAAACGCTCCAAATATCCACTTGCAGATTCTACAAAAAGAGTGTTTCAAAACAGCTCAATCAAAAGTAAGGTTCCACTCTGTGCAATGAATGCACACATCACAAACAAGGTTCTGTGAATGCTTCTGTCTAGTTATTATGTGAAGATATTTCTATTCCACCTTAGCACTCAAAGTCTTGCAAATATGCTCTTTCAGACTCTACAAAAGGAGTGTTTCAAAACTGCTCAATCAAAAGAAAGGTTCAACTCTGTGAGATGAATGTGCACGTCACAAAGAAGTTTCTCAGAATGCTTCTTTGTAGTATTTATGCGAAGATATTTTGTTTTCCACTAGAGGCCACAAAGTGCTCCAAATATCCACTTGCAGATTCTACAAAAAGAGTGTTTAAAAACTGCTCAAGCTAAAGAAAGTTTCAACTCTTTGAATTGAATGCCCACTTCACAAAGAAGTTTCTCAGAATGCTTCTGTCTAGTTTTTATGTGAAGATATTTCCTTTTCCACCATAGGCCTCAAAGCGCTCCAAGTATCCAGTTTCAGAAACTACCAAAAGATTGTCTCCACACTGCTCAATCAAAAGAATGGTTCAACTGTGTCAGTTGAATACACACATCACAAGGAAATTTCTCAGAATGCTTCTGTCTTGTTTTATCTGAGGATATTTCCTTTTCCACCATAGACCTCAAAGCCCTCCAAATATCCACCTGCAGATTCTATAAAAAGAGTGTTTCAATACTGCTTAAACAAAAGAAAAGTTCAACTGTGTGAGATGAATGTATACATTAAAACCAGCTTCTCAGAAATCCTCTGTCAAGTTTTTATATGAAGGTATTTCCCTTTCCACTGTAGGACTCAAATCGCTCCAAATATCCACTTGCAGATTCTACAGAAAGTGTGCTTCAAAACTGCTCAATCAAAATAAAGTTTCAACTCTGTGAGTTGAATGCGCACATCAGAAAGAAGTTTCTCAGATTACTTCTGTGTAGTTTTTATGTGAAGATGTTTCCTTTTCCACCATAGGCCCCAATGCACTCCAAACATCCATGTGCAGATTTTACAAAAAGAGTGTTTCAAAACTACTCAATCAAAAAAAAGTTCAACTCTGTGAGATGAATGCAAACATCACAAAGAAATTTCTCAGAATGCTTCTGTCTAATATTTATGTGAAGATATTTCCTTTTCCAACAAAGGGCTCAAAGAGCTCCAAATATCCACTTGCAGTATCTATGAAAAAGGATTTCAAAACTGCTCAATCAAAAGAAAGTTTCATCTGTGTGAATTGAATGTACACATCACAAAGAAGTTTCTCAGAATTCTTCTGTCTAGTTTTTATGTGAAGATATTTCATTTTCCTCTATAGGCCTCAAAGCACCGCAAATAACTATTTGCATATACTACAAAAATACTCTTTCCAAACTGCTAAATCAAAAGAAAGGTTCAACCCTGTGAGTGGAATGCACACATCACGAAGAAGTTTCTCAGATTTCTTCTGTCTAGTTTTTATGTGAAGATATTTCTTTTTCCACCATAGGTTTCAAACCTCTCCAAGTATCCAATTGCGGATTCTACAAAAAGAGTGTTTCAAAAGTCCTCAGACCAAAGAAATGTTGAATTCTTTGAGAGGAATGCAGACATCACATGGTATTTTCTCAGAATGCTTCTGTCTAGTGTTTATGTGATGTTATTTCCTTTTCCACCGTGGGCCTCAAAGTGCTCCAAATAACCTCTTGCAGATTTGACCAAAAGAGTGTTTCAAAACTGCTCTGTCAAAAGAAAGGTTTACCTCTGTGAGATGAATGCTCACATCACAGAGAAGTTTCTCAGAATGCCTCTATCTAGTTTTTATTTGAAGATATTTCCTTTCCCACTATAGGCCTCTAAGCTCTCCAAATATCCATTTGCAGATACTACAAAAGACTGTTTCCAAATTGTGCAATCAAAGGAAACGTTCAACTCTGTGAGTTGAATGCACACATCACAACGAAGTTTCTCAGAATGCTTCTGTCTAGTTTTTATGTGAAGATATTTCCTTTTCCACTATGGGTTTCAAAGCGCTCCAAATATCCAATTGCAGATACTACCAAAAGACTGTTTCCAAACTGCTCAATCAAAGGAAATGTTCAACTCTGTGTGATGAATGCACACATCACAAAGAAGTTTTTCAGAATGCTTGTGTCTAGTTTTTAAGTGAAGATATTTCCTTTTCCATCCTAGGCCTCAATCCACTCGAAATATCCACTAGCAGATTCCACAAAAAGAGTGGTTCAAAACTGCTGAATCAAAAGAAAGTTTCAACTCCGTGAGATGAATGCACATATCACAAAGAAGTTACTCTGAATGCTTCTGTGTAGTTTTTATGTGAAGATATTTCCTTTTCCACTATAGGTCGCAAAGCTGTCCAAATATCCACTTGCAGATTCTACAAAAACAGCGTCTAAACTGCTCAATAAAAAGAAAGTTTCAAATCTGTGAGATGAATGCACACATAACAAAGAAGTTTCTCTGAATCCTTCTGTCTAGTTTTTATGTGAAGATATTTCCTTTTAAACTGTAGGCCTCAAAGCGCTCCAAATATCCATTTGCAGATAATACAAAAAGACTGTTTTCAAACTGCTCAATAAAAGGAAAGGTTCAACTATGTGAGTTGAATGCTCACATCAGAAAGAAGTTTCTCTGAATGCTTCTGTGTAGTTTTAATGTGAAGATGTTTCCTTTTCCACTATAGGCTGCAAAGCACTCCAAATATCTACTTGCAGATTCTAGAAGAGTATATCAAAACTGCTCAATCAAATGAAAGGTTCAACTCTGTGCATTGAATGCACACATCATGAAGAAGTTTCTCAGGATGCTTGTGTCTAGTTTTTATGCGAAGATATTTCCTTTTCCACCATAGGCCCCATAGTGCTCCAAATATCCAATTGCAGATTCTGCAAAAGGAGTTGTTCAAAACTGGTCAATCAAAAGAAAGTTTCAACTGTGTGAGATGAATGCAAACATCACAAGGAAGTTTCTCAGAAGGCTTCTGTCTAGTTTTTATGTGAAGATATTTCCTTCTCCACCATAGGCCTCAAAGTGCTCCAAATATCAAGTTGCAGATTCTACAAAAAGAGTGTTTCAAAACTGCTCAATTAAAAGAAAAGTTCAACACTGTGATTTGAATGCACACATCAAAAAGTAGTTTCTATGGTTTTTGGTCTAACGTTTAAGCCTTTAATCCATCTTGAATTAATTTTGGTGTAAGGTGTAAGGAAGGGATCCATTTTCAGCTTTCTACATATGGCTAGCCAGTTTTCCCAGCATCATTTATTAAGTAGGCAATCCTTTGAGCTTTGCTTGTTTTTCTCAGGTTTGTCAATGATCAGATATTTGTAGATATGCAGTGTTATTTCTGAGGACCCTGTTCTGTTCCATTGATCTATATCTCTGTTTTAGTACCAGTACCATGCTGTTTTGGTTACTGTAGCCTTGTAGTATAGTTTGAAGTCAGGTAGCATGATGCCTCCAGCTTTGTTCTTTTGGCTTAGGATTGACTTGGCAATGCAGGATCTTTTTTGATTCCATGTGAACTTTAAAGTTTATTTTTCCAATTCTGTGGAGAAAGTCACTGGTAGCTTCATGTGGATGGCACTGAATGTATAAATTTCCTTGGGCAATATGGCCATTTTCATGATATTGATTCTTCCTACCCATGAGCATGGAATCATATTCCATTTGTTTGTTACCTCTTTTATTTCATTAAGTAGTGGTTTGTAATTCTCCTTGAAGAGTTCCCTCACGTCCCTTTTAAGTTGGATTCCTAGTCATTTTATTCTGTTTTAAGCAATTGTGAATGGGAGTTCACTAATGATTTGGCTCTCTGTTTGTCTGTTATTGGTGTATAAGAATGCTTGTGATTTTTGTACATTGATTTTTTATCCTGAGACTTTGCTGAAGTTGCTTATCAGCTTAAGGAGATTTTGGGCTGTGACAATGGGGTTTTCTAGATATACAATCATGTCTTCTGCAAACAGGGTAATTTGACTTCCTCTTTTCCTAATTGAATACCCATTATTTCCTTCTCCTGCCTAATTGCCCTGGCCAGAACTTCCAACACTATGTTGAATAGGAGTGGTGAGAGAGGGCATCCATGTCTTGTGCCAGTATTCAAAGAGAATGCTTCCAGTTTTTGCCCATTCAGTATGATATTGGCTGTGGGTTTGTCATAGATAGCTCTTATTATTTTGAGATACGTCCCATCAATACCTAATTTATTGAGAGTTTTTAGCATGAAGGGTTGTTGAATTTTGTCGAAGGCCTTTTCAGCATTTATTGAGATAATCATGTGGTTTTTGTCTTTGGTTCTGTTTATATGCTGAATTACATTTATTGATTTGCATATATTTAACCAGCCTTGCATCCCAGGGATGAAGCCCACTTGATCATGGTGGATAAGCTTTTTGATGTGCTGCTGGATTCTGTTTGCCAGTATTTTATTGAGGATTTCTGCATCAATATTCACCAAGGATATTGGTCTAAAATTCTCTTTTTTTTTTCTGTCTGCCAAGCTTTGGTATTAGGATGATGCTGGCCTCATACAATGAGTTAGGGAGGATTTCATCTTTTTCTATTGAATGGAATAGTTTCAGAAGGAATGGTACCAGTTCCTCCTTGTACCTCTGGTAGAATTCGCCTGTGAATCCAAATCATAAAAACCCTAGATGATAACCTAGGCATTACCATTCAGGATATAGTCATGGGCAGGGACTTCATGTCTAAAACACCAAAAGCAATGGCAACAAAATTCAAAATTGACAAATGGGATCTAACTAAACTAAATAGCTTCTACAGAGCAAAAGAAACTACCATCACAGTGAACTGGCAACCTACAAAATGGGAGATAATTTTGACAACATGCTCATCTGAGAAAGGGCTAATATCCAGAATCTACAATGAACTAAAACAAATTTACAAGATAAAAAGAAACAACCCCATCAAAAAGTGGTCAAAGGATATGAACAGACACTTCTCAAAAGAAGACATTTACGCAGCAAAAAAAACGTGAAAAAATGCTTACCATCACTGGCAATCAGAGAAATGCAAATCAAAACCACAATGAGATACCATCTCACACCAGTTAGAATGGCATGCATTAAAAGGTCAGGAAACAACAGGTGCTGGAGAGGACGTGGAGAAATAGGAACACTTTGACACTGTTGGTGGGACTGTAAATGATTTCAACCATTGTGGAAGTCCGTGTGGCTATTCCTCAGGGATCTAGAACTAGAAATACCATTTGACCCAGCCATCCCATTACTGGGTATATATGCAAACGAATATAAATCATGCTGCTATAAAGACACATGCACACATATATGTTTATTGTGGAACTATTTGCAATAGTAAAGACTTGGGACCAACCGAAATGTCCAACAGAAATAGACTGGATTAAGAAAAGGTGGCATATATACACCATGGAATACTACGTAGCCATAAAAAATGACGAGTTCATGTCCTTTGCAGGGACATGAATGAAATTGGAAATCATAATTCTCAGTAAACTATTGAAAGGACAAAAAACCAAGCACCGCATTTTCTCACTTATAGGTGGGAATTGAACAATGAGAACACAAGGACACAGGAAGGGGAACATCACACTCTGGGAACTGCTGTGCAGTGGGAGGAGGGTGGAAGGATAGCATTAGGCGATATACCTAATGCTGAATGAGGACTTAATGCGGACAGCACACCAGCATGGCACATGTATACCTATGTAACTAATCTGCACATTGTGCACATCTACCATAAATCTTAAAGTACAATAAAAAAAAGAAGTTTCTCAGAATGCATCTGTCTACTTTTTATGTGAAGACATTTCCTATTCCACCCAAGGCCTCAAAGCACTCCAAATATCCACATGCAGATCCTAGAAATAGAGTGTTTAAAAACTGCTCAATCAAAAGAAAATTTCAAATCTGCGAGATGAATGCACACGTCACAAAGAAGTTTCTCAGAATGCTTCTGTCTAGTTTTTATGTGAAGATATCTCCTTTTCCACTGTAGGCCTCAAAGCGCTCCAAATATCCATTTGCAGATAATACAAAAAGATTGTTTCCAAACTGCTGAATGAAAAGAAATGCTCAACTCTGTGAGTTGAATGCACATATAACAAAGAAGTTTCTCAGAATGCTTCTGTCTAGTTTTTATGTGAAGATATTTCCTAGCCCAACAAAGATCTCAAAGCATTCAAAATATCCACTTGAAGATTCTACAAAAAGAGTGTTTCAAAACTGCTCATTCAAAAGAAAGGTTCAACTCTGGAAGATGTATGCACACATCATAAAGTAGTTTCTCCAAATGGTTCTGTCTAGATTTTATGTGAAGATACTTCCTTTTCCACCATAGGCCGCAAAGTGCTCTGAATATTCACTTGCAGTTTCCACAAAAAAAGTGTTTCCATACTGCTCAATGAAAAGAAAATTTAAACTCCACAAGATTAAGGCACACATCACAAAGAAGTTTTACAGAAAGCTTCTGTGTAGTTTTTATGTGAAGATATTTCCTTTTCCACAATAGGCCTCAAAGCACTTCAAATGTCTACTTGCGGATTCTACAAAAAAGTTTTTCAAAACTACTCAATCAAAAGAATGGTTCAACTCTGTGGGATGAATGAATACATCACAAAGAAGTTTCTCTGAATGCTTCTGTGTAATTTTTATGTGAAGATATTTCCCTTTCCACCATAGGCCTCAAAGCGCTCAAAATATCCACTTGGAAGTTCTAGAAAAAGAGTGTTTCAAAACAGCTTAATCAAACGAAAGTTACAACTGTGTGAGATGAATGCACACAACACAAGAAGTTTCTCAGAATGATTTTGTGTAGTTTTAATTTGAAGACAAATCCTTTTCCATAGTATACCTCAAAGTGCTCCAAATATCCACTTGGGGATTCTACAAAAAGAGAGTTTAAAAACTGCTCCCCAAAAAGAAAGTTTCAACTCTGTGATATGAATGCACACATCAAAAAGAAGTTTCTCAGGAAGCTTCTGTGTAGTTTGTATGTGAAGATATTTCCTTTTCCACCATAGGCTGCAAATGGCTCCAAATATCCACTTGTAGATTCTGCAAAAAAAGAGTTTCAAAACTACACTATCAAAAGTTAGTTTCAATGCTGTGAGTTGAATGCTCACATTACAAAGAAGATTCTCAGAATTCTTGCATGTAGTTTTTTGTGAAGATATTTCCTTTTCCACAATAGGCCTCAAATTGCTCCAAATATTGACTCACAGATTCTACAAAAAGAGTGTTTCAAAGCTGCGCAATCAAAAGAAAAGTTCCACTCTGTGAGATGAATGCACACATCACAAAGGAATTTCTTATAATGCTTCTGTGTAGTTTTCATGTGAAGATATTTCCTCTTCCACAATGTGCCTCAAAGAGCTCCAAATATCCACTTCTGGATTCTCCAAAATAATGTTTCAAAACTGCTCAATCAAATGAAAGGCTGAACTCCGTGAGATGAATGCCCACATCACAAAGATGTTTTTCAGAATGTTTCTGTAGAGTTTTCATTGGAAGATATTTCCTTTTCCACCATAGGCTGCAAAGGGTTCCAAATATCCACTTGCAGATTCTACAGAAAGAGAGTCTCAAAACTGCTCTGTCAAAAGATAAGTTCAACTCTGTGAGTTGAATGCACACATCTCAAAGCTGTTTCTCAGTATGCTTCTTTGTAGTTATTCTGTGAAGATATTTCCTTATCCACCATAAGCCTTAAAGCGCACCAAATATCCACCTGCAGATTCTACAGAAAGAGTGTTTCAAAACTGCTCAATCAAAAGAAAATTTCAACTCTGTGAGATGAATGCACACATTACAAAGTTGTCTCTCAGAATGCTTCTGTGTAGTTTTATGTGAATATATTTCCTTTTCCACAACAGGTATTTAAGCATTCCAAATATTCACTTGCAGATTCTACAAAAAGAGTGTTTATAAACTGCCCAATCAAAAGAAAATTTCAACTCCTGGAGATGAATGCACATATAAAAAGGAGTTTCTCAGAATGCTTCCGTGTTGCTTTTATGTAAAGAAATTTCCTTTTCCACCATAGGCCTCTAAGTGCTCCAAATATCCACTTGCAGATTCTACAAAAAGAGTGTTTCAAAACTGCTTAATCAAAAGAAAAGTTCAACTCTGTGTAATGAATGCACACATCACAAGGAAGTTACTCAGAATGTTTCTTTGTAGTTTTTATGTGAAGATATTTATTGTTCCACAATATTCCTCAAAGCGCTTCAAATATCCACTTGCAGATACTAAAAAAAGGGTGTTTCAAAACTGCTCCATCAAAAGAAAAGATCAACTCTGTGAGAAGAATACACACATCACAAAGAAGTTTCTCAGAATGCTTCTGTGTAGTTTTTATGTGAAGATATTTCCGTTTCCACCATAGGCCTCAAAGTGCTTCAAATATCTACTTGCAGATTATACAAAAACAGTGTTTCAAAACTGATCAATCAAAAGAAAACTTCAACTCTGTGGATGAATGCACACCTCACAAGGAAGTTTCTCAGAATGCTTCTGTGTAGTTTTTATGTGAAGATATTTCCTTTTCCACAGTAGGCCTCAAAGCCCTTCAAATATCCACTTGCAGATTCTATAAAAAGGATGTTTCAAAACTGCTCAATCAAAATAAAGTTTCAACTCTGTGAGATGAATGCACACATCACAAAGAATTTTCTCAGAATGGCTCTCTGTAGTTTTTATTTGAAGATATTTCCTTTTTCACAATAGAACTCAAAGAACCCCAAATATCCTATTACAGATCCTACATAAAGAAGGTTTCCAAATTCCTCAATCAAAGGAAACGTTCAACTCTGTGAGATGAATGCTGATATCATGAAGAAGTTTCTCAGAATGCTTCTGTGTAGTTTTTATGTGAAGATATCACCTTTTCCCATTAGGCCTCAAACTGCTCCAAATATCCTCTTACAGATTCTACAAAAAGAGTGTTTCAAAACTTCTCAGTCAAAAGAAATGTTCAACCCTGTTAGATGAAAGCACACATCACAAAGAAGTTTCTCAGAATGCTTCTCTGTAATTTTTATGTGAATATATTTCCTTTTCCCTATAGGCCTCAAACCGCTCCAAATATCCACTTGCACACTCTACATAAAGAGTGTTTCCAACATGGTCAATAAAAGGAAGGTTTAACTCTGTGAGATGAATGCACACATCACAAAGAAGTTTCTCAGAATGCTTCTATGTAGCTTTTGTGTCAAGATATTTCCTTTTCCAACATAGGCCTCAAAGCGCTCCAAATATCCACGTGCATATTCTCCAAAAAGAGTGTTTCCAAACTCCTCAATCAAAAGAAAGTTTCAATTCTGTGAGATTAGTGCACACATTGAAAAGAAGTTTCTCAGAATGCTTCTGTACAGTTTTTATGTGGAAATATTTCCTTTTCCACAACAGGCCCCAAAGTGCTCCAAAAATTCACTTGCAGATTCTGCAAGAAGGGTGTTTCAAAACTGCTAAATCAAAAGAAAGATTGAACTCTGTGAGATGAATACATGCATCATAAAGTAGTTTCTGAGAATGCTTCTGTGTAGTTTTTATGTGAAGATATTTCCCTTTCCAAAATAGGCTGCAGAGGACAACAAATATCTACTTGCAGATTCTACAAAAAGAGTGATTCAAAACTGCTCAATCGAAAGATAGTTTCAACTCTTTGAGTTGAATGCAAACATCACAAAGAAGTTTCTGAGAATGCTACTGTGTAGTTTTTATGTGAAAACTTTTCCGTTTCTTCTATAGGACTCAAAGTGCTTCAAATATCCACTTGTAGATTCTACAGAAAGAGTATTTCCAAACTGCTCAATCAAAAGAAAGGCTCAACTCTGTAAGATGAATGCACACATCACAAAGAAGTTTCTCAGAATGCTTCTGTGTAGTTTTTATGTAAAGATATTTCCTTTTCCACAATAGGCCACAAAGGGCTTCAAATATCCCCATGTAGATTCTACAAAAAGACGGTTTCAAAATTGTCCAATCAGAAGAAAGTTTCAAAAAGAAGTTTCTCAGAATATTTCTGTGTTGTTTTTATTTAAAGATATTTCCTTTTCCACCATAGGCTGCAAAGGGCTTCAAATATCCACATACAGATCCTGCAAAAAGAGAGATTCAGAACAGCTCTATCAAAAGATAGGTTCAACTCTATGAGTTGAATGCAAATATACCAAAGAAGTTTCTCAGAATGCTTCTGTGTAGTTTTTATATGAAGATATTTGCTTTTCCACAGTAGTCCTCAAAGGGCTCAAAATATCCACATGTAGATTCTGCAAAAAGAGAGATTCAAAACAGCTCAATCAAAAGATAGGATCAACTCTGTGAGATGAATGCACACATCACAAAGAAGTTTCTCAGAATGTTTCTGTGTAGTTCTTCTTTGAAGGTATTTCCTTTTCCACCATAGGTCAAAAGGGGCTCCAAATATCCATATGCACATCCTGCAAAAAGAGAGATTCAAAACTGCTCAATCAAAAGATAGGTTCAGCTCTGTGAGTTGAATGCACACATCACAAAGAAGTTTCTCAGAATACTTCTGTGTAGTTTTTATGTGAACGTATTTGATTTGCCACATTAGGCATCACAGCACTCCAAATATCCACTTGCAGATTCTACAAAAAGAGAGATTCAAAACTGCTCAATGAGAAGATAAGTTCAACTCTGAGAGTTGAATGCACACTTCACAAAAAGTTTCTCAGAATGCTTCAGTGTAGTTTTTACGTGAAGATATTTCCTTTTCCACAATAGGCCTCAAAGCTCTCCAAACATCCACTTGCAGATTCTGAAAAAAGAGAGATTCAATACTGCTCAACTGCTCAATCAAAAGATAGATTCAACTCTGTGAGTTCAGTGCACACATCCCAAAGCAGTTTCTCAGAATGCTTCTGTGTAGATTTTATGAGAACATATTTGATTTTCCTCAGTAGGCTTCACAGTACTCCAAATATCCACTTGCAGAGTCTACAAAAAGAGAGATTCAAAACAGCAAAATCAAAATATATGTTCAACTCTGTGAGTTGAATGCATACATCATGAAGATGTTGCTGAGAATGCTTCTGGGTAGTTTTTATCTGAAGATATGTCCTTTTACACCATAGGGTGCAAAGGGCTCCAAATATCCACTTGCAGATTGCATAAAAAGAGTGTTTCAAAACTGCTCAATGAAAAGATAAGTTCAACTCTGTGAGTTGGATGTAGACATCAAAGGAGATTCTCATAATGATTCTGTATAGTTTTTATGTGAACATATTTAATTTTCCACAGTAGGCCTCACAGCACTCCAAATATCCACTTGCAGATTCTAAAAAAGAGAGATTCTAAACTGCTCAATTAAAAGATAGGTTCAACCCTTTGAGTTGAATGCACACATCACAAAGAAGTTTCTCAGAATGCTTCGTTAGGTGAACATATTTGATTTTCCTTAGTAGACCTCACAGCGTTCCAAATATCCACTTTCAGATACTACAAAAAGAGAGATTAAAAACTGCTCCATCAAAAGATAGGTTCAACACCGTGAGTTGAATGCACACATCACGAAGAAGTTTCTGAGAATGCTCCTGTGTAGTTTTTATTTGAAGATATTTCCTTTTCCACCATAGGCCGCAAAGGGCTCCAAATATCCACTTGCAGATTCTCCAAAAATAGAGATTCAAAACTGCTCATTCAAAAGATAGGTTCAACTCTGTTAGTTGAAAGCATACATCACAAAGAAGTTTCTCTTAATGCTTCTGTGTAGTTTTTATTTGAAGATATTTCCTTTTCCACCATAGGGCGTAAAGGGCTCCAAATATCCACTTGCAGATACTACAAAAAGAGAAATCCAAAACTGCTCAATGAGAAGACAATTTCAATTCTGTGAGTTGAATGCACACGTCACAAAGAAGTTTCTCAGAATCTTTCTGTGTAGTTTTTGTGTGAAGATATTTCCTTTTCCACAGTAGGCCTCAAATCTCTCCAAGCATTAATCCACTTGAAGATTCTGAAAATGAGAGATTCAAAACTGCTCAATCAAAAGATAGGTTCAATTCTGTGAGTTGAATGCATACATCACAAAAACGTTTCTCTGAATGCTTCTGTGTAGTTTTTATTTGAAGATATTTCCTTTTCCACAATAGGGTGTAAGGGTTCCAAATATCCACTTGCAGACTCTACAAAAAGGGAGATTCTAAACTGTTCAAACAAAAGATAGGTTCAACTCTGTAAGTTGAATGCGCACATCTCAGAGAAGTTTCTCAGAATGCATCTGAATAGTTTTTATATGAAACTATTTTTTTTTAAATAGGCCTCAAAGGGCCCCAATTATCCACTTACAGATTCTACAAAAAGAGTGTTTCGAAACTAGTCAATCAAAAGAAAGTTTCAACTCTGTTGGATGAATGCACAGATCACAAAGAAGTTTCTCAGAATCCTTCAGTGTAGTTTTTATGATGATATTTCCTTTTCCACAATAGGCCTCAAAGGGCTCCAAATATAAATTTGCAGATTCTAAAAAAACAGTTTCAAAACTGCTCCATCAAAAGTAACGTTCAACTCTGTGAGATGAATGAACACATCACAAAGAAGTTTCTCAGAATGCTTCTGTGTATTTTTAATATGAAGATATTTGCTCTTCCACGGTAGGCCTCAAAGTGTTGCAAATATTCACTTGCAGATACTACAAAAAGAGATATTCAAAACTGCCCAATCATAAGACAGTTTCAACCCTGTGAGATGAATACACATCACAAAGAAGTTTCTCAGAATGCTTCTGAGTAGTTTTTATTTGAAGATATCTCCTTTTCCACAATAGGCTTCAAAGGGCTCCAATTATCCACTTTCAGATTCTACAAAAAAGTTTCAATACTGCTCAATCATAAAATAAGTTCAAACTTGTGAGATGAATGCAAACATCACAAATAAGTTTCTCAGAATGCTTCTGTGTAGTTTTTATGTGATGATATTTCCTTTTCAACAATAGGCCACAAAGAGCTCCAAATATGCACATGCAGATTCTACCAAAATACTGTTTCAAAATTGCTCAATCAAAAGAAAGTTTCAACACTGTGAGATGAATCCACACATCAAAAAGAAGTTCTCAGAATGTTTCTAGGTTGTTTTTATTTGAAGATATTTCCTTTTCCACCATAGGCTGCAAAGGGCTCCAAATATCCAAATGCAGATCCTGCAAAAAGAGAGATTCAAAACTGCACAATCAAAAGATTGGTTCAACACTATGAGTTGAATACACACATCATGAAGAAGTTTCTTGGAATGCTTTTGTGTAATTTTTATGTGAAGATATTTGCTTTTCCACAGTAGGCCTCAAAGGGCTCAAAATATCCACCTCTATATTCTGCAAAAAGAGAGATTCAAAACAGCTCAATCAAAAGATAGGTTCAACTCTGTAAGATGAATACACACATTGCAAAGAAGTTTCTCAAAATATTTCTGTGTAGTTCTTATTTGAAGATATTTCCTTTTCCACCATAGGCCAAAAGGGGCTCCAAATATCCATTTGCACATTCTGCAAAAAGAGAGATTCAAAACTGCTCAATCAAAAGATAGGTTCAGCTCTGAGTTGAATGCACACATCACACTGAAGTTTCTCAGAACGCTCCTGTGTAGTTTTTATGTGAACATAATTGATTTTCCACATTAGGCCTGACAACGCTCCCAATATCCACCTGCAGATTCTACAAAAAGAGAGATTCAAAACTGCTCAATCAAAAGATGGATTCAACTCTGTGAGTTGAATGCACACATCACAGAGATGTTTTTGAGAAAGGTTCTGTGTAGTTTTTCTTTGAAGATATTTCCTTTTCCACCACAGGGCAAAAAGCACTCCAAATATCCACTTGCAGATCCTAGGAAAAGAACGTTTCAAAACTGCTCAATCATAAGATAGGTTCAACCCTGTAAGATGAATGCATGCATTCTAAAGGAGTTTCTGAGAATGCTTCTGTGTAGTTTTTATCTGAAGATACTTGCTTTTCCACGGTAGGCCTCACAGTGCTCCAAATATCCAATTGTAAATACTTTAAAAAGAGTGTTTCGAAACTGCTCAATCTTAAGATAAGTTTAACCCTGTGAGATGACTACACACATCACAAAGAAGTTTCTCAGAATGCTTCTGTGTAGTTTTTATTTGAAGATATTTCCTTTTCCACCATAGGCCCCAAAGTGTTCCAAATATCCACTTACAGATTCTGCAAAAAGAGAGATTCAAAACTACCCAATCAAAGGATAGGTTCAACCCTGTGACATGAATGCACACATTACAAAGAAGTTTCTGAGACTTATTCTGTGTAGTTTTTAGGTGAAGATATTTGCTCTTCCACAGTAGGCCACAAAGGGCTCCAAATATCCACCTGCAGATCCTGCAAGAAGCGAGATTCAAAACTGCTCAATCAAAAGACAGATTCAACTCTGTGAGTTGAATGCACACATCACAAAGAAGTTTCTGAGAATGCTTCTGTGTAGTTTTTATTTGAAGACATTTCCTTTTCCACCATAGGGCGCAAAGTGCTCCAAATATCCACTTGCAGATTCTACAAAACAGATATTCAAAACTGCTCAATGAGAAGATAAGTTCAACTCTGTGAGTTGAATTCACACTTCACAAAGAAATTTCTACGAATGCTTCTGTCTAATTTTTAGGTGAAGATATTTCCCTTTCCAAAATAGGCCTCAAAGGGCTCCAAATATCCACTTGCAGATTCTACAAAAAGAGTATATCCAAGCTGCTCAATGAAAAGAAAGTTTCAAACCTGTGAGATGAATGCACACATCACAAAGAAGTTTCTCAGAACTTTTTCTGTAGTTTTAATTGGAAGATATTACCTTTTCCACCATAGGCTGCAAAGGGTGCCAAATATCCACTTGCAGATTCTGCAAAAAGAGAGATTCAAAATTGCTCAATCAAAAGATAGGCTCAACTCTGTGAGTTCAATGCACACCTCACAAATAAGTTTCTCAGAATGCTTCTGTGTAGTTTTTATTTGAAGATATTCCCTTTTCCACAATAGGAATCTGAGATCTCTGAACATCGACTTGTAATTTTTACAAAAAGGGAGATTCAAAACTGCTCAATCAAAAGATTGGTTCATCTCTGTGTGTTCAATGCACGCATCACAAAGAAGTTTGTCAGAATGCTTCTGTGCAGTTTTTATGTGAACATATTTGATTTTCCATTTAGCCTCACAGTGCTCCAAATACCCACTTGCTGATTCTACAAAAAGAGAGACTCAAAACTGCTCAGTCAAAAGATAGATTCAACACTCTTAGTTGAATGCACACATAACGAAGAAGTTTTTGAGAATGCTTCTGTTAATTTTGCTATTTGAAGATATTTCCTTTTCCACCATGGTAAAAAGCACAAAAAATACCACTTGCAGGTTCTATAAAAAGTGTGAACTGAAGATGGCCGAATAGGAAAAGCTCCAGTCTACAGCTCCCAGCATGAGCTATGCAAAAGACAGGTGATTTCTGCATTTCCATCTGAGGTACCAGGTTCATCTCACTAGGGAGTTCCAGACAGTGGGCACAGGTCAGTGGATGCACGTACCGTGCATGAACTGAAGAAGGGTGAGGCATTGCCTCACTCTGGAAGTGCAAGGGGTCAGGTAGTTCCATTTCCTACACAAAGAAAGGGGTGACAGACGGCACCTGGAAAATCGGGTCACTCCTACCCGAATACTGTGCTTTTCTGAAGGGCTTAAAAAACGGTGCACCAGGAGATTGTATCTGGCACCTGTCTCAGAGGGTCCTACGCCCACGGAGTCTCACTGATTGCTAGCACAGCAGTCTGAGATCAAACTGCAAGGCGGCAGCGAGGCTGGGGGAGGGGCGCCCGCCATTGCCCAGGCTTTCTTAGGTAAACAAAGCAGCTGAGAAGCTCGAACTGGGTGGAGCCCACCACAGCTCAAGGAGGCCTGACTGCCTCTGTATGCTCCACCTCTGGGGACAGGGCACAGACAAACAAAAAGACAGCAGTAACCTCTGCAGACATAAATGTCCCTGTCTGACAGCTTTGAAGAGAGCAGTGGTTCTCCCAGCATGCAGCTGGAGATCTGAGAATGGGCAGACTGCCTCCTCAAGTGGGTCCCTGACCCCTGAGCCCTGAGCAGTCTAAGTGGGAGGCACCGCCGAGTAGGGGCAGAGTGACACCTCACATGGTCGGCCGGGTACTCCAAAAGACCTGCAGCTGAGGGTCCTGTCAGTTAGTAGGAAAACTAACAAACTGAAAGGACATCCACACCAAAAACCCATCTGTACATCACCATCATCAAAGACCAAAAGTAGACAAAACCACAAAGAAGGGGATAAGCAGAGCAGAAAAACTGGAAACTCTAAAAAGCCGAGCGCCTCTCCTCCTCCAAAGGAACGCAGTTCCTCACCAGCAACGGATCAAAGCTGGATGGAGAATGACCTTGACGAGCTGAGAGAAGAAGGCTTCAGACAATCAAATTACTCTGAGCTATGGGAAGATATTCAAACCAAAGGCAAAGAAGTTGAAAACTTTGAAAAAAATATAGAAGAATGTATAACAAGAATAACCAATACAGAGAAGTGCTTAAAGGAGCTGATGGAGCTGAAAACCAAGGCTCATGAACTACGTGAAGAATGCAGAAGCTTCAGCAGCCGATGTGATCAAATGGAAGAAAGGATATCAGTGATGGAAGATGAAATTAATGAAATGAAGCGAGAAGGGAAGTTTAGAGAAAAAAGAATAAAAAGAAATGAACAAAGCCTCCAAGAAATATGGGACTATGTGAAAAGACCTAATCTATGTCTGATTGGTGTACCTGAAAGTGACGGGGAGAATGGAACCAAGTTGGAAAACACTCTGCAGGATATTATCCAGGAGAACTTCCCCAATCTAGCAAGGCAGGCCAACATTCAGATTCAGGAAATACAGAGAACACCACAAAGATACTCCTCGAGAAGAGCAAGTCCAAGACACATAATTGTCAGATTCACCAAAGTTGAAATGAAGGAAAAAATGTTAAGGGCAGCCAGAGAGAAAGGTCGGGTTATGCACAAAGGGAAGCCCATCAGACTAACAGTGGATCTCTCAGCAGAAACTCTATAAGCCAGAAGAGAGTGGGGGCCAATATTCAACATTCTTAAAGAAAAGAATTTTCAACCCAGAATTTCATATCCAGCCAAACTAAGCTTCATAAGTGAAGGAGAAATAAAATACTTTACAGACAAGCAAATGATGAGAGATTTTGTCACCACCAGGCCTGTCCTAAAAGAGCTCCTGAGGGAAGTGCTAAACATGGAAAGGCACAACCGGTACCAGCCACTGCAAAATCATGCCAAAATGTAAAGACCATCGAGACTAGGAAGAGACTGCATCAACTATCGCGCAAAATAACCAGCTAACATCATAATGACAGGATCAAATTCACACATAACAATATTAACTTTAAATGTAAATGGACTAAATGCTCCAATTAAAAGACAACGACTGGCAAATTGGATAAAGAGTCAAGACCCATCACTGTGCTGTATACAGGAAGCCCATCTGACGTGCAGAGACACACATAGCCTCAAAATAAAAGGATGGAGGAAGATCTACAAAGCAAATGGAAAACAAAAAAAGGCATGGGTTGCAATCCTAGTCTCTGATAAAACAGACTTTAAACCAGCAAAGATCAAAAGAGACAAAGAAGGCCATTACATAATGGTAAAGGGATCAATTCAACAAGAAGAGCTAACTATCCTAAATATATATGCACCCAATACAGGAGCCCCAAGAATCATAAAGCAAGTCCTGAGTGACCTACAAAGAGACTTAGACTCCCACACATTAATAAAGGGAGACTTTAACACTCCACTTTCAACATTAGACAGATCAACGAGACAGAAAGTCAACAAGGACACCCAGGAATTGAACTCAGCTCTGCACCAAGCGGACCTAATAGACATCTACAGAACTCTCCAAACCAAATCAACAGAATACACATTTTTTCAGCACCACACCACACCTATTCCAAAATTGACCACATAGTTGGAAGTAAAGCTCTCCTCAGTAAATGTAAAAGAACAGAAATTATAACAAACTATCTGTCAGATCACAGTGCAATCAAGCTACATCTCAGGATTAAGAATCTCACTCAAAACCACTCAACTACATGGAAACTGAACAACCTGATCTCGAATGACTACTGGATACATAACAAAATGAAGGCAGAAATAAAGATGTTCTTTGAAACCAACGAGAACCAAGATACAACATACTAGAATCTCTGGTATGCATTCAAAGCAGTGTGTAGAGGGAAATTTATAGCACTAAATGCCCACAACAGAAAGCAGGAAAGATCCAAAATTGACACCCTATCATCATTATTAAAAGAACTAGAAAAGCAAGAGCAAACACATTCGAAAGCTAGCAGAAGGCAAGAAATAACTAAAATCTGAGCAGAACTGAAGGTAATAGAGACACAAAAAACCCTTCAAAAAATTAATGAATCCAGGAGCCGGTTTTTTGAAAGGATCAACAAAATGGAAAGACTGCTAGCAAGATTAATAAAGAAAAAAAGAGAGAAGAATCAAATAGATGCAATAAAAAATGATAAAGGGGATATCACCACCGATCCCACAGAAAAACAAACTACTATCAGAGAATACTACAAACACCTCTTCGCAAATAAACTAGAAAATCTAGAAGAAATGGATAAATTCCATGACACATACACTCTCCCAAGACTAAACCAGGAAGAAGTTGAATCTCTGAATAGATCAATAACAGGAGCTGAAATTGTTGCAATGATCAATAGCTTACCAACCAAAAAAAGTCCAGGACCAGATGGATTCACAGCCGATTTCTACCAGAGGTAAAAGGAGGAGCTGGTACTATTCCTTCTGAAACTATTCCAATCAATAGTAAAAGAGGGAATCCTCCCTAACTCATTGTATAAGGCCAGCATCATCCTGATATCAAAGCCTGGCAGAGACACAACAAAAAAAGAGAATTTTAGACCAATATCCTTGATGAACATTGGTGCAAAAATCCTCAATAAAATACTGGCAAACAGAATCCAGCAGCACATCAAAAAGCTTATCCACCATGATCAAGTGGGCTTCATCCCTGGGATGCAGGGCTGGTTCAATATACACAAATCAATAAATGTAATCCAGAATATAAACAGAACCTAAGACAAAAACCACATGATTATCTCAATAGATGCAGAAAATGCCTTTGACAAAATTCAACAATGCTTCATGCTAAAAATTCTTAATAAATTAGGTATTGCTGGGGCGTATCTCAAAATAATAAGAGCCATCTATGACAAAACCACAGCCAATATCATACTGAATGGGCAAAAACTGGAAGCATTCTCTTTGAAAACTGGCACAAGACAGGGATGCCCTCTCTCACCACTCCTATTCAACATAGTGTTGGAAGTTCTGGCCACGGCAATTAGGCAGGAGAAGGAAATCAAAGGTATTCAATTAGGAAAAGAGGAAGAAAAATTGTCCCTGTTTGCAGATGACATGATTGTATATATCTAGAAAACCCCATTGTCTCAGCCCAAAATCTCCTTAAGCTGATAAGCAACTTCAGCAAAATCTCAGGATACAAAATCAATGTACAAAAATCACAAGCATTCTTATACACCAATAACAGACAAACAGAGAGCCAAATCATGGGTGAACTCCCATTCACAATTGCTTCAAAGAGAATAAAATACCTAGGAATCCATCTTACAAGGGACGTGAAGGACCTCTTCAAGGAGAACTACAAACCACTAGGAAGAATCAATATCGTGAAAATGGCCATAATGCCCAAGGCAATTTACAGATTCAATGCCATCCCCATCAAGCTACCAATGACTTTCTTCACAGAATTGGAAAAAACTACTTCAAAGTTCATATGGAAACAAAAAAGAGCCACATCGCCAAGTCAATCCTAAGCCAAAAGAACAAAGCTGGAGGCATCACACTACCTGACTTCAAACTACACTACAAGTCTACAGTTACCAAAAGAGCATGGTACTGGTACGAAAACAGAGATATAGATCAATGGAACAGAACAGAGCCCTCAGAAATAATGCCACATATCTACAACTATCTGATCTTTGACAAACCTGAGAAAAACAAGCAATGGGGAAAGGATTTCCTATTTAATAAATGGTGCTGGGAAACTGGCTAGCCATATGTGGAAAGCTGAAACTGGATCTCTTCCTTACATTTTGTACAAAAATCAATTCAAGATGGATTAAAGACTTAAACATTAGACCTAAAACCATAAAAACCCTAGAAGAAAACCTAGGCATTACCAATCAGAACATAGGCATGGGCAAGGGCTTCATATCTAAAACACCAAAAGCAATGACAACAAAAGCCAAAATTGACAAACGGGATCTAATTAAACTAAAGAGCTTCTGCACAGCAAAAGAAACCACCATCAGAGTTAACAGGCAACCTACAAAATGGGAGAAAATTTTCACAACTTACCCATCTGACAAAGGGCTAATATCCAGAATCTACAATGAACTCAAACAAATTTACAAGAAAAAAACAAACAACCCCATAAAAATGTGGGCGAAGGACATGAACAGACACTTCTCAAAAGAAGACATTTATGCAGCCAAAAAACACATGAAAAATTGCTCACCATCACTGGCCCTCAGAGAAACGCAAATCAAAACCACAATGAGATGCCATCTCACACCAGTTAGAATGGTGATCATTAAAAAGTCAGGAAACAACAGGTGCTGGAGAGGATGTGGAGAAATAGGAACACTTTTACACAGTTGGTGGGACTCTAAACTAGTTTAACCATTGTGCAAGTCAGTGTGGCATTTCCTCAGGGACCTAGAACTAGAAATTCCATTTGACCCAGCCATCCCATTACTGGGTATATACCCAAAGGACTATATATCATGCTGCTATAAAGACACATGCACACGTAAGCAACCCAAATGTCCAACAATGATAGACTGGATTAAGAAAATGTGGCACATATACACCATGGAATACTATACAGCCATAGAAAATAATGAGTTCATGTCCTTTTTAGGAACATGGATGAAATTCGAAATCATCATTCTCAGTAAACTATCGCAAGAACCAAAAACCAAACACTGCATATTCTCACTCATAGGTGGGAATTGAACAATGAGAACACATGGATACAGGAAGGGAATCATCACACTCTGGGGACTGTTGTGGGGTGGTGGGAGGGGAGAGGGACAGCATTGGGAGATATACCTAATGCTAGGTGAGGAGTTAGTGGGTGCAGCGCACCAGCATGGCACATGTATACATATTTAACTAACCTGCACATTGTGCACATGTACACTAAAACCTAAAGTATAATAATTATAAACTAATTAATTAAAAAAATGTGAACTGCTGAATCATAAGATAGCTTCAAACCTGTGAGATGAATGCACACATCACAAAGAAGTTTCTCACAATGTTTCTGTGTAGTTTTTTTTTTTTTTGAAGATATTTCCTTTTCCACCGTAGGCCACAAAGGGCTCCCAATATCCACTTGCAGATTCTGCAAAAAGAGAGACTCAAAACTGCTCAATCAAAAGATAGGTTCAACACTGTGAGTTGAATTCACACATCCCAAAGAAGTTTCTCAGAATTCTTCTGTGTAATTTTTATGCGAAGGTATTTGGTTTTCCACAGTAGGCCTCAAAGGGCTCCAAATATCCACCTGCAGATTCTACAAAAAGAGAGATTCGAAACTGCTCAATCACAAGATAGGTTCAACCCTTTGTGTTGAATGCATACATCACAAAGAAGTTTCTCTGAATGCTTCTATGTTGCTTTTATTGGAAGATATATTTTTTTCTATCCACTTGCAGATTCTACAAAAAGGGAGATTCAAATCAGCTCAATGAGAAGATAAGTTCAACACTGTGTTTTGAATTCACACCTCACAAAGAAGTTTCTCAGAATACTTCTGTTTAGTATTTAAGTGAAGATATTTCCTTTTCCACAATAGACCTCGAAGCTCTCCAAACATCCACTTGCTGTTTCTGCAAAAAGAGATTAAAAACTGTTTAATGAAATGGTAGGTTCAATTTAGTGAGTTTAATGCAAACATCACAAAGGAGTTTTTCAGAATGATTCTGTGTACTTTTTCTGTGAATATATTTGATTTTCCTCAGAAGGCCTCACAGCACTCCAAAAATCCACTTGTAGATTCTACAAAAAGAGAGAGTCAAAAGAACTTAATCAAAAATTAAGTTCAACTCTGTGAGTTGAACGCACACATCAGGAAGAAGTTTCTGAGAATGCTTCTGTGTAGGTTTTATTTAAAGATATTTCCTTTTCCACCACAGGGTGCAAAGGGCTCCAAATATCCGCTTGCAGATTCTACAAAAAGAGAGATTCTAAACTGCTCAATCAAATGATATTTTCAACTCTGTGAGTTGAATGCACACATCACAAAAACTTTCTCAGAAGGCTTCTAAGTAGTTTTTATGTGAAGATATTGCCTTTTCCACTATAGGCCTCAAAGGGCTGCAATTATCTACTTTCAGATTCTACAAAAAGTATGTTTCAATACTGCTGAATCAAAAGAAAATTTCAACTCTGTGAAATGAATGTATACATCACAAAGTAGTTCCTCATGATGCTTCTATCTGGTTTTTATGGGAAGATATTTCCTTTTCCACAACAGGCCTCAAAAAGCTGCAAACATCCACTTGCAGTTTCTACAAAAAGAGAGTTTCAAAACTGCTCAATCAAAAGAAAAGTTCAGCTCTGAGATGAATGCACACATCACAAATAAGTTTCTCAGAATGATTCTTTGTAGTTTTTATCTGAAGATATTTGCTTTTCCACAGTAGGCCTCAAAGTGCTCCAAATATCCACTTGTAGATTATACAAAAATATTGTTTCAAAACTGCTCAATCAGAAGATAGGTTCAACCCTGTGAGATAATGGCACACATCCCAAAGAAGTTTCTCAGAATGTTTCTGTGTAGTTTTTATTTGAAGATATTTCCTTTTCAACCACAGACCGCAATGGGCTCCAAATATCCACTTGCAGATTCTGCAAAAAGAGAGATTCAAAATTGCTCAATCAAAAGATAAGTTGAACCCTATGAGGTGAATGCACACATGCCAAAGAAATTTCTCAGAATTCTTCTGTGTAGCTTTTATGTGAAGATATTTGGTTTTCCACAGTAGGCCTCAAAGGGATCCAAATATCCACCTGCAGATTCTGCAAAAATGATTCTAAATTGCTCAATCAAAAGAAAGCTTCAACTCTGTGAGTTGAATGCACACATCAGAAAGAAGTTTCTCATAATGCTTCTGTCTACTTTTTATGTGAAGATATGTCCTTTTCCACAATAGGTCAAAAAGGGCTCCAATTATCCACTTGCAGATTCTACAAAAAGAGTGTATCAAAACTGCTCAATCAAAAGAAAAGTTCAACTCTGAGATGAATGCACACATCACAAAGGAGTTTCTCAGAATGCTTCTGTGTAGTTTTTATCTGAAGATACTGGCTTTTCCATGGTAGGCCACAAAGCGCTCCAAATATCCCCTTGCAGATACTACAAAAAAAGTGTTTGAAAACTGATCAATCATAAGATATGTTCAACCCTGTGAGATGAATGCACATATCAGGAAGTAGTTTCTCAGAATGTTTCTGTGTAGTTTTTATTTGAAGATATTTCCTTTTCCACCATTGGCTGCAAAGGGCTCCAAATATCCACTTGCAGATTCTGCAAAAAGAGAGATTCAGAACTGCTCCATGAAAGAAAGTTTCAAATCTGGGAGTTGAACGCACACATCCCAAAATAGTTTCTCAGAATGCTTCTGTGTAGTATTCATGTGAAGATGTTTGCTTTTCCACCATTGGCCTCAAAGTGCTCCAAATATCCAACTGAAAATTCTGCAAAAAGAGAGATTCAAAACTCATCAATCAAAAGATAAGTTCACTTCTGTGAGATGAATGCATACATCACAAAGAAGTTTCTCTGAATACTTCTGTGTCGATTTTATTTGAAGATATTACCTTTTCCACCATAAGGCGCAAAGGACTCCAAATATCCACTTGTAGATTCTACAAAAAGAGAGATTCGAAACTGCTCAATGAGAAAATAAGTTCAACTCTGTGAGCTGAATGCACACATCACAAAGAGCTTTCTCAGAATGCTTCTGTATGGTTTTTATGTGAAGATATAGCTTTTTCCACAATAGGCCTCATAGCTCTCCAAACATCCACTTGCAGATTCTGCAAAAAGAGAGATTCAAAACTGCTCAATCAAAAGAAAGTTTCAACTCTGTGAGTTGAATACACCCATCACAAACAGGTTTCTCAGAATGCTTCCGTGTAGTTTTTATGTGAGCATATTTGATTTTCTACAGTAGGCCTCACAACGCTCCAAATATCCACTTGCAGATCCTACCAAAAGAGAGATTCAAAACTGCTCAATCAAAATATAGGTTCAACTCTGTGAGTTGAATCTACACATCACAAAGAAGTTTCTCAGAATGCTTCTGAGTAGTTTTTATATGAAGATATTTCCTTTTCTGCAATAGGCTTCAAAGGTCTCCAATTATCCACTTGCAGATTCTACAAAAAGAGTGTTTCAAAACTGCTAAATCAAAAGAAAGGTTCAACTCTGCGAAAAGAAAGCACACATCACAAGAAAGTTTCTCTGTATACTTCTATGTAGCTTTTATTTGAAGATATTTCCTTTTCCACCATAGGGCGCAAAGGGCTCCAAATATCCACTTGCATATTCCACAAAAAGAGAGACTCGAAACTGCTCAACGAGAAGATAAGTTTAACTCTGTGAGTTGAATGGACACCTCACAAAGGAGTTTCTCAGAATGCTTCCATGTAGTTTTTTTTTGAAGATATTTCCTTTTACACAATAGGCCTGAAAAATCCCCAAACATCCACTTGCAGATTCTGCAAAAGGAGAGATTCAAAACTGCTCAATCAAATGATAGGTTCAACACTTTGAGATGAATGAACACATCAGAAAAAGTTTCTCAGAATGCTTCTGTGTAGTTTTTCTGTGAACATGTTTGATTTTCCAAAGCAGGCCTCACAACTCTCGAAATATCCACTTGCAGATTCTACAAATAGAGCGATTTGAAACTGCTCAATGTGAAGATAAGTTCAACTCTGTAAGTTGAATGAAAACCTCACAAAGAAGTTTCTTAGAATGCTTCTTTTTAGTTTGTATGTGAAGATATTTCCTTTTCAACAATTGGCCTCAAAGCTCTCCATACATCCACTTGCAGATTCTGCAAAAAGAGAGATTCAAAACTGCTCAATCAAAAGATAGGTTCGACTCTGTGAGTTGAATGCACACATCACAAAGAAGTTTATCAGAATACTTCTGTGTAATTTTTATGTGAACATATTTGATTTTCCCTAGAAGCCCTCACAACACTCCAAATATCCACTTGCAGACTCCACAAAAAGAATGTTTCAAAACTGCTCAATCATAAGATAGGTTCAACCTTGTGAGATGAATACACATCACAAAGAAGTTTCTCAGAACGCTTCTGAGTAGTTTTTATTTGAAGAAATTTCCTTTTCCACCATAGGCCGCAAAGGGCTCCAAATATCCACATGCAGATCCTGCAAAAAGAGAGATTCAAAACTGCTCCATCAAAAGATAAGTTCAACTCTGTGAGTTGAGTGCTCACATCCCAAGGAAGTTTCTCAGAATGCTTCTGTGTAGTTTTTATGTGGAGATATTTCCATTTCCACAATAGGCCTCAATGCTCTCCAAACATCCACTTGTAGATTTTGCAAAAAGAGAGATTCAAAACAGCTCATTCAAAAGAGAGGTTCAAATATGTGAATTGAATGCACACATCACAGAGAAGTTTCTCAGAATGCTTCTGTGTAGTTTTTAGCTGAAGATATTTGCCTTTCCATGGTAGGCCTGAAAGCGATCCAAATATCCACTTGCAGATTCCACAAAAAGAGTGTTTCAAAACTGCTCAATCATGAAATAGGTTCAACCTTGTGAGATGAATGCACACATCACAAATAAGTTTCTCTGACTGCTTCTGTGTAGTTTTTATGTGAAGATATTTCCTTTTCCACAATAGGTCTCAAAGGGCTCCAAATATCCACTTGCAGATTCTAAAAAAAGAGTGATTCAAAACTGCTCAATCAAAAGATATGTTGAACTCTGTCAGTTGAATGCATACATCACAAATAAGTTTCTCAGAACGCTTCGGAGTAGTTTTTATGGTAAGATATTTCCTTTTCCACAATAGGACTCAAAGGGCTCCAATTATCCACTTGCAAATACTATAAAAAGAGTGTTTAAAAACGCCTCAATAAAAAGAAAGTTTCAACTCTCTGAGATGAATGCACACATCAATGAGAAGTTTCTCAGAATGCTTCTGTGTAGTTTTTATGTGAGAATATTTCCTTTTCCACAGTAGTCCTCAATAGGCTCCAAATATCCACATGCAGATTTTACTAAAACAGTGTTTCAAAACTGCTGAATCAAAAGAAAGTTTCAATTCTGTGAAATGAATGCACGCATTACAAAGAGTTTTCCAGAATGCTTCTGTGTAGTTTTTATCTGAAGATATTTGCTTTTCCACGGTAAGCCTCAAAGCGCTCCGAATATCAACTTGCAGATTTCACAAAAAGAGTGTTTCAAAACTGCTCAATCGTAAGATAGGTTCAACCCTGTGAGATGAATGCACACATCACAAAGAAGTTTCTGAGACTATTTCTGTGTAGTTTTTGTTTGAAGATATTTCCTTTTCCACCATAGGCTGCAAAGGGCTCCAAATATCCACTAACAGATTCTGCAAAAAGAGAGATTAAAAACTGCTTAATCAAAGCATAGATTCAACTCTGTGATTTGAATGCAGACATCCTAAAGAAGATTCTCAGAATGTTTCTGGTTAGTTTTAATTTGAAAATGTTTGCTTTTCCACAGTAAAGCTCAAATGGCTCAAATTATGCACTTGCAGATTCTGCAAAAGTGTGTTTCAAAACTGCTCAATCAAAATAAATTCTCAACTCTGTGAGAAGAGTGCACACATCACAAAGAAGTTTCTCAGAATGCTTCTGTGTAGTTTTTATGTGAAGATATTTCCTTTTCCATAATAGGCCTCAAAGCTCTGCAAACATCCACTTGCAGATTCTTCAGATTCTGCAAAAAGAGAGATTCAAAACTGCTCAATCAAAAGATGGCTCAATCCTGTGAGTTGAATGCAGACATCACAAAGAAGTTTATCAGAATGCTTCTGAGAAGTTTCTATGTGAACATATTTGATTTTCCACCGTAGGCCTCACAGAGGTCCAAATATCCACTTGCAGTTTCTACAATAAGAGAGATTCAAAACTGGTCAATCAAAAGATAGGTTCGACTCTGTGAGTTGAATTCACACATCAAGAAAAAGTTTCTGAAAATGCTTCTGTGTACTTTTTATTTGAAGATATTTCCTTTCCCACCATAGGGTGAAAAGGAATACAAATATGCACTTGCAGATTCTACAAAAAGTGAGATTTAAAACTGTTCAATCAAAAGATAGGTTCAACTCTGTGAGTTGAATGCACACATCACAAAAAATTTTCTGGGTTTATTTGAAGATATTTCCTTTTCCACCATAGGGCGCAAAGGGCTCCAATTATCCACTTGTAGATTCTACAAAAAGAGTGTTTCAAAACAGCTGAATCAAAAAGAATGTTCAACGCTGTGAGATGAATGCCCACATCACAAATAAGTTTCTCTGACTGCTTCTGTGTAGCTTTTATGTGAAGATATTTCCTTTTCCACAATAGACCTCAAAGGGCTCCAAATATCCCCTTGCGGATTCTACAAAAATAGTGTTTCAAAACTCCTCAATCGAAAGAAAAGTTCAACTTTGTGAGATGAATGCACACATCACAAAGAAGTTTCTCAGAATGCTTCTGTGTAGTTTTTATCTGAAGATTTTTGCTTTTCCAAGGTAGGCCTGAAAGCGCACCAAATATCCACTCGCAGATTCTGTAAAAGGAGTGTTTCAAAACTCCTCAATCATAAGATAGGTTGAACCTTATCAGATGAATGCACACATCACAAAGAAGGTTTTCTGAATGTTTCTGTGTAGTTTTTCATTGAAGATATTTTCTTTTCCACCATGGGACCCAATGGACTCCAAATATCCTCTTCCAGATTCTGCAAATAGAGAGATTCAAAACTGCTCAATCAAAAGATAGGTTCAACTCTGTGAGTTGAATGCACACTTCCCAAAGTAGTTTCTCAGAATGCTTCTGTGTAGTTTTTATATGAAGAGATTTGCTTTTCCACTGTAGGCCTCAAAAGGCTCCAAATATCCACCTGCATATTCTGCAAAAGCAGAGATTCAAAACTGCTCTATCAAAAGATAGGTTCAACTCTAGGAGTTGATTGCATACATCACAAAGAAGTTTCTGTAAATACTACTGTGTAGTTTTTATTTGAAGATATTTCCTTTTCCACTATGGGGCGCCAAGGTCTCCAAAAATCCACTTGCCGATTCTACAAAAAGAGAGATTCAAAACCGCTCAATGAAAAGATGGGTTCAGCCCTGTTAGTTGAATGCCTACATAACAAAGAAGTTTCTCTGAATTCTTCTGTGTAGTTTTTATTTGAACATATTTCCTTTTCCACCATAGGTCACAATGGGCTCCAAATATCCACATGCAGATTCTACAAAAAGAGAGATGCAAAACTACTCAATTAGAAGATAAGTTCAACCTTGTGAGTTGAATGCACACCTCACAAAGAAGTTTCTCAGAATGCTTCTGTGTAGTTTTTATGTGAATATATTTACTTTTCCACAATAGGCCTCAAAAGGCACAAAATATCCACTTGCAGATTCTGCAAAAAGAGAGATTCAAAACTACTCTATCAAAAGATAGTTTCAACTCTGCGAGTTGAATGCACACATCCCAAAGAATTTCTCAAAATATTTCTGTGCAGTTCTTATGTGAAGATATTTGCTTTTCCACAGTAGGCCTCAAAGGGCTCCAAATAGCCACCTGCAGATTCTGCAAAAAGAGAGATTCAAAACTGCTCAATGAGAAGATAAGTTCAACAGTGTGAGTTGAATGGACACCTCACAAAGAAGTTTCTCAGAATGCTTCTGTGTAGTTTTTATGTGAAGATATTTCCTTTTCCACAATAGTCCTCAAAGCCCTCCAAACATCCACCTGCAGATTGTGCAAAAAGAGAGTTTCAAAACTGCTCAATCAAAAGTTAGGTTCAAGTCTGTCAGTTGAATGCATACATCACAAAGAAGTTTCTCTGCATCCTTCTGTGTAACGTTTATTTGAAGATATTTCCTTTTCCACCATAGGGTCCAAAGGGCTCCAAATATCCACGTGCAGATTCTACAAAAAGAGAGATTCTAAAATGCTCCATCAAAAGATAGATTCAACTCTGTGAGTTAAATGCACACATCACAAAGAAATTTCTTAGAATGCTTCTCAGTAGTTTTTATCTGAAGATATTTCCTTTTCCACAATAGGTCTCATAGGGCTCATATTATCCTCTTGCAGATTCTAGAAAAAGATTGTTTCAAAACTGCTCAATCAAAACAAAGTTTCAACTCAGTGAGTTGAATGCACACATCACAAAGAGGTTTTTCAGAATGCTTCTGTGTAGTTTTTATCTGAAGATATTTGGTTTTCCACGGTAGGCCTCAAAGGGCTCCAAATATTCACTTGCAGATTCTACAAAAAGAGTGTTTCAAAACTTCTCAATGATAAGATCAGTTCAACACTGTGCGATGAGTGCACTCCTCAAAAAGATTCTCAGAATGTTTCTGTGCCGTTTTTATTTGAAGATATATCCATTTCCACCATAGGCCACAAAGGGCTCCAAATATCCTCTTGCAGATTCTGCAAAAGAGAGATTCAAAACTGCTCAATCAAAAGAAGGTTCAACTCTGTGAGTTGATTGCACACATCCCAAAGAAGTTTTTCTGAATGCTTCTGTGTAGTTTTTATGAGAAGATATTTGCTTTTCTACATTAGGCCTCAAATGTCGCCAAATATCCACCTGCAGATTCTGCAAAATGAGTGATTCAAAATGGCTAAATCAAAAGACAGGTTCAGCTCTATGAGTTCAATGCATACATCACAAGGAAGTTTCTCTGAATGATTTTCTGTACTTTTTATTTGAAGATATTTCCTTTTCCACCATACGGCACAATGGGCTCCAAATATCCACTTGCAGATTCTCCAAAAAGAGAGATTCAAAACTGCTCAATGGGAAGATAAGATCAACTGTGTGATTTGAATGTACACCTTGCAAAGAAGTTTCTCAGAATGTTTCTGTGTAGTTTTTATGTGAATATATTTCCTTTTACACAAAGCCTCAAAGCTCTCCAAACAGCCACTTGCAGATTCTCCAAAAAGAGAGATTCAATACTTCCCAATCAAAAGATTGGTTCAACTCTGTGAGTTGAATGCACACATCATAAAGAAGTTTCTCAGAATGCTTCTGTGTGGTTTTATTGGAAAGTATTTTATTTTCCACAGTAGGAGTCACAGCATTCCAGATATCCACTTGCAGATTCTATGAACAGAGAAATCCAAACGGCTCAATAGAAAGGTAGGAACAACTCATTGAGTTGAATGCACACATCACGAAAAGTTTCTTAGAATGCTTCTGAGCAGTTTTCATTTGAAGATATTTCCTTTTCCACAATAGGTCGCAAAGGGCTTCAAATATCCACTTGTAGATCCTTCAAAAAGAGAAATTCAAAACTGCTCAATGAGAAGATAAGTTCAACAATGTGAATTGAATGCACACATTTCAAAGAAGTTTCTGAGAATGCTTCTGTGTAGTTTTTATTTGAAGTTATTTCCTTTTCCAATCCAGGCACAAAGTGCTGTAAATATCCACTTGCAGATTCTACAAAAAGAGAGATTCTAAACTGCTCCATCAAAAGATAGATTCAACTCTGTGAGTTGAATGCAAACATCACAAAGAAGTTTCTCAAAATGCTTCTGAGTAGTTTTTATGTGAAGATATTTCCTATTCCACAGCAGGCCTCAAAGGGCTTCAATTATCCACTTGCAGATTCTACTAAAAGAGTGTGTCAAAACTGCTCAATCAAAAGAAAGTTTCAATTCTGTGAGATGAATGCACACATCACAAAGTAGTTTCTCAGAATGCTTCTGTGCAGTTTTCATGTGAAGAGATTTCCTTTCCCACCATAGGCAATAAAGGACTGCAAATATTCACTTGCAGCTTCTACAAAAAGAGTGTTCCAAAACTGCTCAATCAAAAGAAAGTTTCAACTCTGTGAGATGAATGCACGCATCCCAAGAAGTTTCTCAGAATTCTTCTGTGTAGTTTTTGTCTGAAGATATTTATTTTTCCACGGTGGGCCTCACAGCGCTCTAATATCCACTTGCAGACTGTACAAAAAGACTGTTTCAAAACTGCTCAAGCATAAGTTAGCTTCAACCCTGTGAGATGAATGCACATATCACAATGAAGTTTCCCCGAAAGTTTCTGTGTAGTTTTTATTTGACGATATTTCCTTTTCCACCATAGGCCACAAAGGGCTAAAAATATCCACTTGCAGATTCTGGAAGAGACAGATTAAAAACTGCTCAATCTAAAGATGGGTTCAACTCTGGGAGTTGAATGCATGCATCACAAAGAAGTTTCTCAGAATCATTCTGTGTAGTTTTTATGTGAAGATATTTGCTTTTCCACTATAAGCCTCAAAGGGCTCCAAATATCCACCTGCAGATTCTGCAAAAAGAGAGATTCAAAACTACTCAATCAAAAGACAGGTTCAACACTGTGAGCTGAATGCACACATCACAAAGTAGTTTCTCTGATTGTTTCTATGTAGTTTTTATTTGAAGATATTTCCTTTTCCACCATATTATGCAAAGGGCTCCAAATATCCACTTGCAGATTCTATCAAAATGAGAGATTCAAAACTTCTCAATGAGAAGATAAGTTCAACTCTATGAGTTGAATGCACAGCTCACAAAGAAGTTTACAGAATGCTTCTGTGTAGTATTTATGTGAAGATATTTCCTTTTCCACAGTAAGATTCAGAGCTCTAAAACACCCATTTGCAGATTCTGCAAAAAGGGAGATTCAAAACTGCTCAATAAAAAGATAGGCTCAATTCTTTGAGTTGAATGCACACATCCCAAAGAAGTTTCTCAGAATACTTCTGTGTTGTTTTTATGTGAAGATATTTCCTTTTCCATCATAGAGGTCAAAGAGCACCAAATATCCACTTGCAGTTTCTAAAAAAAGAGTGTTTCAAAACTGCTCCATTAAAAGAAAGTTACAACACTGTGAGTTGAATGCGCACATCAAAAAGCAGTTTCTGAGAATTCTTCTGACCAGATTTTATGTGAAGATAATTCCTTTTCCACTGAAGGCTTCAAAGCTCTTCAAAAGTCCACTTGCATATTCTACAAAAGGAGTGTTTCAAAACTGCTCAATTAAAAGTTATGTTCAACTCTGTGGGTTGAAAGCACACATCACAAAGAATTTTCTGAGAATGCTTCTGTTTAGTTTTATGTGAAGATAATCCCATATCCAATGAAGGCCTCAAAGCGGTCCAAATATCCACTTGCAGATCCTACAAAAAGAGTGTTTCACAACTTCTCTATGAATAGGTATGTTCAACTTTGTGAGTTGAATGCAAACATAACAAATAAGTTTCTGAGAATGCTTCTGTCTAGTTTTTATAAGAAGATATTACCTTTTCCACCATAGCCCTCAAAGCACTACAAATGTACATTTGCAGATACTACAAAAAGAGTGTTTAAAAAGTGCTCTCTCAAAAGAAATGTTCAACTCTCTGAGTTGAATGCACACATCACAAAGTAGTTTCTAACAATGCTTCTGTCTAGTTTTTATTCCAAGATATTTCCGTTTCCAATGAGGGCTTCAAAGGGCTTCAAATTTCCATCTGCATATTCTACAAAAACAGAATTTCAAAACTGCTCTATGAAAAGTTATGTTCAACTCTGTGAGTTGAATGCAAACATCACAAAGAAGTTTCTGAGAATTCTTCTGTATAGTTTTTATATGAAGATATATCATTTTCCATGGAAGGCCTCAAAGAGCTACAAATGTCCACTTGCAGATTCTACAGAAAGAGGGTTTCAAAACTGCTCTATCAAAGGGAAGGTTCAACTCTGCGAGTTGAATGTGCAGATCACAAAGAAATTTCAGAGAATGCTTCTCTGTAGTTTTTACATGAAGATATTCCCCTTTCCAATGAAGGCCTCAAAAACGGTGCAAATATCCCCTTGCACATCCTACAAAAAGAGTGTTTCAAAACTGCTCTATCAAAAGGAAAGTTGAACTCCGTTAGTTGAATTTACACATCACAAAGAAGTTTCTGAGAATGATTCTGTCTAGTTTTTATGTGAGGATATTCCCAATGATGGCTTCAAAGCAGTCCAAATATCCACTTGCAGATTTTACAAAAAGTGTTTTTCAAAAGGCTCTATCAAACGGAAGGTTCAACTCTGTAAGTTGAATGCACACATCACAAAGAAGTTTCTGAAAATGCTTCTGTCTAGTTTTTATTTGAAGATATTCCCATTTAAAATGAAGGGTCTCAAAGTGGTCCAAATATCCACTTGCAGGTTCTAAAAAGAGTGTTTCAAAACTGCTCTATCAAAAGGAAAGTTCAACTCTGTCAGTTGAATGCACACATCACAAAGAAGTTTCTGAGAATGCTTCTGTCTAGTTTTTATGCGAAGATATTCCCATTTCCAACGAAGGCCTCAAAAGGGTCCAAATATCCACTTGCAGTTTCTTCTAAAAGGGTGTTTCACGACTGCTCTATGAAGAGGTATGTTCAACGCTGTGAGTTGTATGCAAACATCAAAATGAAGTTTCTGAGAATGCTTCTGCCTAGTTTTTATTTCAAGATATTTCCTTATGCACCAAAGCCCTCAAAGGGCTACAAATGTCCACTTGTAGAACCTATAAAGGAGTGTTTCAAAACTGCTCTATCAAAAGGAAGGTTGAACTTTGTGAGTTGAATGCACACATCCCAAAGAAGTTTCTGAGAATGCTTCTGTCTAGTTTTTAGATGAAGATATTCCCGTTTCCAATGAAGACCACAAATCCGGTCAAAATATCCACCTGCAGGTTCTTCAAAAAGCATATTTCATAACTTCTCTATGAACACGTATGTTCAACCCTGTGAGTTGAATTCACACATGACAAAGGAGTTTCTGAGAAAGTTTCTGTTTAGATTTTATGTGAAGATATTCCCATTTCCAACGAGGGCCTCAAATCCGTCCAAATATACCCTTGCAGTTCCTTCAAGAAGAGTGTTTCACAAATGCTCTATGAAAAGGAATGTTCAAATCTGTCAGTTTAATGCACACATTAAAAAGAAGTTTCTGAGAATGCTGCTATCTAGTTTTTATTTGATGATATTTCCTTTCCCACCATAGCCCTCAAAGTGCTATAAATGTCCACATGCAGACTCTGAAGAAAAAGTGTTTCAAAACTGCTCTATCAAAAGAAAGTTTCAACTCTGTGAGTTGAATGTACACATCACAAAGTAGTTTCTGAGAATGCTTCTCTCTAGTTTTTACTTGAAGTTATTCCCGTTTTCAATGAAGTCTTCAAAGCACTCCAAATATTCACTAGCAGATTCTACAAAGAGAGTGTTTCAAAGCTGCTCTATCAAAAGGAAAGTTCAAATCTCTGAGTTGAATGCACACATCACAAAGAAGTTTCTGAGAACAATTCCGTCTAGTTTTTATTTGAAGACATTTCCTTTTCATTCATAGGTCTCAAAGTGCTCCAAATATCCACTTGCAGATTCTACAAAAAGAGTGTTTCAACAATCCTCTATCAAAGAGGAAGGCTCAAATCTGTGAGTTGAATGCACACGTCACAAAAAATTTTCTGAGAATGCGTCTCTCTAGTTTTTATGTGAAAATATACCAGTTTCCAACGAAGGACTCAAAGCGTCCTAACTTTACAATTCCAGATTCTACAGAGTGGCGAAAAACTGCTCTATGAAAAGTTACGTTCAAATCTGGGAGTTGAATGCACACATCACAAAGAAATTACTGAGAATGCTTCTGTCTAATTTTTATGTGAAGATATTCCCGTTTCCAATGAGGGCCTCAAGTCGGTCCAAATATCCACATGTAAGTTCTTCAAAAAGATTGTTTCACAACTGTTCTATGAAAAGGAATGTTCGACTCTGTGAGCTGAATGCACCCATCACAAAGAAGTTTCTGAGAAAGCTTCTGTCTCTTTTTTATTTGAAGATATTTCCTTTTCCACCATAGCCCTCAAAGTGCTACAAATGTACACATGCATATTCTACAAAAAGAGTGTTTCAAAACTGCTCTATCAAAAGAAATGTTCAACTCTGTGAGTTGAATGCACACATCACAAAGTAGTTTCGGAGCATACTTCTGTCTAGTTTTTATTTGAAGATATTCCCGTTATCTACAAAGGCATATAAGCGCTCCAAATATCCCATTGCAGATCCTACAAAAAGCGTGTTTCAAAACTGCCCTATCAAAAGGAAGGTTCAACTGTGTGAGTTGAATGCACACATCATGAAGAAGTTTCTGTGAATCCTTCCATCTAGTTATTATGTGAAGATATTTCCTTTTCCACTGAAGGCTTCAAAGTACTCCAAATGTCCACTTGCAGATTCTGCAATAAAAGTGTTTCAAAACTTCTCTATCAAAATGAAAGTTCAACTCTGTGAGTAGAATGCACACATCACAAAGTAGTTTCTGAGAATGCTTCTGTCTAGTTTTTATGTGAAGATATTCCCATTGCCAATGAAGGCCTCAAATCGGTCCACATATCCCCATGAAGATTCTACAAAAAGAATGTTTCAAAACTGCTCTTTCAAAAGGAAGGTTCAACTCTGTAAGTTGAATGCACACATCACAAAGTCGATTCTGAGAATGCTTCTGTCTAGTTTTTATGTGAAGATATTCCCGATTTCAACAAAGGCCTCAAAGCGGTCCAAATATCCACTTGCAGATTCTACAAAAATAGTGTTTCAAAACTGCTCTATGAAAGGTTATGTTCCACTGTGTGAGTAGAATGCACACATCACAGAGAAGTTTCTGAGAATGCTTCTGTCTAGTTTTTATGTGAAGATATACTCGTTTCCAATGAAGGCCTAAAATGGTGCAAACATCACTTTGCAGATTCTACAAAAAGAGTGTTTCATAACTGCTCTATCAAAAGGAAGTTTCAACTCTGTGAGATGAACGCACACATCACAATGTTGTTTCTGAGAATGCTTCTGTCAAGTTTTTATGTGATGATATTCCCGTTTCCAACAAAGTCTTCAAAGCACTCCAAATATCCACTTGCACATTGTACAAATGGGTTTTTCAAAACTGCTCTATCAAAAGGAAGGTTGAACTCTGTGAGTTGAATGCACACAACATAAAGAAGTTTCTAACAATGCTTCTGTCTATTTTTTATGAGAGGAAACTCCCGCTACAAACGAAGGCCTCAAAGCGGTTCAAATATGCACTTGCAGATTCAACAAAAAGAGTGCTTCAAAACAAGTCTAGGAAAAGTTGTGCTCAACTCCGTCAGTTGAATGCACACATCACAGACATTTTTCAGAGAATGTTTCTGTCTAGTTTTATGTGAAGATATTTCTGTTTCCAACCTAGGTCCCAAATTGGTCCAAATATCCACTTCCACGTTCTTCAAAAAGAATGTTTCACAACTGCTCTAAGAAAAGGTATGTTCAATTCTGTGAGTTGAATGCAAACATCACAAAGAAGTTTCTGAGAATACTTCTGTCTAGGTTTTATATGAAGGTATTTCCTTTTCTACCATAGGTCTCAAAGCGATCCAAATATCCACTTGCAGATTCCACAAAAAGAGTTTTTCAAAACTGCTCTATCAAAAGGAAGGCTCAGTTCTGTGAGTTGAATGCATACATCACAAAGTACTTTTTGAGAACGCTTCTGTCTAGTTATTATTTGAAGATATTCCCTTTTCCAATGAAGGCTTCAAAGTGCTCCAAATATCCACTTGCAGATTCTACAAAAAGAGTGTTTCAAAACTGCTCTATCAAAAGGAAGATTCAACCCAGTGAGTTGAATGCCCACATCACAAAGAAGTTTCTGAGAATGCTTCTGTCTAGTTTTTTTGTTAAGATATTTCCTTTCCTACCATAGTCCTCAAAGCACTCCAAATATCCACCAGCATATTCTGCAAAAAGAGTGTTTCAAAACTAGTCTATAAAATGGAAAGTTGAACTCTGTGAGTTGAATGCATACATCACAAAGAAGTTTCTGAGAATGCTTCTGTCTAGTTTTCATGTGAAGATATTCCCGTTTCCAACGAAGGCCTCAAAGCAGTCCAAATTTCTACCTGCAGATTCTACAAAAAGAGTGTTTCACAACTGCTCTATGAAAAATTATATTCAACTCTGTGAGTGCAATGCACGCATCACAAAGTAGTTTCTGAGAAGGCTTTTGTCTAGTTTTTTTTTTTTGAAGTTATTCCCTTTTCCACCGTAGCCCTCATAGAGCTACAAATGTCCACTTGTAAAATCCACAAAAAGAGTGTTTCAAAACTACTCTATTAAAAGAAAGGTTGAACTCTGTGATTTTAATGCACACATAGCATAGAGTTTTCTGAGACTTCTATCTAGTTTTTATTTGAAGACATTCCTGTTTCCAACCAAATCTTCAAAGTGCTTCAAATGTCCACTTTCAGATTCTACAAAAAGTGTGTTTCAAAACTGCTCTATGAAACGGAAGGTTCAACTCTGTGAGTTGAATTCGCCCATCACAAAGAACTTTTTGAGTCTGCTTCTGCCTAGTTTTTATGGGAAGATATTCCCGTTTCCAACGAATGCCTTAAAAATTTCCAAATATCACCTTGGAGATTCTCCAAAAAGAGTGTTTCAAAACTGCTCTATCTAAAGGAAGGTTCAACTCCTTGTTTTGAATGAACACATCCCAAAGAAGTTTCTGAAAATGCTTCTGTCTAGTTTTCATGTGAAGGTATTCCCGTTTCTAACGAAGGCGTCATGGTTTTTATACAGAGGCCCCAAATCGGTCAAATATCCCCTTGCAGATTCTTTAAAAAGAGTGATTCAAAACAGCTCTCTGAAAAGGAAGGTTCAATTCTGTGAGTTGAATACACACATCACAAAGAAGTTTCTGAGAATGCTTCTGTCCAGTTTTTATATGAAGATAGTCCCTTTTCCATGAAGACCTCAAAGCGGTCCAAACATCCACTTGCAGATTCTCCTAAAAGAGTGTTTCAAAACTGCTCTCGGAAAAGATATGCTCAACTTCGTGATTTGAATGCACACATCACAAAGAAATTTCTGAGAATGCTTCTCTCTAGTTTTTATTTGAAGTTATTTCCTTTTCCACCATAGCCCACAAATCACTTCAAATGTCCCTTTCAGATTCTAAAATAAGAGTGTTTTAAAACTGTTCTATCAAAAGAAATGTTCAACACTGTCAGTTGAATGCACACATCACAAAGTAGTTTCTGAGAATGTTTCTGTCTAGCTTTTATTTGAAGATATTCCCGTTTCCAATGAAGTCTTCAAAGTGCTACAAATATCCACTTTGAGATTCTACAAAAAGAGTGTTTAAAAACTGCTCTATCAAAATGAAGGTTCAACTCTGTGAGCTGAATGCACACATCACAAAGAAGTTTCTGAGAATGCTTCTGTCCAGTTTTTATATGAAGATATTTTATTTTCCACAGAAATCCTCAAAGCACTCCAAATGTCTACTTGCAGATTCTACAAAAAAAGGGTTTCAAAACTGCCCTATCAAAAGAAAACTTCAACTCTGTGAGTAGAATGAACACACAACAAGGAAGTTTCTCAGAATCATTCTGTCTAATTTTTAAGTGAAGATTTTCCCGTTTCTAATTAAGGCCTCAAAACTGTGCAAATATCCACCTGCAGCTTCTACAAAGAGTGTTTCAAAACTGCTGTATCAAAAAGAATGTTCAACTCTGCGAGTTGAATGCACACATCACAAAGAAGTTTCCGAGAATGCTTCTGTCCAGTTTTTATGTGAAGATATACCTGTTTCCAATGAAGGCCACAAATCAGTCCAAATATCCACTTGCAGATTCTTCAAAAAGAGCGTTTCACAACTGCTCTAAGAAAAGGTATGTTCAACTCTGTGTGTTGAATGAAAACATCACTAAGTAGTTTCTGAGAATTCTTCTGTCTAGTTTTTATTTGAAGATATTTCCTTTTCTGCCATAACCCTCAAAGCGCTACAATGGTCCACTTGCAGATTCTACAAAAAGAGTGTTCCAAAACTGCTCTCTCAAAAGAAAGGTTCAACTGTGTGAGTTGAATGGATACATCACAAAGGAGATTCTGAGAAGGCTTCTGACTAGTTTTATTTGGAGATATTCCCATTTCCAACGAAGGCTTTAATGCATTCCAAATATCCACTTGCAGATTTTAACAAAATAGTGTTTCAAAACTGCTCTATCAAAAGAAAGTTTCAACTCTGTGAGTTGAATGCATACATCACAAAGTAGTTTCTCAGACTGCTTATGTCTAGTTTTTATTTGAAGATATTCTGGTTTCCAACGAAGTCTTCAAAGCACTCTAAATACTCACTTGCACATTCTACAAATGAGGTTTTCAAAACTGCTCTATCAAAAGGAAGGTTCAACACTGTCAGTTGAATGCAAACATCACAAAGATGTTTCTGAGAATGCATCTGTCAAGTTTTTATGTGAAGAAACTCCCGTTTCCAACAAAGGCCTCAAAGGGATCCAAATATCCACTTGCAGATCCTACAAAAAGAGTGTTTCAAAACTGCTCTAGGAAAAGTTGTGTTCAACTCAGTGAGTTGAATGCACACATCACAAAGAATTTTCTGAGACTGTTTCTGTCTATTTTTATGTGAAGATAATCTCGTTTCCAACCTAGACCTCAAATGAGTACAAATATCCACTTGCAGCTTCTTCAAAAACTGTGTTTCACAACTATTCTATGAAAAGGTATCTTCAACTCTGTGATTTGAACACAAACATCACAAAGAAGTTTCTGAGAATGCTTCTGTCTAGTTTATATTTGTAGATATTTCCCTTTCCACCACAGCCCTCAAATCACTACAAATGTCCACTTGCAGATTCTGCAAAAAGAGTGTTTCAAAACTGCTCTATCAAAAGAAGGTTCAAATCAGTGATTTGAATGCACACATCACAAAGAAGTTTCTGATAATGCTTCTGTCTGGTTTTTATGTGAAGATATTCCCGTTTCCAACAAAGGCCTCAAAATGGTACAAATATCCCCTTGCAGATTTTACAAAAATATTGATTCAAAACTGCTCTATGAAAAGTTTTGTTCAAACCTGTGAGTTGAATGCACATATCAAAAAGACGTTTCTGAGAATGCTTCTGTCTAATTTTTATGTGTAGATATTCCCGTTTCCAAAACAGGCCTCTAAGTGGTCCCAATATCCACTTACAGATTCTACAAAAAGAGTGTCTCAAAACTGCTCTATGAAAAGCTATGTTCAACTCTGTTAGTCGAATGTACACATCACAAAGAAGTTTCTGAGAATGCTTCTGTCTAGCTTTTATGTGAAGATATTCCCGTTTCCAACAAAGGCCTCAAAGAGGTCCGAATATCCACTTACAGAATCTACAAAAAGAGTGTTTCAAAACTTCTCTATGAAACGTTATGTTAAACACTGTGAGTTGAATGCACACATCACAAAGATGTTTCTGAGAATGCTTCTGTCTGGTTTTCATGTGAAGATATTCCCTCTTTCAAAGAAGGACTCAAATTGGTCCAAATATCCACCTGCAGGTTCTTCAAAAACAGTGTTTCATAACTGCTTTATGAAAAGGTATGTTCAACTCTGTGAGTTGAATGCCCACATCACAAAAAAGTTTCTGTGAATGCTTCTGTCTAGTTTTTTTAAAAGATATTTCCATTTAGAACATAGCACTCAAAGCACTAGAAGTGTCCATTTGCAGATTCTACAAAAAGAGCATTTCAAAACTGCTCTATCAAAGGAAAGGTTCAACTCTGTGAGTGGAAAGCACACCTCACAAAGAAGTTTCTGAGAATACTTCTGTCTAGTTTTTATGTGAAGTTATTTTATTTTGTATCGTAGGCTTCACAATGCTTCAAATATCCACTTGCAGATTGTACAACAGTGTTAGAAAACTGCTCCATCAAAAGGAAGGTTCAACTCTGTGAATTTAATGCACACATCAAAAAGTAGTTTCTAAGAATGCTTCTGTTTAGTATTTATGTGAAGATATTCCCGTTTCCAATGAAGACCTCAAAGTGGTCTAAATATCCACTTGCATATTCTACGAAAAGAGGGTTTCAAAACTGCTCTATGAAAAGTTATGTTCAACTCAGTGAGTTGAATGCACGCATCACAATGTACATTCTGAGAATGCTTCTTTCTAGTTTTTATTTGAAGGTATTTACTTTTCCAACATACCCTCAAAGTCCAAGAAATGTCCTCTTTCAGATTCTACAAAAAGAGTGTCTCAAAACTGCTCTATAAAAAGGAATGTTCATCTCTGTGAGTTGAATGCACACATCACAAAGAAGTTTCTGAAAATGCTTCTGTCTAGTTTTTATGTGAAGGTATTCCAGTTTCCAACGAAGGACTCACAGCGTTCAAATTATCTGTTTGCAGGATCTTCAAAAAGAGTGTTTCACAACAGCTGTATGAAAAGGTATTTTCAACTCTGTGAGTTAAATGCTATCATCACAAATTAGTTTTTGAGAATGCTTCTATCTAGTTTTTATTTGAAGATATTTCCTTTTCCAACATAAGCCTCAAAACACTACAACTGTCCACTAGCAGATGCTACAAAACGAGTGTTTCAAAGCTTTTCTATTAAAAGAAGTTTCAACTCTGTGAGATAAATGCACTCATCAAAAAGTGGTTTCTGAGAGTGCTTCTGTCTAGTTTTTATTTGAAGATATTTCCGTTTCCAACGAAGGCTTCAAAGTGCTCCAAATATCCACTTGAAGATTCTATAAAAAGAGTATTTCAAAACTGCTCCATCAAAAGGAAGGTTCAACTCTGTGAGTTGAGTGCACACGTCACAAAGAAGTTTCTGAGGATGCTTCTGTCCAGTTGTCATTTGAAGATATTCCTGTTTCCAACAAAGGCCTCCCAGCGGTCCAAATATTCACTTGGAGATTCTACAAAAAGAGTGCTCTGAAACTGCTCTATGAAAAGTTATATTCACCTCTGTGAGTTGAATGCACACATCACAAATAAGTCTCTGAGAATGCTTCTGCCAAGTTTTTATATGAAGATATTTCCAATTACAACATAGCTCTCAAAGTGCTAGAAATGTCCATTTGCAGATTCTACAAATAGACTGTTTCAAAAGTGCTCTCTCAAAGGAGAGGTTCAACTCTGTTACCTGAATGCACACATCATAAGGAAGTTTCTGAGAATGTTGCTGTCCAATTTTTATGTGAAGACATTTTCTTTTCTACAATAGGCTTCATGGCACTCCAAATATCCACTTGCAGATTCTACAAAAAGCGTGTTAGAAAACTGCTCTATCAAAAGGAAGGGTCAAATCTGTGAGTTGAATGCACACATCACAAAGTAGTTTCTGAGAATGCTTCTGTCTAGTTTCTGTGTGAAATTATTCCCGTTTCCAGCAAAAGCCTCAAAGCGGTCCAAATATCCACTTGCAGATTCTACAAAAAGATTTTTCAAAACTGCTCTATCAAATAAAAGGTTCAATTCTGTGAGTTGAATGCACACATCACAAAGAAGTTTCTGAGAATGCTTCTGTCTAGTTTTTATGTGCAGATATTCCCGTTCCAATGAAGGCCTCAAAACAGTCCAAATATACCCTTGCAGATTCTACAAAAAGAGATTTTCAAAACTGCTCTATCAACAGGATGTTTCACCTCTGTGAGTTGAATGCACACATCACAAAGAAGTTTCTGAAAATGCCTTGTCTAGTTTTTATTTGGAGATATTTCCTTTTCCACCTTAGCCTTCAATGAGCTACAAATGTCCACTTTCAGATTCTACAAAAGCAGTGTTTCAAAACTGCTCTATCAAAAGAAAAGTTCAGCTCTGTAAGTTCAATGCACACATCACAAAGTAGTTTCTGAGAATGCTTCTGTCTAGTTTTAGTTTGAAGGTATTCGCTTTTCCAACAAAGGCTTCTAAGCACTCCAAATATCCACTTGCAAATTCCACCAAAAGAGTGTTCCAAAACTGCTCTATCAAAATGAAAGTTCAGCTCTGTGAGTTGAATGCGCACTTAAAAAAGAAGTTTTGGAGAATTCTTCTGTCTTTATTTTATGTGAAGATATTTCTTTTCCACCGAAGGCCCCAGAGCACTCAAAACGTCAACTTGCGGATTCTACAAATAAGGGTTTCAAAACAGCTCTATCAAAAGTAATGTTAACTCTGTGAGTTGAATGCACACATAACAAATAAGTTTCTGAGAATGCTTCTTTCTAGTTTTTATTTGCAGACATTTCCTTTTCCACGGAAGGCCTCAAAGTGCTCCAAACGTCCAATTGCAGATTATACAAAAAAATTGTTTCAAAACTGCTGTATCAAAAGTAAGGTTCAATTCTCTGAGTTGAATTCACACATCACAAAGAAGTTTCTGAGAATGCTCCTACCTTGTTTTTATGTGAAGATATTCCCGTTTCCAGTGAAGGCCACAAAACGGTCAAAATATCCCCTTGCACATACTACAAAAAGTGTTTCAAAACTACTCTATGAATATTTATGTTCAACTGTCAATGCACACAAGACAAAGATGTTTCTGAGATTGCTTCTGTCTAGTTTTTATTTGAAGATATTTCCTTTTCCATCATAACCCTCAAAGCGCTACAAATGTCTGCTTGCAGATTCTACAAAAACAGTGTTTCAAAACTGCTCCATTAAAGGAAAGGTTCAACTCTGTGAGTTGAGTCCACACATCACATAGTAGTTTCTGAGAATGCTTCTACCTAGTTTTTATATGAAGATATTCTCGTTTCCAAGGAAGGCTTCAAATCGCTCCAAATATCCACTTGCAGGTTCTGCAAAAGTGTGTTTCAAAACTGCTCTATCAAAAGGAAGGTTCAACTCTATGAGTTGAATCCACACATCACAAAGACGTTTCTGAGAATGCTTATGTCTAGTTTTATGTTAAGATATTTCCCTTTCCACTGAAAGCTTCAAAGCACTCCAAATGTCCCCTTGCAGATTCTAAAAAAAAGGTGTTTCAAAACTGCTCTATCAAAAGAAAGGTTCAACTCTGCGAGTTGAATGCACATATCACAAAGATGTTTCTGAGAATACTTCTGTCTAATTTTTATGTGAAGCTGTTCCCGTTTCCAATGAAGGCATCAAAGCAGTCCAAATATCCACTTGCAGAACCTACAAAAATAGTCTTTCAAAACTGCTCTATGAAAAGCTATGTTAAAGTCTGAGTTTAATGCACACATCTCAAAGACATTTCTGAGAATGCTTCTGTCTAGTTTTTCTGTGAAGATATTTCCTTTTCTACCAAAGGCCTCAAAGCGCTCCAAATATCCACATGCAGATAGTACAAAAAGAGTGTTTGAAAACTGCTCTATCAAAAGTAATGCTCAACTCTGTTAGTTGAATGCACATATCACAAAGTAGTATCTGAGAATGCTTTGTGCAGTTTTCCTTTGAAGATATTCCTGATTCCAATGAAGCCTTCAATGTGCTGCAAATCTGCACTTGCAGATTTTATAAAAATAGCATTTCAAAACTGCTCTATCAAAAGGAAGGTTCAACAATCTGGTTTTAATGCACACATCCAAAGAATTTTCTGAGAATATTTCTGTCTAGTTTTTATTTGAAGATATTCCCGTTTCCAATGAAAGCCTCAAAGCGGTCGAAATATCCACTTGCAGATTCTACAAAAAGAGTGTTTCAAAACTGCTCCATCAAAAGGAAGGTTCAGCTCTGTGAGTTGAATGCAAACGTCACAAAGTAGTTTCTGAGAATGCTTCTGTCTAGTTTTTATGTGAAGATATTCCAGTTTCCAACAAAGACCTCCCAGCAGTCCAAATATTCACTTGGAGATTTTACAAAAAGAGTGTTCCAAAACTGCTTAATGAAAAGTTATGTTCACCTCTGTGAGTTGAATGGACACATCACAAATAAGTTTCTGAGAATGCTTCTATCAAGTTTTTGTTTGAAGATATTTCCATTTAGAAAAAAAGCTCTCAAAGAGCTAGAAATGTACATTTGCAGATTCTACAAAAAGAGTGATTCAAAACTGCTCTCTCAAAGGAGATGTTCAACTCTGTGAGTGGAATTCCCACATCATAAAGAAGTTTCTGGGAATGCTTCTGCCTAGTTTTTATGTGAAGATATTTTCTTGTCTACCATAGGCTTCATGGTGCTGAAAATATCCACTTATAGATTCTACAAAAAGTGTGTTAGAAAACTGCACTATCAAAAGGAAGGTTCAAATCTGTGAGTTGAATGCACACATCACGAAGTAGTTTCTGAGAATGCGTCTGTCTAGTTTTTATGTGAAATTATACCCTTTTCCAGTGAAAGCCTCAAAGCGGTGCAAATATCCACTTGCAGATTCTACAAAAAGAGTTTTCAAAGCTGCTCTATGAATAGAAAGGTTCAACTCTGTGAGTTGAATGCACACATCACAAAGAAGTTTCTGAGAATGCTCCTGTCTAGTTTTTATGTGTAGATATTCTCGTTTACAACGAAGACCTCAAATCGGTCCAAATATCCACTTGCAGTTTCTTCAAAAACAGCGTTTCCCAACTGCTCTATGAAACGTTGTGTCAACTCGGTGAGTTGAATGCAAACATCACAAAGAAGTTTCTGAAAATGCTTCTTTCTTGTTTTAATTTGAATATATTTCCTTTTACACCAAAGCCCTAAAAGTGCTACAAATGTCCTCATTCAAATTCTACAAACAGAGTGTTCCAAAGCTGCTTTATTAAAAGACAAGTTCAACTCTGTGAGTTGAATGCACATATCACAACGTTGTTTCTGAGAATGCTTCTGTCTAATTTTTATTTGAAGATATTCCCATTTCCATCGAAGGCTTCAAAGCACTCCAAATATTCATTTGCAGATCCTACAAAAAGAGTGTTTCAAAAGTGCTGTATCAAAATGCAGGTTCAATACTGTCAGGTGAATGCACATATCACAGAGAAGTTTCGGAGAATGCTTCTGTTTAGTTTTTATGTAAAGATATTTCCATCTCTACAATAGGCCTAAAAGTGCTCCAAATATCCGCTTGCAGACTCTACAAAACGAGTGTTTCAAAACTGCTCTATCAAAGGAAGGTTCAAATCTGTGCATTAACTGCACACATCACAAAGAAGTTTCTGACAATGTTTCTGTCTAGTTTTTATGTTTAGATATTCCAGTTTCCAAAGAAGCCCCTAAGTTTCCAAAGAAGTCCTAAGTTTCCAAAGAAGTCCTAATATGCCCTTGCAGATTCTACAAAAAGAGCATTTTAAAACTGCTCCATGAAAAATTATGTTCCACTCTGTGAGTTGAATGCACACATCACAATATTGTTTCTGAGAGTGCTTCTGTCTAGTTTTTATGTGAAGATATTCCTGTTTCCAATGAAGGTGTCAAAGCGGTCCAAATATCCAGTTGCAGATTCTACAAATAGAGTGTTACAAAATTGCTCTATGAAAATTTATGTTCAACTCTGTGAGTTGAATGCACACATCAAAAAAAATTTCTGAGAATGCTTCTTTCTAGTTTTTATGTGAAGATATTTCCTTTTCTAAAAAAGGCCTCAAAACGCTCAAAATGTCCACTTGCAGAATCTATTAAAAAGTATCCCAAAACTGCTCTATCAACAGAAAGGTTCAACTCTGTGAGTTGCATGCACACATCCCAAAGAAGTTTTTGAGAATGCTTTTGTCTAATTTTTTTGTGAAGATATTTCCTTTTCTACCATAGGTCTCAAAGAGCTCCAAATATCCACCTGCAGACTCTACAAAAAGACTGTTTCAAAACAGCTCTATCAAAAGGAAGGCTGAACTCTGTGAGTTGAATGCACACATCACAAAGTAGTTTCTGAGAATGCTTCTGTTTAGTTTCTATTTGAAGATATACCCGTTTCCAATGAAGACACCAAAACGGTCGAAATATCCCCTTTCAAATTGTACAAAAAGAGAGTTTCAAAACTGCTCTATCAAAAGGAATGTTTAACTCTGTGAGTGGAATGCACACATCACAAAGAAATTCTGAGAATGCTTCTGTCTAGTTTTTTTGTGAAGATAATTCCTTTTTCACTGAAGGCCTCAAAGCACTCCAAATGTCCTCTTGTGTATTCTACAAAAAAAGTGTTTCAAAACTCCTCTATCAAAAGGAAGGTTCGACTATGTGAGTTGAATGCACACATCACAAGTAAGTTTCTGAGAATGCTTCTTTGTAGTTTTTATGTGAACATATTCCCATTTCCAACGAAGGCCTCAAAGTGCTCCGAATATCCTCTTACAGATTCTACAAAAAGATTGTTTCAAAACTGCTCAATGAAAAGTTATGTTGAACTCTGTGAGTTCAATGCACACATCCAAAGAAGTTTCTGGGAATGCTTCTGTCTATTTTTTTTGTGAAGATATTTAGTTTACTACCATAGGCCTCAAAGCGCTCCAAATATCCATCTGCAGATACTACAAAAAGAGTATTTCAAAACTGCTCTATCAAAAGAAAGGTTGAACTCTGTGGTTTGAATGCGCATATTAGAAAGTAGTTTTGAGAATGCTTCTGTCCAGTTTTAAATTGATGATATTCTCGTTCCCAACGAAGACTTCAAAGATCTCCAAATATCTAATTGCAAATTCCTAAAAAAGAGTGTTTCAAAACTGCTATATGAAAAGGAAGTTTAACTCTGTGATTCGAATGCATGCATCACAAAGTACTTTCTGAGAATGCTTGTCTCTAGTTTTTATTTGAAGGTATTCCCATTTCCAAAAAGGCTTCAAAGTATGCCAAATATCCACTTGCAGATTCTACAAAAAGTGTGTTTCAAAACTGCTCTCTGAAAACAAAGGTTCAACTCTGTGATTTGAATGCACACATCACAAAGAAGTTTCTGAGAATGCTTCTGTCTGGAGGTCATTTGAAGATATTCCCGTTTCCAACAAAGCCTTCAAAGCACTCCAAATATCCACTTGCAGATTCTACAAAAAGAGTCTTTTAAAACTGCTCTATGAAAAGTTATGTTCAACCCTCTGAGTTGAATGCCCACATCACAAAATGTTTCTGAAAATGCTTCTGTCTAGTTTTTATGTGAAGATATTACCGTTTCCAATGAAGGCCTCAAAACGGTCCAAATAACCACTTGCAGGTTCTTCAAAAGGAGTGTTTCACAACTGCACTAGGAAAACGTATGTTCAACTCTGCGAGTTGAATGCAAACATCACATAGAAGTTTCTGAGAAAGGTTCTGTCTAGTTTTCATTTCAAGATATTTCCTTTTCCACCATAGCCCTCAGAGCACTTCAAATGTCCTCTTTCAGATTCTACAAAGAGTATTTCAAAACTGCTCTATCAAAGGAAAGGTTCAACTCTCTGAGTTGAAAGGACACATCACACAGTTGTTTCTGAGAAGGCTTCTGTTTGTTTTTTATTTCAAAACATTCCCGTTTCCAACGAAGGCTCAAGCGCTCCAAATATCCACTTCCAGATTCTACAAAAACAGTGTTTCAAAACTGCTCTATGAAAAGTTATGTTCAGCACACTGAGTTGAATGTACACATCATGAAAAAATTTCTGAGAATGCTTCTGTTAAGTTTTTATGTTAAGATATTCGTGTTTCCAAGGAATGCTTCAAATCGGTACAAATATCCACTTACAGTTTCTTCAAAAAGAGTGTTTGACAACTGCTCTATGAAAAGGAAAGTTCAACTCTGTGAGTTGAATACACACATCACAAAGAAATTTCTGAGAATGCTTCTGTCTAGTTTTTATTTGAAGATAATTCCTTTTCCACGCCAGTCCTCTAAAAGTTATAAATGTCCACTTGCAGATTCTACAAAAGTAGTGTTACAAAACTGCTCTATCAAAGGAAATGTTTAACTCTGTGTGTTGAATGCACATATCACAAAGTAATTTCTAAGAATGCTTCTGTCTAGTTTTTATTTGAAGATATTCCCACTTCCAATGAAGTATTCAAAGTGCTCTAAATGTCCACTTGCAGATTCTACAAAAAATGTGTTTCAAAACTGTTACATCAAAACGAAGGTTCAACTTTGTGAGTTGAATGCACACATCACAAAGAAGTATCTGACAATGCTTCTATTTAGTTTTTATATGAAGACATTCCTGTTTCCAAAGAAGGCCTCAAACGGTCCAAGTATCCCCTTGCAGATTGTACAAAAAGAGTGTTTCAAAACTGCTCAACCAAAAGTTATGCTAAACTCCGTGAGTTGAATGCACACATCAAAAAGACGTCTCTGAGAATGCTTCTGTCTAGTTTTTATGTGAAGATATTCCCATTTCCAACGAAGGCCTCTAAGCAGTCCAAATATCCACTTGCAGGTTCTTCAAATAGAATGATTCACAACTTCTCTATGGAAAGGTATGTTCAGCTCTATGAGTTGGATGCACACATCACAAAGTAGATTCTGAGAAAGCTACTGTCTAGTTTTTAGTTGAAGGTATTCCCGTTTCCAACAAAGGCTTCAAAACGCTCCAATTATCCACTTGCAGATCCTACAAAAAGAGTGTTTCAAATCTGCTCTATCAAAAGGAAGGTTTAACTCTGTCAGTTGAATGCACACATCACAAAGAAGTTTCTGAGAATGTTTCTGTCTTGTTTTAATGTGAAGATATTTCCTTTTTTGCCGAAGGCCTCAAAGCACTCCAAATGTCCACTTGCAGATTCTACAGAAAGAGTGTTTCAATACTGCTCTACCAAAAGGAAGTTTCATCTCTGTGAGTTGAATCTACTCATCACAAAGAAGTTTCTGAGAATGCTTCTGTCTAGTTTTTATGTGAATTTAATCCCGTTTCCAACCAAGGCCTCAAATAGGTTCAAATATCTACCTTTGGATTCTACAAAAAGAGTGTTTCTAAACTGCTCTATCAAAAGGAAAGTTCAATTCTGTGAGTTGAATGCACCCATCACAAGAAGTTTCTGAGAATGCTTCTGTCTAGTTTTTATTTGAAGATATTCCCGTTTCCAATGAAGGATTCAAAGTGCTCCACATATCCACTTGCCAATTCTTCAAAAGGACGGTTTCAAAACTGCTCTATCAAAAGAAAGCTTCAACTGTGTGAGTTGAATGTACACATCATGAAGTATTTTCTGAGAATGTTTCTGTCTAGTTTTTATGGGAAGATATTCCTGTTTCCAATGAGGGCCTCAATACGGTCCAAATATCCCCTTTCAGATACTGCAAATAGAGTTTTTCAAATCTCCTCTATAAAAAGTTATGTTCAACTCTGTGAGTTGAATACACACATCACAAACTTGTTTCTGAGAATGCTTCTGTCTAGTTTTTATTTGAAGATATTCCCCTTTCCAACGAAGTCTTCAAAGCACTCCAAATATACACCTGCAGATACTACAGAAGGAGTGTTTCAAACCTGCTCCATCAAAAGAAAGTTTAAACTCTGTGAGTTGAATACACACATCACAAAGAAGTTTCAGATAATGTTTCTCTCTAGTTTTTATTTGAAGATATTTACTTTTCCACCATAGCCCTCAAAGCGTTACAAATGTCTATATGCAGATTCTACAAAAAGAGTGTTTCAAAACTTCCCTGTCAAAAGAAATATTCAACACTGTGAACTGAATGCACACAACACAAAACAGTTTCTGAGAATTCTTCTGTCGAGTTTTTATTTGAAGAAATTCCCGTTTCCAACAAAGGCTTCAAAGTGCTCAAAATATCCATTTGCAGATTGTACAAAAAGAGTGTTTCAAAACTGCTCTACCAAAAGGAAGGTTCAACTCTGTGAGTTGAGTGCACACGTCACAAAGAAGTTTCTGAGAATGCTTCTGAGTAGTTTTTATGTGAAGAGATTTCCCTTACCACCGAGGGCCTCAAAGCACTCCAAATGTCCACTGGCAGATTCTAAAAAAAATGTGTTTCAAAACTGCTCTATCAAAAGGAAGGTTCAACTCTGTGAGTTGAATGTACACATAACAAAGAAGTTTCTGAGAATGCTTCTATCTACTTTTTATGTGAAGATATTTCCTTTTCCACCAATGGTCACAAAGCACTCCAAATGTCCACTTGCAGATTCTGCAAAAAAAGTGTTTCAAACGTGCTGTATCAAAAGAAATGTTCAACTCTATAAGTTGAAGGCAGACATCACAAAAATGTTTCTGAGACTGCTTCTGTCTAGTTTGTATGTGAAGGTATTCCCTTTTCTACCATAGGCCCCAAAGCAGTCCAAATATCCATTTGCAGATTCTACAAAGAGTTTTCAAAACTGCTGTATCAAAAGAAAGGCTCAACTCCATGAATTGAAAGCATACATCTCAATGTAGTTTTGGAGAATGCTTCTGTCTAGTTTTTATTTGAAGATATTCCCTTTTCCAACGAAGGATTCAAAGAGCCCGAAATATCCACTTGGAGATTCTACAATAAGAGTCTTTCAAAGCTGCTCTATCAAAAGGAAGGCTCATCACTGTGAGTTTGAATGCACACATCACAAAAAAGTTTCTGACAATGCTTCTGTCTAGTATTTATGTGAAGATATTTCCTTTTGTACCAAAGGTCTCAAAGGGCTCGAAATGTCCTCTTGCAGACTCTACCAAAAATGTGTTACAAAATTGCTCTATCAAAACAAAGGTTCCACTCTGTGAGTTGAATACACACATCACAAAGATGTTTCTAAGAATGCTTCTCTCTAGTTTTTATGTGAAGGTATTCCCGTTTAAATCGAAAGCCTCAAAACGGTCAAAATATCCCCATGCAGATTCGACAAAAAGAGAGTTTCAAAACTGCTCTATCAAAAGGAAGCTTCAACTCTGTGAGTTGAATGCACACATCACAAAGAAGTTTCTGAGAATGCTTCTGTCAAGTTTTTATCTGCAGATATTCCCTTTTCCAACGAATGCGTCAAAGTCATCTAAATATGCACTTGCAGATTCTACAAAAAGAATGTATCAAAACTGCTCTATGAAAAGTTATGTACAACAATGTGAATTGAATTCACACATCACAAAGAAGTTTCTGAGAATGGTTCTGTCTAGTTTTATGTGAAGACATTCCCATTTCCAATGAAGGCCTCAAATCGGTCCTAATATCCACTTGCAGGTCCTTCAAAAAGAGTTTCACAACTGCTCTATGAAAAGGTGTGTTCAACTCTGTGAGTTGAATGTGCACGTAACAAAGAAGTTTCTGAGAATACTTCTGTGTAGTTTTTATTTGAAGATATTTCCTTTTCCACCACAGCTCTCAAAGCGCTACAAGCAACCATTTGAAGATGCTGCAAAAAGAGTGTTTCAAAACTGATCTATCAAAAGAAAGGTTCAACTCTGTGAGTTGAATGTACACATCACAAAACCGTTTCTGGGAATGCTTCTGTCTCTTCTTTATTTGAAGAAATTCCCGTTTCCAATGAAGGCTTCAAATCTCTCCAAATAGCCAAGTGTAGATTCCACAAAAAGTGTGTTTCAAAACTGCTCTATAAAAAGGAAGGTTCAACCCTGTGAGTTGAATGCACACATCTCAAAGAAGTTCCTGAGAATGCATCTCTCTAGATTTTATGTGAAGATATTTCCTTTCCTAATGTAGGCCTCAAAGCACTCCAAATATCCACTGGCAGATTCTACAAAAAGTGAGATTCAAAACTGCTCTATCAAAAGAAATGCTCAATTTGGTGAGTTGAAAGCACACATTACAAGGTAGTTTCTGAGAATGCTTCTGTCTAGTTTTTATTTGAAGATATTACCGTTTCCAACGAAGGCTTCAAAGCACTCCAAATAACCACTTGCAGATTCTACAAAAAGAGTGTTTCAAAACTCTCTATAAGAAGGAAGGTTATACAGTGTCAGTTGAATGCACACATCACAAAGAAGTTTCTGAGAAAGCTTCTGTGTAGTTTTTATATCAAGATGTTTCCTTTTCTACCTTAGGCCTCAAAGCACTCCAAATATCCACTTGCAAATTCTACAAAAAGAGAGTTTCAAAACTGCTATATGAAAGCAAACGTTCAACCCCATGAGTTGAATGCATGCATCATAAATAAATTGCTGAGAATGCTACTCTGTAGTTTTTATGTAAAGATATTTCCTTTTCCACCTAAGGCGTCAATGCACTCAAAATTTCCACTTGAAGATTCTACAAAAAGAGTGATTCAAAACTGCTTCATGAAAAATTAAGTTCAACTCATTGAGTTTAATTCACACATCCAAAGAATTTTCTGAGAATGCTTCTGTCTAGTTTTTATGTGAAGATATTTCCTGTTCCACTGAACGCCTCAAAGTGCTCCAAATGTACACTTGCAGCTTCTACAAAAAGAGTGTTTCAAAATTGCTCTATTAAAAATTATGTGGAACTCTGTGAGTTAAATGCACACATCACAAAGTAGTTTCTGATAATGCTTCTGTCTACTGTTTATGTGGATATTTCATATTCCACCGAATTCCTAAAAGTGCTCCAATTGTCCACCTGCAGATTCTACAAAAAGAGTGTTTCAAAACTGCTCTATGAAAAGTTATGTTCAAATCTATGAGTTGAATGCACACATCACAAAGCAGTTTCTGAGAATGCTTCTGTCTAGTTTTTATGTGAAGATCTACTCGTTTCCAAGGAAGGCCTCAAATAATTCTAAATATCCCCTTGCAGAATCTACGAAAAGGGTTTTTCAAAACTGCTGTATCTAAAGGAAGGTTCAACACTGTGAGTTGAATGCACACATCCCAAAGAAGTTTCTTAGGATACTTCTGTCTAGTTTTTATATGAAGATATTTCCTTTTAAACTGAAGGCCTCAAAGCACTCCAAATGTCCTCTTGCAGATTCTGCAAAAAAAGTTTTTCAAAACTGTTCTATGAAAAGGAAGATTCAACTCGGTGAGTTGAATGCTCACATAACAGAATAGTTTCTGAGAATGCTTCTGTGTACTTTTATGTGAAGATATTCCTGTTTCTGATGAAGGCTTCAAAACGGTCCAAATATCCCATTGCAGATTCTAGGAAAAGAGTGTTTCAAAAGTGTTCTATCAAGAGAAAGGTTCAACTCTGTGACTTCAAAGCACACATCACAAAGAAGTCTCTGAGAATGCTTCTGTCTAATTTTTATGTGAAGATATTCCCATTTCCAACAAAGGCCTCAAAGCGGACCAAATTTCCACTTGCAGATTCTACAAAAAGAGTGTTTCAAAACTGCTCTATGAAAAGGAAGGTTCACCTCTGTGAGTTGAATGCACACATCACAAAATCGTTTCTCAGAATCCTTCTGTCTAGTTTTTATGTGAAGCTATTCTGGATCCCAATGAAGGACTCAAATCGGTCTATCCCCTTGCAGAATCTACAAAAACAATGTCTCAAAACTCCTCTATCAAAAGGAAGGATCAACTCTGTCAGTTGAATGCACACATCACAAAAAATTTCTGAGAATTCTTCTTTCTTGTTTTTATGTGCAGGTACTCCTGTTGCCAAAGAAGGCCACAAAGCGTTCCAAGTATTCACTTGCAGATTCCACAAACAAGACAGTTTCAAAACTGGTCTATGAAAAGATATGTACAATTCTATGAGTTGAACGCACACATCACAAAGAAGTTTCTGAGTATGCTTCTGTGTAGTTTTTATTTGATCATATTTCCTTTTCCACCATAGCCCAAAATCGCTAAAAGTGTCCATTTGCAGATTCTAAAAAAGAGTGTTTCAAAAATGCTCTTTAAAAAGATAGTTCAACTCCTTGAGCTGAATGCACACATCACAAAGAAGTTTCTGAGAATGCTTCTGTCTACTTTTGATGTGAAGAAATTCCCGTTTCAAACGAAGGCCTCAAATCGTTCCAAAATTCCACTTGCAGAAGCTAGAAAAAGAGTGTTTCAAAACAGCTCTATGAAAAGTTATGTTCAACTCTGTGAGTTGAATTCAAACATCACAAAGAAGTTTATGAGAATGCATCTGTCTAGTTATTATGTGAAGACATTTCCTTTTGTACCATAGGCCACAATGTGCTCCAAATATCCACCAGTAGATACTTCAAAAAAAGTGTTTCAAAACTATTCTATCAATAGGAAGGCTCAACTCTGTGAGTTGAATGCACACATCAAAAAGTAGTTTCTGAGAATGCTTCTGTCTAGTTTTCATTTGAAGATATTCCCGTTCCCAAGGAAGGCTTCAAAGCGCTCCAAATATCCACTTGCAGATTCTACAAAAGGAGTGTTTCAAAACTGCTGTATCAAAAGGAAATTTCAACACTGTTAGTTGAATGCACACATCACAAAGGGGTTTCTGAGATTGTTTCTGTCTAGTTTTTATGTGAAGATATTTCCTTTTCTACCATAGGCCTCCAAGCGCTCCAAATATCCAATTTCAGATAATACAAAAAGAGTGATTCAAAACTGGTCTATCAAAACAAAGTTTCAACTCTGTGATTTGAATGCACAGATCACAAAGATGTTTCTGACAATGTCTTTGTCTAGTTTTTCAGTGAAGACATTTCCTTTTCTACCATAGGCCTCAAAACGGTCCAAATGTCCCCTTACAGATTCTAGAAAAACTGCTTCAAAACTGCTCTATCAACGGGAAGGTTTAACTCTGTGAGTTGAATGCACACATCTTCAAGAATTTTCTGAGAGTGCTTCTGTCTAGTTTTTATGTGAAGAAATTCCCGTTTCGAACGAAAGCCTCAAATTGGTGAAATATACCCTTGCAGATTCTACAAAAAGAGTGTTTCAAAACTGCTCCATCAAATGGAATGTTGAACTCCGTGAGATGAATGCACAGATCACAAAGTAGTTTCTGAGAATGCTTCTGTCTATTTTTTATGTGCAAATATTCCTGTTTCCAACGAAGGCCTAAAAGCGTTCCAATTATCCACTTGCAGATTCTAAAAAAAGAGGGTCTCAAAACTGTTCTATGAAAACTTATGTTCAACTCTGTGAGTTGAATGCACACGTCACAAAGAAGTTTCTGAGAATGCTTCTCTCTAGTTTTTATGTGAAGATATTTCCTTTTCCACCGAAGGCCAGAAATTGCTCCAAATGTCCACTTGCACATTCCAAAAAAAAAAAAAAAAGGTTTCAAAGCTACTCTAGCAAAAGGAAGGTTCAACTGTTTAAGTTGAATGCACACATCAAAAAGTAGTTGCTGACAATGCTTCTGTCTAGTTTTTATGTGGAGATATTCCTGTTTCCAACGAAGGCCTCAAATTGGTCCAAATATCCCCTTGCAGATTCTACAAAAAGAGTGTTTCAAAACTGCTCTATGAAAAGCTATGTTCAATTCTGTGAGTTGAATGCACACATCACAAAGAAGTTTCTGGGAATGCTTCTGTCTAATTTTTATGGGAAGATATTCCCGTTTCCAATGAATGAATCAAAGAGTCCAAATATCCACTTGCAGATTCTACAGAAAGAGAGTTTCAAAACTGTCCTATGAAAACTTATGTTCTACTCTGTGAGTTGAATGCACACATCACAAAGAAGTTTCTGAGAAAGTTTCTGTCTAGTTTTTATGTGAAGATTTTCCCCATTACAATGAAGGCCTCAAATTGGTAAAATTATCCACTTGCAGAATTTCAAAAACACTGTTTCACAACAGCTCTGTGAAAAGGCATGTTCAACTCTGTGAGGTGAATGCAAATATCACAAAGAAGTTTCTGTGAATGCTTCCGTCTAGTTTTTATTTGAAGATATTTCAATTTCCACCATAGCCCTCAAAGCGATACAAATGTCCATTTGCAGATTCTACAAAAAGAGTGTTTCAAAGCTGCTCTATCAAAGGAAATGTTCATCTCTGTGAGTTGAATGCACATATCACAAAGTAGTTTCTGAGAAGGCTTCTGATTTTATTTGAACACATTCCCATTTCCAATGAAGGCTTCAAAGCTCTCCAAGTATCCAATTGCAGATACTACAAAAAGAGTGTTTCAAACCTGCTCTATCAAAAGGAAGATTCAACTCTGGGAGTTGAATGCACACAACACAAAGAAGTTTGTGATAATGCTTCTGTCTAGTTTTTATGTGAAGAGATTTCCTTTTCCAATGAAGTCCTCTAAGCACTCCAATTGTCTACTTCCAGATTCTACAAAAAATGTGTTTCAAAACTGCTCTATGAAAAGGATGGTTCAACTCTGACTTGAATGCACAGATCACAGAGAAGTTTCTGAGATTGCTTCTGTCTAGTTTTATGTGAAGATGTTGCCTTTTCCACCAAAGACCTCAAAGCACTCCAAATGTCCACTTGCAAATTCCATAAATAAAGGTTTCAAACTGCTCTATCAAAAGGAAGTTTCAACTCTGTGAGCTGAATGCACACATCACAAAGAAGTTTCTGACAGTGCTCATGTCTTGTTTTTATCTGAAGATATTCCCGTTTGCAATGAAAGCCTCAAATCGGTCCAAATATCCCCTTTCAGATTCTATAAAAAGAGTGTTTCAAAACTGCTCTATGAAAAGTTATGTTCAACTCTGTGAATCGAATGTACACATCACAAAGTAGTTTCTGAGAATGCTTCTGTCTAGATTTTATGTGAAGATATTCCCGTTTCCAATGAAGGCTTCACACTGTCCAAATATGCTCTCGCAGATTCTACAAAAAGAGTGTTTCAAAACTGCTCTATGAATAGTTATGTTCAACTCCATGAGTTGAATGCACACATCACAAAGTAGTTTCTGAGAATCCTTCTGTCTAGTTTATATGTGAAGATGTTCCCGTTTTCAATGAAGGCCTCAAATCATTCCAAATATCCACTGGCAGGTCCTTCAAAAAGAGTGTTCAACAACTGCACTAAGAAAATGTATGTTCAACTCCGTGAGTTGAATGCAAACATTCCAAAGTTGTTTCTGAGAATTTTTCTGTGTAGTTTTTGGTTGAAGATATTTCCTTTTCCACGATAGCCCTCAAGGTGCTACAAATGTCCTCTTTCAGATTCTTCAAAAAAGAGAGTTTCTAAACTGCTCTATCAAAAGAAAGGTTCAACTCTGTGAGTTGAATGGCCATATCACAAAGTTGTTTCTGAAAGTGCTTCAGTCTAGTTTTTATTTGAAGATATTCCCGTTTCAAACAAAGGCTTCAAAGCTCTCTAAATATCCGCTTGCAGATTCTACAAAAAACTGTTTCAAAACTACTCTATCAAAAGGAAGATTCAACTCAGTGGGTTCAATTCACACTTCACAAAGAAGTTTCTGAGAATGCTTCTGTCTAGTTTTCATGTGAAAATATTTCCTTTTCAACCGGAGAACTCAAAGTGCTCCAAATGTCCAGTTTCAGATACCACAAAAAAACTTTATCTAAACTGCTCTATCAAAAGGAAGGTTCAACTCTGTAAGTTGAATGCACACAAAAGAAAGAACTTTCTGAGAATGCTCAGTCTAGTTTTTATGTGAAGATATTTCCTTTTCCACTGAAGGCCTCAAAGTGCTCCAATTGTCTACATTCACATTCCACAAAAAAAGGTTTCAAAACTCCTCAATCAAAATGAAGGTTTATCTCTTTGAGTTGAATGCACACATCACAAGGAAGTTTCTGACAATGCTTTTGTCTAGCTTTTATGTGACGATATTCAAGTTTCCAACAAAGGCCTCAAATCGGTCCAAATATCCCCTTACAGATTCTACAAAAAGACTGTTTCAAAACTGCTCTATGAAAAGTTATGTTCAAATCTGTGAGTTGAATGCACCCATCACAAAGAAGTTTCTGAGAATGCTTCTGTGTAGTTTTTATGGGAAGACAATTCCGTTTCTAATGAAGCCCTGAAATGGTCCCAATATCCATTTGTGGATTATACAAAAAGAGTGTTTCAAAACTGCTCCTTGAAAACTTATGTTCTGCTCCGTAAATTGAAAGAATACATCACAAAGAAATTACTGATAACGCTTCTGTCCAGTTTTTATGTGAAGATATTCCTGTTTTTAATGAAGGCCCCAAATCTGTCCAAATATCCACTTGCAGGTTCTTCAAAAAGAGTGTTTCACTACTGCTCTATCAAAAGGAATGTTCAACTCTGTGAGTTGAATGCAAACTTCTCAAAGAAGTTTCTGAGAATGCTTCTGTCTGGTTTTCCACCACAGCCCTCAAAGTCCTACAAATTGTCCTCTTTCAGATTCTACAAAAAGAGTGTTTCAAAACTGCTCTATGAAAAGAAAGGTACAACTCTGTGAGTTGAATGCATACATCACCAAAAAGTTTCTAAGAATGCTTCGGTCAAGTATTTATGTGAAGATATTTCCCTCTCCACCGAAGGCCTCAAAGCTCTCAAACTGTCCAATTGCAGATTCTACACAAAATGTTTCAAAACTGCTCTATCAAAAGGAAGTTTCAAATCTGTCGGTTGAAGTCACACATGAAAAAGAAGTTTCTGAGAATGCTTCTGTCTAGTTTTTATGTGAAGATATTCCCGTTTCCAACGAAGGCATCAAAGAGGTCTAAATATCCACTTGCAGATTCCACAGAAAGAGTGTTTCAAAACTGGTCTGTGAAAAGTTATGTTGACCTCTGTGAGGGGAATGCACACATCTGAAAGAAGTTTTTGAGAATGCCTCTGTCTAGTTTTTCTGTGAAGATATTCCTGTTTCCAATGAAGGCCTCAAATCTGTCCAAATAAACACTTGCAGCTCCTTAAAAAAGAGTGTTTCACTACTGCTCTATGAAAAGATATGTTCACCTCTGTGCATTGCATGAAAACATCACAAAGAAGTTTCTGAGAATGATTCTGTCTAGTTTTTATGTGAAGATATTTCTTTTTACACCAGAGACCTCAAAGAGCTGCAAATGTCCACTTGCAGATTCTACCAAAAGAGCGTTTCAAAACTACTCTATCATAAGAAGGGTTGAACTCTGTGAGTTGAATATACATATCACAAAGTAGTTTCTGAGAATGCTTCTGTTTTGTTTTTATTTGAAGATATTCCCGTTTCCAATGAAAGATTCAAAGAGCTCCAAATATCCAATTGCAGATTCTGCAAAAAGAGTGTTTCAAAACTGCTCTATCAAAAGGAAGACTCAAATCATTGAGTTGAATGCACACATCACAGAGATGTTTCTGATAATGTTTCTGCCTAGTTTGTATGTGAAGATATTTCCTTTTCCACCAAAGGCCTTAAAGCGCTCCAAATGTCCTCTTGCAGAATCTACAGAAAGTGGGTTTCAAAACTGATATAGCAAAAGGAAGGTTCAACTCTGTGAGTTGAGTGCACATATCACAAAGTAATTTCTAAGAATGCTTCTGTCCAGCTTTTATGGGAAGATATTCCAGTTTCCAAAGAAGGCCTCAAATATGTCCAAATATCCCATTGCAGATGCTACAAAAACGTTGTTTCAAAACTGCTCTATCAAAAGAAAAGTTCAACTCTGTGAATTGAATGAACACATCACAAAGACCTTTATGAGAATGCTTCTGTCTAGTTTTTATGTGAAGATATTCCGTTTCCAACAAAGGCCTGAAATCATTTCAAATTTCCACTTGCAGGTATCTCAAAAAGAATGTTTCACAACTCCTCTATTAAAAAGTATGTTCAACTCTGTCAGTTGAATGCAAACATCACAAGGATATTTCTGAGAATGCTTCTGTCTAGTTTTTATTTGAAGATATTTCATTTTCCAACATAGCCCTCAAAGTACTACAAATGTCCATTGCAGATCCGAGAAAAACAGTGTTTTATATCTGCTCTATCAAAAGGAAGGTTCAACTCTGTGAGTTGAATGTGCACATCACAAAGAAGTTTCTGAGTATGCTTCAGTCTTGTTTTTATTTTAAGATAGTCCCTTTTCCAATGAAGGATTCAAAGCACTCCAAATATCCACTTGCAGATTTTACAAAAAGAGTGTTTCAAAACAGCTGATCAACAGGAAAGTTCAACTCAGTGAATTGAATGCACACATCACAAACCAGTTTCTGAAAACGCTTCTGTCTAGTTTTTATGTGAAGACATTTCCTTTTCCTCAGCAGGCCTCAAAGTGCTCCCAATGTCCACTTGCATATTCTACAAAAAGAGTATTTCAACTGCTCTATCAAAAAAGGAAGGTTCAACTAGGTGAGTTGATTGCACACATCACAAAGAAGTTTCTGAGAAGGCTTCTGTCTAGTTTTAAGTGAAGATATTCCCGTTTCCAACGAATGCCTCAAATCAGTCCAAATGTCCCCTTACAGATTCTACAAAAAGAGTGTTTCAAAACTAATCTATCAAAAAGGAGCTTCAACTTTGTCAGTTGAATGCACATATCATAAAGATGTTTCTGACAATGCTTCTATCTAGTTTTTATTTGATGATATTTACTTTTGGAGCACTGGCCTCAAAGTACTCCAAATATTCACCTGCAGATTCTATAAAAAGAGTGTTTCAAAACTGCTCTATCAAAAAAAGTTCAAATTTGTTAGTTGAATGCACTCATCAAAAAGAATTTTCTTAGAATGCGTCTGTCTAGTTTTTAGGTGAAGATATTTACTTTTAGAGCATTGGCCTCAAAGCGCTCCAACTATTCACTTGCAGATTCTACAAAAATAGTGTTTCAAAACTGCTCTATCAAAAGGAAGGTTCAACTCTGTGAATTCAATGCAGACATCACAAAGAAGTTTCTGAGAATGCTTCTGTCTAGTTTTTAAGTGAAGATATTTCCTTTTCCAGCATAGGCCTCAAAGTGCTCCAAATATCCACTTGCAGATTCTAGAAAAAGAGTGTATCACAACTTCTCTAGCAAAAGGAATGTTCAGCACTGTGAACTGAATGCACTCATCACAAAGAAGTTTCTGAGAATGCTTCTCCATTGTTTTTATGTGAGGATATTCCCTTTTCCAGTTTAGGCCTCAAAGTGCTCTAAGTATTCACACGCAAATACTACAAAAAGAGTGTTTCAAAGCTGCTGTATCAAAAGGATGGTTTAACTCTATATGTTGAATCCACAAGTCACAAATAAATTTTTGAGAATGTTTCTATCTTGTTTTTATGTGAAGATATTTCCTTTTCCATCATAGTCTTCAAAGCACTCCGTATATACACGTGCAGATCCTCTAAAAACAGTGTTTCAAAACTGCTCTATCAAAAGAAAAGTTCAACTCTGGGAGTTGAATGCACCCATCACAAAGAAGTTTGAGAAAACGCTTCTCTCTAGTTTTTAAGTGAAGATATTTCCTTTTCCAGCATAGGCCTCAAAGCGCTGCAAATAACCAATTGAAAATTCTACCAAAAAGGTGTTTCAAAACAGCTCTATAAAACAGAAGTTACAAGTCTGTGAGTTGAAAACACACACCAAAAATTAGTTTCTGAGAAGGCTTCCGTCTAGTTTCTATGTGAAGATATTTCCTTTTCCACCAGAGGCACAATCGCTCCAAATATCCACTTACAGATTCTACAAAAAGAGTGTTTCAAAACTGCTCTATCAAAAGGAAGGTTCAACTCTGTGACTTGAATGTAGACATCCAAAGAAGTTTCTGAGAATGCTTCTGTCTAGTTTTTATATGAAGATGTTTCCTTTTCCAGCATGGGCCTCCAAGCGCTCCCAATATTGACTTGGAGATTCTGCAAAAAGATTGTTTCAAAACTGCTCTATCAAAAGGAAGATTCAACTCTGCATCTTGAATGCACACAGAACAAAGAAGATTGTGAGAATGCTGCTGTCTAGTTTTTATGTTAATATAATTCCTTTTCCAGCATTGGCCTCTAAACACTCCAAATATCCACTTGCAGATTCTACAAAAAGAGTGTTTCAAAACTGAAAACTGCTCTATAAAAACAAACTTTTAACTTTGTTAGTTGAATGCACACACCAAAAACAAGTTTCTTAGAATGCTTCGGTCTAGTTTTAAGGTGAAGATATTCCCTTTTCCAGCATAGGCCTCAAAGCGCTCCAAATATTCACTTGCAGATTCTACAAAATTAGTGTGTCTAAATTGCTCTATCAAAAGGAAGATTCAACTCTGTGAATTGAATGAAGTCATCACAAAGAAATTTCCCAGAATGCTTCTGTATAGTTTTTAAGTAAAGATATTTCCTTTTCCAGCATAGGCCTCGAAGTGCTTCAAATATCCACCTGCAGATTCTAGAGAAAGAGTGTTTCAAAACTGCTCTATCAAAAGGAATGTTCAGCACTGTGAATTGAATGCACACATCACAAAGAATTTTCTGAGAATTCTTCTCTCTTGTTTGTATGTGAGAATATTCCCTTTTCCAGCTTAGCGCTCCAAATATCCACTTGCAGATTCTGCAAAAAGAGTGTTTCAAAACTGCTGTATGAACAGGGTGCTTCAGCTCTGTGAGTTGAACGCGTACATCACAAAGAAGTTTCTGAAAATGCAGCTCTCTAGTTTTTATGTGAAGATATTTCCTTTTCCAGCTTAGGCATCAAAGTGCTCTAAGTATTCACATGCAACTACTTAAAAAAGAGTGTTTCAAAGCTGCTGTATCAAAAGGACGGTTTAACCCTATAAGTTGAATGCACATGTCACAAAGAAATTTTTGAGAATGCTTCTATCTTGTTTTTATGTGAAGATATTTCCTTTTCCAGCATAGTCCTCAAAGCGCTCCATATATACACTTGCAAATCCTCTAAAATCAGTGTTTCAAAACTGCTCTATCAAAAGAAAAGCTCAACTCTGGGAGTTGAATGCACACAACACAAAGAAGTTTCTGAAAACATTTCTCTCTTGTTTTTATGTGAAGATATTTCCTTTTCCAGCATAGGCGTCAAAGCGCTGTAAATAACCAATTGAAAATTCTACAAAAAAGGTGTTTCAAAACTGCTCTACAAAACAGAAGGTACAAGTCTGTGAGTTGAAAGCACACACCACAAATTAGTTTCTGAGATGGCTTCAATCTAGTTTCTATATGAAGATATTTCCTTTTCCACCAGAGGCCGCAATCGCTCCAAATATCCACTTGCAGATTCTACAAAAAGAGTGTTTGAAAACTGCTCTATCAGAAGGAAGGTTCAAATCTACGAATTGACTGCACATATCACAAAGAAGTTTCTGAGAATGCTTCTGTCTAGTTTTTTATGTGAAGATGTTTCCTTTTACAGCATAGGCCTTAAAGGGCTTCAAATATTCACTTGCCGATTCTACAAAAAGAGGGTTTCAAAACTGATCTATCAAAAGGAAGGTTCAACTCTGTGAGTTGAATGCACACATCAAAAAGAAGTTATTGACAATGCTTCTCTCTACTTTTTATGGGAAGTTATTTCCTTTACCAGCATAGGCCTCAAAGCATTCCACATATATACTTGCAAATTCTGCAAAAAGAGTGTTTCAAAACTGCTCTATCAAAAGGAAGGTTCAGCTCTGTGAGTTGAATGCATGCATCACAAAGAAGTTTCTGAGAATGCTTCTGTCTAGTTTTTATGTGAAGATATTTCCTTTTCCAGGTTTGGTCTCAAATTGCTCCAAATATCCACTTGCAGATTCTAAAAAAAGAGTGTTTCAAAACTGCTCTATCAAATGAAGTTTCAACTCTATAACTTGAATGTAGACATCACAAAGAAGTTTCTGAGAATGCTTCTGTCTAGTTTTTATGTGAAGATATTCCCTTTTCCAGCATTGGCGTCACATCGCTCCAAATATCCACTTGCAGATTCTACAAAAAGGGTGCTTCAAAACTGCTCCATCAAAAGAAAGATTCAACACTGTGATTTGAATGCACACATCACAAACAAGTTTCTGAGAATGCTTCTGTCTTGTTTTTATGTGAAGATATTTCGTTTCCCTGCATAGGCCTCAAAGCGCTCCACATATACCATTGCAAATTCCACAAAAAGACTGTTTCAAAACTGCTCTATCAAAAGGAAGGTTCATGTCTGTGAGTTGAATGCACTCATCACAAAGAAGTTTCTGAGAATGCTTCAATCTAGTTTTTATGTGAATTTATTTCCTTTTCCAATATGGGCCTCAAAGGGCTCCAAATATCCACTTGCAGATTCCACAAAAAGAGTGTTTCAAAACTCTTCTACCAAAAGGAAGGTTCAACTTTGTGAGGTGAATGCACTCATCAAAAACAAGTTTCTGAGAATGCTTCTGTCTAGTTTTTATGTGAAGATATTTCCTTTTCCGGCATAGGCTTCAAAGCGCTCCAAATATCCACTTGCAGATTCTACAAAAAGAATGCTCCAAAACTGTTCTATCAAAAGGAAGGTTCACATCCGTGAGTTGAATGCTCTCATCACAAAGAAGTTTCTGAGAATGCTTCTGTCTATTTTTTATGTGAAGATATTTCCTTTTCCAGCGCAGGCATCAAAGCGCACCAAATATCCCCTTCCACAATCTACAAAGAGAGAGTTTCAAAACTGTTCTATCAAAACGAAGGTTCAACACTATCAGTTGAATGCACTCATCACAGAGAAGTTGCTGAGAATGCTTCTATCTAATTTATAAGTGAAGATATTTCCTTTTCCATCATAGGCCTGAAATCGCTCCAAATATCCACTTGCAGATTCTACAAAAATAGTGTTTCAAAACTGTTCTATCAACAGGAAGGTTCAACTGTATGAGATGAATGCACTCACCACTAAGAAGTCTCTGAGAATTCTTCTGTCTAGTTTTTATGTGAAGATATTTCCTTTTCCAGCACAACGCTCAAACGCCCCAAATATCAAATTGCAGATACTACAAAAAGAGGGTTTCAAACCTGAACTATCAAAAGGAATGTTCAAGACTGTGAGTTGAATTCATAAAGCACAGGGAAGTTTCTGACAATGCTTCTGTCTAATTATGATGGGAAAATATCTCCTTTTCCAGCATAGGCCTCAAGCGCTCCAAATATCCACTTGCCGATACTACAGAATGGGTGTTTCAAAACTGCTCTATCAAAAGGAAGGTTCCGCACGGTGAGTTGAATGCATACATCACAAAGAAGTTTCTGAGAATGCTTCTGTCTACTTTTTATGTGGATATATTTCCTTTTCCAGCATAGGCCTCAAATTGCTCCAAACATCCACTTGCAGATTCCACAAAAAAAAGTTTCAAAATTGCTCTATCAAAAGAACGTTCAAGTCTTTGAGTTGAATGCACTCATCAGAAAGAATTTTCTGAGATTGTTTCTATTTTTTATGTGAAGATATTTCCTTTTCCAGCATAGGCCTCAAAGCCCTCAAAACATCCACTTGAAGATTCTATAAAAAGAATGTTTCAGAACTGTTCTATCAAAAGGAAGGTTCAATTCTGTGAGTTGAATGCATTCATCACAAAGAAGTTTCCGAGAGTGCTTCTGTCTAGTTTTTATGTGAAGATATTTCCTTTTCCAGTGTAGGCCTCATAGCGCTCCAAATATCCACTTGCAGATTCCACAAAAGGAGTGTTCCAATACTGCTCTATCAAAAGGAAGGTTCAAGTCTGTGAGTTGAAGGCACTCAACACGGATATTCCCTTTTCCATCGTAGGTCTCAAAGCGCTCCAAATATCCACTTGCAGATTCCATAAAAAGAGTGTTTCAAAAGTGTTCTGTCAAATGGAAGTTTCAACTCTGTGATTTGAATGCACTCATCACCAAGAAGTTTCTGAGAATGCTTCTGTCTAGTTTCTATGTGATGATATTTCCTTTTTCAGCATAGAACACAAACCGGTCCAAATATCCACTTGCAGATTCTACAATAACAGTATTTCAAAACTGCTCTATCAAAAGGAAGGTTCAAGTCTGTGAGTTGAATGCATAAATCACAGGGAAGTTTCTGTGAATGCTTCTTTAATATTTTTATGTGAAGATTTTCCCTTTTCCGGCATAGTACTCAAATATCTCCAATTATCCACTGGCAGATTCTACAAAAAGTGTGTTTCAAAACTACTCTATCAAAACGAGTGTTCAACTCTGTGAGTTGAATGCACACATTACAAAGAAGTTTCTGAGAATGCTTCTGTCTAGTTTTTATGTGAGGATATTTCCTTTTACAGCATGGGTCTCAAAGGACTCCAAATATCTCCTTGAAGATTCTACAAAGAGAGTTTTTCAAAACTCTTCTATCAAAAGGAAGGTTCGTCTCTGTGAGTTCAATGCACTCATCACAGAGAAGTTTCTGAGAATACTTCTGTCTAGTTTTTATTTGAAGATATTTCCCTTTCCAGCATAGGCCTCAAAGCGTTCCAAATATCCACTTGCAGATTCTACAAAAAGTGTCTTACAAAACTGCTCTACAAAAAGGAAGGTTCAAGTCTGTGAGTTGAATGCACTCATAACAAAGAAGTTTCTGAGGATGCTTCTGTCTAGTTTTTATATAAAGATATTTCCGTTTCCATAGTAGGCCTCAAAGCGCCCAAATATCCACTTGCAGATTCTACAAAGGGAGTGTTTCAAAACTGTTCTATGAAGAGAAACGTTCAACTCTGCGAGTTCAATGCATTCATCACAAACTACTGTCTGAGAATGCTTTTGTCTATTTTTTATGTGAAGATATTTCCCTTTCCAGCATAGGCCTCAAAGTACTCCAAATATCCAATTGCAGATTCCAGAAAAGGAGTGTTTCAAAACGGCTCTATCAAAGGGAAAGTTCAAGTCTGTCAGTTGAATGCACTCATCATGAAGAAGTTTCTGAGAATTCTTCAGCTTAATTTTTATGTGAAGATATTACCTTTTCCAGCATAGGCCTCAAAGCACTCCAAATATCCACTTGCAGATACTACAAAACGAGTGTTTCAAAACTGCTCTATCAAAAGGAAGTTTCAAGTCTGTGAGTTGAATGCACTCATCTCAAAGAACTTTCTGAGAATGCTTCTGCTTAGCTGTTATGTGAAGATGTTTCCTTTTCCTGCATAGGTCTCTAAGCGCTCAAAATATCCACTTGCAGATTGTACAAAAAGAGTGTTTCAAAACTGTTCTATAAAAGGGAAAGTTCAACTCTGTGAGTTCAATGCTCTCATCACAGAGAAATTTCTGAGAATGCTTCTGTCTAGTTTTTATATGAAGATATCTCCTTTTCCATCATAGGCCTCAAAACGCTCCAAATATGCACTTGCAGATTCTACAAAAAGGGTGTTTCAAAACTGTTCTATCAAAAGTAATGTTCAACTCTGTGAGATGAATGCACTCATCATAAAGAAGTTTCTGAGAATGTTTCTGTCTAGTTTTTATGTGAAGATATTTCCTTTTCCAGCATAGGCCTCAAATCGCTCCAAATATCCACATGCAGATCCTACAATAAGAGTTTTTTGAAACTGCTCTATCAAAAGGAAGGTTCAAGTCTGTGAGTTAAATGCCTAAAGCAAAGTGAAATTTTTGAGAATGCTTCTGTCTACATTTTATGTGAAGATATTCCCTTTTCCAGCTTAGGCCAGAGAGCGCTCCAAATATCCACTTGCAGATTCTACAAAAAGTGTGTTTCAAAACTGCTCTATCAAAGGAAACTTCAAGTCTGTGAGTTGAATTCATAAAGCACAGGGAAGTTTCTTAGAATGCTTCTGTCTAGTTTTTATGTGAAGATATTCCCTTTTCCAGCATAGGCCAGAAAATGCTCCAAATATCCACTTGCAGATTCTATAAAAAGTGTGTTTCAAAACTACTCAACCAAAAGGAAAGTTCAAGTCTGTGAGTTGAATTCATAAAGCACAGAGAAATTTCTTAGACTGCTTCTGTCAAGTTTTTATGTGAAGATATTTCCTTTTCCATCATAGGCCTCAAAGTGATGAAAATATCCACTTTCAGATTCTACAAAAAGGGTGTTTCAAAACTTCTCTACCTAAAGAAAGGTTCAACTCTGTGAGTTGAGTGCACACATCACAAAGAAGTTTCTGAGAATGCTTCTGTCTAGTTTTTATGTGAAGACACTCCCTTTTCCAGCATAGGCCTCAAAGCGCTCCAAATATCCAATTGCAGATTCCACAAAAAGAGTGTTTCAAAACGACTCTATCAAAAGGAAAGTTCAAGTCTGTCAGTTGAATGCACTCATCATGAAGAAGTTTCTGAGAATGCTTCAGCTTAATTTTTATGTGAAGATATTACCTTTTCCAGCATATACCTCAAAGCGCTCCAAATATCCACTTGCAGTTTCTTCAGTAAGAGTGTTTCAAAACTGCTTATCAAAGGGAAGGTTCAAGTCTGTGAGATAAATGCATAATGCACAGGAAGTTTCTGATAATGCTTCTGTCTTGATTTTATGTGAAGATATTCCCTTTTACAGCATAGGCCTCAAAGCGCTCCAAATATCCACTTGCAGATTCTACAAAACGAGTGTTTCAAAACTGCTCTATCAAAAGGAAGGTTCAAGTCTGTGAGTTGAATTCATAAAGCACAGGGTAGTTTCTGAGAATGATTCTGTCTAGTTCAAATGTGAAGATATTTCCTTTTCCAACATAGGCCTCAAAGCTCTCCAAATATCCACTTGCAGATCCCATAAAAAGGGTGTTTCAAAACTGCTATATCAAAAGGAAGTTTCAACACTGTTAGTTGAATGCGCACATCACAAAGAAGTTTCTGAGAATGCTTCTGTCTAGTTTTTATGTGAATATATTTCCTTTTCCAGCATAGTCCCCAAAGCTCTCCAAATATACACTTGCAGATTCTACAAAGAGAATGTTTCAAAACTGTTCTCTCTAAAGGCAGGTTCAACTCTGTGAGTTGAATGCACTCATTGCAGAAAATTTTCTGAGGATGTTTCTGTCTTGTTTTTATGTGATAATATTTCCTTTTCCAACATTGGCCTCTAAGTGCTCCACATATCCACTTGCAGATTCTACAAAAACAGTATTTCAAACTGCTCTATGGAAAGGAAGGTCCAAGTCTGTGAGTTTAATGTACTCATCAAAAGATGTTTCTGAGAATGCTTCTGTCTAGTTTTTATGTGAAGATATTTCCTTTTCCAGCGTCGGCCTCAAAGCGCTCCAAATATCCACTTGCAGATTCTACAAAGAGAGTTTTCCAAAACTGTTCTACCAAAACGAAGGTTCAACTCTGTGAGTTGAATGCACACATCACAAAGAAGTTTCAGAGAAAGCTTCTACTTAATTTTTGTAAGAAGACGTTTCCTTTTCAAGCATAGGCCTCAAAGTGCTCCAAACATGCACTTGCAGATTCTACAAAAGGAGTGTTTCAAAACCGCTCTATGAAAAGTTAGGTTCAAGTCTGTGAGTTGAATGGACACATCACAGATACTTCCTTTTCCATCACAGACCTCAAAGCACTCTATATATCCACCTGCAGATTCTTTAAAAAGAGGGTTTCAAAACTGTTCTATTAAAAAGAGGGTTCAACTCTGTGAGTTGAAAGCACTCATAACAAAGAATTTGATGAGAATACTTCTGTCTAGTTTTTATGTGAAGATATTTAATTTTCCAGCATAGGCCTCAAAGCGCTCCAAATGTCCACTTGCAGACTCTACAAAAAGAGTGTTTCAAAACTGCTCTAACAAAAGGAAGGTTCAAGTCTGGGAGTTGAATGCACTCATCACAAAGAAGTTTCTGAAAATGCTTCTGCTAATTTTTCATGTGAAGATATTTCCATTTCCAGCATAGGCTTCAGAGTGCTCCAAATATCCACTTGCAGATTGTACAAAAACAGTCTTTCAAAACTGTTCTTTCAAAAGGAAGGTTCAGCTCTGTGAGTTGAATGCACTCATCACAGGGAAGTTACTGAGAATGCTTCTGTCTAGTTTTTATGTGAAAATATTTCCTTTTCCATCGTAGGCCCCAAAGTGCTCCAAATATCCACTTCCAGATTCTACAAAAAGAGTATTTCAAAACTTTTCTATCAAAAGGAAGTTTCAACTCTGTGATTTGAATGCACTCATCCCAAATAATTTTGTGAGAATGCTTCAGACTAGTCTTTATGTGAAGATATTTCCTTTTCCAGCATAGGCCTCAAAGTGCTCAAAATATCCACTTGGAGATTCTAGAAAAAGAGTGCTTCAAATCTGTTCTATCAAAAGGAAGGTTCAAATTTGTGAGTGAAATGCACTCATCACAAGGTAGTTTCTGAGAATTCTTCTGACTATTTTTAATGTGAAGATGTTTCCATTTCCAGCATAGGCCTCAAAGCGCTCCAAATATCCACTTGCAGATTCTACAAAAAGAGTGTCTCAAAACTGCTCTAACAAAAGGAAGGTTCAAGTCTGAGTTGAATGCACTCATCACAAAGGAGTTTCGGAGAATGCTTCTGTCTATTTTTTATGTGAAGATATATGCTTTTAAAGTGTACACCTGAAAGCGCTCCAAATATCCACTTGCAGATTCTACAAAGAGAGTGTTTCAAATCTGTTATATCAAAAGGAAGGTTCAACTCTGTGAGTTGCATGCACTCATCACAGAGAAGTTTCTGAGAATGCTTCAGTCTGGTTTTTATGTGAAGATATTACCATTTCCATCATAGGTCTCATTGCACTCCAAATATTCATTTGCAGATTCTGCAAAAATAGTGTTTCAATACTGCTCTATCAAAGGGAAGGTTCAACTCAATGAGTTGAATGCACACATCACAAAGAAGTTTCTGAGAATGCTTCTGTCTAGTTTTTATGTGAAGATACTTACTTTTCCAGCCTAGGCCTCAAAGCACTCCAAATATTCACTTGCAGATGCTACAAAAAGAGTGTTTCAAAACTGCTCTATGAAAAGGAAGGTTCAAATCTGTTAGTTGAATGCACTCATCATAAAGAAGTTTCTGAGAATGCTTCTGCTTAGTTTTTATGTGAAGATATTTCCCTTTCCAGCATAGGCCTCAAAGCACTCCAAATATCCACTTGCAGATTGTTCAAAAGAGTGTTTCAAAACCGTTCTGTCAAAAGGAAGGTTCAAATCTATGAGTTGAATGCAGTCGTCACAGAGAAGTTTCTGAGAATTCTTCTGTCTAGTTTTTATGAGAAGGTATTTCCTTTTCCATCATAAGCGCCAAAATTTTCCAAATATCCACTTGCAGATTCTACAAAAAGAGTGTTTCAAAATTCCTCTAACAAAAGTAAGGTTCAAGCCTGTGATTTGAATGAACACATCCCAAAGTAGTTTCTGAGAATGCTTCCATCAAGTTTTTATGTGAAGTTATTTACTTTTCCAGCACAGGCCTCAAAACGCTCCAATATCAACTTGCAGATTGTACAAAAAGAGTGTTTCAAAACTGTTCTATCAAAGGAAGGTTGAATTCTGTGAATTGAATGCGCACATCAAAAAAAGTTTCTGAGAATGCTTCTGTCTAGTGTTTATGTGAAGATATTTCCCTTTGCAGGATAGGCCTCACAGCACTGCAAATATTTACTTACAGATTCTACAAAAAGAGTGTTTCAAAACTGTTCTATCAAAAGGAAGGTGCAACTCTTTGAATTGAATGCACTCATCACAAAGAAGTTTCTGAAAATCCTTTTGTCTGTTTTTTATGTGAAGATATTTCCTTTTCCAGCATAGGCCTCAAAGCCCTCTAAATATCCACTTGCAGATTCTACAAAAAGAGTGTTTGAAAACTGCTCTATCAAAAGGATGGTTTAAGACTGTGATTTGAATTCACAAATCACAAAGAAGTTTCTTAGAATGTTTCCGTCAATTTTTTGTGTGAAGATATTTCCGTTTCCAGAATAGGCCTCAAAGTGCTCCAAATATCCACTTGCAGATCCTACAAAAAGACTGTTTCAAAACTGCTCTATTAAAAGGAAATTTCAAGTCTGTAAGTTGAATGCATAAAGCACAGTGAAGTTTCTGAGAATGATTCTCTCTAGTTTTTATGTGAAGATATTTCCTTTTCCAGCATAGGCCTCAAAGTGCTCCAAATATTCAGTTACAGATTCCACAAAAATGGTGTTTCAAAACTGCTATATCAAACGGAAGGTTCAACTACGTTAGTTGAATGCACTCATCACAAAGATGTTTCTGAGAATGCTTCTGTCTAGTTTTTATGTGAAGATGTTTCCTTTTCCAGCATAGGCCCGAAAGCGCTCCAAATATCCACATGCAGATTTTAAAAAAGGTTGTTTCAAAACTGCTCTATCAAAAAGAAGTTTAAACTCTGTGACTTGAATGCGCTTATCTCAAAGAAGTTTCTGAGAATGCTTCTGTCTAGTTTTTATGTGAAGATATTTACTTTTCCAGTATAGGCCTCAAAGCGCTCCAAATATCCACTTGCAGATTCTACAAAAGGGTGTTTGCAAACTGCTCTATCAAAAGTGTGGTTCAACTCTGTGAGTTGAATACACACATCACAAAGAAGTTTCTGAGAATGCTTCTGTTTAGTTTTTATGTGAATATATTTCCTTTTCCAGCACAGGCCTCAAATTGCTCCAAATATCCACTTGCAGATTCTACAAAAATGGTGTTCCAAAGCTGCTCAATCAAAAAGAAGGTTCAATCTGTGAGTTGAATACAATCATTACAGAGAAGTTCCTTGGAAAGCTTCTTTCTAGTTTTTTGTGAAGATATTTCCTTTTCCATCATAGGCCTTAAAGCACTCCAAATATCCACATGCAGATTCTACAAAAAGAGTGTTTCAAAACACTTCTATGAAAAGGAAGGTTCAACTGTGTGAGTTGAATGCAGTCATCACAAAGAAGTCTCTGAGAATGCTTCTGTCTAGTTTTTGTGTGAAGATACTTTCTTTTCTAGCATAGGCCGCAAAGCCCTCCAAATATAAATTGCTGATCCTACAAAAAGTGTGTTTCAAATCTCTTCTATCAATAGGAAAGTTCAACTCTGTGAGTTGAATGCACTCATCACAGAGAACTTTCTGAGAATGCATCTGTCTAGTTTTTATGTGATGATATTTCTTTTTCCATCATAGGTCTCAAAGCATTCCAAATATAAACTTACAGATTGAACAAAAAGGCTGTTTCAAAACTGCCCTATCAAAAAAAAGATTCAACTCTGCGAGTTGAATGCACTCATCACAAAGCAGTTTCTGAGAATGTTTCCGTCTAGTTTTTGTGTGAAGATATTTCCTTTTCCAGCATAGGCCCCAAAGCATTCCAAGTATCCACTTCCAGATTCTACAAAGAGAGTGTTTCCAAAGTATTCTATCAAAAGGAAGTTTCAACTCTGTCAGTTTAATGCACTGTTTCTGAGAATGCTTCTGTCTAGTTTTTATGTGAAGATATTTCCTTTTCCCGCATAGACCTCAAAGCGCTCCAAATATCCACTTGCAGATTGTACGAAAAGGGTGTTTCAAAACTGCTCTATCAAAAGGAAGGTTCAATTCTGTGAGTTGAATGCACACATCACAAAGAAGTTTCTGAGAATGCTTCTGTCTAGTTTTTATGTGAAGATATTTCCTTTTCCAGCATTGGCCTCAAAGCGCTCCAAATATCCACGTGCAGATTCTAGAAAAAGGGTGGTTGAAAACAGCTCTATCAAAAGTAAGCTTAAACTCTGTGAATTGAATGCACACATCACAGTGAAGTTTCTGAGAATGCTTCTGTTTAGTTTTTATATGAAGATATTTCCTTTTCCAGCTTAGGCCTCAAAGCATTCAATCTATCCACTTGCAGAATCTACTAAAAGTGTGTTTCAAAACTGCTGATTCAAAAGCAAGGTTAAACTCTGTGAGTTGAATGTGCACATCACAAAGAAGTTTCTGAAAATGCTTCTGTCTAGTTTTTATGTGAAGATATTTTCTTTTATAGCATAGGCCTCATAGCGCTCCAAATATCCACCTTCAGATTCTACCAAAAGAGTTTTTCAACTGCTCTATCAAAAGGAAAGTTCAACTCTGTGAGTTGAATGCACTCATCACAAAGATGTTTCTGAGAATTCTTCTGTGTAACTTTTATGGGAAGACATTCCATCTTCCAACATAGGCCTCACAGCGCTCCAAATATCCACTTGCAGATTCTACAAAAAGAGTGTTTCAAAACTTTTCTATCGAAAGAAAATTTCAACTGAGGGAGTTCAATGCACTCATCACAGAGAAGTTTATGAGAATGCTTCTGTCTAGTTTTATGTGAAGATATTTCTTTTTCCATTATAGGCCTCAAAGCACTCCAAATATCCACTTGCAGATTCTACAAAAAGAGTGGTTCAAAACCGTTCTATCAAAAGGAAGGTTCAACTCTGTGAGTTGAATGCACTCATCAAAAAGGAGTTTCTGATAGAGATTCTGTCTTGTTTTTATGTGAAGATATTTCCTATTCCAGCATAGGCCTGAAAGTGCTCCAAATATCGACTTGCAGATTCTACAAAAAGAGTCTTTCAAATCTGCTCTATCAAAAGGCAGGTTCAAGCCTGTAAGTTGAATGCACACATCTCAAAGAAGTGTCTGAGAATGCTTCGATCTAGTTTTTATGTGAAGTTGTTTCCTTTTCCAGCAAAGGCCTCAAAGCACTCCAAATAATAACTTGGAGATTCTACAAAAAGAATGTTTCAAAAGTGTTCTATCAAAAGGAAGGTTCAACTCTGTGAGTTGACTGTGCACATCACAAAGAAGTTTCTCAGAAGGCTTCTGTCTAGTCTTTATTTGAAGATATTTCCTTTTGCAGCATAGGTCTCAAAAAGCTGCAAATATCCACGTGTATATTCTATAAAAAGAGTGTTTCAAAATTGTTGCATGAAAAGAAAAGTACAATTCTGTAAGTTGAATGCACTCATCATAGAGAAGATTCTGAAAATGCTTCTGTCTAGTTTTTATGTGAAGATATTTCCTTTTCAATCATAAGCCTCAAAGTGCTCCGAATATCCACTTGAAGATTCTAAAAAAAGAGTGTTTCAAATTTCCTCTATCAAAAGGATGGTTCAAGTCTGTCAGTTGAATTCAGTCATCACAAAGAAGTTTCTTAGAATGCTTCCATCGAGTTTTTATGTGAAGATATTTTCTTTTCTATCTTAGGCCTCAAAGTGCTCCAAATATCCACGTGTAGTTTCTACAAAAAGAGTGTTTCAAAACTGCTGCATCAAAAGGAAAGTTCAAGTCTGTGAGTTGAATGCATAAAGCAGAGGGAAGTTTCTGAGAATGCTTCTCTCTAGTTTTTATGTGAAGATATTTCCTTTTCCAGCATAGGCCTCAAAGCACTCCAAATATCCACTTGCAGATTCCACAAAAATGGTGTTTCAAAACTACTATATCAAATGGAAAGTTCAACTCCGTTAATTGAATGCACTCATCACATAGAAGTTTCTGAGAATGCTTCCGTCTAGTTTTTATGTCATGATATTTCCTTTTAAAGCATAGGCGTCAAAACGCTCCAAATATCCACTTGCAGATACTACAAAAAGGGTGTTTCGAAACTGCTCTATCAAAGGCAAGGTTCAACCCTGTGAGTTGAATGCACACATCACAAAGAAGTTTCTTAGAATGCTTCTGCTTAGTTTTTATGTGAAGATATTTCCTTCTCCAGCATAGGCCTCAAAACATTCCAAATATCCACTTGCAGATTCTACAAAAAGTGTGTTTCAAAACTGCTGTTTCAACGCGAAGTTTCAACTCTGTGAGTTGAATGCACACATCACAAAGAAGTTTCTGAGAATGCTTCTGTCTATTATTTATGTGAAGATATTTCCTTTTCTTGCATAGGCCTCATAGCGCTCCAAATATCCACTTTCAGAATCTGCCAAAAGAGTGTTTCAAAACTGCTCTATTAAAAGAAAGTTCAAGTCTGTGAGTTAAATGCATTCATCATAAAGATGTTTCTGTGAATTCTTCCGTCTAGCTTTTTGTGAACATATTTCCTTTTCCAGCTTAGGTCTCAAAGTGCTCAAAATATCCACTTGCAGATCCTACAAAAAGAGTGTTTCAAAACTGTTCTATCAAAAGAAAGGTTCAACTAAAGGAGTTCAATGCACTCATCACAGAGAAGTTTCTGAGAATACTGCTGTCTAGTTTTTATGTGAAGATATTTCCTTTTCCAGAATAGGCCTCAAAGTGCTCCAAATATCCACTTGCAGATTCTACGAAAACAGAGTTTCAAAACTGCTCTATCAAAAGGAAGGCTCAAATCTGTGAGTTGAATGCGCTCATCACAAAGAAGTTTCTGAGAATGCTACTGTCTAGTTTTAATGTGAAGATATTTCCTTTTCCAGCATAGGCCTCAAAGTGCTCCAAATATCCACTTGCAGATTATTGAAACAGAGTGTTTCAACACTGTCCTATCAAAAGGACGGTTCAACTCTGAGAGTTGAATGGACCCATCACATAGAAGTTTCCCAGAATCCTTCTGTTTAGTTTTTGTGTGTAGATGTTTCCATTTCCAGCATAGGCCTCAAAGAGCTCCAAATGTCCACTTGCAGATTTTACAGAAAGGGTGTTTCAAAGGTGCTCTATGAAAGGGAATTTTAAACTCTGTGAGTTGAATGCACTCATCACAAAGGAGTTACTCATAATGCTTCTGTGTAGTTTTTATTTTAAGATATTTAATTTTCCATTATAGTCCTCCAAGCGCTCCAAATATCAACTAGCAGATACTACAAAAAGTGTGTTTCAAAACTGCTCTATCAAAAGTATGGTTCACCTCTGTGAATTGAATGCACATATAACAAAGAAGTTTCTGAAATGCTTCTGTTTCGTTTTCATGAGAAAATATTTCCTTTTCCATCATAGGCCTCAAATCGCTCCAAATATCCACCTGCAGATTCTACAAAAAGTGTGTTTGAAAACTGTTCTATCAAAAGGAAAGCTCAACTCTGTGGGTTGAAAGGACTCATCATAGAGAACTTTCTGAGAATGCATCTGTCTATTTTTTATGAGAAGATATTTACTTTTCGAGCATAGGCCTCAAAGCATTCCAAATATCCACTTGCAGATTCTACTAAAAGGGTGTTTCAAAACTGCTGTTTCAAAAGTAAGGTTCAACTCTGTGAGTTGAATGTGCACATCCCAAAGAAGTTTCTGAGAATGCTTCTGTCTAGTTTTTATGTGAAGATATTCAATTTTCTAGCATAAGCCTCATAGCACTCCAAATATCCACTTTCAGATTCTACCAAAAGAATTTTTCAAAACTGCTCTATCAAAAGGAAAGTTCAAGTCTGTGAGTTGAATGCACTCAACACAAAGATATTTCTGAGAATTCTTCTGTCTAGTTTTTATGTGAAGATGTTTCCTTTTCCAGCATAGGCCTCAAGGGCTCCAAATATCCACCTGTAGATTCTACAAAAAGAGTGTTTCAAAACTGTTCTATAAAAAGAAAGTTTCATCTCAGGGTGTTCAGTGCACTCATCACAGAGAAGTTTCTGAGATTACTTCTATCTAGTTATTATGTGAAGATATTTCCTTTTCCATCATAGGCCTCAAAACACTCCTAATATCCACTTGCAGATTCTACAAAAAGAGTGTTTCAAAACTGTTCTATGAAAAGGAAGGTTCAACCCTTTGAGTTGAATGCACTCATAAAAAAGAAATTTTCGTGAATGCTTCTGTCTTGTTTTTATGTGAAGATATTTCCTTTTCCAGCGTAGGCCACATAGTGCCCCAAATATGCACTTGCAGATCCGACAAAAAGAGTGTTTCAAAACTTCTCTATCAAAAGGAAGGCTTAACTCTGTGAGGTGAATGCGCTCATTGCAAAGAAGTTTCTGATAATGCTTCTGTCTAATTTTTGTGTGAAGATATTTCCTTAACCAGCATAGGCCTCAAAGCACTCCAAATATACACTTGTAGATTCTACAAAAAGAGTGTTTCACAACTGCTCTATTTAAAGGAAGTCTCACCTCTGTGAGATGAATATGCTTATCACAAAGAAGTTTCTTAGAATGCTACTGTCTAGTTTTTATATAAAGATATAACCCTTTCCAAGATAGGCCTCAAATCGCTCCAAATATCCAACTGCAGATTCTACAAAAAGAGTGTTTCAAAACTGTTCTTTCAAAAGGAAGGTTCAACTCTGAGATTTGAATGCACTCATCACATAGAAGTTTATCAGAATGCTTCTGTCTAATTTTTATGTGAAGATATTTCCTTTTATATCATTGGCGTCAAAGCACTCCAAATACCCACTTGCAGATTTTATAAAAGAGGTGTTTCAAAACTGCTCTTAAAAAGCAAAGTTAAACCCTGTGAGTTCAACTCACTCATCACGAAGAAGTTTCTGAGGATGCTTCCGTCTAGTTTTTATGTGAAGATATTTACTTTTCCAGTATAGGCCTCAAAGCACTGCAAATATCCACTTGCAGTGCCTACAAAAAGGGTGTTTCAAAACTGCTCTCTCAAAAGTATGGTTCAACTCTGTGAGTTGAATGCACACATCAAAAAGAAGTTGGTGAGGATGCTTCTGTTTCGTTTTTATGTGAAGGTATTTCCTTTTACCTCATAAGCCTCTAAGAGCTCCAAATATACACTTGCAGATTCTGTAAAAACAGTGATGCAAAACTGTTCTATCAATAGGAAGGTCCAACTCTGAGAGTTTAATGCCCACATCATAAAGAAGTTTCTGAGAATGCTTCTGTTTAGTTTTTCTGTGAAGACATTTCCTTTTCCAGCATAGGCCTCAAAGCATTCAAAATATCCACCCGCAGATTCTACTAAAAGTGTGTTTCAAAAGGAAATTTCAACTCTGTGAGTTGAATGCGCCCATCATAAACAAGTTTCTGAGAAAGCTTCTGTCTAGTTTTTATGTGAAGATATTTCCTTTTCCAGTAAATGCCTCATAGCACTCCAAATATCCACTTTCAGATTCCACTAAAAGACAATTTCAAACTGCTCTATCAAAAGGAAATTTCAATTCCGTGAATTGAATGCACTCATCACAAAGATGTTTTTGAGAATTCTTCTTTCTAGTTTTTATGTGAAGATATGTCCTTTTCCAGGGTAGGCCTCAAAGCACTCCAAAAATCCACTCGCAGATTCTACAAAAAGAGTGTTTCAAAACTGTCCTATCAAAAGAAATTTTCAACTCAGTGAATGCAATGCAATCATCACAAAGAAGGTTCTGAGAATGCTTCTGTCTAGTTTTTATGTGAAGATATTTCCTTTTCCAGCATAGGCCTCAAAGGGCTACAAATATCTACTTGCAGTTTCTACAAAAAGGGTGTTTCAAAACAGCTCTTTCAAAAGGAAGGGTCGATTCTGTGAGTTGAATGCTCACATTACAAAGAAGTTTCTGAGAATGCTTCAATCTAGTTTTTATGTGAAGTTATTTCCTTTTCCAGGATAGACCTCAAAGCGCTCAAAATATCCAACTGCAGATTCTACAAAAAGAGTGTTTCAAACCTGTGCTATCAAAGGGAAGGTTCAACTCTTTGATTTGAATGCATAAAGCACGAGGAAGTTTCTCAGAATGCTTCTGTCAAGTTCTTATATGAAGATATTCCTTTTTCCAGTGTAGGCCTCAAAGCACTCCAAATATCCACCTGCAGATTTTACAAATGTGTGCTTCAAAACCGCTTTATCAAAACGAAAGTTCAAATCTGTGAGTTGAATGCACTCATCACTAAGAAGTTTCTGAGAATGCTTCAGTCTAGTTTTTATGTGAAGATATTTTCTTTTCCAGTATAGGCCTCAAAGCGCTCAAAATATCCACTTGCTGATTCTGAAAAAAGGGTGTTTCAAAACTGCTCCATCAAAAATACTGTTCAACTCTTGAAATGAATGCACACATCACAAAGAATTTTCTGAGAATCCTTTTGTTTAGTTTTTATGTGAAGGTATTTCCTTTTCCAGCATAGGCCTCAATGAGCTCCAAATATTCACTTGCAGATTCTACAAAAACGGTGTTTCAAAACTGCTCTATCAAAAGGAAGGTTCAACTCTTTGACTTCAATGCACTCATCACAGAGAAGTTTCTGAGCATGGTTCTGTCTAGTTTTTATGTGAAGATATTTTCTTTTCCATCATAGGCCTCAAATCTCTCCAAATATCCACTTGCAGATTCTACAAAAAGAGTGTTTCAAAACAGTTCTATGAAAAGGAAGGTTCAACTGCGTTAGCTGAATGTACTCATCACAAAGAAGTTTCTCAGAATACTTCTCTGTAGTTTTAATGTGAAGATATTTCCTTTTCCAGCAGAGGCCTCAAAGCGCTACAAATATCCACTTGCAGATTCTACAAAAAGGGTGTTTCAAAACTGCTCTATCAAAAGTCATGTTCAACTCTGCAAGTTGAGTGCACACATCACAAAGAAGTTCCTGATAATGCATCTGTTTAGTTTTTATGTGAAGATATTTCCTTTTCCATAAAAGGTCTCAAAGCGCTCCCAATATCCACCTGCAGATTCTACTAAAAGTGTGTTTCAAACTGCTGTTTCAAAAGGAAGGTTCAACACTGTGAGTTGAATGCACACATCACAAAGAAGTTTCTGAGAATGATTCTGTCCAGTTTTTATGTGAAGATATTTCCTTTTCCAACAAAGGCCTCATAGCGCTCCAAATATCCACTTTCAGATTCTACCGAAAGAGTGTTTCAAAACTGCTCATTCAGATAGAAGGTTCAAGTCTGTGAGTTGCATGCACTCATCACAAAAAAGTTTCTGAGAATATTTCTGCTCATGTTTTATGGGAAGATATTTCCTTTTCCAGCACAGGCCTCAAAGCGCTCCAAATAATCTCTTGCAGATTCTACCACTAGAGTGTTTCAAAACTGTTCTATCTAAAGGAATCTTGAACTCTGTGTGTTAAATGCAATCATCGCAGAGAAGTGTATGAGAATGCTTCCGACTAGTTTATATGTGAAGATATTTCCTTTTCAAGCATAGGCCTCAAAGTGCTCAAATATCCACTTGCAGACTCTACAAAACGGGTGTTTCAAAACTGTTATATCAAACGGAAAGTTCAACTCTGTGAGTTGAATGCACTCATCACAAAGAAGTTTCTGAGAAGCCTTTTCTCTAGTTTTTATGTGAGGATATTTCCTTTTCCAGCATAGGCCTCAAAGCCCTAAAAATATCCTTTTGCAGTTTCTACAAAAAGAGTGTTTCAAATCTGCCCTTTCAAAAGGAAGGTTCAAGTCTGTGAGTTGAATGCATAAAGCACAGGCAAGTTTCTCAGAATGCTTCTGTCTAATTTTTATGTGAAGATATTCCTTTTTCCAGCATAGGCCTCAAATACCTCCAAATATTCACTTGCAGATTCTACAAAAAGAGAGTTTCAAAACTGCTCTATCAGAAAGAAAGTTCAAGTCTGTGAGTTGAATGCACTCCTCACAAAGTTGTTTCTGAGAATTCTTCTATCTAGTATTTATGTGAAGATATTTCCTTTTCCAGCATAGACCTCAAAGAACTAAAATATCCACTTGCAGGTTCAACAAAAAGAGTGTTTCAAAACTGTTCCATCAAAAAGAAAGTTCAACTCTGTGGGTTTAATGCAGTCATCACAAGGACATTTCTGAGAATGCTTCTATCTAGTTTTTATGTGAAGATTTTCCCTTTTTGCAGCATAGGCTTCAAATCGCTCCAAATATCCACTTGCAGA